>NW_028277170.1:18892500-19570000 GCF_051122295.1 Plectrocnemia conspersa
TGAGTAAGCACATATGTCTACAATTGTAGACGTGTCCCATGCGAACTCAAATGAGCATCTGCAATCGTAGAAGTGTACGCAAATGTGTTAATACAAAACATTCGGGGCTCAGAGCATCTAATCATGAATTAGTTAAAAACCACCAAATGTGCACATTTTTATAGTTAATGTTATATTTGATTTTTTTGTTAATTTTAAAACGATTTAGATATTTATATTAAATAAATATGTTATAAAATGCTAAATGTGTAAATATATTTATTAATTAAAATACCCCATTACCCATTGACCTTTGTTGAAATAATGTTTTCTAATGATAAAATTCTGTCGGCATGTCTGAATTGATTGTGATTTAATTGAGACTTAATATTAGATCTGATACTTCGTTTAGTCTTAGAAAAATTACAAAAATATAGTATATATCATATATAAGATCATGGGCAACATAAGCAAATCAATTAATAAGTTTTAAAATGTACATTAATTAATGACGCACAGATAGATTCAAAAAAAAAATGCGTCATGTTCCAAATTTGTAAATAAGTCCTAGTACGCGCGCATGCGCTGAAGATATCAAGGACGCGCCGTCAGACACGCGAACATATTTTCGTGTTATTTTATTTCACCTACGCTAATATTCGAATTAATTACACGAGTATAGTTTGTAAAACCAATGATGCCGCTTGCGAAATCGCGGACGTATTTTTAGCGATGACCTCGATATAGGAGACGAAAGCAAAACCGACTACACCTAGAAAAATCACGGATAACTCACCGATCAGAAAATCAGATGCGGCTCTACAGAGATGTTTCGGAATGTCGGAAAGGCGCGTCGAAGCGCACGGCTATCTCGAAGTTCGACTGCCGATTGGTAACTTTGACGATTGGCGGCACTGAGTTGTGACAATTCATCAACAACTCCGAACACAAAATGGTTGCGGATACGCGCGCGTACCGAAAGGATTCTAACACGCATGCGCTATATTTCAAATACTCTTTTTGATGTTTTGGCCATAAATATCGTAGCTAAGCATTAACATTACGGCGTCGGTTTGTTGAAATCTCCGTTATAACACAAATATTTTACGGTACTTACTAAGAATCGGCTTCACGCTCAGAAACCAATAGTTACAAACATTTTCTCTGCGTTTGGCCCTAACGGCTACGATAACAGCCAGGAACGTTTTGCTACATAGACATGTTTTAAAATTTTTAGCTTAGTTTTTTATCGTCGTGCGCGTGTTTATTTCCCAAACATCGGTTAAAAATCCCTTTTTTTTATTTATCTGTGTCGTCGTGTGTTATTTGGTATATTTTAAATATT
The DNA here is from genome assembly GCF_051122295.1 of Plectrocnemia conspersa. Lineage (NCBI taxonomy): Eukaryota > Metazoa > Arthropoda > Insecta > Trichoptera > Polycentropodidae > Plectrocnemia > Plectrocnemia conspersa. Next base: position 18,893,825 of record NW_028277170.1, read on the forward strand.
TACTTCTAGGCAAAATTACCGGTAAGAAATAAATCGTTTTGTAATAGACATTTAGCTAAAGGAATATATGTGATAATATTTATCTTGATACCATTATATTTTGCTGTCATGACCTAGACGTCTCTCATCCCTTGCTTGATTTATCTTTTATTATTAATCATTCCCTGCGAAATAATATAGGCTTGTCATATTTTTGTATCATAACAAAATGTTGTTATCATACTTACATTTGACGGATTTTCCGTGTTTTCGTTACACTCCGATGAATCTAGCATATTTTATATGAACTATTATAGGGGCCAATTTATATGTATTTATTTAGGTTTATTATGCCCAAAACTTGGCGGTACTTTAGTACCACTGGCGTAACGGACACTCTTCTCTTGTCGACGCTGACGGGCCTACGTATATAAACATGTAACTATAATCGTAAAATAAAATACTACTGCAGCGGCTCAACCTGTATCTAATTACCACCCAACCCAACCTAACCTCCCGTCGCCACCAAATAATGATGCTGGAGACCATCAGTAACTAAATCGCGATGGTCTACCTGTCCAGGTCTTCTCTTGTGACGACCTAGGAAGGAGGCCTGATCTAGCGCCTGTATACGCAGTATGCATGTGCGAAAGCCAGGCTAGGTAAATCCGGTCGCTCAAAATGGCAGACACAGATGCTGCTGCAGTAGGGCATAAGCTGAGTCGCTGCAGAGCCGCTTGCCGCCACCCCACCGGTGCTTTCCTGGATCTGGACTTGAACTAATGGTCCACTGAGACTATGGGCCTACGCCCCCCTCCCTACCATGTGCCCCAGTCGACAGTCGCCGTCGTCGTCGACCACCTGACCCAGGAAGTACCCAGCGCCGCCACGTGTCTCTAGCAAGAAGCCAGCAAACCAAGCTCGACTGCACCACGTGTGACCAGACACGCATCCGTAGGACTGTGCCCCCGTGACTCGGAGCCTCTAACCGTGTTGGGCCCCGGACATGCGTTAGAGTTAGAGTCTAACGCATGTCTGCACCGAGCACCCCCAATGTGCTCCTGGACATGCGCGTTCTTATCGCGCCGTCTGGAGCTTTACGTATCTCCCGGATCTACATTGGTTCTATGCCACTTGTAGCGAAGTACGCCACGCGCCGCTGGAGGCTGCGCCCTCGCGCCTCATGGAGCCCTAAGCACGCTTCCATAAACAGCGCCATTGGAGCCCTACAAGCAGACAATTGAGCACGCGCGCGGCAAGCTGCCGCATAATCGACACCTGCGTTACCGCAACAATACCCGCGCCACACCACACGTCACGACTTTGTTACCTTTGTGCCGCCAGCATTTAATTATTTTTCAAACCAGCTCTGACCTCACCGTGTGTAGAGCAGCAACGCCAAGGCCCTCCTTCTCTCCTAGTTGAATTTCGCAATTGTAAGTTGCTAGGGGGGGAGTGATGGAGGGGCTTATTTATAAGTATTTATTTAGGTTTATTATGCCCAAGACTTGGCAGCACTCTGGTAACACTAGCGTAGCGCATACTCCTTTCGTGGCAACTGCCGCGCCCCGTTCACCTGTAAAACGCCATGTAACTTCAAATTTCAATAAAAATACTACTGCAGCGGCTTAATCTGTGTCTAATTGCCATTTGTTACCTCCTGTCGTTAAACGATGCAACTTGAATTTCATGAAACCCTACATCATCTTTTTTTTCTATTGTAACATGACAGACCTTAGGCCAATGCGTTACAATAGTGTAAACACAAACAACTAAGTAGTGAGACACCAGACTGAAATCAGTGACATTCATTTTATTAATTATAAACTATGAAGGACAGTATAGCATAGTCCAAAAGCGGCACTTGAATTTTTTTATGCGCTATTATTATAAAACCGTCCCCAGCTGCAGTGACATCTATTTGTTATAAATTAATATTACACATAATAATTTATAATTATTATTAACATAGATGTCACCGACTCCCAGACTTTCACTCTGGTGGTTAATATTTACTTGTAGGTATGCATTATATCCGATTAACTTACTCAGTTGGTACAGATTTACCCCGCTGTAATGCATTGGGCTTACGTCTGTCAGGATTCAGCGAAAGATTTAATATTAATAAAAAAAATTACAGTTTAAAATAGTTTAATTTTATTCTATCATCACAATATTTATCAGTGAGATTATAAAAATCTGAAAAAAACACCAAGGTCCAAATGGGATTCGAACTCTGGTCTTTCAGGTAATAGTTTATCGTGTTGGTTATATCAACTTGTCTCAAAACTATGTTTGTCAGTTAATATGTTCTTTCTTAAATAAAATAATAAAATAATAAGTTAAAGGGAGTTGTAACAATAGTTTTTTTTTTATTATTTATTTAAGCAACATCAATTACAATACACATATGTATTTGTTTAATGATATAATACTATAACACATTAAAGTGTTCTACAAATACAAATTGTTGAATAATATTATTTTCAATACGAATATTCAACTATTACACTTTATAAGAGTTAAGACTCATTTAAAATGCGTGATTGAACTCCAACTCACATTTCAATCACGAGAGGCTTAATATCAAAAGTAATACTTTGTTCAGTTTACATAAACCAGCAGTTCTTTAAAGTACCCTGTAACCGTATCATAGTCATCTCTTTTATAATAACCTCAACGATAAACACAATGGAATGTTTTCAAATGTGCATTCATTCGTGGAGCCGATTTCTAAAAAAACCTTGCATTCGAATTCCATAAAACAAAGTATCACTTTTGAACTGATATCTGTCTAATAAATTAATACATGTGTGTTTATGTGTAACATCATTGATAATTAGAATGTTGGTAATTCATTGATTAAATAACTAAATTAAATAAACTAATCTAAAGATTATATAATATTAAACATAGAGAACATTTATAATTCATACAAAATTAAATATATAGTGCCATATAATATATGTATATAAAATATGAAGTGAGCACAAAAATCGCAAAAAATAATATATTTAAATAACAATATTTTTTGCGATGCTATTTGTGCTCAATTTTAGATGTACGTATATAAAAACAATTTACTCAATCGTTTATATAAAATATATATTTATATATAAAATTTTGATCGACCATCACATCGAACGTTCTTTCAAAATATAATATGTATTTTTAAATATCTCGTGATTTTGATAATATATTATTATGGAAGATGAATAAGGAAGGCATATATTTTTCTCTATGAGACTATATTTGTGCATTAGATGTTGATATGAATATCTAGGCTAGAAAGTATTTAATTTCAATATATTATAAAATTCGATTCTGAATTTTTAATGAGTTATAATTTTTTTATCAATATTGGCTACAGATGCCATCGCAATTGCATATTGATAAATATATATATATGTATGTATATATTGTAGACAGGAAAATATTGTTTTTAAATTCGGATTTGGCAAACGGGGGATTGAATATTATAGTTAAAGTTGGACGACGGCACCGAACATGACTAGAGTGACCGTCGTCACTGTTGTTTAGCAGCCTTTCACACAATATACATTTATATTAGATATTATCAAAAGTTAGACACTTACACTATAACAATGAATGAATATAAATGTACTAAATATACTATTGATCGGCAATGTTCAACAATGGTGAGTCAAATGTAACTAATCAGATCATTGAAAATATCTATTTTGTTGTAAACCAAAATATGTCGACAGGTTACGTTCTGACCGTTCTGGATTGCCGATCAATACACTAGATTCTATTACAGTTAATAAACATTTATATGTGTATACATATATATTATATAAATATATAAAAAATACATTTACATTATAATTATTTATAAGCAATCATAAGCAAAAATTAATTTCCTTTTTTTTGTTACTTAAATAATTCATACATATATAGAAAATAAAATGTACATATGGGTATACGTTAGCATTAAAAATGCATAGTAAAGTATTTCAATTCTGATATTCAGTTTATCAAGACTAGAAATTGTTATGTTTTGCGAGATAAAGTAAAATTTCAACAGCACAACCTTTATATTAAAAAAAATATTCACTGAGATCCTAATATGTGTTTCAAATCAAAGTATACATAAAGTAACAAATCAATAATTAAAAAATCGATATATACATACATTAATTAACAATATACTAATTAACTATTTCTAAATATACATGGATTAACAAAGAAAAAAACATTTAACTAACATATATTTTTTGCAATGCAAAAAAATCAAAATGTGTGTGGATGATTAGACTAGATATTGTGTGATGTAATGAAGTTTTGTAATAAATAGTATGTGTATGTGTATAAAGTAATGAACATGCAAATTAAAAACTATTCACACAACCCTTTTGTATAATAAAAATTAACAGGTATTTATAACAATTTCAACAAGCTTATAAAACAATTAACATTGAAATGATTTGAGATCGCTGACTGTGCATGTGTTCAATTTTTATATCATAAAATTATGCTATTCAGTGTCATATGTTTATTTAAAAAAAATATAATCTAAGTTAAATTGAGCTAAAAAGATAATACTTAACTTCACAAAATTCTGCAGGAAGCTGTGTTATACTTTTGGAGCTAACAACGGTAAAATTCGTTAATTTTAAGAAAACTAAAATTCATACAACAAAATTGTGGCTCAACAAAGTCCAATAAATTCATACTAATTAGATATTATTGAATGACATTATAAAGATTAATGCTTCTTTTAAATAAAATAAAAACATATATATACATATTATCTTTGTTATTCTCAGTCCTTTAAATCAAGTAGAAAAAAATAAATAAATAAATTTCAATTTAGTTTCAGTCATTTTTTTATACTGTGTTTTAAAATTTGCACCATTTATACAAATAAATAATAGCACTAAGCTAATACACTATTTACTAAGCCGGATTAAAATAAAACAAGGAATTGAAATATATGTATTAATCCGGATTCATATGGATTTGCAATCAAATCGAAAAAATAGCATACGAAAAAGAAAGAATGTACAACATTCATATAAATTACCATTAGGTGAAATATTACTAAAATAAGAATATAAGTTTTAATTTAATATATTCCACCGATATAAATTTTAATTTAATAATTTTTATACAACTCCATCAGAGATGTATTTTATTCATCAAAAAGTGAATGAATTTCTCATCTCGGTTTTTAAATAAATAATTTCATATAATTTGATTATGTAAGGTCACTCACAATAATATTACCCGAACCTTACATATACATATATAAAAATGTATTACAAAATTCATTTTGGGTGCATCATAAGCAAAAATAAATTAATATTAAATAAAAACCAAATAGTAAATAAATACATGTCTAGTAGCAGCAACGCTTGCGTTCGTTTCTCCTGAATCTACCGATACCCCAGGAGCAGGTGTTACAGAAACATTTTTCTGATGTTTGTGACGTAGATTGCCACGAATCCGAGCGCTACAATGACACCGACGGATCGGAGATCGACATGTACACGAGCAGCGAGGACAGCTCCAGTTCTTCGGAGTAGTTGTTGGTGAGTGGCACGCTCCTGTAGCCGGTTCTGAGGCAATTGATCGGGAAAGTGGCTTGTCCGATGAAGTTCGGCTCGCCAAACATGTCTTCGTCTTCCACCACGAATCTGAGTAAAGCGAAATCGGGATTGGACACTTCGAATTCGCAAAAGTCGTTCCAAATCGGATTGAATCCGTTATCGGCTAAAAGTAATTTGAAACGTTATAATCTCGTGCTACGTCAATCGAATCGAATATATATTATACAATAAAACAACTTACCGACAGTTTTGGTGACTAATTTAATTCCAGAGTCGTAATCTGCGCCTAGCATTTCAACCACAACGGACGGGCTGGCTGTGCCCCTTCCGGACTTACTCAAATGCCTAGCGCCGATTATTCTCATTTGGATTTTTATCGGTTGTACGTCTACAATTGATTTCCTATCGTACGGATTATAGTCGTCTTGGAACATGAATTCTGGTTTGAGTACATATCCGCATCCTCCGTTCTGTTTGAAGAGCGCTGCGTTTATCTGCATCGGCTTATCTGGAGTTTGATAATTCAGAGCGACCATCTGCGAGCCAGAGTTCCACATCGGGATCGGATTATAATTGGAAGAGTCGATCCTTTGACCCTTAGGATATACGCGACTGAATTGATATTTGTGGTACTTCGTAAAGAACGGAATCTCCAGCTGGCAGATCAGCTTCTCGGCTTTGGTCTCAGGGAACGAAGACATTTCAAAATAGACGAAGCCCTTGCCTTTGGCGCGGTCCAAGTTGAAAGCGACCGATCTGCAATAGATGATCAAGTCGGACATATTTTTGGCGATGCGCCATGTACGTTCCATCTCGCGGTGCTGCATGGAGCGAGCACTGGCCGATTCCGCGGTTCCTCTGATTGCATCGTGCCATTCGAGCGCATCTTCCCTGGAAACGGCGACGATCTCCAATGGTGTGCACATGGATGGATTCTGCACACGTACTACCCACTGAGCTTGACTTCCACCTTCATTTCCAACGACCAAATCGACTACAGCACCAATTATATCTATGCTGCCTTTTTGCAGTGCACCCAGAGCAATACTAGCATCAATACCCTAAAAAAATATTTTTTCCATATATTGTTTTATTTTATAAAAACAGCCTGTTTAAAAATAGTGTTTCTTCTCGAGAAATTTTATATAATAAAAAAGCATTTTTAATTATATACAACAAAACGTTACGTGTAGAGCAATGAAGACGATGCTGAACCCTTTTTACGAATTAATCAATAAGTTAAAAATACACTAAGTGACTTAAATTTCAGTGTAGACTTTACAGCCAATAAAGATCGCTGACAGTCGAAGGGTCTTAAAATATTTATTAAAACATTAATTAAATATTTACACATTTTTATCTGTGTGAATTCCCGAATTCGGGGATTCTACAAAGATAAAAAAATGTCAGTAATGCTACGGCGGTCAGATATCGCTTCCCGCCGCGACAGACCGCTCTCTGTGTGGCCGAGCCTTTAGTCTCTCTAAACTATCTGTCGAAACTTACCGCGAAATTTGCTCTTCTCTCTGTGATAGTGATTTTGATATAAAATGTTTATTTTCAATCACCGTAAAATGGACGAAAGAAATGAAACCTTTTTGGAAAATTTCGAAGACGCGTTGTCCAACGCCCCCAGTGATTGTGAACATAGTGATATGTGCGAAAGTGATTATAATTCAAGTGTACGCGAACATAGACCGTGTGTGACGAATTTACATCCAGGTCATCCTTTTATAATGACAAATGTTTTTATACATATCACTCAAAAAAATATATTGAAATAGATAAGAAAGAAGTATATAATAAAATTAAAACTGAATAAGTATATAGTGTAGTTTATAAGTGTAATTATGAAAATAAATGTGTTCGTGACAGTTGCACGCAGAAAGTGGACGCCGAAAAATTTAGTGAGTGCAAATTTTATTATATTATAAATGGATATTTTTTTATAAATCGTTTATACAAAAAATTATAGAAGCATTTAAACATACATATTATTAATTTATAAGGTACTGGTTTGCAACCATTTTCAAATTTTTTCAATTTTAAAATTTGCATATTTGTTTGTTTTAGCAACAATTTTAATTATCAATGAATTTGGAAAGAATAGCTAAATATAGTCGGCGATATTCGGCCCAACTATTCTATTTCCAATATAAAAATTGTTTTTTGTTGTAAAATGTCTTTTGATAAAAATTATCAATTTTTTGTCAAACAGTAAGTGTTGGGTTGATTGTTGTTGAAGGTCTTATATTTTGCGAAATCAACAAATTTTCATCATCTTTGCTGGAATATGCATATCTCCTTCTTTCGGGCGGCGGGATGACGTCACTTCTACTGTCTGTCACTACAATTATTCTCGGTAATTTCGAGTAAATTATCACTAAACACACTACCCCAAAAATATTAGAATATAACAAACTAAAATGCCCCAAATAGGCGACGACTCATTGCATTACGATGCAATGGGATAAGACGACTCTTTTTACGAAAAATTAAAGTAAAATATAATTTATTTTATATTATGTAGAAATAGTATACTACATTATAATATAAGGGCAAACTTTATTGTAACCCAGTGTATTTTTAATAAAAGAAGACGCAGGAATCACGGACGAATCCTCGGCCGCTACAGAATGTTCTCTCAAGACTCCTGGGTGAGCCCACGGTCGTTAAGCTGTTTAGATTATTTTTAATATTTAGTAGGCTCACCCTTAGCTTTAATTACAGCATACTGGCATACTGTCAACTAATGACTTGCAGGTGGACTGAGACAATTTTCTCCATTCTATCTGCAATTTTTCTCGCAGCTCAATTTTGGATTTGCAATTGTGTTAGACAACCTTTCCTTTTAATTTTGCCCATAAATGCTGATTTTTCGCGAAGTATTGCACGGAGGTACATGGAAATATTTTCTTGTAGGAATCCATTAAAGTGGATTTCAACATTGAAATATAAATGTCACTATTCACACTACCCCCCGCAAGTGTACAAGTTTCCTATTCCTGCTGCTGTCGTGCAACTCCAGACCATACCGTTTCCGCCACTGTATTTGATTTTTGGTACTATGCAATCAATTAGATATTCTTTTCCGATTTTTCTACGCACGTAAACACAAAGGGGTCCCAAAACTCCAAAAAAAATATTGAAAAAAGTATGATTATATTAAAAAAATATTGCTTTATAAATTTTAGGTTAAATTAAGTTTTTAATATTTTTTATATTAACCAATATTAGTTTAAAATTACCTCTAAGTTGGATTCATCGGACCGAAAGTCTTTCGCCCAATCTTCAGATGTTCAATCTCGGGTTTTTCGAACCCACTCTAACCTTCGAGTTTTATTTATTTAGAGCTTTACAACCTCTGGGTCCACTTCGTTGAGCCTTCTTCTTATCGTCCGCGAATAAATGGATGGCCATTCATTTGCAGACTTCAGTAGCCAGCTTTGAAGACGTTTTTCGACGATTTTTAAAGGATTCACGAACCAAGATTTGATCTTCCTGGGCAGTTTTCTTCCAGTTTTTGGCTTTGATTTGTGAGGACCATATTCGTTGAACCGTTTCAAAGCATTTTTGACAGCGTGTCGTGAACAATTAATGTGTTTACCAATTTCCGACATATTCAATCAATAATAAGCAATATGCGAACGCAATAAAATTATATTCGCTATGTTTGCTTCACTTAATTCGCGTTTTTTAAAAATTTACATAATATTCATAATAAATTAATAAATAAAAACGACAAATAAAAGCCAAAATGACGCAACTGCACACAAAGGTCACTTAAGTGAGACTGAACAATAAGACATGTAATCCGTTTTTAAAACTCAAGTGGGCCATTAAAAATGACAAGTTCCCTTATATAGTTCTCAGAATTACGGTTAAAACTACTTGCTAAAATATTTTGGTCAGGCTATGCACTTGTAAAGAGTTACACACAATTTTAAGGGGTGCCCTATTATTATGGCCAAGGCTGTATTACATACATTTTTTCATTCATCAAAATTTCTCGAGAAATTCGAGAAGTGAAGTCGGGAATATTAATTTTGAGAAATCAGAATGCCTATTTAAAACCATCTGTGGGAAAGATTATGCCGACTCTTTTGTTGTATTATAAAGTTATAAAACTTACATTTATATCTCCACTCGGCGATTCCATCTCTTGTACATAGTTTGCCGGGAACCATTGGTGGCGTTTTCCGCCGTAGTCGCCACGCCACCATCCGGCATCAGGTTTGAGAACGTTGGTTATTATCGAGTGTTTACAGAAAGACAATTCGTCTTCTTGGCCGGCTTTATAATCGTATAAAGCTTTAACGGTGATCTACATCAAGTCGAATCAATGACAAAATGAACATGCCGACATTCAAACGTCGTAAAATAAAGTATACCTTAGACGTGAACGAAGCAGGATCCATGTATCCTGGAGTTCCCTGGACAGACGAGTCGTCAGACGTCTGTAAAATTTACGTGAGTTTATTTTAATTTCTATTTAATTATCATAGTGTTAAATATTTTAAATTACACTGGCGATGTTCTTGATTATCTCTTCGTTGACAGGGTACCACAGTTTGATCTTTTTGTAAAGAGGATTCTTTTCGTAGTACGTGACAAGATCGACGAGGCTCTCGAATTTAACCGTTCCTATTGTGTAAAGACGGCCTTCAAGTTTTATTCTGCAGTGCTTTATTGTTTTATCGGCCCTAAAAGTATTATTGAAATGTGTAATAAATTAGTCTGACAATTTAAAAATAATTATTATTATAAAAAAAATGCAATACCTGAATGATATTGCGAATGAACTATTCTTTTTCTCGCTGGGCCGCACGATAAAAGCTCCATCTGTAGGGACTTTTCTGAGCATTTCTTCAGTGGTCGATCTAGTCGCGTTCGGGTGGTACCATTCTTTACCTTCGTGCTTATTCGGCTGCGGCACTGGATCTTTGAGAGTAATCAGAAACTCCTTAAACAAAACAGATTGACAGAAACGACAATCGGTGACTTAATATATTTAATTGCCAAACCATTACTTGACTCTTCAACGGGTGTTGCCTGTAATGCGTGATCAGATTGTAGAGACTGTCGAAGAATATAGTTTCGATCAAATAATACTTGGTTACGCCCTTGTCTTGCTTCAGCCGAATTCGGCAATGATTGACTCTGCCTTGACGCCAGAAAGACAAGCAATAGTCTCCGATGAAGGTTACGCTCTCTCTGACCAAAAACGTACCGTCTCCCAAATGCGAATAAGAATGCAATAAACTCTCGGCTTCTTGTCTGTTTCCAGTCAGCTTTCCATGGAACCAACACTCGCCGTAATGCAGCTCGTCTTGCGGAACATCTTTACTCACAGTACGCTCTCTATCGGTTTCTCCGTCGCTGTCCCCTTCGTTATCGTCTTGAGCGCAATAATTATCCATATAAAACAAACAGTTCTCGGTCAAGACGAACAGATGAGGAACCCATTCTTTATCGACGGGATCTTCCAAGAACAACATGCCGTTCTTGATCGATTGACGCAAGTCCAGCTCCATTCCTTCCTCGGCGCGTAGGGCAAACGAGCTCTCGTCGGCGCCTTCCGGCAACTTCTTATGCTTCAAGATGATCCTGTTCCTCAAATGTTGCGGAGCCGGAAGACAAGTCTCGTTCTTCTCGTACGGTTGCGTTACTAACATGTCTCCGAAAACTTCTTGGAGCAGTGTTGCCATTTTGCGCTGTTGAGGCAACGAGCAATTATCTTCTATTGACAATATCAGAGGATAATCGGATTTGACGAACGCGTGTTCTTTTATAGTGCGCAATACGTCCATCAGCTTAATTTTGGTGGTCAAGGTGTGACCGTGGTAAATCAAAGGCGTTCCGTCTGGACCGTCCCAGCAGTCTAATTCGATGCAGCGACAACCGGCTCTCAAGCATCTAGCGTACGCTTCTACGGAAGACTCGCTTGAAAATTGATCGCCAGTCAAATATCTGCAATGATTATATCAATTATAAAGATAACTTATTCATATTAAACGAAAGTTTTTATAATCAATACTTACGTGTTGTGAGATGAAGCGATCCAATAATGTGCCATCGGCCTCGTCATGTCTTGATTCACGTGATCGTTACTATTGTTCCAAATGGAGTTTTGCTTTGAATATAAAAATTCGATGAACTGAAATTTGAATATGATTTTATGCCTCATGTAAATATGTAAGATATTAATTAATTAATGATTATAATTACTTCGAATGAAGTAAAGTACGGCTCTTGAACGTCACGTTGAGGATCACGCAAATAGTCTCTGATGAAAGCCGAAGCATCAGTTTCACTGTTACCCAAGGGATCGCTCTGCTCTTGCAGAAGAAAATTTTGAAACTCAAGCAGGGTAACAACACTACCGTTGGCACAGTATAAATTGTGTTTATCGAATACGTCGTGAACGCTCTAAAAACATGATAAGGAATACCTCCAATAATCAATTGTATTTCATTTTTAAGTTTTGTTTCAAATAGTACAAAAGTGACATTAATTAAATAGCTCAGAATCAGACTTGCCATTCAAAAATGTCCATCAAACATCTTGAGCTGAAAACTACATTACGTATAGTAGCATGCAAAAATACCATACAATATATTCGTAATCCTTAATTGGATTTCTCGAAACTTACTATCACTCTTTTAGGATCATCTCTATATTTATGAGTGGTTACTTAGTCAATTGACCGTCAGCTTTTGTGGTACAAAATAAATATGATAAAAATAACTACACTTGGTGAAGATAGAATGATACTATAAATGCAATTATGTGTTAAACGTAAAATCACCGTGTATATTACAAGTGAGTATTTTCGAAACATTTGACATATATATACATATACACGAAATATGTTTTTTTGCACGCTACTATATATAGAATCAATGACAATGTTAAATAGGCAAGTATAATCCTACGCCATCATATATAATGAAATACTAACATTCTCATCGAAAATTAACTTGTGGTAAAATGACACAAAGTCGTCAAAACCAATCTCGCCCCTCTTACGTGTGTCTATCTCTTGAAAAAAGTCGCGAAGTTTATTCGTCGATATCTTGCAGTTGATTTTCGGTAAAAAGCTCTTCAAATCCTTCAATGATATCCTGAAAATAATTTTATCATAAAAATACTAATCCGAACTATATAATATAAATTATGGACTAAAAAAAGTAGTACAAATTAATTGAAAGATTTCTATATCCTTAAAATTATAAAGTGTAAATCTAATCGTAAATGTTTATGAAATATTTGAAAATATTATTTTAATTTATAAAAACAGACAGTGCGATTTAATAATTGCGATAAAATAGTTCATTTATCTAAAAAATATTATTAAATAAAATATGTATTATTTGCAACTTCAATTGTTTTAAAACTTTTTGAGAAAAAATACACATTTTATGTATTTCATTTATTATGATAAATAATATCAATTAAATGGCCGCCTCTGTCAGGGATGACAGATGGGGACATTTCTCCCCTCCTTGAATTTGGCCAAAAAATGTCATTCAATGAAATACTATGAATTTTAATGAATGACTGGCCAACTTTTACCCCCCCCCCGCTCCCCTGTTGGAAAAAGCTAAAATGACGTTCTTGAGTCTAAACTAAAAATTTTCAGGTTATCCATAAAAATGGTCCCTCCCTTGAATTTGGCTAGATAATATCATTTAGTAAAATACTATGAATTTTAATGAAATCAATATATTAAAAAACCAACCACTGACTGGTCAACTTTTGCCCCCCCCCCCCTCCTGAAAAAACCTAAAATGACGTTCTTAATTCTAAACTAAAATTTTTCTGGTTATCCATAAAATAAGGTGTAAAAACAGTCTCGTATCTATCCCTAAAATATTTTTTTAAATATGTCATTTCTGTGAAATCATATCGGAATACATTTTGCTCCGTAGATATATGTTTTTACAGTGAAAATGTAATATCGTAGATGCTAGTAAAATTACATGATTTTTTATACGTAGTAATATATACATTTACATACAATGTATAAATGTTACAGTGATGTGTATTTTTCAGTGAAGTTATATTTTCACTAGTGAAGTTCAAATACATTTTCACCAATAGATATATATATATAACTGATAGGATAAAATTAAATGCTGCTTTAAAATGTCCATGAAACTTATCTGACAGTTGCAAAACGTCAATTTGCTGTCAAACCCAAACCTAACCTACTCGAATTAATCAAACCCAAATTGAAAAACTAGTTAGTTTTAAACTTTCATTAGATTAAGTCCAAAATACAAACTAAGCAAACTCAACTCTCAGGGGAAAATAAGAAGTACAGACAGATGACACATCTTGCATATTGCTCTATAGTTCAACTGCACTTTGATATCACTGTTTTAAAAATATTACTACCCTTGCCGATTTTATTATGGACTTCTGATATAAGAGTATGGGTTAAAGTATATTCAAATCGAATTTTGGTCAATAGGAGGGCGCAAAAACAATAAGCACTTCGATTTTGACTTCCGAGAAAGGATAATAATTGTTTATTGCGCTCTCCTATTGGTCAAAATTCGGTTTAGAATTGCTTCATTCGATTTTTACTTATTTTAAATCATAATATTGCTATAAAAAGTGTTGATATGAACACTGGATAACAAAACTTTTCTACTGCAACAGCAATATTAGCCGCCAGTTAACTTTACCTATACGTGAAACAATGCTACTTGGACTTTACACGTAACTTTTCACGCAAAACATCCAAAGTTGCACCCGACGTGCGTCAAATTGTGCCGTCTTGTTGGAACCAAATGTCTTCCACATCAGTATCTTCGATTTTGTGGCAAAAATAATCGGTTATCATACGTCTATAGCAATCACCGTTAACTGTTACAATCTGAGCTTCAACATTTTCAAAAAAGTAAGGCCTGACAATGCGCACTTTTTGAGTCACATGTAATGGTCTCTCGTGAATCACATGAGGATTTTCTTCGCCCCATATGCGGCAATTTTGATTATTAAGTTACCCATAGAGGTGAAAATGTGTCTCATTAGAGAAAAAAATTCTTTGAAAAATCAGCATCAACTTCCTGCTGCTCTAACACCCAATCTGCGTAAATTCTTCAGTCTTCAGTTCTTGTCATCTGAATTTTAAACGGATGTAGGTGCAAGTCCAGATGCCAAATGGAGCCATAAGAAAAGCTCAAAAGCTGCGAACGCCGACAAATCGACAATTGCAGGTCTTCGGCTATATTGGATAAAGTTGTTAAAACTCATCCACTTAATTAAAGTTTTTATAAGGTTTTAAAGTTTTGTGCGAAGATATGCAAAGTCAACATCTATTATTACACGTACATTGGTTGTTACGTGGAAAAGTACTCAATTGCTTTTTTGAACTTCGTGATGAAAAAGATTATTTTGAATGAACTGAACGGTTGTGTTAACGATCTTTTTTGGTTAGCTAAGGTTACTTACTTGACTGATATTTTTACTTATTTTAATGAACTGAATTTGAGTCTCCAAGGTGCAGCTGTAATATATTTAAAGTTGAAGATAAAATAGAAGCGATTATAAAAAAATCAACTGTGTGTATGAGTCTTTTCAAACACTCGATGATTTTATAGAAACTTCCAATAAAAAGAAAATGAAACACGGCAGATTTTTGTTGAACATTTAATGGTTCTAAAAAGCAGCTTTTTAAGCAGAATTATTTTACCTGTCCTGATTTTGGCAATAACTGGATTAAAATCCATTTGGAAGTTTCTAATGCTATCTGTATTTGAATAAAATATTTTCGTGGAATTGTCATGCGATACTACAATTCAACAAAACTTAACTCACCAATTATTAGTTACTTCTCAGATCTGCTTACCCTGCACTTGCAAATAAAGCACTCCAACATTTGATTCCGTTCTGCACAACATATTTACGTAAACAGGCTTTTTCAATATTGTTATGTATTAAATCAAAGCATAGAAACAGACTCAACGTAGAAGCGGTCCTCAGAATAAAGCTTTTCAACATCGAGCCCGACATTGCGGTTATGGTTTCAAGGAAACAACTATATCCATCTCAATAAGTAAAAATTATTTACAGAAAACATATTTTAATAAGAATTATATCAAACATAAAATGTTTTATATGAGTTTAATATATTATAATTTATAGCTCTTTTAATTTTTTATATCTGTATTCAATTTATATATATATATAATTTACTTAAATAATGAGATACATTTTTACCAATATTTATTAAATGTAGTGAGCCAGAAAAATCTCAAGAACGACGTAAAACGGTTAGGGTTGGGTTCGCAAAATAAAATATTCAAGAAAGGGTCCATGGACTACATACGTTTAAGAACCGCTGCTGTATATCAATATTTCTTTATATTAAATATTTTACAATTAAGTAAAAAATAAATTTCTAAACTTAATTTTACAGCGAAAGATTTACAATATAATAATAATAAAGAAATATTACATATCGCGTCCATTTTCCATCAAATAAAACTCTCGTCGTAGCCACCGGTCAATCTGTAGAGGAAAAGAGGAGTGGAGTCCATCGTCGACGAGATATTTTAATCCTCGGTACCAGATGTTGCACTCGTGTTCTGACAAAGCTATTTAAAGAGAAAATCCATAAAATAAAATTAAAAACCTTTTCAAATTATAGTTATATAGTATCAAAACAGATCACTAACCTGCGACGGACAGTGTCCTCAGCTTGAACTCAGAACCATAAATTATTACAAAGCATTTATGTGACTCTATCTTCTTGGCTTCTTCGGGCCAACGCTCAAAGTCCTTGGAGATCTTCCCGATTCTGATCTCCTTGATTTCCCTCAACTCCAAGCAGCCTTCGTAATTGTTATTCGCCGGCTGCAAATTCCTAGACCACATAATTTGGTAAGTCTCACGTCTCAATAGTAGGGTTTTCCGCTCGGGTCTCTTGCGGTGATAAAACTTGGTGATTATTGTGCCTCTCTCCAGCTGGGCAATTAGTTGCTCCATCTCGCGTATCAGACCGCCGCTAGTCGACGCTTTTGCGTTATCCACTGTCACTTCCGACGTCGTCGCTGTCGCCATGTTACGTTATCAACCCCTGAAAGAATATACAAAAAAGTGCATCTATAATATCTTACCTACTGAACGCTCGGTACACTCGGCATTAACGCATGAAATTCATATTTAAACTGAGCTAATCGAATCGCCAGATATAGGTGCGCTCTGACTGACATAGCCGAGATCAAACACGAGCTAATGAAATACAATTTGTAACATTCGGACACAGGTAAATGTACACATACATAAATCGTAGAGTTGGCATGAGACATGATGAGATTATAAACAAGGATATGAACAATTATACAACATGTCTTAGAACACAATGTTTATATCTCCGGAAATGTTTCTCAAAATAGCATCTTTAACATTTGCAATCAATCAATCAATGCTGGCATATTGTGGAATACAAAGCTATTGACAAGCATATTTGCAGTATCCTGTTCTTGCCGAATCATATCCAGCATGTATTTTGATTTTTGAAAATTTTCTACCCTATAGCACATTTTAGAAACCTCAGAAACGTGAACGTCTCACCTTTGCGCTTTTTAGTTGTGATATATACTATAGGTTGTGACATCAATGATAAATCATTATAATATAATTGCTCAGTTTAAAATCTGAAACATATGCTAACAAATCATAGCATGAGACTTTTTTCCCATGAATAATAGATTGTATGCTACTCACTTTTTTTAACTATAATTCACAAAAATGTTGACCACTATCATAAAATTATAAACATAGTATATCTAACATATACACATTCGTAAATAATAAATTATAGATTAATTATATAAGATTATTAACCTTTGCCACTGGAATACAATTATAAAATATCGAGAATTATCTGTCCATATTGTGTTAAAAAACATTGATTAGGAACGGCTCAAAATATGTTCCGTTCAAGATGGGGTCTGAATGAGAACTGACACTGTTTGAGTAAACAAGGTTAGCATTCTTTCATAAAATAAGTGACCTTAATTTTCCTAATGTATGAAATACAATTTTATAATGCAATTTACTTTTATATTTAAATAAAGAGTGAAAGGAGAAATATTTCCTGAATATAAATTCGCAGAACTGCACAAAAATACATAAAATTATTAGAAACCGATATTTATGAAGAAGAATAAACTAATACAAAAAAACCCTACTAAATCTTGATGATTTTATAATTATATCAACATGAATATGTTCATCAATATACATATATAAAGTGATATCAAGATAGCTATAAATTTTCATAAAACTAATTTATTTATTGTATATCTTCCGTTGTAACTTGACAGACGTTAGTTCAATACATTACAATGGGATAAACACAACCAACGCCTTTAAGAAAGTAGTGAGACACTAGACTGAAATCAGTCTATAAAGATGTGACAAACATTTTTCTAAATATTAACTATTATTACACAGTTCCGTTTTATTTTGTTTATTCATCCGTTAGATAAGAAAAATCTAGGAAAATCAAATCTGATTGGAAGTGTAATTATATAATAATCAATAATTCCGATCTCCCAGACACAATAGAAAATCGACAATTCGGGCGTGGTCCTTAACCCTTTGAGTAGTAATAATTAATTTTACGTATTTTTCCAAAATAATATCTGTTATTTTTTAATTATTATTTTATATTGTATTAATAATAAATTATAGAAAAACATCAGTGATTCCCAACGTTTAATTTATCTTACTACTTTTTTGTATTAGTATGTTTTAATAATTTATTTAAACATTTTTCCATTATTAAATTTCGAATATTTATTTTATATATTATTCGGCTTATGTGTATTTTTTTGTCAATTCAGAGGCTTTCAATATATTTTTTAAAAATATTTTTTGGTATGTTCATTTATTTGGTACTTTATAATTGATTGTCATGATTATTTCTTCAGTTATACATATGTAAATATATAACTATCTGAGGTACATCAAAACAGTAAAAGTTCGACCGCCGTACATGTACGGTGATACCGCCCAAAGGGTTAAAAGACGGTAATTTAGATTGTTAAAAATTAATGGAATTATCACACAAACTAATGGTGCAGCGTGATAAGGGACGACTCATCAATAAGTCATTAAAATCTCTGAAATTATTTTTTTTTAATTTAAAACTTGTCAAGTGGCACAAAAGGAATAACTTCAAAATATGAGTCTACACCCCCATCGGACTCGCCACTGGGGATTTGCTTTGAAAGCGTACTCGGCATGCCTACACACATAGAGCCGCACCTCTGAGCCTATATATAATTAATTACATTAAAGTCCAGCTTACAGCATCCACTATTTATTTACGAAACCCTAATAAATAAAATGATTACAGGCAATTGAAATACATACTACATAAATTAATGATAAAGTTTATTTTTAAGTTACGCAATAAATTATTTTGCTCGTATCTCGAAAAACTCGTAAGTTGAGATTTCACTGTACATCGATATTTTTATTTAATTATTTAAATTAAATTAATATCAACGTGACCTAAAAGGTTAACCTAATGCGTCACGATGGGCAAAAAACAATACATAGTATTACAGTGGTACCTCGGTTTGCGTTGACTTCGGTTATCGTCGGTTTCGGTGAATTTTTCTGCGAAAAAATTGTTTCGGTTTTCGTCGGTTGCCTCGGATTTCGTCGTTTTTTACTGATTGCGAGTGTTAATACATATTATAATTATTACATGCATTGTAATGTTAATACATACTACAAATAATTGCTTTGGTTTTGGATTTAAACGATTGTTTTCGGACGGATTAAAGACGAAAACCAAGGTACCACTGTATATCAATACACAAAAAAAATATATAAAAAGAATCATAAAATATTAAAATTAAATGATACGAAGCGTACCAGCTCCTCGTGGCTGACATTAAACAGATCCAGCTTATTAAGAAGCCGGATGTCGACAGCCATATATAATAAACAAATATCCTCTTATAAAGGTATATTAAGAAGTAGTGTCTTAGAGCCGCGGTCGCCAATCTTTCGGTCTTCATGGACCACTTAACTCGCAGAGCACAACCATAATTTTTTCATAAAAGCAACATTCTAAATATGAAATGGTATTTTTTTCCATGAGGGAGACTTAGTGCTCGCCCAGGGCCAGCCCGAGGGGCAGGCAGTACAGGCGATCGCCTGGGGCGCTTGATCTTGTGGGGCGCCGTGATACCAAATAAAGGCGCAATATTTACTTAAAATTATCAAACAATATTGTTAAAAAATATAATCTGATATTATTTTTTTGTATACACTACTGTGCACTCTTTAGATTATTTCACGCGTAAAAAATCGCGACGAAAATAAAACTACAAATTCTTAAAATACCCACAATCGCAAAAAAAATATGGTGTCAAATATAATATTAAATTACTTTAATTTGAATTATTTTTGCGCTCATGTAATGAGTTAATAAAGTATTAATATGGGGGGGGGGCGCAAATTTCGTTTTTGCCTGCGGCGCACAATAACCTAGGGCCGGCCCTGTGCTCGCCCACTTATTACTGCCACGACCAGTTACGACGATCCGGGGATATAATTGGATGTTTTTTACTGGACTTTCATGACCGATGGGATAGTTTTTTAGAACAAGCTGCAACCTATAATTTGTATACGTGTGAGGTCTGGCACTTTTACTTGATAGTTGCATCACTTATACTGGATATTGGTCTGAGCCATTAATTACCGCACGGTCTTTTGAGGCGAAAGTCGAATCAGAATATAATAACACATTTTAATAAACTAATTTCAAGTATATTTAAATTACTTCGCGGACCACCACAATTCCGGTTGGCGACCGTTTTCTTAGAAGAGGCGTATAATATATTTATTTTATACAATATTATTTTATTTTACATGATATTCATCCGTGAGATTAAGAAAATCTAGATAAACCTAATCTGTGATGATATCCCAGACGCGATAGAAATAAGATTCGAATCCAGGTTTTTCGGGTAAATAGTCAAAAGTCCTATACCATTCGTCTATCTTATATCCCAAAAGGTTTTAACTGGAAACATTAATAAATCATTAAAGGAACAATAAATTACAGTGAATTGAGACCCATTAATACGTTGCATTTAATGAAGCGGATATTCGAAGAAGTTGCTTGTGTGAAATTTAAATAATTGTGCAGAATTTTTAGATCTTGGAATGGTATTTGAAAAAATAAATAGAGCTATATAATAATGGGTGTATCAAGTGAAGACTTGAGCGGATAAAAATTTACTTATTATTATTAGTAAAAAACGTAATTATTAGAAAGTGCCTCAGTGTTCTAAATTAGTATCGATAGTATTTAAATTATATACGATTGACATAAAGTGATACTTGTAGGAAACATTTATTTGCTGACATATAAATAGGATGGTGGGCATTGAACGATAACTTGAGTGACATTGAAAATATATTGAAGGTAAAAGTAATGATTATAAACCATGAATACGTAAGTGATATATATTGTTTATAGATTTATACATACATCTGTAATTATTTATAATAATAGAAATATAGCATTATAAAATGTATATTAAGTATTGAAAATATGAAAATTATATAATGTAGTTCTGCGTCATTTCTCTTGTGCAACCGCTTCATTTTAAGTAAATAAGTTTACAGTTCTATTTTAAAAGCTCATAATAGAGGAATGAATGCAGCTCTAAATCAAATAAATACACAAGAATAATAAGCCTGAAGTAAATTACGGTTTAATTGTTAAGTAAATATGGGGTATGAGAGTATTATTTTATGCATAATTTCGAAAGCAAATTAGTATATAATTTTGATAAATACATTGTATAAAACAGTAATATAACACTAAAAAGATAGTACATAATCACCAATGTTATAACAATTAAACATTAATATTTTTAACAAAGTAATGATTTCATTTATACGAATTTTTGTCACTTAAATACGCAAAAAATGTATGTAATTACTAAAAATAATAAAAATCACTCATAAAAAATGGTATAAAGAAAGGACAAAATCTATAGCATATGGAACAGCTTTTAGCCAAATTAATGAAAATTTGAAAATATGTATTATGAAAGTTTATATGTGTAGATTCAAAAGCTGTCAAGTCCTTTAATATGAATTTAGAAGCGGTGTTCAAATTGTAGTCCAAAGTGCCGGTTAAATGTATGGCATATGTAACAACTTTTAGCCAAATTAATAATGCAATTCAAATATTTAAAATATGGACGCTAAAGATAATATGTATAGATGCAAAAGCTCGATAGATGGTCCAAAGTAACAATGAAATGTATGGCATATGGAACAGCTTTTAGTCGAATTAATGATGCAATTCAAAAATATGGACACTGAAGGTAAGCTTCCAAGTCCAAAATCCAGCAAGTATAATAAGGAAATTAACGAAAAGAAACAACAAACCAGTCAAATAAGATTCGTATTTATTATTTATTCGTATTTTATATGAAAAGTATATTAATTATTTGTGAATGAGAAGTTGCAATATTTTATTTATAAATGAAAAAGGAAATATCGCATCCTGTTTTATAAATAATTTTGCACCCTACGGATGTTAGCAGATAGTGGAGGTGGGGGAAGGGGAAGTCAAGGGCAATTATTGTCTATAATACATCCGGTCAGTCCCATTTTCTACCTGATGGATTAATTAACACTAGTTTATTATTAACTAGGACTGATCGTTTTTCTAATAATTCCGCTTTTAATCTCTCTAATTAAGTACAATAAAGTTCGACTGTGATAGTCTGACTAGGTTTTAATAATTCATAATGAATAACACCCGAAATATTCCACCAGACACAAAACTGTGTTGAAACTGATTGGTTTATTTATGTGAATTGCTATAAATGCTTTATTTTTCGCCTCCAGTAACAAATTGTATCAGAAATGAATCGGTTTAATACCGCCTTAGTATTGATTTTTCTTATCAAAATAAAAGCGTATTGAAATCAAGCGATTGCCATATGTTTGTAAAAAATTACCTCCATATGTTACATCTTTAATTCAATTCTTAGATTGGGGAGTTATTTCATCAATTAAACGGTAATAACATACCGGTCTTCTTAAAATGTTTGTTAACAAAGAGAAATTACACAATTCTGTACAAATAAGTAAAGCCTAAATTTAAACTATACTATGTTTGCGTTAAGTCAGTTTGAGTATTATATCTGTACTGTGTGCTTTAGAGCTAAAAACCCAAATTTGCCATATCTTTCTCAATTATAAATAATGATGAAATGGATAGCAATCGAACTGACTGTATTAACACAAATAAAGTTATTTATGCTTGAAATATTTTTAAAAGTTGTTAAAAACCCTATATTATTTTCTTTTCTCTTTTGTTAGGGAAATTATAAATATACAACAGAAATATAACATTTTTTTTTTAGAACATTTACTCGAAAAACACGTTTTTTATTAGACAATTTAAATAAGCAATATATAAAATAATTGTTCTATAAAAACGAATTGTTTATGGCATACTGTTGGAGAGATTAGGTGTGAACATTAGTGTAACAGTATGAATAGCATGAATAACTCTACAGTGAATCATTTTCCGAAGAAATACCTTACATAAATGCACAAAAAATTCGTTTTATGGAACACAGTATTTATTTAAATGCACTTATCTCTTAAAATAATTCATTCTTTCAATATCATAATAATAAAATTGAGCAATAAAAATATATTGTTTTGAATTCTGAGATATAAAAAATAAAATATAGTATTATCATAATATGTTCAATCCCGAGACTCACCCCGACCCGAAGCTTCTCAAAATTGAATAATTCACGAGATACTCATCAAAAAATTCAAAGAATTATACATCCCAAAAAGTAATGTAATAATTGATGAGAGCTTACTGTACAGGGGAAGACTTGGATGGAGGCAATGTATTTTGACTTCAAAAAAATTGGCATAAAATATTTTATGCGTTGCGAATCAGAAAGTGGTTACATGTGAAATAACATTATATACAGGCTTGCTGAGAACGGACAAATTCCCGGGGGCCGTTCTCCTTGAGGGGCCCAACCGTGGAATATCATAGCAAGAATATATTTATAAAAAAAGTAAAAACCGACCTCAAATAATGAATCTGAACTAAACTACAGTTGTTTGAGATGTACATATATACTGATATATTTCAGGTATAAGTTCCTTTAGCCCTTTATTATACATATTATACAAGAAATAAAAGGAGCGGACCATTGCCTTCAAAAGTACGCACTTTCTAAGTAGTACTTTCACAATAAACATTATTATTCAAAGGGACAGGTTGTAGTTTTTTGACATGGCTCCGTTTGTGTTAAAATTTGTGTGCAAATTATTGTTGACTTTAATGCTTTTTGAACTTTTAAAAAATATTAGAAATGAGAGGAAATATTCAACGAATGTAAATTAGTAGCAGTAAATTTAGGTATTTGATCTGAAAATTCAGATCGCAGTGGGAACGGTCGGTAACGAGCGTTCCTACTGAAATAAAATATTTCAGCCATGAAGTGGTTAATTAAGAAAGTTATTTAGTGGATTCTGATTAACCTGGGGTATGGAAAATATCTAAAATATGCATATGGAAAATTTGAAGGACTCAATTATCGATAAAGAAAGAAATGAGGAGTGATTCAAATGATCTATGGTAATCATTGTAAGCATAAAAAAGTATACACACAATCAGGAATAAAAGCTTGAAATTCGACCTACGATGGAGACACAAAGGTAATAATAATTAAACTGTAATTACATCACCTAAACTTCAATTTATTCCACTGCTATATATCAATACTATTGAGTTTTTGTAATGAAACGTAATTTAAACAACATGAAAAAGATGTGTGATAAACATATGCGTAAAATAGGAAACTGTAATAAGTAAAATTGATTTGATTTTTTTGTAAGTGAAAACTGTAAAATTGGTTTATAGAAACAGTTAATGATGTAGTTATATATATATATACACTACAGGTCAAAAGTGTTGATATTTTTAATATAAATTAGATAAATTATAAAAAAAAAACATTACATTGTATTTTGGCAGCAAAAAATAAAAAAATGATTTAATTGCCATTTCATTAAAAATCTACCCCTATTGAATAACAAGGCTTTAACTATCCATGGCATTTTTTAAATTAAATTTTTCTATGTAGTGGTTGATATGTTAGCCCGCTTACTCTGTATCATTCCATAAAGCTTTTTGGGAATTTAACGAGTGCTAGCGAATTTTTTAATCAAGCTCATCCCCAAAAAACTCAATTAGATTTAAATCTAGGGATTGGTGTAGCCAAATCATATTTTTATAATATTCTTTCTTCTTTTATTGGTAGAAAAAAAGCACAATTTAGAAGTGTTTGGGAGCATTGGAAAATAAAACCTGGCCTGTTTAAATGTCTGCCCATAGGTAGTTCAATTTTTTTTAATTGTCTATTTTTATGAGGTTTTCAACTCCCATTGCTGAGAAACAACCCCAAACCATAACTCAGCCTAATAGTTGGCACAATACAGTTACTGTTCATCCAACAAATACTCTTTGATTTGACCCAGTCATACCTCTTCTTTTCATTTTATCGTCGTAACAAAGGCTTTTTGTCAACAATATGTTCTCTAAATTTCGCTACTGCTAATCATAATTTATAATTAATAGTAGCAAGAGATTTTTATTTTTAATGTCAATGAACAGTCCAATAATAATAAGTTCAATTAGACGAAATTAAAAAAATCCAGATTGTGATTGTAGTTTTGAATGGACATAAATGAACGTTGAATAGAAAAAAATTAAAGAGTCGTTAAATGCGA
Organism: Plectrocnemia conspersa; assembly: GCF_051122295.1. Lineage (NCBI taxonomy): Eukaryota > Metazoa > Arthropoda > Insecta > Trichoptera > Polycentropodidae > Plectrocnemia > Plectrocnemia conspersa. The sequence continues at coordinate 18,919,207 of NW_028277170.1, forward strand.
CATTGCATATTTAACAGCTGGACTGGATTATACCACATGTCTCTCAATATAATAAGAAAGGGCGAGTCTAAATAGAAACATATGCTATAATATTATTATGGAAAATAGAGAAAATAGTATAATTTTAATTGGGTAACAATATTTTTAATAATTAAAATAAATAGGGTGGATTCATGACTATGAACATCATTGCAGGTTTTGTTCTTAAGCTTTTGAAGTAGTGTATATATATTTAAAAGACAAAGAATCTAAAAACTATCAGTTATTTTCAATATTCATGGATATGGAATTTAAAAATTGATTAATTAAGTGGTTGAAATATTTAAAATTATACATTTCATGTTACGTTTAAAAGAATTTGCCCCTTATTTTCCATATTTATAGAAGAATTTTCATTTTGTTACTCTTCAAGGTTTGCGAAATATAGCTATGAAATAATAAAAAAATGTTACAGCTATTATGAAAGTGTAGGTAATACATAAAAAAAGGACAATGGGCTTAAAGGCGTCTAGACGTACCGCTACAAGATATAAATAAATCGGCATTGAACAGCCCAGACATAAAAATTGATTTGCTCATATATAATAGTTGATACGCACTTTATACATAATATATGCGCACGCAAAGTTAAATGTATCGATTGCGCACACATACGAATCAAATGGCGCTGCGAATGTCCATATGTGTACGAACAAAAAGCTCATGAATTGAAAAATACGTCCGAAACACGACCGAAGGGCTGTTATAGCGCATGACGTATGTCAGTTTAGCGAGTAATGTATGTTTAATTGAAGTTTTCGATGGCAAACGTGCGATGGCATCGGCGACATACGCCAGCGCGAAAGAGCAATTTTAACTTACAGTTCAGTCCGCGAAGATCATTTGGGCGGCCAGAAGGGTCAGTCTGCGGCTATTCGACGAGCCGACCAGCCGAAGGGCTGAGCGTAAAGGCGACTCTTCGGTTGACGTATGGATAAGAAAGCTCAGCCCGCGGCTCGGCTTAAAGCGCGCATGTCCGCTTCAGAGCGAGGCCTAGGTCGATCTGGAGTCGAACTAGGCCTAGACATTTAATTTCAAAGACTTAAACTCCTTCTGACCGCCGCGAGAGAAGAGGGCTGGTTACACCCTGTCACCGAGCGGAGGCGAGCGCTCGTTCTTATTCTACTATATGTGGCCTTAACAACGCGAACGCTGGCCAGTGTTTTATCTAGCTACACTACAAAAATAAAATGTTAATAAAATTAAACAGCTCACAAAATACAAACATTTTCGAAAATAGTACACTACAAAAAATATATATATAATAAATAGAAGAGGGGATATACAAATAAATCTGTACATAATTAATAAAAAAAATTAAATTGTAGCAGTAAATAATTAATATAACTTCAATTATAATAAGCAAAAATATACAGTTTTCATAAAAAATAGCTAATTTATAATATAATTCTAAACCCTTTCGCCACCAACATATTTTTTCTTGAGCACATGCTTACATGATACTTATTTAAAATTTGCATCCGTCGTGTTCTGATCTGTCATCGTGCTTAATCAGCTCGTGACGCGTGTGGTTGAGTGGAGTTTTCAGGCTCCGATGCTGAAAAATACACACTCTTCAACTGCCCAGCATGGACAACGGAAAGAAGCAACATAAGAGAAGCTTTCGGTGAAGAACATATTTCCCATCCATGCTGAAAGATGCAGGTTCATGGCCAAGGAACGGGACGAGAGAATCAGAAGAGGCACCTAAAGTCCTGAACAAAATCCTGAATTAAATCCTGAAACCGATAGCAGGATCGCATAATGAGTGAGCAGCAAGCGAGTACGGTTAGATACCTTCCCTTTCGCTCGCTCGCGTATTAAGTGACGAGAGTGAATGAGAAGTGAACATGCGGAACGAATGTAACGCGCGCTCTTATATCTCATTCACTCTCGTCACTTAACACGCAAACGAGCGAAAGGGAATGTATCTCACCTTTGTAAGTACGTGAAGCTGACAATAAATTTATTATAATAATTATTAGGACAGTTGAATTTTTTTTCTTAATTCCTGCAAATTATTTTTGGATTCAAAATCAAGAGCATCGCTTCAAACAACCATTTTGTTCAAAAATTTATTAACACGAATCGGTTTAGAGCGCGTTTTTAGTGATATAGTAACAGAAGCGTGATGTAGTTTTAATAAAAGAAGTACCAGAACGCTACTCACTTTTAGTATAATCATTGAGATTTTAGTTTATGTGAGCTCGGATACAAATATCCTGTTTTTTTATTTTCAGCGTTGTAGTTGCGTTGTTTAAAAATGTGCTGTCGGTGACTATTCAATTAAGCTCAAATAATTTTTACCAGATCACGTAACCAGTCATATCCGAACGCGTTACGGTCATGGAAAAAGTACCAAAACAACGTTCCGGCCTGACTACACCACTGGTTGTTGAAATTATTTAATACGAGAGATCGGCGGACGAGGCGCCACCGGTCGACGTCTTCCCGTCGAGGTCCACCAAATAATTTTACCCTCACCGCCGTCACGTTAGTATTACCAGAGTACTGCCTAGCTTTGTGGCTAAATATATCAGCCCCGACCTCAATAATTTAGCTCCCCTCTTATTGTTTGTGCAAATAATATTATTAAAAAAATGTTTTGTCCTAGCGTGTTTATTTTTATATATTCGAGGCCATAATAATCTTAGCGACAACGCACTGGCCACCCAATGAGTTGTATTGTATCTAAATAATAGACAGATTCGCGGACGTAATTATATGACGTCACAACATAATAAGGGTGGATGGTTTGATATAAGCGGGATAGGAAGTTCTAGAACATGCTACGTCATAAACTATTAAATATAAACTCATCTCTATTTAGGAATAAAAGTTTTTTTATTTACTTAATATTGTAGGGCCTGTTTATATTTATATTCATATATAGATTTTTATTATGGTCAAAACTTGGCGGCTTTAATATTCTTAAAATCTCAGAGAATGTCGAGATTCAGCTTACCTAGTAGAAGTACTTCATTCACAAAGTACGAGCGCATTGACTTGTAGCTATAAAGCTGTCTTGGACGGAAATAAATATATTATCACAGAATATACATAAAAGGCACTTCAGACACTCGTACCGAGGCACCAGCTTTCATAAACCCTCGCTAGGAATACTAATTACTTATTATATATAAGAGTTTGAATATATTATACAAGTGAACAATATGAAAATGATTTATATGTGTGATGTCATGCTGAATAATATATTATAATTTAATTATTCAGCATTTTTGGCCTTATTACTTTTTTCTCAATGATTTTTTGAAACAAGATAGTTAATTAATATTGCTAACGAACTAAATCAAGTTAATTAGATATAACTAAAACTCTACCAGTTGTCGTGTCTTAAAAAAAACTGTGATATTTCACACAGAAAAAAAAATAAAAAAATGTTTTTTCCTTTATTTTTTTTATTTGAATTTCTAATATATGTATTAATAATATTGACATTGTTGCTTTTTCAACTATTTTGTTTAATGGAGCAACGAATATTTTTTTTAATCGCAGCTGTTTTGAAACAAGATTGGGGTCTGGCTGGGTAACGAATTCACAATATATATTTTTCACATCGACGTTAATAATTTCTGGTACTACGGCAGTTGCCGTGTCATAAAATTGCACTATATCCCACATATGTATTTATAAAAAGGTGTTTTTTTAAAGGAATAAAAATTTGAATTGAAATAAAACACATAAAAAACGTGGTAATGGCTATGGTATTAGCTTTATTTGAAAGATAATTAGTAGTGGGAACGCTGTCATACTTAGCAAATTATGATTTCTAAGAGGTACATATAAACCGAATTTTGCCCTATAGGAGAACACAAAAAACAATTATCACGTCTCAGAAGTCAAAAATCCGAGTAAAATCACAATAAAATCATGCCGTCGCCGTCACAGTTGGTTGGAACCCTCGATCCAACCGAGCCGAGCGTTCTCACTGCATCGGCGCAGACATGAACCGGCTTAATTCGCGTTTTTGAGCCTCGAGATAGCAGGAGCGCATAATGAGTGAGCAGTGCGCATTATTATTTCTATTATACGGGGCCCCCGTGTGGGCAGATTCCATGCGGATGGAAAGGACGAGGTTCATGTTGGCTCGAGTTCAATGACGAAGTGCGTTGAGTGTTACCTCGGTATACAGAATGGTTTCGGAGAATGCTATCTTGGCTATATCTGGAATTCAGTCTATCAACCCTGCTCGCATAGGAAATATATAGAGCATGAAGTAAAGAAGAAACCAGAAAGCTGACTATGACATAGTGGCGCGAGAGGTGGAATGCTTCCACCAAATAGCAGTGCACGGAAACTCGCATCGTGGACCTAGAGACTTGGAGCCAAATTGAACATGGTGGTTGAATTTCCACTTCGCACAAGCATTTACTGAACATGGTTGCTCCGAACTTTTCTACATAAAATATATAAGAAAGCGACCAACGTGTGTCACCACTGCTTCAAAGGCGAACCCGACGACGACGCCCACACGCTCTTCAACTCCCCAGCATAGACAGAGGAAATAAGCAACATGAGAGATACTCTCGGCGAAGAACATATCTCGCCGAAGGGCTTGATCCCACCCATGCTGAAAAATGCAGGTCCGTGGTTAAGGAACGGAACGAGAGAACCAGAAGAGGCACCTTAAGACCTGAGCAAAAGTCTTAAGGTGGCTCTTAACGAAGACCATGTCTTAAATTCTCACCTCGAGATAGCAGGGGCGCATATTGAGTATGCAGCAAGCTCGTACGGTTACATACATTCCGTTTCGCTCGCTCGCGTGTAAAGTGATGAGAATGAGTGAGAAATGAACGTGCGGAATGCATGTGACGCACGCTCTTATTTCTCATTCAAATTTAAAAAATGTTCTGTCCTAGCATGTTTATTTTTACTATTTCTTTTTTATATATTCGAAGCCGGAATAGTATTGACGACAACGCACTGTATTACAAAATATATTTTTCATATTCACATTAATAATTTCCGGCACTACGACAGTTATCGTCTCATCATTGTGCTACATCCCACATATATATTTATATAAAGGTGTTTTTTAAAGGTATAAAACTTTAAAATAAAATGAAGCACATAAAATGGCCAATGGTAATGGGCATGGTATTGGCTTTATTGGAAAGATATTTAGTAGTGGGAACTCTCTTACACTACGACGGCGACGATAGCAAAATATGATTTGTAAGAGGTACATATAAACTGAATTTTGCCCAATAGAAGAACACAAAAAACAATTATCACTTCTCAGAAGTCAAAAATCCGCGTAAAATCACAATAAAATCGTGCCGTCGCGGTCACAGTTGGTTGGAACCCTCGTTCCAACCGAGCCGAGCGTTCTCACTGCATCGGCGCAGACATGAACCGGCTTAATTCGCGTTTTTGAGCCTCGAGATAGCAGGAGCGCATAATGAGTGAGTAGTGCGCATTATTATTTCTCTTATACGGGGCCCCCGTGTGGGCAGACTCCATGCGGATGGAAAGGACGAGGCCCATGTTGGCTCGAGTTCAACGACGAAGTGCGTTGTGTGTCGCCTCAGCATACAGAATGGTTTCGGAGGATGCTATCTTGGCTATATCCGGAATTCCGCCCATCGACCTGCTCGCACAGGAAATATATAGAGCGCGAAGCAACGAAGAAACCAGAGAGCTGACCATGACAAAGTGGCGCGAGAGGTGGAATGCTTCCACCAAAGGGCGGTGGATGGAAACTCTCATCGTGGACCTAGAGACGTGGAGCCAAAGAAAACACGGTAGTTAAATTACCACCTCGCAAAGGCACTCGCTGGACACGGTTGCTTCGGAACTTACCTGCATATAATAGGCAAGAAAGCGACCAGCATGTGTCACCATTGCTTCAAAGACGAACCCGACGACGCTGTCCACTCACTCTTCAGCTCCCCAGCATAGACAGAGGAAAAAAGCAACATAAGAGAAGCTCTCGGCGAAGAACATATTTCGCCGAAAGGCTTGGTCCCATCCATGCTGAAAGATGCAGGTTCGTGGTCAAGGAAGGGGACGAGAGAACCAGAAGAGACACCTTAAGACCTGAACAAAAGTCTTAAGGTGGCTCTTAACGAAGACCATGTCTTAAATTCTCACCTCGAGGTAGCAGGGGCGCATAATGAGTATGCAGCAATCTCGTACGGTTAGATACGTTCCCTTTCGCTCGCTCGCGTGTAAAGTGACGAGAGTGAGTGAGAACTGGACGTGCGGAACGCATGTGACGCACGCCCTTATTTCTCATTCACTCTCGTCACATAACACGCGAGCAAGCGAAAGGGAATGTATCTCAAATTAGTTAGTCCGTGAAGCTGACAATAAATTTATTATATTAATTATTGCCGCTCGCCGTGTTACAAAAGTGCCGCCTAGATTGTGGTTAAATCAGCCCCCACAGAGACTTACCCCCCATCTTATTTTTATGTTAATACTATTATTTAAAAAATGTTCTGTCCTAGCGTGTTCATTTTTATTATTTATTTTTATATATTTGAATAGTCTTGGCGACAATATATATTTTTCATGTCGACATTAATAATTTCCGGCACTACATTAGTTATCGTGTCATAAAATTGCGTTATATCCCACATATACTAATTTTTAGAATTTTTTTAACAATTTAATGTTGGGCCTTTATGCTTTAGGCACATATTTTTATAATATATAAAATAAAATAAAAATAATGATAAATGCAAGTATGTTTTTTACTTAAACCGAAATGCCACTTTTATAGATTATTGTAAAAAATACATAATTATATATTTAATAATTGATTTATTTGTTTTATTTAATATAAATAATAATCTTAATCTCCTACACATAAAGTGTGTTTTTTTTAGATGTATAAAACTTTAATATGAAATAAAACACATAAAAATCGTGGTGATAGCCATGATATTGGCTTTATTAGAAAGATAATTTTATGCCATTAGTGTTTAAATATGATTTTGAAATCTGGATGTTCAATTTTCGACCACTTTTTCAAGCAACTGGGGCCATATACCATCAATAACGCGGCGAATGATGGCTTCCATGTCATCCGTTGTCCCTGGTTCATCGGCGTAGACTAGCGACTTCACATATTCCTACAGAAAATAATCTAAAGGTGTTAAATCACACGATCTTGGAGGCCAATAAACAGGTCCATTACGCGAAATTCGAAAATCGAATGTTTCCTTCAATAAATTTATTTTATCGTGCGCTGCGTGGCATGTTGCGCCGTCTTCTTGAAAGCAAAGTTCTTTTACATTAATGCCATTCAATTATGGAACGAAAAAGTCAGTAATCATGGATCTATAGCACTCTTCATTGACTGTAACGTTCTAGCAGGCATTATTTTTGAAGAAATATGGACCAATAATTTCACCCCCATATAGCACACCAAACAGTGACTTTTTGTGGATGTTTTAATAAGCGGCTTCAATTCTTGCACGAGCTGGATCTTGTAAGCTTGTAAACCAGATCTTTCTTCAAATCTTCCATAAAGTGGATGGACACAGCTCCAATTGCTGTGTCCATCCACTGGTTCTCTTTGGTTCTCTTCAATACTACGCTCCACAGCAGAAACAACTTTTTCGGTGCACACTGTACGACGTTTCTGCGGGTGCGTATTAGCAATTAGAGTATGCGTTGTGTGAAAACGATCCATGATTATTTGGATATACGTTCGATTACAAACTTCGATTGAAACTTCGATTCCACGAGCTTATGTTATAACTTGAAGAGACATGGCTTCAAGATAGCTCTGCTGAAATAAATACACCAGACACAGCAAGCACACAAGTTTCACCCTTCACTGTTATCACGATGCTGATCCCCAGTATTGATCCCAACGAAAGATTGTTTGGCTTTTAAAAGTTCACGAATTAGTAAAAAAAAACTAATATATTAGTAAGGCACAATTGCCGAGTCTGTGCAAAACTTAAAGTTCACAGACAGTGTATAATTCTACTTCATGTTGGTAAATATGTTTTCATGCTTAGCACACAAAATATTAATGTTAAAAATATAAAATGTATAAATAATAATTTAATAAGTGTGTAAATACAACTATATGGAGTGCATCAATAATAACACATACAAGTATTCAATAACATTGGTTTTTCGAGTGTGTATCTTTATTGGAGATGATTGTGCATTTTTCACTTTATGTGGTTGAAAAAAATCTGTTTGTCCGTTACGTTGTGGAAATATTGAACAAAATGGCAAAGTTGCACGGTTAGGTGCCGTGCGAATATCACCACGTATATTGACTGTAAATTGTTGAAAAAATTAAAAACATTTTTATTTCATTCGTACGCGATTCAAAATTTGATGGTAATAAATAATATGTGAGATATATTCATATAAAAAAATGTTTGTGTATGTAATGTTTGTGTATGGAATTTGGGATACCAATTTTTTTTAAACCATTTTAATTAATATGACATTAATACCATCTGTGACTAAAGCGCTAAATATATACGTTACGGTATATACCCAGTTTTACGTGTGCTTTTGTTATATGATGTTTAAATAACGATTCGCACAAATTCGTGCACAAGGACGCACAACGCAGTTTCTGAAACGCTCAAATTTGTGTTCATGGTATTCAAAATGTTAGAAAGACTTTCGCGCATGCGCACAACTGTATGTGTGCATCACGGGGTGGCGGTGATGAAATCGATTCGTACCTATTTCAAATTATTAAACATAACCATGAAATACTAGTTTTCAAAAAAGTTATGTAAAAATATTAAAATATAAAAAATATTAAAAATATTAAAATATTTAGTAATTTTATATAGAGTGATTTTATAAATTTACCTATATTTTCGTGCAGTTTTGATCAGAATAAATTTTATTTAGCTTAATTTAAAAAATCTTATAGGTGTATAACTTTAATAATAAAATAATTTTATACGGTTTACAGCTTGGATAAATATTAATTTGTTACTCCAGCAATAGATGTGGGTAGTAAATTCACCAATAATTATATTTTAACTTTTTAAAAATTTGTAAATCGCCATTATTTTTTCGATAATTATATCATAATAATTAAGATATCTTCTATTTAACATTAAAATATTTTTCGTTAGATTCTATTCTCGCGTTTTAATAGGACTTGGGGATTTTTCTTGAACTACAAGTCAAGTCCCCACGGGCCGAATAGCAGCTTGGGTACCCCCACCCTAAGCTTATTTTCTCACACCCCACCACACGACTTACCCCCACCACCGGCCGTCGTGGCCCGCCCACCGCTCCTATGCTTGCAATTGCTCGCGTTCTCATCGAATGAAAGTTTCGTAGCGCAGAAGGGACATTTGAGAGCCAACAGAATTCGAGTGCCTTCACTCCCCCACGCAATTTGTCCTTGGGCCGCACTTTTATCATTTCGCGTCGTGCGGCCCACAACCAATAGCTAAACAATGCGGCCAATTGACTCGCGCACGCGCCTATTATTATTAATATCTCAAACACTCACTTATCGCATGATTGATTAGATAGCCTCAGATAGGCATCGTGGCGCAATATCTATATTTAAAAAACAATATTCATGTATTTATAACTATTAGCCTGGTTACCGAGAAGTTCATTTGTTTCTTATTTAAATTTATTTTTATCGAATATTATTATATTGATATACAATCAGTATTTAGTGAAGTGCGTGAAGAGGCTGGACTTGATTAAATTTAGTTTTAATTTTATCAAACGATGAAACAACTTGTACAGTAAGTCCTCAAATTTTTCGCACAATTCAAACAATCTTCTATTAATTACAAATTTAAATAGTCAGCATTATTGGAATTGATGCTATTCAGCAGAAAGCTGGTTGCTGATAACATTGTTCCTTTTATTCATATTTTTTTAAATTGTGTATTGAAAACTATATGCGTAGTCATCCGATAATTGAGGTGACCAGACGTTCTCATAAAAAAATCGCCCTCGTTTGTCCTCCTTTTGCCCTTCCTTGACCTTCTTAAGCAAAAATTTCCAAAAATACATTTTTTTAACTCCAGTAGAAATTTTCGAAATGATTTTTTTAGCTCCCGCAAAAATCTGTCCTCCTAGGATAAAAAATTCCATGATAGCTTTTTTTATTTTTAGTGTCCTTTAATATTTACAAAATCTGGTCAGCTTGCATTAATAGATATAGCGTCAAAAATGTTTTTCCATGACCAATCTTAAAACAAAAACAACAATTAGTTTTAATTATGAAATTGATAACAACCAACGTTATTTATAGATCTTTTCCAAAAATCTGAAATGATGCTGGTTGGTTAAAAGTTGGCCAGTCAGTAGTCGTTTCTTCATTATTTCGGCTTATAGTATTTAACAAGGACGTCATTTCAGATTTTTCCAGGGGGGGGGGGGTAAAAGCTAAGCAGTTAGTGGTCATTATTTTAATATTTCCATTTCATTTTCATAGTATTTCAATAAATGACAGATTCATAGTATTGCAATAAATGACCAATACCAAGGGGATCCCAGTGTAAAATCAATAAAATCGTACCGTCACACTGTGAGGTATTTGAACGATAAGTGTTCTTAATCAAATATATAGTATTATTAGAGTTAAAAAATACATTACAGAAAAAAACAACTTTTTATTTTATTTAAAAAAATATTATATTTTTCATGCAATATTTCATGCATTATTATTTTTAAAAAGTATGTTAAGTATTTCTTAAATTATTAGCCCGATGAAGAGAAATTCCATGGTTCCTCGTCTAACGATTGTCCATTTGTATTTAGATGAGGTTCAGCTGAAAGCAACGTGGCTGCCGTATTTTTTAAAAGGAGTTTAACAAAGTGATATGTACTGGTCACATTCCCGTTATGACAGGATCTGAACTTAATAATAGTCTGTATAGCACATCCATATTACAAGATACTCTTGAGAACTTTCGGCCAAAATTTTACCGATATAAATGGAAATGCTTGTTACGGGCTTCAGCGGCCTCTTCTTTCAAAAGCAACGCTTTTTCTATTACCACGGGCCCATGCATTAATATTTTATGCATTGTAAGTATTATTAGATGCCACGGATACAGCTGAACATAAAGTTTTGCAGTTTGCTTAGAATAAGCAGAAAAACTTCTAATTGTACTTTATGCTCACTTGATAATACTTCTAAAATAACTTTTAGACTAAATATAAAATTTACTTCAATTTTGGTAATTTGTACGCCTAATTCGTGATCTTCAAAAAATCTTCCACGGGTGTTGCCATCCATTTGTATTGTCGTAAGCCGGTTTGAGTACATCAGAACTCCTCTTGTATTTGTATCTTTTACTTTACTAATACTATTTTTTCACATTTTTTAACATATAATTTATAAAACTAATTAACTTTTTCCTGATTTTTAAACTGTTAAGTAAAAGTAAAAATAAACTATTAAGTCCCTGGGAGTTATACCACTGACATTTTATTATAGAAGTTATATTGCTGGCAGCACTGTACACCTTTCCATCATACATGGTGAGCATCATTATGTGCCTTACCGGTGTTCAACGGTCGTACGAATTTAGCCGCGTAGTGTTAAAAAAATTGTGAAGTCACAAAGATATTTGCTGTTTATTTTTATTAGGAATAAGTATTTGCCCATCATTTTATCCATACTCTGTATTGTTTTTATTTTTTAAATGTGTATATTTGATGATTCTAAGCTCATTTTTATTTTATTTTATTGGTATGCGATCCGCAATTTTATGTTTACTGATTTTATCACGGTGAACATATTATTAAAATATCACAATCCTTACAAAACTGTATTTTTAATTTGACGTCAACACGTTAACTAATTAAGAAGTAATAATTGCTTAAAATGTTTAGGCCCTAATTTTCGCGACTAAGCCCAATATACAATGTGTTAAAAATGGAAAAATCGCAGTCAATTTTATATGCATCATAAAGATAAAGACATGAGCTTCATATTGTATTTTTATTCTATCACCTTTTCTATACAAGACAACATGTTATTTGGTCTCATTTCCTCGACCTTTTTACAATTTTTTATTTTAGGTATATGTATATTAGTAGCAATCTTCAATTATCATATATTTCTCCTTTAGAAAGTGCTTTATTTACTAAATAATGTAATTTAGTTCCAATACTTCCCAAGTTTCTTTAATTATATTTATATCTAATTCATCAGTACGGTTCCTTTTTTTAATTTACAAATTATATTGTGAATTTCTTCTAAAGATAATGATTTAAATTCACTAAATTTTACATTCAGTGTTTCATTACTGTATTGTAGTAAATTATTAAACTGAGGTATTGAATTTACAATCTCTTCTAAACTTTCAATGTAGTATGTATTCATTTTTTATGCTATTATATGAGATCTTAATATATATTTCCATCAATCTCGTTATTTATTATGTCGTTTCTCTGAGTAGGATTATTTTTTTTTATATTGTTATCCACATCTTATTTGGGTAATTTTTATTTCATCTATCGACTTTTCATACCATTTTTTTAGCTATTCTTAATGCTTTGACTGCCATATTTCTACATTGTTGATATATTTTCCATTTTTCATTTAAAACGTTTTGTTTTTATTATATGAAATATTTTATATGATTTGTCTCTTCTCTTTAAAAAATTTTGGGTTGTATGGATATTGTTCTAAAATTATATTGACCTTTTATTTTACAATATTCTTATAAATATTGTTCCATTTTGTGGTATTGTCGCTCCGGCGACACCGACCGCTTCCGTCCTTCGTCGCGCGTAATCTCCGATCCTAAGCCCCCCCGTTGGCCCGAAGCGCACTCTCGTCAGCCCTGTTCTCACACGCCCTCCTGATCTAAAGATCATGGAGGACGTAGTCCTTGAGCCTCTCTGGTCGTCTAGTGGCTCGTCGGGGTCGCTCAGGAGGCCGAGACTGTGCAATTCAGGTTGAGCGTCAAGCTGCTCACTTTGATCACCTCTGCTCAATCCAGGGAACGCCCTCAGGTCAAGAACGTGCCTGCGAGATGATTGCTGTGACTGGCCCCGTGCGCCACTCGCTCGTACAGCTGACTGGACTCGGTTTCACTAATACCCGGTCTCCAGGATGGAATCTAGACGCTCGGTCCGCTTCCGCTCTGTGTGCTGGACGTAAATATGCGCCGACGCCGCCGGAGACCCCGTCTCTGCGTTTTTTGCCGCTCGGTTGTACCAGAACACGGCCATCAGCGGGGAGATCTCACTCCTTGTTCGCCGTTTCCGCTTGGTCGATACGCGGCCCAGGATCTTCTTCCCATCTTTCAGCGCTCGCAGAGCTCTTCTAACTGTCGCGAGCGAAAAGCAGTGCCATTGTCCATTAGCAGCTCTTCTGGCGGGCCGCGCTCTCTGAAGATCTTTTCGAGGTTTTTTTTATTGATCTCACGGCCATCTTCAGTCGAAATCTCTCGCCATACTGCGTATATAACTTTATCGAAGCGACCAGGGCCACAATCCACTACCGTGAGATAGTGTTTTCCTTTGTAGTGCATGACGTATGCGGCTAATCTTCGCCAAACTTCTTCCACGCTGATGCTGCCGACTTCATGGGTGACCGGGGCCGGATCAATCGAGGTGCACCTAATGCACGACCTGACGCACTCCTCCGCCTCTCTTCGCTCGGTGTCCGGATTGAGCATTTTCGCCAAGTGTAGAGTGCGGTCCACTTCGAAATGGCTCACATCGTGCAGCTCGGCCAGCGTGACCCCGCAGGCTTCGGTGGGCTCTTCCGTCGTCCTCTTTAGCCAGTGCTTCTCGACCCTCGTCAGCACGTCCGCCCTGTTCTTGCTCGGCTCGCCAAACGCGATGGAAGCAATCGCCCCGTACTCGTTCATCACCTCCCGTAGAAGCGATAAGCGCCTTCTCACCGCACTTCCAGCATTGGAGCGGACTCGCCAACGGTGCCTTGCAGTGTCGCGCCATATGCGGCCCGCCGGTCCCGTTGCTGCTACTGCGGCAGTCTCGTGGATGTCGCACTCGATCAGCATCGTCGCCTTCGCGACTAGCTCCGACAGGTCAGACGATGTCTCCAGGCGCATCTGTTTCGACACACTTGACGACAGCCCCAGCACGAACAAATGGCAAAGCAGGTGATCCTGCACCCAGCCGCCTCAGGTCCATGAGAAAGACTTCCGGTCTTTCTCCGCTCCGGCACTTCCTCGTCATAAGCTCTTCGAACGCACGGATCGGTGTAAGCCCGTGCTATCCCCTCAGCGCCGCCTTTATACTTTTAGCGTCGGTCTTCTCTTCGGCGCTCAGTTCGGCTCAGTTGCCGTCGACTCCTCGAGGATGTCAACCAACCTAATGTCCGCCATCGCGCCAAAATAGCTTGTGGTATTGTCGCTCCGGCGACACCAACCGCTTCCGTCCTTCGTCGTAATCTCCGGTCCTAAGCCCCCCGTTGGCGTCCCGCTCCGTTGGCCCAAAGCGCACTCTCGTCAGCCCTGTCATCACACATTTCAAATTAACATCCATGTTATCTACATTCCAGTCAATTTTTTGCAAATTTAATCATAATTTAGTAAAAAAAATAATTATATCATTATTTTTTACTGTCTTTTACTATTGATAAAAATTAAATCTATTGTCCTTGTATTTTCATTAACACATTGTCGTAAACCAAATATATGTAACCATTTTTTTATTTTTTAAGTATAAAAATCCTCACATTTGTTGCAATTAAAATTTGTCTCCAATTATAACGGTATCCATAATTTTATCAGAACGCCATTTTGCAATAGTATTTATGAATTCCAAGAATGAGTTTGGATCACTATATGTGAAACATAATAATATGGATTTTTTTTCTTGAAAATATTTACCTTGGTGGACCAGTATGTATGTCTTATCTTTATTATTTTTATTTATGTCTGATTGCATGGAAAAAACACATTTAATTAAATAAAATTGTGTTAATTGCAACCGATGAAGCATAAAGTATGACAAGTTTTTAAAAAAGGATTTGTCTCAATTTTAAAAGATCCAAAGATTGAATGATCTACCAAGAAGCGCTTTGTTCACATACATTTTCATGAGAAATTGTAAGACAAGCATTGTGGCAAAAGCGTTCCAAAAGAGTTTTTAATTGAAATATATATCAAGACGTTTACTTCCGCAACAAAGTGCATTAGCTTTTAATAGGTAAAATTTTAAACCGTTTTGCTTCTTATTCTATTCATCGAAACAAATAATGATCGATATTCAGATCAGTGGTTTCAGAAAATATATTTCGTGGTAAATATCACATTACAAATAAATTTATTCAATCATAAATTACATGGAAAAGAAACACAAACAAGTATGAAACAGAAACTGCTAGGGCTTTTTGCAAATCAAATGTAAGAGCAAAGTAGTTTACTGTGTTTTTTGAGGCTTTTCTAGATAGTTCGGCATCTTTTAAATGGAGTTCATGTTTCATCAGTTTTTTCTTTAATATTGCGTGACGCTTTAATTTGCATATTGATCGAATTGCACTTTTAGCACGTGCCTTTACGTCAGCGGTTTCCAACCTTTTTGTTACTACGCCTCCCCAAAAAAAAAAATTTTCCGCGCCTCCCTTACCTTTTATTTTTTTAATAGATTAAATAATATAGACACGTTTTAAATAATAAAAACTTTATTACAAAAATAAACTGAAAACCACAATTAACAGAATAATAACAAGGTTTAGTTATAACATACACATACGTGTATATTTATTTTTATATATAAGTTTTTTTAAACAATTAAACCAACTACATCTATCGCATAAAAATTTAATGCGACGGTTGTTGTTGTTTATTAGCACAAAGCTTATCAAATCTTGGGGGCAATGTGGAGAGTGCCACTCGTATCTCTTTTTCGACTACTAACCTGTTGCGATATTTAGTTTTCATTGCAGCCAGTGCCGAAAAGCCCGTTTCGCATAAATACGACGTTACAAACGGTAGAAGCACTTGCATTGCTTTGCAATACAAGTGCTTCTACATACTCTCCTTTAAGATTCATCCAAAATTGAATTAAGGTTTCATTTTGAAACTTTTGTTTTAGTAGGCTATCGCATGATAATTCTATAAGTTTTTCCTTTTCAATGGTTGTCAGCTCAAATTTGTCGTTTTCATCGTCGATTAATGGATTCTGTACCCACAAAAACTTTGAGAAATCAAGGTCTTTAAAATAATTTGAAAAATGCAGCACTAGACCATCCAAGTGTTCAATAAAAAGATTCTTGCTTGTTTCAATATTGGCTGTGGCCCAGAAATCTTTTGACAGTGAAAACATGTCCAACTCATTCTTTTGTAAATTTGACTTCCATAACTTCAACTTTTTAATGAAAGCTTTTACTTTGTCTTTTTGAACAAGTGGATGCATTTGTGATCCCTGCATTGATTTATTCAAACTGCTCAATTTTCCAAAAATTTCAACTAAATAGGCAAGTTTAACAAGGAAATTATCGTTCGTCCACAAATGTGCCTCTTCGTGGTGATTTTCTTCGAGAAAGGCTGTTATTTCTTCTTTGAGTTCAAATACCCTTTGAATCGCTTTTGCACGAGATAGCCAGCGAACTTCACAATAATACAGAAGTGAGGTATAATTAGCTTCCATATCTACACACAACTTTGCAAACAGCCTAGATCTCAAAGGACTGTTCTTAATGTAGTTTATAATTTTTATAATTTTTGTAAAAATGTTGTTAAGTTCCTCGCTCATATTTTTTGACACTAGAGCTGCTCTGTGAAGCATACAGTGCGTCCAGATAGCATGTGGTGCTTTCTTTTTAACTAATGCTTGAAGACCTGCTTTGTGTCCGGACATTGAGTGAGCTCCGTCAGTACACAGTCCAATACAATTACTCCACGTTATGTCGTTTTCTTTAAAAAAACTGTCCATTATATTAAAAATTTCAATGGATGTGGTCTTTCCAGGAATGGGTTTGCAAAATAATATATCTTCTAATATATTATTTTCCACAACATATCGAACATATGCAATTAAATGGGCATCTTTAGCTATATCAGTTGCCTCATCTACTTGTATGGCGAATTTCGAAGTACGCAGCCGAGAAACTAATTGATCGCAAATATCTTCAGATATATCATTGATTCTTCTTCCGACTGTATTATCAGCAAGCGGAATTTGTTGCAACTGTTTTGCATATGATTCGCCGAACATTATTCGAACCATATCAATAGCTGCTGGTAAAATTAGAGTTTCTCCTATTGTATGTGGTTTCTTACATTTTGCGATTCGGTAAGAGACATGGTACGAAGCCAATAATGCATTTGGTGATACAGAAAGAATATTTTTGAACGTTTGCTATTGATTATTAAGCTCATCCAATTTTCTTTCAAAATATTCTATGGACTTATCAACGTATTCAGAATGTAGAGTTTCATGGTGCCCATGGCCGGCCCGAGGGGCAGGCAGTACAGGCGATCGCCTGGGGCGCTAGATCTTGTGGGGCGCCGTGATACCAAATAAAGGCGTAATATTCACTTAAAATTATCAAACAATATTGTTAAAGAATATAATTTGATAATATTTTTTGTATACACTACTGTACACTCTTTAGATTATTTCACGCGTAAAAAATCGCGACGAAAATAAAACTACAAATTCTTAAATACCCACAATCGCAAAAAAGAATATGGTGTCAAATATAATATGAAATTACTTTAATTTGAATTATATTTTTGCGCTCATGTAATGAGTTATTAAAGTATTAATGGGGGGGGGGGGGGTGTGCAAATTTAGTTTTTGCCTGGGGCGCCAAATAACGTAGGGCCGGCCCTGATGGTGCCGTTTTAATTTGACTGGTCTCATACTATCTGAAGCCAAAACTTTCGAACACAACTAACACATTGGTTTTACCAAGCCATCTATAATGACACTAGTGAATCCTAATGATAAATAGGATGAACTGTATTGTCTTTTCTTGGGAGCTTTACTTCCTTGTACTTTTTTGATTTTATTCCCACTAGTATCAGCATCAGTATCTTCATTATTGTTGACTTTTCTCTTGTAACCACCCAAAAATTTATCCATTCGTCTAAAAAATATTTTATTGATATAAATTAAAATCAATGATAGTTTAAATAAAAAAAAATGAAGTTTAAAATATACTAACGATTATTTTCAAGAAGAAATCACGTCAGAAACAATTAAAAAAACAATATCACGCCCTGCCGACACGCTTCAGTTGACACGAGTGACATTTAAATTTGAGGTTATTGTTTTATGCAACTAGCGGTCGTTTTGTGTATTACCGAAACAGAGCGTTTGCAAACGCGCCATTTTTAAATTTCTCCGCTCCAGATATTTTTTTTAATAGGAATTAAATATATGTAAATGTAAAAAAATGAACATTCATGCACTGAATTTTCACTGTTACGTTAATATATCAAGTTTTATTCATTTGTAGATATTATGGTATAAAAAATAATTCATTAAAAAATGTTGGCGCCTCCCCTGGCAATAGTCCGCGCCTCCCAGGTTGGAAACCGCTGCTTTACGTGGATGACGAAAGTGCAAATTAAATTTTTCGTTAAAATTATTCCCATAAATTTTCTCCTTCACATAACTTGTGTTATTTTCCTTACATTTTTCAACGTATAAATTGTACATTTTTATTATATTCCATTCAAAGTTTAAATACTTTCTATTTGGATTGTGAGACCTTGTATAATGGTATTCTAATTGAGGAAAACTCTCAATGTGTTTCAATTATTGTTTTGTATATTTCAAAAGCACTTGTAGTATCACTAAGTCCTTTATATTGTTGTGTAATCGCTAAAACTATTAATCAGTAGATACCATCGATGTGGATGAAGACAAAAACATGAATATTTTGAACTAGTTTAATTTTAGCTACATGGATCAATTAAACAAACATTAAAAACTAAAATCTTTCCTCCTACATTTCATGTTCACCAAGTCTTCAATTGAATCCTTAGTTTTCATTCATTCTCAGGTTCGTCATTTAATGGGTAGGTGGGGACATTTGCCCCTCTTGAATTTAAGCAGAAAAATGCATGTCATTTAATTAAATACTATTAATATTAATGAAATAAAAATATTAAATGACATCCCTGACGAAGAAACTTGACTTTAGTTACAGCTAAATTTTCATTGGTTTATTTTCTCGAAAAAAATACGTTGTGATAAAAATACTTTTCTGCAATTTGTGAAAGTCGTGTCGAGTGCTCATTCTGGTAATGACGATGTACATATATTGTAATGTTAATACCGATATTTCAAGTTCAGTCTTTTTTCTGGCTTGGACAGTGCCACGAAGAATATTCATGGGCTTTAAAATAAGAACAAAATATCGCAAAAAGCGTAACATCATTTAGAGGGGGGGGGGCAAGTGGTTGAATTTGCCCCCCCCCTCTAAATGATTAGATAAATGCATGTCATTTAATAAAATATTTTAAAAACTACCATTAACTGTCTAAATTTTGCCCCCCCCCCCAGAAATTCTTGGGCTATCCCTAAAAAAAAATCAAAAAACAGTCTTAACTCTATTCCGAAAATATTTTTAAGAATATGCCATTTCAGTGAAATCATATTACATACTTATTATTTATTACATGCAATGTATAAATACTACAGTGAATATGTATTTTTTAGTTATATTGTCACTAGTCCATTGTTATATTGTCACTAGTATATTATACTAGCAAATATTTATATATACTAGCATATATTTATACTAACAAAAATATAATTTAACTAGTGAAATTATATGCTGCATAAAAAAGCTCAATGTCTATCCTCATTTTAAACGACGGTTCGGGAATGTTTTCTGATGATAAAGATCAGACTATCAGACAAAACCTTTATTTGTCCTGTGTGTAAGGTATTGAATAATACTAAATGTTATTTACTCGAGTACTTTTTAAATTGTTTAAACTTTATTATACTTACTATATTTATTACTCATAATTTTGTTATTTTAAATACATTTAATAAACTTTATATCACTGTACATTTTGTCGGATATCTATCTATCTATTGTATGTATATAGGGCTAGGGCCGGCGTTGCGCGCATCGCTCCTTTGAACAATGTAGGGCGCTAGCTCCTGTCTGGCCCTTTAACCGAGATTATCCGATTACGGCCCATTTGTCGAGTTTCCCTTGATGTTTTCTATAAATAGACACAATAGCGCACCTATTTCGACATTAATACATAACCTCGAGCAAGGAAAAAATCTATACCGCTCTGTGTTAGTAGTAGTCTCGGAAATAAAATAAAAAACAATTTTAAATTTGTAAATAGCTGTGTAAATATAAATAATGGAACTGTCATTAACCCTTTCACTGTGACTGATATTTTTGCGCGCCATTTTAAAATTTGTTAATATTTGAGGGACATCTATTCACGCCATATTTTTTTAAAATATTATGGTTCAATAAATTCAAGTGATTTGCAGCATTAAATTATACTAAATAAACATATTATTAAGCTCAAAGGTGTATGGCACATTTAGGTGCGCAATAAGTACTAGTGATTTTCTTGATGATCTATAAAGTCATCTGCGGTGAAAGGGTTAAAGCGACGTATGAAATCGTAATACGATGGTTGTGTGGTTGCGAAATTAGGAATGCTCTCTTTTGCTTTCCTTGCTCATTTTTTTGCATTGAATCTGTGTGGATTTACAAATATAAGCAATAAACTAAACTAAAAGAAAAATAATAGAAAACATGGAAAATGTGGTTTCCTTATCATTTTTGGGACAAGTTAATATTTCTGAACAACTTAGTGAGGGTTATAGAACAGCAAAATTGAAACACAATAAACATGAAATTGATCACCCAGACGTATGATGGAGCTAATCTTATGAAGGGTGAGCAGGGACGTGTACAACATACGGTACAACAGATTCTTAAAAATGCACATTATGTTCATTGTAATGCACGCCAATTAAACCTTATTATGAAACATGTTTTTGCATCTACTAAATCTGCATGATTATTTTTCGCTCATCTATTTGGAATAGCAACATTATTTTCAAAATTCAAAATCATCGAATATTTATTGAAATTTTAATATAAGAACAGTTAATACTGTTTTTGAAAGTCTTATAAAATGTTTTGAAGATATGCAGTTCTTAAAATTATATAAGATTCGACAAAAAAAATTCATAAAGTTATGCCGAATGTCGAAATATTATACAACCAAATCGAGAAATGGTGATGCTTGTAGAATTCAGAAAGAATAAATTAATTTTATACCGTAATTTTATAAATCCGTAATTCAACCCTTTGTAAATCTGCTAGCATGAGTTAAATTATTGAGAATAAAAAGTATGTGTCTGTATTTGTATAGAACAAAACAAATATTTGCTTACACAAATCCAGTGGCGGATTAAGCACTTGGGAGGCCCAGGCTCAACATAATTGTAGAGGGTCTCCCTCTTTTTCGAATGATGAAAATGAGCCACAATTTTTTTAAAGATTTAATTTTACCTATTTATATAAAAAATGTCTCTATTTGAAATTTCTTCTAATCACAAATATCTCGTTATTAATGTTAAAGGCGTTTCAATAAAAGCATTATTTAAAAAATAGACTAAATGGGAACTTTTCTCGCTTTTAACTTAAAGAATATATAAATTATACGTTCATAATCTAACGTTTGAACAACGTCATTTTTGATAAACATCATCCATTAATTATTTAAATGTAATTGACTTTTTTAACTGTCAAATGTAATTGACTGTTCAACACTTGCATTGCAAATAGTCAAAAAGATCTTCACTATGGTTTCTATATTCAGAAATGTAGACTTCAAATCTGAAATAAAATCTCAACAAGATTGGTGGTGTGTTCCCCTTTTACAAATGCAATATAATGAACAACCTCATCTTATAAATATCTAATATCAATGTCTTTTTTATGTTTTGTGCCTAGTTTATCGACAAATTGAAATCAATGTCACTGGTTTTAAATAAAAAAAATAAAAATCCTTCATAACAGCATTATGACACTTTTTTTTAGATATTTTGGATATGAGTGCATCACAATAAACCATATAAACGTTTATTATTAAATTTTGATTAGCAGAAAAACATATTTCATTTTGTGTTGTTTCTCTAAATCTAATTTCCTTTTTTTATTTTTAGTTTCATTGTAGTTTATATTTTAAAACTAGCAAAAAAGTTTTTTTAAGCTGCCCCTCATCTGAAAAAAGATTATTCTTCAAAGAAAATCTAAAAAATATAGTCTCAAATATATCCTAAAAACATTTTGTATATACAGGGACGTCATTTAAGGGGGAAAGGTTGGCGCATCCCCCCCCCCTCCTTGAATTTGGCCAGAAAAATACATGTGATTTCAAGAAATACTATGAACATTAATGAAATCGAAATATTATCAAAACGACCACTGACTGATGACATTTTTGATTTTAAACCAGAAATTCTCTGGTTGTCCTTCAAAGAAAATCTAAAATTATTATAAATAAAAACAATTTCCAAATGTGTTTTTTTTACGCTAGTTGAATTCAAGCCACGAGCCGCCACTGATTGTCACTCTTTTTTAACCTATGTTTTTTAACCTATAACGCCTCATTCCGACATGACTTTCTAAGTTTGGATATGTCATCTGTTGATCATTTCACGAGTGTGTTATTTAAGCGCAAAAATCTGTGAAGAATTTTGTGAATTTCATTTTTTATACTCCATAATAATTTTCGAATAATGTTACCATAGTTAAGGTAGAAAGTAGCACCCATTCTGATAAAAATTTATTAAAATAATAATATATAATATGATACATATGTTATCATTACAATACTTCGTTTTATTTAACAGAGTCACTTTTTTTACACATTATATTTTAAATAGTTAAACTTATGATTTTTAATTTAACCTCCTCAGACCCTTATCTTAATGATTGATCTTAAATACCTGAATAGACGGTACTCGTAGTATTAGCTTTATTACTTGATTCAAACTCATTTTATTATATATTAATCATAATTAATTTTATCCTACTATTATTATAAATCTATTTATATACAATATTTGTAGTCTCTTATCTTCACGTATTGCAGTAGCACGTAGTCAGTCGTCAGCACGTCGCTGTTCAGTTTCTTCAGCGGTTTAATCGCCACGTATTGCAGTTGTTCAGCCCAACTTTTAACTTAAAGTTGAAATTATCACAGTTGACCTAGAAATGTTAGCTAGAATAACATAAGCAAATCTGTTCACCGTTTGGAAGGGACAGACAAATAGACAAACACGTTTAATATCTGTTTTATACTATAGATAAACAAACACATTTCTGGGTGTTTCAGAATCACACTTACCTCGCTTAAATGCAATCTTATTTATAAAGAGTTCAGATAAAGATTTTAAAAGATAATTTTATAGAAATAAAATATTTCCACTGTTGTTGATTAAAAAATATTTATTTATCTTGCTGATGCTTGTTTATCTTTTTTTTTTTAGAATAAAAAAATTAATAAATTATACTTTATTATTAATTATATAATAATCACTAACTTCATTTTAGTCGTCTTCATTAATATTTAAAAAGATTAAAATAATCAATAAAAAAAATTCTCATATTTTGTGTAAATATAAATAATTTCGTACAAATGTTTTATATTTCTCATTTTTATTTAATGCAAGTTGGTCACAGATGCAAGAGTGAAATTAAGTAAAAAATAAAATGTGAGGATATATTATATGTATGTATAATATAATAATACACCCATACCTCGCTTTACGGCCTAGATACGTTCCACGAAACGAAACGAATCAATTATTCTAATACAAATTCATACAAATTCAATGTGATCGGTTCCAAATTTGTTAAATATGTAACATGGTTTATAATTTAAAATGCATTTTATCTTTTTATTTCATTTAAATCAAAAATACATACATAACAAGTACATAAATTTGTACATAAAATAATAACAGACTCCAAAAACCAGCAATAATCCATAAACAAAAATGAAACAACTTCATGTTACATAAAATATGTGTATGAATACATACATATTTTTTTTTTTAAATGGCTTTAATCTGAAGACGATGAAGAAATGGTAACCTGCAGATCACTGTCGTCATCATTTTTCGCTGGTAAGAATATGCCTGGCTTAAAAAAATTGTCCAACGTTGTTTGTCTTGCCTTCTTATCTATTTCGTTTTTCAGTGATTTATAACAGCTAATGGCTGAGTTAATTCATCGAGAAACTTTAGCGCTACGTTCGACGTCAGGATCGTTTTCAAGGAAGATGTTTATTCCTTGTTCGAAATAGGAAAAAGCTTTTGACAATTTTTTTGATGTTAGCTGTTTGAATACAACAGGCTCTGTATCTTCATCAAATGCCGGTTCTGCTTGCAACTGAATGAGTTCCTTATATGAAAGGGGTTCCCTATCAGCTTCAAGTAGATCAAGCACATCACGTTCGTTCAAACCTTCAAAGCCGAGACCATGTGCTAGATCCAAAATGTTTTGCCTAATTTCAGGAAGGCAATTAACTTCTGCATCAGTACTTTTTACACATTCTGGCCATATTTTTTTCCAAACATGGTTCATTGTTGTTAATTTTAATTCCTTCCATGATTCACTGATGCTGTCAACAGCATCCTTGATGTTATAGTTTTTCCAAAATGTTTTAATTGGAGATTTACCATCGGTTTCCCTTATAAGTTGTCGGAAAGTCTGGCGTAGTTAATATGCCTTAAAAGTGGCTATTGCACCCTGATCCATTGGTTGGATCAGAGCTGTTGTATTTTTCGGAAGGTACTCAATCATGACATCTTCAGATAGTTCGGATAAATTAGTAGGATGCCCTAGTGCATTATCCAAAATAAGCAAGGCCTTATTGCTTAAGTTATTGTCTCACAAATATTTTTTCACTTCTGTGCAAAAGTGATTTTTGAACCAATCCTCTAAAGTAGCTTTAGTCATCCAAGCTTTCTTGTTGGATCTCCATATGACGGGAAATTGATTTTTATTTAGTCCTTTAAGAGGCCTTGGATTTTCGGACAAATATATTAAAAGTGGTGTTAGCTTAAAATCACCCGCGGCATTTGCACCAAGAAGCAAAGTTAATCGTTCTTTAGACACCTTATAACCAGGCGCAGCTTTTTCGGTTTTTGAAATGTACGTGCAATCAGGCATTCGCTTCCAATAAAGCCCTGTTTCGTCTACGTTAAACACTTGTTCAGGTTTATGACCACCTCTTTCAATAATTCCCTTTAAAATGTTGGGATATTCCTTAGATGCGGCCTCATCGGTGCTAGCTGCTTCACCTTTCATTTTAAAATTATGCAAATTAAATCTATTTTTAAATTTTTTTAAAAATCGACATCAAAAAAAAGTTTTTTTGCCGTTATTGCGAAACATTTTAGGCCGTTAATCGAAAACGTGCCTTAAAACCCAGATATGCCCAGCAAATTTTGTTCTCTTAAAATTATATTTTGATCAATGAATTTGCTTTATATATATATAAAATCAATATAAAAAATAAAAAAATAAATTAATCGCCATTAGTTTTCCGGAAAAGTGCCATCCTACCTGTAGGTCAGTGGGCAATGGGGTATTAAAAAATAATAAAAAAATTAAGATATTTCATATATAACAACACATTTAATAGTTGTTAATATGTAAATTGTCACAAAATTATCAATAATAAATTTTAACATATAAAAATATTTAAAAAAATTAAAAATTTGCTTTATGGTAATCGATAAAACATTTGGTGTGCAATCCAACATCACATTTTCTACACCTTGTCATACATTTACAGTGGCAATGTGCACATTTGGTTTGTTTTTGATGAATTATAATTAGATGGTCCATTCTATCGTATCGTATGTCAATATTTTTTTTTGCAGATACTCGTCCTTTTACATGTTGTGAATTTTGTCCGTATCCTTCTAATATGTTGGTCACAATTCGCCTACAGAAATTCAAATTATCTGATCTTTCGCCCGTTTTTTTATAAATTTGCCATGCGTTTTGTTCTGCAGTATCAAGAATATGTGTAATAATGGGAAAATATCATTTTTTCCTCTTATAGATGTTTTATATAAACTTACGTTCTGATCAACACGATCTATTCCACCCATAAATTCATTGTATCAATTGAAGTCATTTGGCTAGGATACCTTTATAAATTTACGGTCTTTTTGAGAATACCTAGTATAAAATCATTGACAAATAATTTAATTATGAGACCATCAATAAATAAGACAAAAATATCCATCGGACTTGGATTATTATTTACAAAGTGCATATTTGACCATTTTTCATATGTAGGTTCTAATATCAGCTAATTTCTATTCTACTATTTTTTTCTTCTTTCTTGCTAATTTGGTTTTCTCTTTAGAAATAATGGAAAAAGGAACGTTAAAATCACTATCACTATCACTAAAATTGTTTCTCATCACTTGTTCACCTTCAGACAATAGTTGGCCGGTAGAAAGACTGTTTATTGAGTTTTCATCTTTATTTCCATTATCTTCATCAGTTAAATTTCCATCATCTTCGTCAGTTATATCTTCACAACTATTTATCGGAGGCAGTATATTAATTATACTTTTATCCTGGTTTGCATTTCTCAAATATTCTACGATCTTGTGTAATTTCATATTCCTAAAAATAAAAATAAAAAAGCCGCTTCCCACTGTCCCATGTGTAGGACAACGATGTTTGGTACCAATTTACTACAATAACCGATGTATCAATAAACAAAATACTTTCAGAAACTATTTGCTTAGACTAATATTAAACTGAAAACATTTATTTTATAAAAATATAATAAAAAGAAACTCACTTTGGACGACTCATTATCAATAATTTCGACGCGAAAAAAACAGCATAACTTCAACAGACGACAAACAACACTATACTTAACAATATTCCGGATTTTATTGTTTAGGATTTATTATTAGACCCTTTTTATGAGTTCATTCACGTTTTGACTCGTGTAAAAGTAATAAAAACGTCATAATTATAAAAAACAGTGACACAAGTTTAGTGTCCTACCCATGGGACAGTGGGCATATCTGGGTTAATTGAAGAGGGCCGTTATAGCGAAAGGCCGGATAAAGAGCGGCCGTATAGCGAGGTATGGGTGTACTAGAAACAATTAACCCTTAGCCACTTTTTTTTTACATAGAGGTATAATTTATTTTACATATTTATTATATACTATTGGGCTTTTGTGGATTTTTTTTATATCAATAGAGAGCCTTTCAATATTTTTAATAAAATTAATATAAAATATTTTTTGATATATTAATTTATTTCGTACTCTTTAATTGATAGTAATTTTGCTCCAAATAAATCATTTACATATATTAAATCAAATCTAAAAAATGTTATATAAATATAATGTTTTTTTTTTATCATTTCTTCAGTTGTATATGTAAATATATAACTATCTGAGGTAAATATATAACAGTTAAAGATGTACATGTACGGCGATACTCCTTAAAAGGTTAAAAAAATAAGGTTTATCGGAAAAACAACTATTGTAAAAAAAATGCCCGTTAAACAACCAATGTCCAAGTTAGCTTTTTTGTGTGTATTATTTTATTTCTCATATAAATTATGTTTATATTTAAAACGTATTAAATAGAGTATTTCTTTGTAATAAAAAAACAATTAGTTTTTACTCTCTCCTGTGAAAAAATATTTTTGTAACAAAGGATGTTTTTCAAATAAAGTCTTCAATTTATGTTTTGTGATATGTATTTATATTTGACAGCATCTATGTGAAAATACATTTTCAAAGATGAAGTACATAAAATCACAATTATAGCCAAAATTAAAAAATGACCATTTGCAATAATTTTTGATGATAGAAAGTGACGATTTTCGAACCTAAGTTTGATGAAATTTTATCTCAAAAAAAAACCATTTTCCGTTTTTTTTTTTATAAGTAAAACTTATTACTAGAGACTCGTAGTTGTTCAATTTGCAATATTTGCCAAAATTCATAATATTTTTGAATAGATAAAACTTGTAAATAGATGCTAAAATTGATTTTTTAGAGAAAATTGTTTTTTTTGCAATCTATGCATGCCGAGCTTAAAATATTTTTTCATAAAAAGTTTGCTAATATTTTAACACATCAATTGAGATCTTGAATTTTGTCATCATAAGCCATTAAAAGTGGCTGAATCCTTGGTTGATTATGAATTGAAAAGTCATAAGATCGATACATAGAAAATCAATAAACATTGGCATCAATTAGTGAAATGGATTAAGAAACGCTTTCCTAAAAAAAACTATATTATTCTGAAAATAAATATAAATTATATCTATGACTGTTGTACATAAGGATACAGATTTTTTATATACATACCTATTAATTATTAGGTATATATTGAATATAAGTAAACTCCCACACGAATAGAATATCCCGTAATCTTGTCTCGACGAAGGTCAGCAAACTGGTTTGCAAAATCTTCAGATAAAATGATTGTCCTTAATCAAATGTAGTCTAACCGGTTTAGTACTGCGAATCATTTATGAGATATCACGAACTATAACTATCATCTGACCAATGACAAGAATTTTAGCCGCCATCTTTTGAATATAAATCATATCTAGTAGTTAGAGAAAAAACTGTAGTTGTAATGGACACGTTTTACACATAATTAAATCCACTCTTGTTTGCATACTGTTTTGAAGTAGGGTAAATATATAATATATAAATAGGGGTTGTAGGGTGATTATCAATCTGGGGATTGAATTCATTTGGTTGACCAGCGCACTCCCCTTTCACCCCTCTTTTTTGCCCTAATTTACAAACGGCGGGGAGTATTTCAAGAAGTCCAATTATGAAATCCTCCCACTCCCCTTCCCCTTACATATTTATAATGATACGTTTATTACAATGAGGTAAAAACATATAAAAACATAATTTTGAATAAAATATTTGTAACTCGCTTCCAATCATATTAAATTTACTATTGTTTTTTAATACAATATACAATAAACTAAATACATAAACCAAAGGAAGAAAACAACTTAAAAATTATTAAGTTCTTCCTTCCGTACTTGTAGATAATATTTTTCAGTGTGAAAATAACAAAGAGTATATGTTTCTCATAGTTATTTTTAAGATTGGTATAAAAAGGTATATTATAAATTATTTTTATGACTTTTAGTTAAGAAAAAATAGTGTTACTGGTATTGCAGTGTAAAATAGGCCTAAATAATTGTTTGAATACTGTTTCTATAAAACATCGGCCCAGAGGCCGCAATGGCGGCAAGCCTTTGGGGTTAAAATTGGGACCATTGCTATTGATATAACTAATAATATAAAAAAGTGAAATACTTCTGTTTGCGGATGAGACTTTATTATATTGCATAAGCAATAATGTTAAATAAGTTGTAAATAATATATTCATGAGATCCGGAAAGTTGGCGACCGCTGATCTAGCCCGGTAGAACTTATGCTATCGTAGATAATTTGTTGATCCTAATAAAAGAAAACATAATTTTGGACACGGACGACTTTTCAGCTTTTCCAGGGAGGGCAAAAGTTATCTAGTCAGTGATCATTTTTTTTAATATTTCGATTTTATTAAAATTTATAATATTTCAAATTCACCTACCTGCCCCTACCCCTTTTAAATTACGTCTCTGTTTAAAATCCACGCCAAAAGCAATAAAGTCGTACCGTCGCAGTGGAAACGCTCGGTTATCTAGCGTTCATAAAAAACTTTATATAACAATAATAGGACGGAATAACGTAGTCCGTAACGCTTCAGACTAGTAACTCTAAAGTTGCGGGTTCGAGTCCCGGCAGTGGAACTCGTATTTATATTTATAAAAAGCACAGGTTTCACGCTATATATGAAAGGGTAAAAGTTCACCAGAAAGTTTTAGATCAACTCTTGCTGAATTTCTTCCTGAAATAATGTCAGATTGACAAAAAAATAAAAACATTTTTGCAATATCATTGTACACAGCAGCTTTTCTTCTAAATTGGTTTCAAGGGTATCTACTAAAGGAGTAAATAATTTCATCCTAAAGTTATCTCTTAAATAGAATTCATCAAAATAGCAGACTAAATTGACAATTTTTTATAGCCCGTGAATGATATTATAAGCATTAAATTTGGCATAGTTAGATTTATCAGCGCTGATTTATATTTATAAATGGAAAACGTTAAAAAAACAGCAACATCTAAAACCCAATACAGTGCTTTTAAATTTTCAGGAATATTCTAACAAGTATAATGCGTCTAAATTAAATTACAGTATGTTTTCCATTAAATTATTATAAATGTTTTGATAATATTTATGGCAATAACAGTAATTTAAAATCGGTTATCTTCTTAATTTATCGAATCTTCTTTGAGCTCAACATAATATAAATATATATGTGTAATAAAAGCTATTCTAGAAGTTCTTTGATCTTCCGAAAACATCGAATGCTGTCAATCACAATGACGTGTTTCCATAGAATATCTATATTTTTATGACACGTTGGCAATATAAATTTAGACCACGAAAGATTGAATACCGAACGCTTTCGGACCCCATGCGGATTTTTTATAATCTTACCTGTTCATAAAGAGATTCTCAAAGTGTGAAGATAAATACATATGTATTTATATTTTAATAACCGTCTCCCTGCGTATTTATTATAATCTATTTATAAATCACAATCTTATATCACGTACAAAATATTTCTAAAAAATGTGGATGTTTGAGAATACCAATTCTTTTGATAGTTCAATGCAATGTTTTCATACATTTTTTATTTCTGCCTTTCTTTATAATTAACATTAATCTGTACTAAGCATAACTTATCACAAATAAAAACTGTAAATATTATGTGTACTGAATATATTTGAGAATAATGTTAGTTATTGATCTAATATTGCTTTATACAAATATGATTAATAAATCATATTCTAGTTTATGTGATACATATTTTTATTGTTTTTTAAGCAAAATTAAAAATATAAAATATTTCATACAAAACGTGGGCAAACGCAAATAGCGTCGCGGTCGACCGGTCGATTGCAATTGCCTCACTGCTCACCCCTTTTATAAACGAATTAATATTGTGCTAAATCAAATATTTAAAATATACAAAACACATATATAAATTAGGGTCATAATAAGTCAAGGATATGACAATGGAGTTTAATTAAATAACGACTGCTTACGAAATTTTAAACTTCAAAATAAAATGATTTAAGAACTGGTTCAAACGATATTTAGCTTTCAGAAAAAATGGAACTTTTTCAGAATTATTTCATGGTAATATTAGTCTCTTTTAAACATCAAATCTCTTGAGATTACAGATGAATATTAAGGGAAGTTAAAATAGTTATTGACAGATTTCAGAAGATCTGAAAAATTTAGATCATACGATCCCTTTTTTTATTAATCCATTTGAAATGTACTCTCTCTTAGCTCTGAACTAATTGGGGAAAAATAAAAGGGTTAAATATATTTAACCCTTTTATTGCACGAGGACCGAAATCCTTTGCTAATGCACCACATCTAAGAAGAAAGAAAGATTCCATGAAATGGTATTTAAAAATTGGCGAGAGAATCCCCTCAAAATCCAGTTACCCCTGAATCTCTCCGATAATAAGAGAAGCATCACAATTTCAATTTCAACCTGCTGCTATCGTTTAGAAAGAATGAAAGCGAGTATTGTTTGGAAAGGGTTGAAACGCTTGATCAAGTTTAAATTAAAAAATATTGATTGGCAAGAGTAGGTCAATATGAGATGTTATTATGACTTAATTTATTTAGCTAATATAGCTAATTATTTATACACTAAATAAATTAAATCAAAACATATATACATATAAAACATAAATATAACATTAAAAAAATACTTTATTATTATAATTTATTTCTTAATGCAGGTAGGTGTTTCTTTATTCCATTAAAGAAACTCGCTACATTTTTATTTCTTCAGATTGTCCTAAAAATATTATTATACAAATTCACATCTCCGTAAAATATTCCCCTGGCCGTACTCATTTTTTTTATAGCTGTCTATCTGTAAATTATTTTTATTTCTAGTATTACATCTATGCACATCTTTGTTAATATAAAATAGTTATTAAAATACTCTAAAACATTCATTTTAAATATTTCCTGAATATCCAACCATTCCAATTTTTTAATCATACTTCTATAACTAGTAAATCTATTTTTATTTAAAACTACTCTCGTTTTATCTAATTCATTGAGCGTTTATAATATTTTATTATCTATTTTATCAAGCATTTATAATATGTATTTGTTTTACAATTATATTTTTAACTGAAATATTTTTGAAAGGACTGTATTTATAAGTGTTTTTTTATAGGTTTGTTTTTCTAATTGGTAACACTTTTTCCAGCGACAGCTAATTTGACAGCTGACAGCTGATTTGTGCTTTTTGGTTGCCATTTCACCATAAATAGATTTACGCCAGAACAACGCTTGCAAATTTATTTCAGTTCGCAAAACTTACCTTAACCAAATCTTCATTACCATCCGTTCTATTATTATATTGATTTATTTTCTGATTCATTTGTTATTTTTAACTTGTAATATTGCGCTGGAGATATTTGAAATTGTTTTTTTTTTTAATCTGCATAGCGTTCTGTTAAAGGAGAAAATTAATAAAATAAGTTTCCTGATCTTCTGCTAAATGTAAGTTTTTGTTCAGATTTTCCAAATTTTAATTTTTATCAGAAATTTTAAATCAGCAAAGCAAATTGCAATGTCATTAGTTTCAAGTACTTATACAGAGCTAGGTCTATTTAATTTTGTATGTGTTATATTTTATATATATGTATATTTTTTATATAATTTTTTTTATTTCTCCTTTCTTTTTTCAAATTTGTAAAAGGTTTTATGAATTTTTCTGGAATTTTACTACACTTACTTATTTTTTTTATTGCGTAATTTCACTAATTGTAAACAATATAAATGGTTATGAACCAGTATTGTGTATTTAATGTGAGTATGCTGTTGTACTTATGTATATCTTTAAAAAAACTTTTTTTTCTTAAAAAAATTAAAAACTTTTATATATAAATTAAACATACTCTGCTTTCGTAAGTAGGAAAATAATAATTTTTGTCGTATTTTAATTATTATTTATAAAAAATATATAATATATTTAGTATTTCTTAACTAAAAAGTTGCATATCCCTGACATATGTACATTATAAAGTGGAATTGAAGCAATATGCAAAACCATATTCTGAAAGTCCTTCATTGTGCAAAAAACAATGGTGTACAAATAGTATGGTCAGCTATTGAGATTTTTTTTAATTCATATGCCCCCCGCCGAGACGATGCGTCAAGTTTCCCATTGTCAAGAGATAACCGATTCAATGCGGAAGCTAAAAAAAAGCAACGAAAGAGATAAAGCTTTCGATCGACTGTGAGTGCGAGCGAGAATGGATGCTATTGTGCCGCACAGAGGGAGAAGGAAGTCACATGCGCGGCAGAACGTGATAGTTGATTGAAGAAGTGGGCAGGTCGAGACATTTGAAGAAAAATAAAAAAAACGATGAAGTCATCGCCTTATCGCGCAATGGCGGTTGATCCTTTTGCATTCCTATAATAACAAACACCGCCGCGCCTACCAAGCGAACTACGTAAAAAAATACTTTGACAATATATATGTGGCAGTCCCAAAAGTGGTAACGATGAAAAAGTCAAGACCCGTCTTATTCCATCTGAATAATTCGGTTGTTCCTAGCTTCTTTAAAATATAAAATAGTAGGGGACAAATTTCCGGGGCCGTTCTCCTTGAGGGGCCCAATTCTGGAAAAAATCATAGCAAAAATATATTTATAAAAAATGTAAAAACCGACCTCAAATAATGAATCTGAGCTAAACTACAGTTGTTTGAGATGTGCTTATATACTGATGTATTTTAGGCATAAGTTTCTTTAGTTATTTTTATGCCAATTATACAAGAAATAAAAAGAGTGGAACATTGCCTTCAAAATCACCCATTTCTAGGTAGTACTTTCACAATAAACATTTTTATTCAAAGGGACAGATTGTGGTTTATGACCCGGCACCGTTCGTGTTAAAATTTGTTTGCAAATTAGGGTTAACTTTATTGCTTTTTGAACGTTTAAAAAATATTAGACATGAGAGAAAAAACGAATGTAAATTAGTAGCAGTAAATTTAGGTATTCAATCTGAAAATTCAGATCGAATACCCAAGGAAGAAGTACAGAAACAACAAAAAATCAATAACAGCGCCATATGAATTATATAAATTTAATATTTTTATAGATTGTATTATCGGTAATTTGACAAACAGATTTAATACAGCAAAATAAATAAATAATACATTCAGTTTTACGTACTTATTCCTAAAAGAAAAACTATAAAAAACAGTCTCGAATCTAACCAGAAAATATTTCTTAAATTATGCCATTTCAGCAAAATCATATTGGAATACATTTTCACCGGTAGATATATATTTTTACCAGTTAAAATATAAATGATCTGCTAGGTGCTAGTAAAATTATATGATTTAAACTTTTCTATATGTAGTAATGTATACATTTACATAACTACCGATGTTTAAATATTACAGCGAATGTGTATTTTTTTGATAAAGTTATATTTTCACTTGTTAAGTCCAAATACATAATCACCAGTAGATATATATTTCTACTAGCAAAAATATAATTGGTGCAAATATGCTGCTCTAAAATGTCTATGAAACGCATTTTGACAGTTGCGAAACGTTCAGTTACTGTTCAAACCCAAACCTAACCTAAAGAAAGCTCTAAAACTAATTAAAGCTTTAGAACTTTCATTAGATTAAGTCCAAAATTCAAACTAAACTAACTCATCTCTAAGGGAAAAATAAGCGAAATAATATTTATAAACATACATCGTATCTCACATATTGCTCCACATTTTGTCTGCATTTCCATTTGACATTATGTTTTAAAAATATGATAGTTATCCTTACCGATATTACTATAGACTTCTAATATAAGAGGGCTGATCAAAGTATTTTCAAACCGAATTTTGCTCAATAGAAGAGCACAAAAACAATTATCACTTCTCAGAATTTAAAAATTCACATCAAAAGCAATAAAATCGTGACAGCGAAGGCACGATTTTATTGCTTTTGACGTAGATTTTTGACTTCTGAGAAGGGATAATTGTTTATTGCGCCCTCCTATTAGGAAAAATTCTGTTTAAATGTGCTTTATTCGATTCTCACTCGTAATATTGTTATAAAAAATCTTAATATGAACGATTTTATTGCTTATAGTTTTTTAGAAAATCCAAAGGATTCAAAAGAATCAATCGTATCAGATTCTTTTAACATGTACTTCGCGATTCATTTCCATGCAACGATTACAGGTGATCCCGACAATATAATTCTCTACTTTGTACGCATATTTCGAACAATTTCAAATGAAAAATATACAGAATTGATTGGTATTTTAAATAAAAGAATCATAATCTTTATTGTATACTACACTCCTGGTTTACAAGTGTCATATTTTTGATGATTCCATTTCAACAATTTCTATACAAATATACGAGAGGTAAAAATGGATCGGTTGAAATAAGAACATCTGTTTCCATTATCCTATATGTGTATGTGGGTAATATGTGATTGAAAGGAGAATACTTTCATCCAGTGGTGCATTCCAAGTGAAATAAAACAGATTTTCAACGAAATATTCATCAATAATTAAAAACTCTTTTTAAAGCCATTAATGAAAAATAATCCGATTTTCTCCTGAAGTTAAGTTTGTCGTAAAAGAAGCTCTATTTTTACTTGGGTTTTCATGTACACAGGGGACTGAAGGCTATTGGGTTTTAATAGAGGATTGAGGTCAATATTTACAAGAAAAGATCAGAATATGAGTAATTTTAATTTAATTTTTTTCAAGTACTTTTGTGGTAAGTTTTGCTTATTTTTTATAGTTTTTCTCTCAGAATTTACTCTTAATAAAATTGAGATAAAGAAACAGAAACAGTTTGTTGCATCCAAGAAAAAAAGTGTGCTAAAAAGAATTATGTTCAAATTTTCTTGAGCAGATATTGCTAAGTATAAGTTGTAAACTGCATCATGGTTCTAGAAAAAGGTAGTCGTTTTTACTTAATCGAGGGACTAGTGCAGCTCTAAAATTCATGATCCTTTATGTGTCTTTGTTTCGAAATGGGAGACAACGAGATGCTTCTTTTTAACAAAAAAATTCTTTTACGCCTTCGAAAAATATTAATGAATAGAATTTTTATCGGTGGTATATATTATGACTGAAATACGTAAAAAAGACAAAAATGAAAACATTAACAATTCAAATTTATTTGAATCGAAAATTCGTTGTACGTGTCTTTTAACTTTATAAGATTGCAATTTCCAGTCAGGCTTGCTCTCGCAATGATCATAAATATATCTCAAGGACAATTTGATGACGATAAATATGGTGTCACATTATTTTAACCATTATATTTTTCTCTACACAACATAACTAAAACTGTTCAATATCTTAGTTTTCAATTACAAGCAGAAATACACGGTATTTCAGCTTATATTTGGTGTTTTAAATAAATTAATTTATTAATTTTTAAATAAATTAATTTATTTAAAAGTTAATTTTGAGGATAAAATATCAGTATTAATTAAGAGGATTGAACTGTGGTAGCTAAAAATACGATTCATTCCCTTGACAAATCAGAAAAGAATTTTTTTATGAATTATTTGGGATATATTCAAAACATCAGTACAAATGTGGCAGTAGCATTTAAACTTTAAATGCTACTGCCACATTTGAATACAAGCCGTTTAAATACAAGCCTTTAAATTTTAAAGGCTTGTATTTAAACGGACTTATTTTAAAATCATAAACAATTTTTTTAATCGTTTTCACTAATAACAAATACACAGTACGAATAATAAATTATGTCATTTTGAAGAAATAGTATCAACTAAAAATTAATACATGCACTGAATGATCCAACTGATCTTTTACTACTGGTATACATTTCGTAATTAAATAAAATGTTGAGAACCTATGATCGGTTTTAAAAACTAAAACATTAGATAACAGATAAATATGTAGATACTATGTATATAAAAATGTCTAAGTGTCATTGGTCGTTTTTTAATATTTCAATTTCGATCAAATTCATAGTATTTCATTAAATGACGTGCATGTTATGGCCAAATTCAAAGTGGGGCATATATCCCCACCTGCCCTCCCTAAATGACGTCTTTGAAGATGTTGCTGCATAGTGTAAATAAATAAAATGTTCGGCTCGCGTTTGAATCGTTACGCCTAATTGAGACGAACCGCCGTCAATTAGTCGCCATTGTCAATCGTAAAAAGCCGCGGCTTGTGCCCATTGGCAATAGCTCGCGTTATAATTGGCTTCGCCGAACCAGTCGAGCAGCTGCTGCGCCTGGTGTCGTCGCGCACTTTGTCGCTAATGCGCATGCGCGTGTCGAACCTAAACGTTATTCGCGCGCCCACGACGGCATGCCATTGGTTGATGGCTCAACCAATCTGGGTTCGTTTCGGCCGGGAAAGGAGTTGCCCGGGCGCGCAGTTCCGCCGAGGCTAGCGCCAGCGCGCCACTTCGACCGCTCTTGCTCCGACGCCATTGAAGCGCGCATGGTGCAGGTGAGTCCCTTCGGCCGCGTGGTGGCGCCACTGTCACTAACTTTGTACACGCGTCATCCGCATATTATTTTCATTTAAAACTAGTTATCGACGCGCTGTATATTTTAATTTGGCAATACGCGACGCTTGTGCGACTTTCACAAAATGGACAAAATGTACGGAAGTGGTTCTAAATCTTTATCATAAATTAAATTGTGATGTTCAAAATAAATAATCAAAATTATTACAAAATAAATAATTAAATTTGAAAAAACAACATTCTTCCGCTTAGTGCTCTAAAATGATGATGATAATAACAAAATCAAAATGGTGTAAAATAAAATGATGTTTATATGCCTCTAGTTCTTATAAAATATTTCTCAACTAACTAAAATCCATGACCAACGTTATCCTATTTTCTATTTTTAAAATGTTAAATTAGACTATGGTGTTTTATCATATATATTATTTTTTGTTAGGGTAGTTTTATATTTTTTTATATTATTTGGACAGATGTGGTTGAAAAATACAAGTATCCTTATACTTGCATGAGATGTTTATAAATAGTTAATACAATAGATCATTTTTATCAACATTTATTTATATAAAAACTTATGCGCTCTAAAATTAAATTTGAGCGCCTTATTTAAAAACTTATCTCTTATTCTGTTAATTGATCCAGTCTCAAAATGTGCTAAATATAAGTATTAAACTGTCCTATTTTTTTTAACTACATCTGACCGAAACACTGCTTTTCTCGCAATGGCCGTTCGAACCAGCAAAGCGTTGCATTTCAAAACCAGTTTCGAATCTAGTCGTTTTTGCCCGTCCTATGACAGCACCCCTCGTATTGAACCTCATCTCGCTTTTACAATGCATCAGAGCGAGACGGAGCGACCCTTTGCGTTTTTGGGGTTCGCCATTGTGTGTGTGCTATCGCGATAGTACACTCACAAAATCGTAATAAAAATAATTATTATAAAAAATAAACGGCAAAGCGGACGCACGCTCAACGTTGCGTGTTCCAAACTCGTGATTCGTGGAAGTTGGCCCGCACGGTGCCACGAAAATTTTGGGTGGTCTCCTATATTCAAATGTGGACCTTGCGGCCTTAGCTATTCGGTCGATTTTTGCATGCGGTATTCATGTACGGATAAATGAACTCTATCGACATACGCGTAAGGTTTATTTTTGCTTGATTTTTTTTACGCGCGCGTGTGGCAAGACTAATACTCGCTATTCTCGTTCATATCTCTCCGCACAAAACCAAAACCGGAATGCTTTAAGTGCCGCTCCATATAAAACGTCGTAAACACTATCTAAACAACGCGCGATTATGAGCCGTATTTATACATGCAATTAGGCTCAAAATTTGACTTATAGTTTAAAACGCATGTGTATTTATCGCCGTAAAGTCTTGGAATAATACTACGCGTGTGTACTACGAAAATAATGTCCGACTACAATATATGGAAGGTGTAACGTGCGCATGTGTAAAAGGAGGGATTCGTCCTTGATGTCAAAGTTGTATTTTACTACCATATTTTTTAGTTAATTTATATATTTCGCGTATCGTTCAGTAACTGATTTGCAAACAATAAATAACCATTTGAAAAAGTAACTTTTTTTATAGATAAATAACTCGAATATAAAAATTATTTGGCTCCTAAAAGCTTGAATACAATATTTAATAGCTCTGTATATTATACGTCTTTACCTCTCACTGCTTACAAAATTTACTAATATAATCATCTCAGTAGATAGGGACAGATCTTAATATTTTATTTAAAATTTAATTTCTTTTTTCTCTATGATTATTTAAAAATCAAAGTTGCATTTTTTTATGTTTTTGCGATAACAGGCTGGCTAACGTAGTTATCCGCAATATTACCAAATTTTTGAAAAAATGGCTTTTTTGTATTTTAATTTATATTATAGAAGCTACAATTTTTTCATATTGTTTTTTAAATCTACTACAGTTTTCGTGTCATAAAATAGTAGTTATATTCAATACACATAGAACATTTTCGACCTTTTCACTGAAATTCTATTTTTTGTAAGAGCACAATAACTAAAGTAATTTGCCGCAATATTAATAAATAATAAAAAATCAAAACTATAACAGTTACTGCGCTTAAAAGTACATTGACAAAAATTATTTTATTATTTAAATTATAGAAGCTACAATTTTGTCATCTTTGGTTTTAAATCTACGAGAATTTTCGTGCCACCAACATATAAGACAAAAATATTACTTTTAATTTCATTGAAATTTATTTTATAGAACACTTTCGACCACTACTTTTTTTCTCTATGATTATTTTAAAATCAAAGATGGATTTTTTTTCAAGTTTTTGCAAAAACAGGCTGGCTAACGTAGTTAACCGTGATATTACCGATTTTTGAAAAAATCAATTATTGCGTTTAAATAAAACATTGACAAAAAATATTTTTGAATTTTTGAAATTTTTATTCTTATTATAGAAGCTTAAATTTTTCATATTTTTACTAAATCTACGGCAGTTATCGTGTTACAAAACAGTTATATTCAATATAATTTACAAAAATATTAACTTTAATTTCATTGCAATTTATATCATGACATTTACGACCTCTACTTTTTTCTGTATTATTTGTTTTTACCGAAGTTGTTTTTGTGAAAGCGGCTGGCTAAAGTAATTAGCCGCGATATTATTTTTTTTAGAAAAAATTATGACTGGCAGTTATTTATTTAACAAAAAAACTTTTTTATTCTTATTATAGGAGTCACAACTTTTATTAAATCTACAGCAATTGTCCTGAAACTGTTAAATTCAATATATATGACAAAAATATTAATTTTAATTTCATTGTAATAAATTTATATCATGGAACATTTTTGACCTCCTTTCTTTTTTCTCCATGACTTGTTTTTTGTTTCGAAATGGTGGCTATAAGAATTTTTTTTTTCTTACGTTTTTTGTCATTTATGTGGGATTAAACGGTTTTTAGGACACGATAACTGCCGTAATCTAAATCAGTCATCCTGATAATAACCGGCTCTTACAAAAA
This sequence comes from Plectrocnemia conspersa, assembly GCF_051122295.1. Taxonomy (NCBI): domain Eukaryota; kingdom Metazoa; phylum Arthropoda; class Insecta; order Trichoptera; family Polycentropodidae; genus Plectrocnemia; species Plectrocnemia conspersa. Next base: position 18,959,862 of record NW_028277170.1, read on the forward strand.
CTTAAAAAAACTCTAGAGAAAAAAATAAGGAGGTCATTAATATTCTATAATATATATTTATTAAAATAAAATAAAAATCTACACATTCTTATGTACATACATATATATATACCACTCAAAATTTATTTAAATAAATTTAGTATATTTTTACAAATAAACGACTAGCAATATAAAAATTAAAATCTAATAATAATATTAATTGACAAATGCGTTTATTTAAGTGTTTAGTTTATAATACTTAAGATAGTTATTTGTTAAAGTAACAATAAGACAATAACCATTGTAGCTATTGTTATATGTTTATATGACTTTTGCGTTAGTGAGTATGCTTAGTTGCGATTTCAAGTAAAACTAACTGAACGTTCTATTTCAAATTGTTCAGTGGTTCAATGTAATGTTTACTTTAAAAGACATATGTGTATGAAACGTATTGTTCTTTTAATACCCACGTCAACTGCTGGTTTCATTAGTGGTTGGTATAAAATAATATACCATCATATGCTAGAAGAGCAAAACATGTCAGCCGAAGTAATAATAATAATAATTTTACGCACACACCGCGTCTGTACGTAAGAAATATTGGGGTAAAACACCAACAAACTCCCCCCAAATGCGAAGAGGGTTAATACCTCCCGGAAAATGGCAGTACTGCAGAGTGAACAGGCAGGCAGGGGTCGGCCCTTTGTCTCGGCATCCGGCCGCCCGCGTGCCGCCGTTGCGCGACTTCTGCGCCAGACTAAACACGCATGGATGCGGGAACTCCGAAAGGAAGGGAAACCAGACTGACCCCGCCCTTCTTCATTGAGAAGAGACCCGGTTTCGGGCGAATATGTCATGGCACATACTTACCCATACATGCATACTTGCGATTGTATGTCTAATACATACACACTGCAGCTGCAGTGTAGTGCCATAATGAATTATCGGACGGATGTCTGCCACGCGATAATCGCTCAAAAAGACATTACCTTAGAGGCGTTTATCGCGTGTCATGCAAACGGTAGATATGACTCTCCGAGACTAAGAACCCGGCATGTCTAGGGTTACTACATGCGAAATAAAAAAATGTAGGACTAACTATTCAAAAATCAACTAAAACAATACATTTAAAAGTATAAGATATAAAATTGACGCTCTATGCATTATTCAGTTAATTTTGTTCTATACATAATCATAAGTGATTAATTGTTTAACTTATAAAAACTGCATTTGATTTAAAAACATGATTTTTTTAAATTTTTTTTTTTAATTTAAAGACTATGAAATAGTGTCAGTCTCCATAAAAGGTCGATCCTTCTTTGCATATAAAACAAATTAAAATAAACAATGCCTTAAAAATAATATACATGGTTCACATGTGGTATCATCGGCCGTTATTGTGTTTCAATATAAGAATTGCTGGTTGTCTAATAATATAGGTTAGAATCGATTTCATACTTAATTTATGAGGTTTGATTGTTTCCATGACGCTAGTACCTCGTTAATTATATATTATAGTCAATATATAATTAACGAGGATTTACCTATAATAACGCAATACGACACAAACCACAAGAACATGTTAACTGACATTTTGTTTCATAACAAAAATGCAATTTTTTATAGTGCAAAATTACCATCACGATCAGTGATTAATACTTAAAAAGAGTTCAAATCACATATATTTTTTTCTGATTTCCTTCTAGTGACTTGTAACGCATAGCCTGGCATGTCGTAACGAAAGATTTAAAACGAATCAATAAAATACTAGAAACTTTCATCGAAATTTCAATACAGATGAACTAATTCAAATAATTAAAGATACTGCATAAATAATTTTATTCATTCTGTTATTACAAATTTCTTTCAATATTATATTCAACTTGATCTAGAAACGACTGACAGAATGACGCGTGCAAATGTCACGTCGCTACTGTTCACAGTTTGGGAAGAGTAATTGTGACAAACAGGCATATGTATTTTCTTTTATATATTATAGATAAGATCTAAGATCTGTAAATACTTGAATTATTAAAATTATTTTTTATTAAATATATTCAAATCGTTTTAAGAACCATTTTTTCCTTGAATTCAGAAAATGATTTCTAATACATTGTACTAGTAATATGTTTGTAACACAATATTAATTCCATGGTGAAATTTAATGTGAAGCACTGCAAACCAAAAATGAAGGATATACATATCATCGTTTATGTAAAATATACCCCAGTCTTTACAATTCATTCATATATAGTATAAAATTATTGCATGAAGGGTTCATTCGGAACTAATACCATATGTGTGCATCTTGCATTATGAGCATATTTATGATGAATGGAAGGTAGTCTCTTCATTGACGTAACAGTGAAATCGGTAGGTTATAAAACTGTCATGGAATAACAGCGTTATGCTAATGCACCAGTACAGAAAAATATAGATACATATTACATATGTATAATAATATTATTTTTAAGACCATAATTCGTTCAATAGCTGCTAGTACCTGAATGAGAATAAATCAATATCTTGCAACAAATTGTTTAATGGTCAAATAGCTGTGTTATTGACAATCTTAGATAATAGTAAGGACATACCTGTCAAAATTTGTTTTATGTTTGGACCAACCCGAGCGGGAGTTCATACCTTTGGCTTCTAAGAAGCTCGGATGCGGGATTAGTCTATGTATTGTAATGTATGTAGCGAGACAATAAAATATGTAAACCGATCTAAGCGCTTCGCTGGTCCTTCCAGCCCGATTAGACGGTATTTCAACGAAGGTCAAGATCGCACGCGAACAATAAGACAAAACCCCCGACTTCTTTTGGAGGGGAGAAGTTAAACAATAACACTAGGCGCATTAAATTGGCTACAAGCTTGGGTATTTGGTGACATAATGTTATTCTTAAAATTTTATAATCCTTTTGTCATTTTATTAAATTCGCTAGTTTTCTCAAATCGCCTTATATCCGCTCTGAATTAATCTGTCAAATAATATTATTCGGTGGCGTATAACATATATGTCCACAGGCGGGGATGGGGACAAATTCCCGGGACCTGTTCTTGAAGGGCCCAAATCTGGATATTCATAAAAAAATAAAAACCGACTTCAAAACCGCGTCCAAAGGGTTAAACAATACTCGGGAAGGCAAACGCTGCTAATTAGGTGGCACATGAATAAGTGATTTCTCAAGTACATTCGTCGACGCGACTCGAGGAAATCATATCTCAACATAACTTATAAAAATTTTGTTGTAAATAAAAATGGATAATATATTTAATCCTTTTTGTACAGGTATCTGATTAACCTTTTCTAGACCATTTTACATTTTTTTGACAACTGGGGTAATTTTACAAAGCATACAGTGCCATCGAGCTCTTACATTTATGCACCTATTGCAATACAAATCACACCTTAGGCTTTATTGTATATGTTTTCTATATGAAATTATTTACCAATTAAAATATGTATTGATATTGCTTAAACGGTCAGTCCTTTCAAAGCATTTATATATGCTGTATTAGTTGAAAACTATGAGGATAGCTAAAATACTAATTTATTTTTAAGGTTTATTAGAGTCTCCATTCCTGCATTTATAATATGCTGTCATAACAAGTTTCTTAAAATCTTACCAATTTGTTTTTTTCTTCTTCAGAAATATTGAATCTTATAATATATAAAAAGTGACTTTGCTTCTACTAAATAAATGGTTTTAAAACTCAGTCGAGTGAAGGAAAACTGTAGTTATACCCCCACAGTATGCAAGTTGTTACCATTGAACTAACCGTCCGGTTGTTCGTCGACGTATTATTATCGCGGCGTTAATGTTACGGTTGCTATTATTACCAAAGTAACGGTTTACTATTCGCTTGTAAGTTTTATTGATACTGCGTGGCTCATGCGTTGAAGACGTTTCACCAGCAGCAGTGCGTTCCACACCTGCGCATATATTCAGATCAGATTTTGATTAAAATGAAGTTTAAAGTATTTTTGTGATATTCTGCAACAGTATTATTATCAAATTTATATGTGCATATGATCAAGTCCATTTTTCGTGTTTTATTTTCTATATTTGTATATATATATATATATTTAAGTCAGACATTGTTATTTGGGTGATATATTCAGTGGTTATTTACGTTATATGATATATACATACGTAGAGTAACATCAAAAGAAAATACATCCAAACCTAAAATTTATGTAAAAAACATTTTATTCCGTGATTTTTAGTATACTCAAAAGAAAGTAAACATGACATATCTAATATTTATTTATGTGAATTGAATAAAATATTAATATTAATTAATCATATTATTCGTATAGTTATTAAAAAAAGAGTTAAATTTGTTGGTTAATAAAATAAAATTAAATGATTTTTAACAAAAGAAATTTTATTGATCGTTTTTAATATGTAAAAATAAAGTTAATGTGACATATATGATATTGATTTTAAACGTCATATATACAGATTAAATAAAATAATATTAATAATTGATTATGTTATAAGTTTAATTATGAAAAAATTGTTAAAGTTTTTGGTCACTTCAAAAAGTTATATCAAACGCATTGTTTTGATTGTTATATTATATTTGTGCATGATTACAACCAATCCAATAAATTTAACTCATTATCAGATGTAGATTAAAACTAAACTAAGACATAAGTTTAGTTTTAATCTATATGTAGATTAAAACTAAACTAAGACACATCCAAAACTAAATTTTAAATTAAATTATTTTTAAGGTAAAGTATAAATATTATTGATTGATTTTGATGCAATGTTTTTTTTATAGTATTCAAAAACAAGTAAATTTGACATATCTGATATTGATTATAAACAGGGCTGTGGAGTCGGAGTTGGAGTCGTGGAGTCGTGGTGTTTTGGCCGGAGTTGGAGTCGGAGTCGGAGTCGTGAAAAATGAGCGACTCCGAGCATTTTTTAAATTATGAAATTTATGAATTTTTAATTGCGTAATAATAAATGTGTATAGCGTATGAATATTAAACGTGTAGAAAAACACCAAAAATACCTGATAAAATTAAACTTTTTTGAGTCGGAGTCGAAGTCGGAGTCGTGTTGTTGGTAAATATCGGAATCGGAGTCGGAGTCGTGTTTTTTTTAACGACTCCACAGCCCTGATTATAAACGTCACATATACAGATTTAAAAAATAAAATTATTAATTGATTATGTTATAAGTTTAATTATAAAAAAAAATTATAGTTGTTGGTTACCCTAAAAAGCTATATGAAACGCATTGTTTTGATTGTTATGCAGATTGCTTTATATATGTTCTTAATTACAATCAATAAAGTTAACTCATTATCAGATATACTATATATAGATTGAAACTAAACAAAGATATATCCAAAACTAAAATATAAATATTATGTAATGTTTTTTATTATACACAAAAGCAAGTAAATGTGACATATCTGATATTGATCATAGACTTCACATATACGAATTAAATAAAATAATATTATTAGCTTAGCTATTAAAAAAATAGTATTACAAATAAGTTATTGGAATCAAAAGCCTTATTGTAGTTTCTGATAGTAACTTTCAGACGAAATATTTTTAATATCGTACGAATTGTAAGCATAATATTTCCCGTGCCGTTATGTACTAAAAAAATAGTCCAAAATAATAAAGCAGCTGCTCCATATGAGGGCTCGTTTTACAACCCCCACCCTCATACACTCTCGAGGATTACGATTTAATAATGTGTGATCCGATTTTATACTTGTAAATCATTATTTTCATTACAAATTACACTACATAGATATTCTTGAGACATATTAAAACGGCCTCATCAAAAATTTCGATCGATGTGTAGCGGTTCATCATCATGCATGATATCTGTTATTTTAAATATCGGATTTTCGTTCTTAGCAGTACTCCATAGGCCAGAGGTAAAATGTTTTTGAAAGTTGAGTGATAATACTGTGCTTAATTAGTGTGTAATTTAAGCTGTATTTATCATGAAATGATAATATCCGTCCGTTTAAACCGGATTCAGGAAACACTGCTTATTTTGGTGTAATGTATTGTAAATATATTATATCATTGTCATACAGGAAGTTCAAAAAAACATTCGATTTCATATTGTATTTTAAAGTTTGATTTTATGGTAAAACTCAAATAATTCTCGGAAATATTATCTCAGTTTTTTTATAAACAATTATGTATTGTGTTACAGAGACATGAATCTGAGTCGGGAATTCTTAATTGTTTACAGAATTGAAACAATAGCTCGTGTATTCTGTATTTTCATGAATCAAAAGTATCTATATCTAATTACTTAAAATAAGTTAGCTATGTGTGTTATATAGATATATTAATAAGAATAAATATATATAATCAATATATATTCACTTGCAACCAACTTCATGCGTTACACATGGATTCGCTTATTAATTTAATTGTACTATAAAACTATAAAAAAATGTTTGAAATCTGTATATTGAATATTTGTTTATTTACAAGAATCAATTTTTAATTTAAACCGTAAACATAATATAAAAAAAATTATAGTGACACAAAAAATAATAAAATAAATTTGAACCGTCGTTTTTAAGATATTTTTTATAAGAAATGCCTTAAAATGCAGATGAATCATGAACCATTTAATTAAACCAGATTATATAAAAAAATAAAATATGTAAATTAAAGGGCTTTTAAATGTACAAAATAATAATTAATAATTTAATAGCAGCATTAAAAGCTCATTCTTATGAATTATGTAGCTTAAAATGAACTTTTATTATGTGTTTTATGAAACGTTAATTTTTTTATTTTATACTTTTTATCAATGGGAAGTATTCATCTAGTGTTTTTATTATTTCTATGGCTCATAATACCTTTTAAAAAACAATATATTTTACATAAGTTCTTGAAATAAGTGTAATTATTATTTAATCATGTCTTTTTCTGTGATAAAAATGAATTAAATTGCTATATTTGAAGCAATTGTGTAACAAATTCATTGACATCTAATTTAATCTAACTTCACCATTGTTTTTTTTCCGTAACATTTTTTTAATATTGTATATTATATCCTCTTTTCTGAAATTCTTTATGTTACAAGATCACCATTTTACTTTTATAAAAAATTATAATTTATTTGTCCCAGTGTGCAATTTTAAATGGAGCTTTCTGAAACTTTATTTTAAGCAATTTAAAAAAATCTAGGCTCAATTATTTTAACGTCGTTAAAACATAAAAACGTCTCTTATTAGGTTTCCAATTTATTTTATAGTAGGTATCCACCTACCGAAGCACAAATGAAGCTGAGGTCTCTGGGACCGTCGCGTCGCGCAGTTGCCAGCTCTCCTACACCCCAGGGCATGTTTGCTCCAAGGACCTTCTTATTTACAAAAAATGGCTCTCCTACACACAGGCACCAACAGATGTTTACCGCCAGGTGTCGCCAACAATCTGTTCATATAAAATACAACATAAAACGCGCGATGAGCCTCTAAAAAAATAAAAGATAACAAACTAATCTAACCTCACAACTAATATTTGTGACAATTATTTACCGTTTAATCCGTTTATACAAGTAACTGTGTTACTAGATTTACATTGTGTCAGAAATGAAAAAGTCTGAATTATATTCTGATGCCATAAAAAATACAACTTTCATGTAAAATCTAAAAAAAATCGCACCTTTCAATATGAAAGTAAACTTTTTTTACTTTGAACTCATAAATAATGCTATTGTTTGACTAAACTTTGCCATATATACTTAGAATTATACAGCTTACTCTTAAGATACTAAAGAAGAAAACCATCAAAGACAAACAACGTCAACGTCAGTTGTATGCAAATCGCGTGGCTCGCGAACTATTAGGTTTACTATGGCTTAGTCCCTAGTCGTTCTGACACAAGAGCCATTATTTTCGTCATAAATCTCGGCATCAGCTGTTTCCTTTGGAATCGCTTTTCGGTATTGGTCGGATGAAAGAAAACTTTTTCTACACATACCTACGTGTTTCTATTGTACTTAGCTTGGTGTATGCGAATCGCATTCAAATTAGCAAACTGTGTGGTAAGTGCATATTCTGCGTTAGGAATTCACGCGTCGGTTTCTGAGATCAGTGATTTTTTGCTTTTTTTAAAATAAACTGTTTTATGGTTTTGGGTTCGAGATAATAAAACTATATAGCATTATCTCGTTGAGCGCCAAGATTATTATTATTTAGTGAAGTTCAACATTTTAAATCGATTGTTATTATGCGTTTCCTTGATGCATCCTGTGGAATGCAGCAACTCCAGCTTCCAGTTTTATTTATAAACTATTTCAATAATATAAATAATTATACAAACATATTAATTATATATAATACACGTGTCATTTATGGTCAAAATTTAAGAGCACAAAATAAATACAAGAAACAAAAAAAACCTTAATAAATCAAGTGATAATTTGAGTACATTTTATTGGAGAACTATTGATATGTTGTATTTAGCATTTTGTGCTTGTATTTAAATTTGAGGTCGTTGCATAGTCACCGTTACATGAGATTAGTGGGTCAGTGTAGTTACGCTAAATACATTCTAGTTGTTTAATAGTTGCTATTTTATGACTGATTAGTATAAAAAGGTACATTATAAATGATTTTTATAGCTTTGTTTTGAATGACTTATAATTTAGAACTAATAGTATTACTAATGTTACTCCACACCAGACAGGCATATGTTAAAATGTGTCTAGTTAATTATTTATAAATTAAAATTTGATATTGGTCTAAGGGCCGCAATGGCAGCAAGCCCCTTAGAGCGAAGTTCTAAAGTATGTATGTATATTAAATTTAAACTTAGAAACCATGTGTAAGCCTAAGCATTTAACGCTTGTTTTCCGTTTTACGTTATTGCCCTCTTCATTCAGGAGAAGTGGTGGGAGAGTTTGTCTATGTTTTGTGAAAATAATTGATTTTAAATTTCCACCTCTAACCTCTAAAAATAAATTACAAAAATTTTTGTAATTTATTCAAAATAGCTGTATACAAGATAAAGAGAAATGGTCCGAATAAACTTCCCTGAGGACCTCCAGCTGGAATTTTACGTGGTTTCGAGTGTTCAAAATTTAGTGAAACAATATAGCTTCTACTTTTTATGTATGAGCTTATTAAACATAGCAGATTGTCAGGGGTTTTGTTTTTGTATAATTAATGCCATACTGTGACGAAAGCTTTTTCTATATCTAACATTAAAAGACCTATACTCTTTCATATTAAAATATTAAGTTGATTTCCGCGGAAATAAAACTGTTCGTTAATAATTTTCTTCCTCAAAGATTCTTTTAAACGCATAAGGATTTTCTGCCAATATAAAATAAAGAATGTCCTGATAGACCGTATGGTACGGAATTCTATATGATAATGTCCCCCCCCCCCCCATCGAACAAAGAAGACATATTTTATAATATTATGTTAAATATACATCGATGCTCATCGCTCAAATGAGTGATTGATCCCTAAATATAGCATAGTCTGTAACATCTCAGATTAGTGACTCTAAGGTTGTGGGTTCGAGCCCCGGAAGCGGCACTCGAATTTTTATTTATGAAAATGCGCTATTATTAAAAAAAAACCGGCCCCAACTGCAGTCTGGTGGTTAATTTTTACTTGTAGGCAGTAGCGTAGTGAAGGGAGGGTCCGGGGGGTATGAACCCCAGATCCAAAAACTCATAATTTTTTTTATAGCATATTTTTATTACGTATATCCTTTATTTGTATATGTTGTGATTTTATGTTAATTAAATATAAATTTCAAAAATTATCTTGATTTTTTTCTTGACAAAATCCTGGCTGCGCCACTGTTTGTAGGTATTCATTATGTCTGATTGACTTACTCAGTTGTTACAGATTTCCCCGTTGTAACGCATTGGGCTTACGCCTGTCATGTTACAAAAGAATTGATTTTTGGAATTTTATTTTTTTTCTAGCCATTTAATTTGTTGTTTTAATATTTCGCTCATTCTGGAGTACCACAGGGATCCAATCTGGGTCCTCTGCTCTTTATCAACGACATGCATACAATTAATAACTCAAAATATGTGCTATATTCTGATGATGTGAGTATTAGCACAAATTCGTATTTGAAAATCGTCAAGTGTCACGTTGTCATATTTTCAAGATCTGTTGCCCTGCGGTATTTTCTTACAGTTTAGGCATATTTGTTTTAAGCATATATACTTCCGTCGATGACTTGGTAGTGCCATTCGAGCAGAGATGGGTATTTTGTATGCACATTGCCAAACATTGTAAGGATGCTCGGCTTCGTTATGCGAAGCGCGTGTCACTTTAATAATTTATTGGCGATTCACACGATACGTTAGTTCGTAGCGTACTCGATTATGGCTCTATTATCTAGAATCCGAGTGAAGTACTCCTTGTTGTTGGAGAGAATTCAAATATTTTTTCTGAAATATCTACAATAGGTAGTACGGGTCATTGTATCATAGTATATTTTTGCTAGTAGCGTTATGTTAATTTCATTGTTGCTTGGCGAGCTTAAGAGTGGCATAGCGAGTCGCGATTGCATCCCTTATTCTTGCGCGTGTTGCGTGTTGCTCATCTATTTTAGGTGTGCAGCATAAATGTTCAATTTTATAATTATTGTTTATATAATGGCCATCATATGCAATTGTGAATCTTGTCAAGACATGGTGGTTAGATTTGTAATAAAAATAAAATATTTAACTACGTAATTTTAATAAGTGATTAAAGGTATATAAATAACCATTTATGAAGATATTTTAGAACTCAAACTGGACAAATCTGGGAATGGCAAATTTATTTTAAGACACAATTGCTGTGGGAAAAAGATTCATAATTCACAAATTTGTTATGCTTTCTGAATTCGTCACATGTTTTCCAAGTAATATCGATTTTTTTGTCACACTGCATCGGCCGCTGATAATCTAAGCAGCGTCGGTAATCTGTATGGGGTAGTGAACCTTTTTTTTAAGTTAATCTAACGTTTTTAAACCGTTAAAGTGGAGCTCAGAAATTTAGATAATATTTATCTATAATGGACTGACAAAAACCGAAGGTATAATATAATTTTTGCGAATGCTTGAATAAGTTCATTCTCTTTTGTATTTATTAACACAGGTTTAATGATGACTTGTAAAGTCACTATTGTTGTCACTTAACCTAATGATTAAATTTGAAATGAAAATATTTTTTGATATTAAAAAACAAGTGAAAAATACTTACGTAAAAATATTCCATTGCCAATGTATAATTTGTTTCCGTTATTGTGTTATAAGAAAACAAAGCAGACTTAGGTGTGGTTTGGCTTTAGTTACAGGACCAAAGAATGCTATTCGATGAACTCAGGTAAAAACTTCTAAGAGTAAATTGCACTCAGGTATCGGAAAGGTGTTCTTGTCCCTACAACCGACGAAATCTAAGCTCCATAAACATTTTAAAACCCAGGAACGTATTCATCACACTAACTTGACGTATGCATGTTACCGTCAATGTATAAAAACCTTATTTTTACATTCATGTGGATGTAGAATCTTGTTTATTACTATTTTTTTATACATATTATGTCATATATTAAATGTACTAATGTAAAATAATTTTAACATACAAGTATTTTTTGGCCATGAAATAACTATACAACGAACTCTATAATAGTGAATAATAAAATGTATTAATTTGCTCTACTTTGCTTCATATTTAGTTGAGAAACCATATAAAATTGACATATCTGACGTTTATTCTAGACGTTATGGTAAATGTAATAATTTAATATTTTGTATTATATACATATTTTTTTATCCATTGTCGGTAGCATTTATATAACGTGAAACCGAGGGACTACGCATCCAGGTAAAGGTTGTACATATCAGTCTGAGAACTGTGCTTTTTCAAATCAATCATGTTTTATATTATCATGTACATGTTTTGCAAGCGATTTACTGTGTCGTATGATTTATTGTCATTTGCGCTACTGATTGTATTTTTTAATGGCCAAAATTTTAATTTTACCTTTTGGTCATTTCAGAACTTCAATATGGTGTCGGTAACGGAAAAGTGTAGTGATATTGTTAAACAGTGCTCTGTGATTTCAACTAGTGTGGTGAATTGTTAATTCTGATAGTGCTACATTAAAATCAAGAACAATTAAAACAATGATTTTATAAGATACACTAAAGAGGTATGTTTATTGATATTTTATTTTTTGCAAATGCATACATTTTATGTTTTATCTGTACTTGACGTAACATACGCCATTTCATTAAAAATATGATTCAATTATCGCTTTCTAAATCCATTGATCTAAATTTCAAGAGACCAGAATTTATTTCCGTTCCGTTAAATACAAATTGTGTTTATATAGATGTACGATTTTTTCTCGTAATTTAAATCAAAGGATATACTTTTCAATACACATTCATTCGTGCGGAGCCTGCTGCACCTCTTCGTCGGACCTGAACCGCTTCCTTTTATGAAAATCATTTAGCAGATTGCTTGTATTTAGTTAGGGTTCTCAATTATCCGTAGTTTTCAACTATTCGAATATTGAATAAAAAATGAATATATTCGTATTTTTTTATTTTGCCAATTTAAATAAAAAATAATTATTTTAAAAATATTTCATCAATTTTTTGTTCTATAAAAATTAAATTTGACAGTTGCGAAACGTACATTTGCTATTTTGCATACTTTTATTTATTATTTTGCATACTTTTTGATCGATGTCGGTCTGTACTTCTTCAGCTTATTTTCCCCTGAGAAATGAGTTGGCTTAGTTTGTATTTTGGATTTAATGAAAGTTAGGTTTGGGTTTGAACAGCAAATGGATGTTTCGCAACTGTCAAATTGAATTTTATCGACATTTTAGAGCAGTGTATTAGCGCCTATCAGTTAAATTATAATTTCGCTAGTAGAAATATATGTATACTGGTGAAAATATATTTGGACTTAACGAGTGAGAAAAGACATTCGCTATAACATTTATACATCAGATGTAAATAAATAATGATATTTTCGATATTTCTTTGCTTCTTTCTTAGGTATTCGATCTGAATATTCTAATCGAATACTTTTTCTGCTACTAATTTACATTCGTTGAATATTTTCTCTTATGTCTAATATTTTGAAACGCTTAAAAAGCAATAATTTGCGAACAAATTTTAACACAATCGGAGCCGCGTTAAACAACTACAATCTGTCCCTTTGAATAATAATGTTAATTGTGAAAGTACTACCTAGATAGTGGGTACTTTTGAAGGCAATGTTCCGCTCCTTTTATTTCTTGTATTATTTTATATATTATATATTTTGACTGAATTAAACAAATGTATATCAAAGGCACTACAGACTATTTTCATCCAATGACGGGGTGCAGAAACATCTATAACAGTCCAAATTTGAACTCTTGTACTGAAGATGAAAAAAATCCGGGACAGTTTTATAATCCACTTTCATTGCTGTTTCGTTAATGAAGTTCTGGAATATAAGTAGCAGCCCCCTCTGGATTTCGCACAGTTGCCACTAGAGACATTTTTTCACCTTGACAACGAATGTAATTTCTGATCGATATACATTTATTTTACTCTCATAAAAGAGTGACAAATGTATACGATACATAAAACATGTCAAAAATAAAAAAAATTTGACTATCACAAAATATTGATATCACCGTTAGAGAAAAATAAATCTATAAAACCAATGTACAGGATAATTAAAAATAATTTTAAAAATAAAAATGTAAACAAATCAGAAATTACCTCGTAAAACTCCTATAGCAACTAAAGAACTTGTTAATATTATTCAACGATTTCCGCAAATCACAATGCCTCCTGAAATTACTATTCCCAACGGTGCTTTTAAAATACTTCCATCGATTGCCATCGATTACTTTCTATATATTATAAATTCGTCACTTGTTTGTCTATATTTTCCATCTGCATGGAAGCTAGCTGACGTAATAGTTATTCTTAAACCGGATACAGACCCTACGCTTCCTTAGTGCTACCGACCTAATCGCGAGAAAATTATTTCTTTTTTTACTACGTTTTTTGTAGCTTTACTTCAATTGATAAACTCGTTTTTAAACGTTAGAATATATCTAATTTAAATTTTAAATTATTTGTCAAGTTTCAAACCATTATTTGTTAGAGTACCCCACTGTTTAATTTTAGGACCTTTGCTATTCATAACATTTACGATTGATTTTACCGTTTTAATCGTTAATGACACGGCCATTTTATATGTTTATAAAAATCTCAATCGATCAGTTGATAGACGTAAAAATAATAATACATAATGAAAAATGGTTCGACTAATGGCGTCGCAGTTATGTTTTCTCGTAGAAGGAAAAATACATTCGCTGTCGATAAATTTGTAAAAATTTTCTAGACTTGCAAAGTCTCACCTTAGATTCTAAACTTTCGTGTGATAAACTAAAATTACCTGAGCAAAAATACACCTCTCTTTTGCCCCAAAAGTAAATTAAATATCAAAAACAAATTACTTATCTATAAAATTATAATAAGGCATAGAATTTTGTACGCTTACCCGGTTTAGGGATACATAATTAATACTCGTAATTATCCAATAAAGTCACAACAAAATATTTCTTTAAGATTAGTTTGTCCGTAAATATAATCGATAATTTATTATAATAGTAACGAAATAGCATAGTTTAATTTTACTTATCTTGGTATATCTTGTTATCAATATTGTTCCATTTCTCCTTCCGTTTATCGTGATAACCTACTTTATAGCTGTGACTCATGCTCAGGTACATATTTAAAAGCATTGAAGTCGAGATTAATTTTACATCCATTTGAGATTGAGATTCTGAAGAGAGGTGTTTATGATTATTGATAATCACAGTTATCTTTATGAAATATAAACACAATGAAAGAAAAAGCAAGTATAAACTTTTTACGAGATTTGCTGATAAATCAAAAAAAAATATTTTGATTTAGAAATAAGATAAAATATACATAAATATATGTGTATGTATATGACACATTGTCTGTGTAACATTCTTATACAAAGTGAATCACTACATGCAATGGTTATGTATGTGGAAATATTACGGGCAATTTGTTTAATACAGTAAAAACATTCCTCTATTTTTTATATACCTAGATTGCCTTTATATGATATTCCAAGGACTGGATGGAAAATTTGCTTCAGGGGAATTGGATATTAATCTACATTAGAAAGGTGTTGTGGTGTCATTAAAAAGATATTGGGCTCGAAGTGTATTGATACAAACAGAATGTAAGGAAGACATCCGCTAATATCATAGATTCTAATTTAGAATAAAAAAATATCATTTCATAATATATTCTAGATCTAGAGTAAAAACTCCACTTAAACAATGAAATGTATGCTTCATCACACAGAAGTGATACCATATTTCAAGCAAACTACATCATTTTATCGGCATATAAAAATCATATGCAATACTGCTTCGAAGATTTGTTTTGCGATACACGCATAAATTGAAGCGCTCGGTGTCACTGTGTGCTTTGTATAATCATTTAATGCGCATTGTTACCACTGTTCTAATATAAATGTAGATGAGAGAATATAAATTTAATTCCCACAATATTCTTGAGATATGATTCGCTCGAGTCGCGTCGACGAGTATACTTGGGAAATCACTTATTCATGCTGCTGATACTACGTTTTTGTGTTCTCCATTAATTACCAGCATATTGTTTGTATCGCATGAAATTTTCCATCATATTTTTTTACTACTGTCGGATAGTATTGATTTGTTCTCATCTAGATACAGTTGGAGGCATTATGATATTATTGTAAATATTTTATGATTTTTTTCTGTGCATGCTGCATTAGCGTAAAGCTGTTATGCCTTGTATATGTATATAAATAAATAATTTAATACAATTCTTAGCCTTCCTGTGATGGACACTGAGTGTACATATCATCTTATTGTGTGAATAAATATGTCGAATAATAAAGTACATATTTCAAATAAGATTTTATGTAATATATACTTAGGTAAATATTAAATAATATTTGTAGGTAATTATGAGACATTAGTCAAAAATGGGGTATCGATTCATTAATCAATCAAACGCATGAATGTTGCAATTTAGATGTTTTTTGTTTCGTATAAGAGTAACGTTTGTTTTTTTTAATTATTTTTGATAATAATTATTTAATAGATATGCAAATATTTTGGACCGCACCTTTAAGTGCCGCAGACTCGAGCAAAAAAACGACTTAATCGAAAAATATGATATCGTAGAATTGGTTAAGATTATTTTATAAATAATTTAATATATTTTTTTTGAAAGCTGACAATTTACTTTAACGCTATACAGGCAGATATACTTCGCAAGGGACAGCAATTTGTTTTAAAAATTAATTACCAGTACTAGGGCCCTACGAGTCCAACCCTTATGGGTGGGCACCCAGCTTCTTACGGCCAGATGAGCGGGACCCCACCCCCCGTAGTGATAAATATTTTATTGGAGCTGCATTAGTATTTCTCCCGAGCGCTCGGGGAGACGTGCTCTCGTTGGCTGGCCTGCATTGCTTTGCATTGCGTATCATCCTTGTCACAACACTACCCCGCTGATCTTCCAGAGGTGTACCTATACGTTGCCTCAGTCGCAGTCTTGGCCCTCGGTCCCCTCAGGGCCGAGCCCTTTGGTCCTGCTTTCGTTAATCCGGGACTGTTGGCAACCCTAGTCATAGAGGACACTCAAATAACTCGAGAATTAAATCATCCCAACAATTTTTTTAATAATAACCCATGACAAACCTTATCGAAGGCCTTTTCAAAATCCATATATACGACGTCTATTTTAAATAAACAAAAACAAATTTGTATATTTTAATGTATTTTTTCTTCAGAAAATATGCGTTGAGTGTCGAAGAAGTCAAAGACAGTTTGTGGTGTTAATCGGCATTCATTAGCTCTCCAGTGATACTTCAACGCTTGATTGCAAAATGAAAGACAGCTGAGCGATGGCGTATTGGTACCAAGAGTGATGCCACGCCACGCCACTGCTGACGCTTGTGCATGCTCTGTTTAGTCACAAAGTCTTAGATCTCACTTTTTATGAACTAAAATAAAAATTTTAATCGAAATTTAAAATATTTGCAATACATACTGGTATTAACCTATTACATGCAAAAAAAAATCCCGTTCTTTTTATAAATGTTCCTAATTGGGGATCATGACAGGTGTGTAAAATGAAAATATATTTAACAGCTAAATTTATTTATGTGCACGGCTTATGTTTGTTTAATGTTCATTGGGATAACTTCTTAAGGAACTCGATTATAAAGGTGTGAATGTCTTTCTGGATTCTTCGGATCAGATATTAATGTTAATCGTAAATATTTTCGCAATACTCCTTCTATATACAAGCAATGGCACGGTTTCGTTGGAAAGACAATATAGGGCATATGTGTTTACTACCGATAAATCGATAACATTTGTAAAAATCGGAAAATACCATTTTTCCCCCACGAGTTTTTGTCCTATATTTAGTTATGCTCCAATCAAATTTATCCACACCTCTCATATATTTATTATATCTACGAAATTGCGGGATTTTCACGTGTTTCTTCTCAGTTTCTGACCATCTATTTACTTTTTCTAATGAAAGTATACTTTCATGGGTCGATAACATATTAACACAATTATTATCTTTCCATTCTACATACTATAGTCAAATTTATCACGATTTATTTTCTTCATAATTTTGTCATATTTTATTGGACAGTTATTCATTCGATTATATCGCACCATGTCAGTAGCAGCAATATGTCTACCCCTTAAATTATTCTTCAACTCGAAACTAGTAAAAAAGCTATCGAAATAGAAAGAATGGTTGGATGGATAATCGATTTTAGAAATATTTCTCATTATGAGTGACGTCTTCAGTCCCATCTCTCTTGGTAATCTCTCTCTTGTCTCCCTTAATATAATTTAGTATTGTAGCAATATCGAGTTTCGCCACAACACATGGCCCATTTCTTGAATCTAAAACGTATTGGTTTTCCTTTTATAAATTGTTTAAGATAATGATGGTCATAATACTGAATCATTTGTTCATCGATACCAATATTTTTGGAAATATTGATTATTTTTTTGATTAGTTCCCCAAATGGGAACAGACAATATAACAATAATAACATTGACTCATGATTATTTATTTATTTGGCCAAGCACTGATGTTTATTAGTCATGCACGAGATAAAATATAATTTAAAAAATATTATATAAAAGTCACTTTTTTTATTTGTGATTTACCTCTAAATATGTATTACTCCAATTGAAGATTCTTTTTTGCGACAATACTGCTATAGACTCTTCTAAACGTAACTGTGTTGCCAGTTGCAATATTTTAGCAATAAAAGTCGGGTACCCCAAATGGGGATCGTGGCAGGTAATGGGTTACTATTCCTCAGTTCTGTTGACATATATATATATATAAGCAGTAGGATGTGGTAGGGTTCAAAGTTTCGATAAAAGAACGGACGCTCTTCACGCCAAAATGCAAAGCGGAAGCTTTCAAATTTTTGAAATAGACAATTAAGAAGCGGAACTTCTTTCAGCGTCAGACACGTAAAAAATATAGCTGTATACTTACAATGAGTTCCTCACACAATCAAACTGAGTGAGCAGTCACGTTCAGGCACATTAACAAGTTGCCCGGAAGTTTCACCTCAAGGCGGAAGCAACAGGTTGACGAAAATGCTCAGATCTGTTGCACAGGTGACTGAATAACCACACTGCCGCCAAATTTGGGTCGTGCTCGAAAGACCCTTTGGCTACTTTTTGGATTAACATATCTGAACCATTTTTTGTTAAAATAGACAAATTATTTTTTTATTATACTATTCGCAAACTATTATATAATATAAACTTTTTTCCGTGTATTGTATAAAATATTGATGTAATCTGTCTCATTTGTTGTATGACAGATATACGATTAGATACTTTTAACCCTTTAAACGCGCAAAACGAGTAAATTGATTTTTTATCTTATAAAATAATTTTGAAGAAAAAATTTTTTTTTAAGATAAATAAAATCAGAGTAATTGAACATGGTAACATAATAAAATTTGCATTTATAAAAAAATAATTCGATATTAATTTCTGGAACATATCATTTTAGGCGTTTATATTAGATGCTTATTTCCTTATGAGTTCGTTCTTGTCTCTTAGAATATTTAATCTAAAATCTCATACAGCGAAATCTTCTGTTTGGTTTTAAGTTTGAAATTGTTAAAATATAAAAACAGGTCACCTCAAATTTATTTTCGAAGCGAACAAAATGTATAATATTTAGAGCTTTATAATTATGGTAATGATCTATTCCCAAAAGGACGAAATAGCGTAGTCTGTAACGTCTCAGACTAGTGACTCTCAGGTTGCGGGCTCGAGCCCCGACAGCAGCATTCGAATTTTTATTTATAAAAAATGCGCTATTATTTAAACCGACCCCAGCTGCAGTGACATCTATTGGTTGTAAATTATATTACACATAATAATTTATAATTATTAAAATATATGTCACCAATTCCCAGACTTTCAGTCTGGTGGTTAATACTAACTTGTAGGAATTCATTATATCTGATTGACTGTGACTCAGTTGGTACAGATTTTCTCCGTTGTAACACATTGTGCTTATGCCTGTCAGGTAACAACGGAAGATTTAATAAAAAGAAATAAATATTAGCCCTTTGAGGAGTATCGCCGTACATGTACGGTAGTCGATCTTTCACTGTTTTGTAGTACCCCATATAGCTATATATTTTAATGTATAACTGAAGAAATAATAAATAAAAAACAATTATTAAAAAAAAAATTTTTTAATGTTTTATATAGAAAATAATACCAATAAATTAAAGAGTACGAAAAAAATTATAATTATTTTATATAAAATATTGAAAGCATCTATATTGATATATTATAAAAAAATTCACAAAAGTCGAATAATACATAATAAATATGTTAAAACAAATCAGAGCAATAAAATCACTGATCCAATTTAAAATAATAATAAAAAATTACAACAGAAATAATTATGGAAAAATACATAAAGTTAACAAGTATGTATAAATTAATTCACTACTCATAGGGTTGAAAGGATGAAAATATTTTCCACGCCTTTAAGTTGATACCTTCCATTTCGGAATATAAGAAGCACCCCTCAGACCACATGGCTCTCTGAATTTCGTACAATTACCTAAAGACATCTTCGCTGTATATTTAACCACCTTTACGACGAAGCAATATAAATTTATTTTATTCTCATCAGAGAGCGTCACTCTTTCTCAATTCATAATAGTAGAGTTTTTGTTTCGATGCTTGCTAGACGCATTTCTTTGCTCAATAACGTATTTTTTTAAAGTATACGAATGCATACTTCTCGTTCCTAAGCAATATTTAATGGCGGTCGACATATATTTCTTTATCGAATGCTTTGTAAATACTCACTGGTAATATTCACGAGTTTTAGGTGTACAATTTGAGAAAATTCTTAATATCATTCGATCTTCATCAAGGGTAGATATTTTTACCCTTAACCGGATTTATTACACTTTTTTCGACATGTTTTTTTACGACGTATAAATTAGCCTCGTCACTCTAGTATTTTATCTTTTATAAATATTTTCACTATGAAAGCTTAAGGTCAATTGGCTAGGTACTACTCAAAAACAATATAGACATACCCATAAATAAATGATAAAAACTTCCAGGAAATCCATAAACCTATGCAAAAAAACTGCGTCACTTCTAATGCATATACATAGGTGTATTATATTTTTCTCGTAGCGCATACGATTCAGACGTATGCCTCTTCATGACGTCTGAGAGGCTCTCGGAACTTTTTCCTGTTTCTCGTAAGGTGGAAGAGCTACTTATCTTATCCCCTTTCAATTTAACCACGAGAAGCTCATATGCCTTGGACAGTAAGTCTCCAACGTATCCAATATTATTATTATTTATTATGCGAATTTGACTTTTTGATGGTATTACAGTGCATAAGTTTTGATTATTATATGTTCCAAAGAAGGAGTAGTACTCTATCCAAACCACCGCCGTAGGTTCTTAAACCTAGATATCGTTCTTCCTTGTATTTTGCCACGAAGGTGTACTATATTATATTTGCGTTAACACACGCAGTTCTATAGCTATCCATTTCATCAATATTCATAATTATAAAAGAGATTGGATTTACACCCCTACTATTAGCTCTAAAGCTCACGATACTGATATACGTTCGATATACTTTATCATTACTCCGATTGATTGATAAATATAAAAACTATAGTAATGATTTTAATTTCTGTAAATTTGTTCGAAATTTATAGTTGACATTTCGAAGGTATAATGACAGATAACAATGAACACATTATCATTATGATTCTTAATAACAAGCTTAAGTAGTAGCGTTTGGTTCATTTGGTGAATGCTATCCTGGCTTTTTCGATCCTGCATTTAATCTCTAGCGTGTGGTTTAAATTTTCGCTTAATCTGTACCCCAATATGATTGCAATCTGTTCGAATTCGATCGTTTGCTTGTATTTTCACATGCTTATAAGCTTCGTCTTTATTTTAGTCTATATTTTTTATAAGCTTCTGCTACTTTACTTATGAATATGTACAACTTATGGAGCATCTAACCCTCAGTGTATCATTATTTTATTAATTTATTTAGCTAATATAGATAATTGTTTATACACTAATAAAATTTAATCACAACATAACAGAATATATATTTTTTTAAATATTATAATATATATCTTATTGTATGAAGGTGTTTCTTTATTTCATTGAAGAAAACCGCTAAATTTTTATTTTTGCGGATTGTCCTAGGAATATTATTATATAAATTCACACCTCCGTACATTATTCCCCTGGCCGTACTCGTTTTCTTATACCTAACTATTCTTAAATTGTCTTTATTTCTAGTATTAAATCTATCATGTGTTTTTTTAATGATGCGGTGCTTCGTCAAAAATATGTCTTTTAACTCTTTATAGTCCATACTATATTATATATTTAATTTTTGTGATTGAATGGAATTTAATTGATATTATTTTTTTATATTATATAGAGATATTTATATAAATAATAAATTTCTTATTTATTTTATTTTTAATATTAATAATTTTTAAAATAACTTGAGAAAAAATGTCCTGACGTCATGGATATATTGGGTTGATGCAAAAGTTATGACCGTTTTTTACATATACAATTAAACATTTTTTTTTTAGATTTTTAATATTTATTTAATCAATTATATAATTTCCATCCGTTCTTATAACCTTCTTCCATCTTTCTATGAACTTATAAATACCATTTGTGTAAAATTCCGTGGATTATGATGCGAAAAATGTAGTAAGGGATGTTTTTACCTTCTCTATTGTATTACATTTTTTATCATTTAAAAATTTTTTCAGTGATCGGAATAAATGAAAATCGGAAGGAGCAAGATCAGGAGAATACGGTGGATGCTTGATAACATCCCAATTCAACTCATTTAGCTTGTGTTGGGTCATCATAGCCACATGTGGTCGCACGTTGTCGTGGTGAAATACTACCCCTTTTCTGTTTACCAATTCTGGTTTATCCTTTTGAAGGGCGATGTTCAATTTGGATAATTTCTGACAATATCGTTCTGCTGTAATTGTCTGATTGCGTTCCAAGAGTTTAAGATACACAATACCCTTACAATCCCACCAAAAACAAAGCATAATTTTTTTTTATGGATTTCGGCCTTCCAAGTTGTTAATGGGGCTTGTCCAGGTATAGCCCAATGTCTTTTTCTTGTCACGTTGTTGTACACGACCCATTTCTCATCTCCCGTTACCAAACGATGCAAAAAAGGTTCATGTTTTTGTCTCGCACTCAAAGCAACACACGTTGAAACACGATCCAATAAATTGGCAGCCGACAATTGATGAGGTATCTAAATGTCGTACCGCGAAACCATCCCCATAGGGTTCTAATGTCTTAATACGGTTGTTTTGTTGACTCCCGTCATAGACGCGATCTCCCTGGTGGTTAGACGTGAATTGGTGTCAATTATGACTTTTAACTTGTCGTCATCAGATTTCAATGGCCGCCCGGTACGTGGTTTATCAATTAGTGAAAAATCCCCAGATCGGAATTTTGTAAACCATCTTCGTACCTGTCGAACTTTGATGACATATGCTCCAAACACTTCGCAAATGTTTTTGGTTGCCACACTCGCGGTATTGTCTTTACGGAATTCATAAAGTAAAAAATGACGTAAATGCACTTTATCGACCGACATTTTGAAAAAATACAAGGGCTCTTCACTGTACTCTGGCCAGGCCAAAACTGAATAGAAAGTAGAGGGAAAGTATACTTTATACAATGGAGTCATTTAAAATAAGATATTATTCATCATTTTTGAAGAAAAAATTTTTTTACCTATGATCATAAAAAAGGGTCATAACTTTTGCATCAACCCAATAGAAGCTGCCAGTAAAAACATATGTCCAATACGTATGAACAAAGGACTCCAAAGGGCTTATAAATGTTAAAACGCATAGGGGATAAAATGCAACATTGTCTCATTAATCGATATCATCCAATGATACTCTCGTTTTTTGAAGATTTTAATATATTAGTCATTCTCATTACATGCCCTATCAAAATCGATGAAAAATAAGTACATATCTATGTTAAAACACATTACGGTCCGTTCACGCGTTTTCGCGTGATTGCGAAATTTCGCTGTCAATCCGTTTTAGAGTTAAAAATAATGTAATTTAAGCTTGTAAAAATATCGTGCGAACGTAATAAAGACTAGAAAAAGCAATATATTCATTTATAATTATTTTGGTGGCGTGAAAATATTTAATAAAATAAGTAGTATGAACATATACACCTGTCGCAATCCTTTGAATGGAAATCACATTTGATCCTTATCCACAAATTAAGGTGTGAGTTTTTTACGCTATTTTCTATTCGCGTTTCTATTAAATTAATGCCTGTATAGAAGTTCAAATTTAAATTTAAATTATTTAAGAATGAAGAACCGTTTCTTTCACAAATATTTTCTATTATCAACACTCATTCTCGGAAAAAATAATAATTTGAAGCACACGTGTTCTCTTTGTAAAAGGTCATATTTTTTTCAATACTCATACCACAACAAATATTAGCTTAGCTGAATCTAAGCAATGCCGGAAGTCGTCATAATATAATATGTATATATATATTTATAAATATAGCATAACATCGGAACATATCACAATAACTTTCTCTACTTTATTGTTATATTGAAAGTGATGATAATTTTCACAAACCCTACATATCTATCTATCATTTTAAGATTCGATATTTGAATGACGTCAACAACCTGTTTTTATTTATTGGCATCGATCGACGACCAAAGACAACAATGACCGTTGCATTTACGGTCAATGCCCGTATACAAAATATAAACCCATTACCTTCCCCCATCCTGAAATATAAATGGCAGTTCAATGCACGAGTTTTATTTCGTACATGCGCATAGTATATCCACTACGATAACGATGCTGCTAAAAAAAAGTACTCTGGTCAATACTCTATACCGGAGAAGTACAGCAATGTACATCGCCATAAATAATTTAAATACTAATTTATTCAAGGTTTCCAACGTAACTTCCTCGTAATCGAGTGTGCCTATGCAGAAATGTAAGTTTTTTTATAAGATGAATGGCATGAACATTTAATCGACGTGGACAGTCGTAAGTAGCGAAGATATTATGAGTATATATGAGAGCAAAAGTAACCCTCTTTTCTGTATCTTATTTTCCTATCCCCAACGAGTCCCAGGGAGTCTTATTTTATATTTATATATATACATGTATTCAAGTATGTATTACATATATACATGTATACATCGTAGAAAATCTTTTATTAATATACTGATTATTAACCCTTTGGCTACCGAAATCCGATATATCGGCTTTGGCTACACTAGCGAGAACTGCCGGATCCGACGGCTCCGAAATCGAAGTATCCAATACATTTTCAACCGTCTGTAGGGTAATTGCTTCAGGGGTATATAACATTTTTTCAAATATATGTTATAAATATATTATAATCATTATTTTTTTTTTAATTTCATTATTATTTTTATTTATATATATATATATATCAGGGCTGTGGAGTCGGAGTCGGAGTTGGAGTCGTGGAGTCGTGGTGTTTTGGCCGGAGTTGGAGTCGGAGTCGGAGTCGTGAAAAATAAGCGACTCCGAGCATTTTTTTAAATTATTAAATTTATGAATTTTTAATTGCGTAATAATGAATGTGTATAGCGTATGAATATTAAACGTGTAGAAAAACATCAAAAATACCTGATAAAATTAAACTTTTTTGAGTCGGAGTCGAAGTCGGAGTCGGAGTCGGAGTGGAGTCGTGTTGTTGGTAAATATCGGAATCTGAGTCGGAGTCGGAGTCGTGTTTTTTTTAACGACTCCACAGCCCTGATATATATATATATATATATATATATATATATATATATATATATATATATATATATATATATATATATGTATATATATGTGTATATATATATATATATATATATATATATATATATATATATTTATTTATTTATGTATATATATATATATATATATATATATATATATATTTATGTATATATGTATATATATATATATTTATGTATATATATATATATTTATGTATATATGTATATATATATATATATATAGATGTATATATATATATATATATATATATATATATATATATATATATATATATATATATATATATACATATATACATATTTATATATATATATATATATATATATATATATATATATATATATATATATATATATATAAATTTAACCGTCTGTAGGGTATTTTTACTTGAACCATTATTTAAAAATATCATATTTTATTAATTTACGAAAAGTTTTATTTACATTTTAAAAATAAATAACATATTATATACCATTGTTATCGATTCCTGTCGGAGCGCCGCCGCTCACATCTCGTAATTTTTAATACGTCATGCGATAATGACTCTTATTACAGCGTAAATACGAACTAAAATAACACATAATCGCATATTCATCATTAATTAGGTCAAGTTCGCTGCAGACAGCGTCGCACGTGCGACCGTATGTTTACAAACTAAAATACACATTTAGACTTTTTAATTATTTAATAAAAAGTCCCGGCAGTTCTGGAACATTTTTCCATAAATGCCCGGCATCCAAAGGGTTAAGTTTAAGCTTATTTCAAAGATCGGATTTATAAATCGATATTTCTGATGCTTCGGATTCGATTAGTATCCGCAATCTTTACTATACGACGGTGCGAGCTGCAGCGAGTGGCTGCTTTGCGCTGCGCTACGTGTTCTGGCGAACATCGAAAGTTTATAACGTCGAAAAGACGTTCACCGTTTCACACGGCAGTACGATCTTAAAACAATGTCAGTCATTATAAATGCAATAAGATTTTTTTTACCCTGCATTTTGAGTAATCAGAAATGGTCACATAACATGCATAACAACACAACATAAACTGGTGTGTTATCGTTTAAAGCAGGGATCGGCAAACTGACTAAATCCGGCCCGCGAGCTGTGAATATTTTTCACATTTTTAAATTCGTTAAAAATTAAGGTATGCGAAATAACGGAACGGAGTAGACACAGGGACGTCATTTTTTCCGGGGTGAGGGGGGAGGGGCAAGAGTTGGCTAGTCAGACTTTTTTTAATATCATTTCATTATGATTCGTAGTATTTCATTAAATGACATGTATTTTTCAGGTCAAATTCCCTGTCAAAAGCAATAAAATTGTGTTATAAACGGTCGGTTATCTAGCGTTCTTAATAATACTTTTTTAACAATAATATGTGACTTGAATTAAGCCTATCTAAATCGAATTTTGGTCAATAGTAAGGCGCAAAAACAATTATCCCTTCTCAGAAGTCAAAAATCCACGTCAAAAGCAATAAAATCGTGGCGGTGCCGTCGATTTTCTGTATGAAATAATTAAAAAATTTGCTTCTATGAATAGTCATAAATATTTTAATAAACTTGACTAAACATTGTGAACTGAAATCGATAAATGTGTCATATCTAATGGTGGTAAAATTATTTACATAACGGGTTAAGACTTAGTTGTAAAAAAAATATGTAGCTTGTGAAAACGCAAGGTGTTGTAGGCCTTTAATTATTCATTGTATTATTCACTAGCAGGTTCTTTGTGGGAAGTATCTCAATCTCTCATGTGTTATTGAATCAGTTCTCTGAACTTAACCGTTGTCAGTTTCTTGATTTTGTTAGCAGTAAAATCTGAATATCTTGACTTGCTTTACTACACGATAGCTCCGTTTTGGTAATGTTTTATTGAGACTTTTTGCACTCAGAGAAACGGTTAAATATTTTCTCAAAAAAATCCCACCCTTTCCTGCAAATATCATAGGTTTTTTTTAAACAAATTTAACTTAAAACTACAATGAAATACAGTGCTCATATATTAAACTTACTGCTTTATGTATTTTCCATAGTATCATTTTTTTAAATAAGTTAAATCTCTATTACCATAAAAATATGCGGTGAACATATTTTCAGTTCTAGAATAAATTATATTTTTTTAATCTATCCGCCTGTACAATTGAGAAACTTCTACTTCACCTTTAATTGAAAGTGATTAATATGCAAAATAATGAAATGCTAAAAAGCAAATTTCAAGAAAAGACACATTGTCTTGATAACTGATATACAGGATCTTCTCAATATTGCAATAAATCATAATATTTCATTGATACTTTTAAATCGGTTTCATCATAAACATTTTCCATATTTCATCACAAACATTTTTTTGTTATAAAATCGAAATTCTAAATCACATTTTTCGTTATTTGTATTATGATATAGTCAACAGGTATTTCAGAAAGATTATCATATTCCGAAAGTTCATCCATATTTTAAGTCTTTTTAAATTATAGATAAGCGTTCCTTTTTCAATTACCAAAATACATTTTATTTAAGATGCATTTTCAATTCTGGGTCCAGTGTGTTTATTCGCCGATTGCTATAAACTATTTTTTAGCTTAGTTTGGACATTGGTCATTTTTTTCAACTCAATTCCGATAACTTATCTACCCCTTATCGTACGTTAAATTTAATTTGAAGTAAAAATATGGAAATGATATTAAATAAGCAATAGTAAATTAAATAAATTTCTTATTCATTTTATATTCTAATCAATAACCTTAATTTCGTCAAACAGAATTTTAATTACGTGAATCCATTTTCGAATGTATATATTTTTAATTTATTTACATCCTGTCGTAAAATTTTAAGCAATAAACCAGATTCTTCTTATAATTAAAAAATATCTGCAACATAAGATAATAGATAATTGTCCTAACATCGCAGTACAAAAATAAATTTCGCCCTCGTCTCCCGCTTTTAACAGATAAGCGTCTTCCGCATACAAAGTGTCAAAAATGAGCTTGCTAGAATACAAGTCATACCTTTATTAAATACCTAATAATAATATATTTGTGTGCCGTCACCTGTTTCCTGTTTATTTAAAAAATAAGTATACTGGTTTGTTCGCTTTTTTCCAGTTATATCCTTCAACTCTTAAATTAAATTATTTTCATTAGTCTGATTAACACAAAATTGACCATGAGAGAAGCAATTCCCGTCACATTAACCTAATATACTTATAATTTATTTATTGTCATGGACAAAATTAAAACAGCTTAAAGCTAAAATGCGAATCGAAACAACAAGTTTCAGTGGATCTGTATTAAAACGAGTAATTATAAAGTTTTAAATGAAAAAAGGAAAACATATCAACAATGTAGAAATATGGCAGTCAAAGTATTAAAAAATAGCTAAAAAAATGTTATGAAAAGTTGATAGATGAAATAAAAAATGACCCGAATAAGATATGGAAAACGATATAAAAATTAATTAATCCTATTCAGAGAAACGATATAAAAAAGATGGAGATTAATTGAAATATGTATATATGTATGTATATATATATATATATATATATATATATATATATATAGATCATCATATGATAGCAGAAAATAACAATACATACTACATTGAGAGTATAGAAGAGATTGTGAATTCAATACTTTGGTTTATTAAATCAGTACAATACAATAATGAAACATTTAATGGAAAATTTAAATCGGTCTCTTTAGAATAAATTCACAACATAATTTGTAAATTAAGAAAAGGGACCAATTGAAGAAATATGGGAAATACTAGGAACAAAATTACATTATTTAGTAAATAAAGCACTTTCCGAAGGATAAATACTTGATAATTTGAAGATTGCTGCATTATACCTATATATAAAATAAAAAATAGAAAAAGGTTGAGGATATGAAATCAATTAACATGTTGTCTTGTATGGAAAAGTTGATAAAAGATGTAGTAATCAAATAATAAAGGATTTTATTATTTCACATAACATTATGTATTAATAACAATCGGGATTCAGAGAAAAATATACTACTGAGACTGCATAAAAGTAGTGATAAATGATTGGTTGTAGGCCAAGGATACGAACAAAATCTTAGATTTCAAGAGAGCTTTCGAAACAATATACGTATAATGCTAAAGAAATTAGACATTACACGTATAAGTGAAATAGTATTAAGATAGTTTGATAATTATTTAAGAAAAAGAAAGCAAAATGTTAAAATAAATTATGCTTATTCCAAAGAGAAAATAATATCTCACAGTGTACAACAGAGGTCCAGATTAGGAACATTGTTATTTATTATATATATTAATAATATACAATAATGTAGAATACATCTGTTTACAGGCGACAATTTAATTTGTTGTATGTGTGATAATGTTAAAAAAGTTGTAGATAACTTATGGTTGGAAAAAATATGTTAGATAATAATAAAAAAATAGTTATAGAAAACTAGTTGATAATATAAACTATTTAGTAATTATAGTAGATAAACAATTAAATTTTAAGGAACATTGTAATTACATAACAAAAATATGTATATTATCTAGAATGAGACATATGTTAAGTATAAATACAAATAAAATAATTTGTAATAGTACTATATTGCCCTACTGTGCAACAATATTATATATGCTTAATAAATTAGATAAAACTATTTTGCATAAATTACAAAATATAATGGTTGAATATTCAAGAAATATTGAATATGAATGGTTTAGTATTTATATATAAGTTATAAAAAAGACATTACCAGAGTATTTAATAAGAAGTAAAAATGTACATAGCTTTAATACTAGAAATACAGATAATTTACGGATAGATAGGTATAAGAAAATGAGTACGTCCAGGGGAATATTGTACGGAGATGTGAATTTGTATTTTAAAAAAAAGTAAAGTTTAATGACGCCGCCTGACCACAATGCGCACCAAACAGTCACTTTTTGGCATGTAATGCTCTCTTGTGAATCACATGAGGATTTTTCTCGCCCATATTCGGCAATTTTGTTTATTTATATATACAAAGAGGTGGAAATGTGCCTCATCAGAAACGAAAATTTTCTTTGAAAATTTTCTTTTACTGCACTAACACCAAATCTGCGTAAATTCTTCGCCGTCCATGGTCTCTAAGCTTCATTTTTTATGTTATCTAATAAAGTTCAGATGCAAAATGCGCCAAAGGGAGCCATTAATGACAATTCTGGGTAGTGTCACAATGCTGCATAGGCCTTACCTTATTTTTAACGCTTCCAGTATCTATTTTTTTTACTATGTTGCGAATTGTTTCTTAGTAGGGCGATGAATTGTTATTTTAGTAGAACAATTGAACAATAGCGGTGGTTAAGCGATCCATTTCATAAATATGTTTTTGTGAATTAACATTTGACACTTAGAATACGCGTGATTATTGACAGCTGTCTGATTTACAGTGCTGCCAACACATGAAACTTGAATTGGATCAACTTGTATAGCATATCTGCAACAGGTTTCTCTCTGTTTATGTATTTATATTGTCATAAAACGTTTATTTTCTATTGCTTATTTATAAAATTTAAAAATTTGAATGTTTTTTTATTATTATTTCTGTTGAAATGTGTTACAGTATTGACATTTCTGTAGAAATGTGTTGTTTCAAACTAGCATTTGCCACTTTGAATACGCGTGATTATTGACAGCTGTCTGATTTTCAGTGCTGTCAACATAGGAAACTCGAATTGGATCATGGTGTATTATATATCAAATATTGTAGTAGTTTATATAGCTATCTTAGTACCGAAACTTAAAAAATCTTTTTTTCTAGAAATCGCAGCGGAGGTCCTGTAAAAATAATCATATCGCTGTAGTTTTCATTGAGAGGGACATACTTCCATAATATAAAAGTTTAGATGCATAATATAAGTATAAAGTTAATGAGAAGTTTGGTATTTTTGCCAATTTAATAAAATCAATATCGAACTAGTGGCGCTAACTTTTTTTATATAATTAATCTAAGAAAATGTTGCCGACGTTAAATATTCACCTGTAAATTAAGCGCAGCAGTTAATAAAGAAATTGAAAGCACGTTTAAAACTCTTTTAACCTCGTTAATTTGAAAGCTTTATAAATCAATTACTTCCGGCTGGAAATAATCAGGAACATCTTCAAGAGCGAAAGTATTTAGTAAAGAACGATTATTTAAAAGGAAGTCTGAAAACGCTTCGATATTGTAAATGTATAAAGTTTATTCTTATGAATTAATTTTTATTAATTTTTTTCTGATATTTCTTATTTTTCTTGATCATACATAGCTTGTATCTTATTGTTTTGAAGACAATTTAAATAAGCAATATATAATATATATGTTTGTGCATTATTGTTGGAACGAGCTAACATTGGTCAGAACAGTGAACACCCTATGAATAACTCTTTTCGGGAGAAAAAATCCGAAGATTTAACTTACATTAATGCACAAACAATTCGTTTTTATGGAACAAAGTATTTATTTAAATGCACATCTTAAAATACAATAATTCTCTGTTAAATGGCACATTTTAGATACATTACATATCGATTTTTGGTAGGGTAATAAGGTAACACTGGTCCTTGCGACATACTTACGATTCAAAAATATATTAGGTAAGGTTACGTACACATTGTTGAAGGCTAGATTAAGTTGATACGTAGAAAACTTTTTCGAGCTCAATTCCGATTTCAACGCCCTCGCTTAATTACGTCCTCTCCGATCGTTTACATACACATGCACGCGACGTTCTTTGACCAAACGAGTTTGGCACGCTTTCCTCCGGACCCTTCCATGTCCGCGCTGCCTATACAAAAACAGTTTCCGTACGTTGGGTATCGACCTACGGTACATTTTGTGTGTGTGCATCGCTCGAAGGGGAGCCGAGTCGCCCTAGTATTTTAGGGAGGTTACTACGAACGGTACCTGTGAGTGGTTGCACTTTCAGTCGACGGGACTACCGAGAGGAGCGGGGGAAACGAGAGGGGTGGACGTCGGAGGGCTAGAAAGGGATCAGACGCGGAGCCGCACATGCGCCCTAACCCACACCCCAGCATCCTCTTGCCACAGCCAGTCTCGGGGACTCGTATTGATTGCCATTTAGCGCCCTTGCTGCTGGCACAGTCTGTTCAGCAGGAGGATAGGGGACCGGGACTTTCAAGGGTAACGGCACATTAACCCTGGTGGCTAGCTGCTAGCTATTCCGCCCACGCTGTTGATGCAGCTACAGATCCATTCATTGAATGACTAGAAGAGCCTATTTGATTTCAAACACTAAGGACATCTGATCGATCTGAATTTCGAATTTTTATTTTTAACAATATCGTACCCTTTGGCAAACCTAAACATATATTTTTTAAATTATACAGAAAAACAATCACAATCTATATTGATATCGCCTACTACTATCCTATTCTTCTTGACAAATAACACATATCGGACGGAATAGCGTAGTCCATAACGCCTCAGACTAATAACTCTGAAGTTGTGGGTTCGAGCCCCGGCAGTGTCACTCAAATTTTTATTTAAAAAAAACTGGCGCCAGCTGCAATGACATCTATTGGTTGTAAATTAATATTACACATAATAATTTATAATTATTAATATAGATATCACCGATTCCTAGACTTTCAGTCTGGTGGTTGATAGATATTCATTATATCTGATTGAATTACTTAGTTGATACAGATTTACCCCGTTATAACGCATTGGGCTTGCACCTGTCAGGTTACAAGAATAGATTTAATAAAAATAAATAAATTACAACTTACCATTATCACTCTCAAAAGCGAGCTAAACCTTCTTTATTCGGGTGAATTTTGTTCTGACTTTTTCGATTCAAAATTTTATCTTTAGTATGTGGTCCCAGTGATGCCTCAATTTCATATATTTTATTCTCTATTATAACACTGGCCAACAAAGATTTTGCAACTAGGATCTTGATGACTGATTTGGACGAAGTTTATCATACATATTCAGTCCTTATGGTGACCATGATGTATCACGTCAAGGCCTGCCAAGAGACCGTTATCCTTAAGGGGCCCAACTCAAGAATATATTCATAAAAAAGTAAAAACCGACCTGTAGTTATTTGAGATGTACCTATATACTGATGCATTTCAGTTATAAGTTCCTTTAGCCCTTTATCAGGTACGTCATTTCAGCTTTTTCTAAAGAGGGAGGGGGAAATATGAAGACTTTTTATAACAATATTACGAATGAAGCATATCTAAACCGAATTTTGACCAAAAATAATTATCACTTCTCAGAAGTCAAAAATCCACGTCAAAAGCAATAAAATCCTATCGACTCCGTCACAGTGGGAACGCTCGGTACTCTTAGGTTCACACTACGACTTTTATAATAATATTGCAAATTTAATAAGGAACATATAAACCGAATTTTGACCAACAGGAGAGCGCAAAAAACAATTATCACTTCTCAGAAGTCAAAAATTCACGCCAAAAGCAATAAAATCGTGCCGTCGCCGTCGCAGTGGAAACGCTCGTTACCGAGCGTTCCCACTGCGATGGCGCCGACACGATTTTATTGCTTTTGACGTGAATTTTTGCCTTCTGAGAAGTGATAATTGTTTTTGCGCCCTCCTATTGACCAAAATTCGATTAGAATACACTTAGACCATTCCTCTTATATCAAAAGTCCGTAGTAATATAGGTAAGGGTAGCTATCATATTTTTCTGCGCTGTGCGTACCAAAATATTTGAATAAAATAATTAATAAGTTAATTTTTAGATATTTTCCTGTTATCGGTGATCAAATTATTCTAAAAAAAATAATTCTTTTGTTTATACATTTTTTTTATTTATATACAATTACAAATGACATTTTATGGTAGCTTTATCGCAGAGTAATTCATAGGGTCTTCACTATTCTGACCAACGCTCTTTCGTATTAACCTTTTTTTAATTTTAAAACGTATTTATGTAGCAAAACAACGTTTTTGCCACATAAATACGTTTTAAACTTTAAACAGGTTAGGTGCGAACGAGCGGCAGCGAGTGAGCTTTGGTCTGAACAGTGAACACCCCATGAAAACAACAAAAACAATTGTTTATAAATAAATCAAATTAATAAATATTTTTTTAAATAAATTTCGCTCCTTATTTATAGAAAATACCAAAATATTAACTTTAAAATATTTATTAATTTAAATATCCATTTTTTTCATCGAAGTTCATCTCCATAATCTTGCCAAATCTTGCCAAATTTAAAATCAGTTATTACTTTAGTGGATTCGAATATTATGAAACCGTCAGCATATAATGTCAAGTCTGAGTGAACAATTGCTGCACTTAGTTATTTATAAACATAATAAACAGCACTGGATCAAGCCGAACTCCAGAACATGTTTGGCTGTTTTATAATGGGAATCCATGATTATCTAAGTATATATTAAATGAATCTTGTTAGACAATCGGAAAACCAGAGCTTAATTAATTTGTTGATTCACTTAATCAAACGTAGATTGTGTAAATTACAGTATATATATTTGTGTATTAATTTCGAAAGAATACATCATCAATGTGAATATCCAAATCCGTGTTGTTGATCAACGAGAAATTCATTTCTATGAGTGTGAGTCACTTTAATCAACATCTGGAAATTCTAAATACTGTTTTTTTTTATCTCCCTTTGTAACAAAATCTGGTTTGATGTTTGAACCATATTTTTATGAAGATTAATAACATTTATGCGATATAAACGTATCTGGGCGTTTCTTAGAATAATTCCAATCTCCCAGTTAACTCTTCAAGCTGATGATATTATTCATTGAATTCTATCGCTTAAGGGCATGCGTTGAAAACCTTATCATATGTTTTTTAGTTTTAATTAAGCGACCACAATATATTTGTTATTTAACCCTTAGTTTGCCAAAGTAAACTTGCTACTTTAAC
The DNA here is from genome assembly GCF_051122295.1 of Plectrocnemia conspersa. NCBI lineage: Eukaryota > Metazoa > Arthropoda > Insecta > Trichoptera > Polycentropodidae > Plectrocnemia > Plectrocnemia conspersa. Next base: position 18,995,264 of record NW_028277170.1, read on the forward strand.
AAGAATTTCCGGATACGTTGTCATTTTAATGGGCTTCGGGAAAAAATAACATTTTTTAATGATCGTCTATAAACTTATAAAGAATATACATAAACCTTGTTCAGGCAGTATGGCTCAGATTTTAATTGGTTTATATTTTCAAATCCAGTATCGAATTCGTCGAAATTTTACACCAGATTATTTTGGATTATGATACATGAACCTGAGCACATTTACAATCATAATAGCGTGTATATTACCATATGTTTTTAACATTTTCAGCAGTGGGGCTGACAGATCTTTATACAATCATATATATTTATTTTATCAATATAAACTAAAAAAACAGAACATATAACCATAGTACAAAAATACAACTAAAAAGTTATGCACCATAATAACGGTATGGATAATAATACTAAGGATGTGGAAGAGACGTGTCGTCAGTTATTTTTCGTTTTTGAACCATAAATATAATGAGATTCTATAACGAGGCTCTACCGTTTGTTATTAAAGCATGTGATAAAAACGAATTCAACGTGTTTCTAAAATTGCAGTCAAAGGGCTAAGAAATGTGTTTTTAATAATGGCATCTCTGCAAGATATTTTGTAGATTAAAAATCTTGATAATTATTCAGATTGAATTCAACGAATTATTACTCATACTGCCATATTTCTATTGCCGCTCTTATCTGTCTATGTTATGGTCGATCTTGTATGTGACTTTCTATATTGTTGCTGAGAGATTGTGACACATATTAAGTGGTAGGGTCGACAAACCCTAGATAGTCGCAATTGTTGCCCTTGTTCTTGAACGAAGTGGCTAGTACTTACACGCTCTCCTCCTCAACGAGCTCTCCAGAAACAATGTTTTCATTGATTGTTACAATGAACTCGGACAATTAATCTGGAGACCATCCACCATCTATTAGATTACGCTACTATCATTATTTTAAATTTATGAAACATTTCTTACGCTTTGTTAATCATAATATAAATATGAGTTTATGTTTAAATATTTATTTATTAAATGTGAATCTTGCTTTACAACGGTGTCAACACAATCAACTGTATGCTTACAATTAATAGATGTCTAATTTATTTTAATTATTCATGCGCGTTTTTAAAAATTGTATCATATCGATATGTTATGTAGTTAAAAACATAAATTACAAAAAAAAAACATATTTATTTCAATATTTCAATAATAGAACATTTTTAACTTTTTGACCACTAAATGTCCACAAAATAGACATTATTATATAAAGTAATTTAGTCGTAAATTGCCTTTGTGGGTGCTATCCACATTTTTGTATTTCCCTACTTCATATATATTATTATCCACTAGCACAGTTACCGCGGGCCGCATGCGGCTCATGAGCAATTAATAGATATATAAAGCAAAACATCAAAATCTCTGGCATATCATAATTTAAACCGTTATTAACCGTCGTTTTTTTTATGTAAAATTATATACAGTAGACCCCCAATAACACGGTAAATTGTGGACGTGTAATTGGGGCACTAGAAAAAATTCATACATTTTTTTGCATACGTACGTACGAATCAGGCGCGTATTGCGCTCACTCACACATAAAATAAAGGGTACTCAAATAGCACCTCCCCAATTTACCGTGTTATTGGGGGTCTACTATATATATTTTTATTTATTTATTTATTTTGATTAAATTAAAACAATCGTAACTCAACAGGTTACCCCAATGCGTCACAATGGTCGTATTGTTTAATACGCATCTGTAAACGTGTAATGTTTTTAAATTATTTAATTAAATTGAATAAAAAAAACTAACAGCATTAATTTGTTTGTTCAATATTACATTAGCTTCACAGGTTTTTGGTTGCGGCCCGCCACGAAAAACAGTTGTTTGTCACATTCTTTTCAAAGCTTCTCTTTAGTACCGGTCTCTGGACCATATAGAGAACGCACGTAAACGGTCTTTGATAAAAATGACAACAGAAGCAGTATTTCTGGATGTAGCAAAAGCGTTTGATAGGGTCTATCATTATGTAATATTATTTAACCATTTGGACGCGATAATCGACTACAGTCGCTCAATTGATTTTTTTATCTCTTTACGCAAAAATCAGCAAAAAAAAATGTTTTTAAGAAAAAACTTTTTTTGTGAATAAACATAAAATATCATTTTAAATAAATTAAAATTAAAAAATCAGAACATTTAAACACAGAACCAAAGTAAAATTTGAATTTAAAAAAAAAAAATATATTTATTTTTGATTAACGCGTCCAAAGGGTTAAGCTCATTAAATTTAAATTTCCACCGTAAGTAGTCGTATAAAACGTTTTCTAGCAAGCGTCCCTCAAGGATCAATGCTACGACCTCTCTTATTTACTATTTTTATCAGTGATTTTACTTTCAAACAAAACATAAAAGTCATGACTATTTTATTCACAGACGCGAATCAATTATTTATAAATTTATTTTAAAACATTTAGTACCAAATTAAATATACAATAATAATAATAAATAAATAAATAATTTTTAATTGATTATAATCTTAATATGAATATATGTATGTTTATATATTATATATATATTTTTTTGTGTAATAAAATAAAAATAAAGTAATAAAAGAAATACGTCAAAAATCGATGACCAGGTAAATGGCTGAGTGCCAAGGAACTTGTACATTCTAGTCACTACATGTCAGTTTTTCGTGATATCAAACCCTTGATATTGCACCTCGAGCTCGCATCCCTTATTAAATGTATAACTAAACTCATGGTTCAATCCATTTTCATGCTGTCTACATCTGCACGTTGGTGGATTTATTCGCGTTGAACTTATCGATCGGGGGTAGGTTTGGTTGGTTGGTATAACTGAAATTCTAAACGCGTACCTACCACCGCCGTACCACCCATAAATACGTTGCATCACGTCCATACATAGTTACCGGCGCGTACTCACTATCTTTTAAATCAGAAACTCGGCCCAGGAATTAATGTCTGTAATCCAGGCTTGAGCACGCATGTGCTCTTCTTGCTACGCACGCAACTCTCTCTTTCCCTCGATTTGTGTCTAAATGAGGAACTTGGGACGATTGTTCTTCCAAAGATAACGATCCGTGGCGCTAGAGCTGCAATTTCATGTATATGAAACGCTTGGTGAATAACCTTGCATCGAGGTGAACTCTCTAGTATATTATGTTTAAAAAATTTGATATGAATACGACAAAACGTAGCAGAAATGTGTTTCATCTTCCACATCAATAGTGATACTAGATTTCTATAGGAACTATTATACATGGGATAACTCAACAAACGCACGTTTTGAGATTAAGTGTCATATAAATGAATGTGTATATACATTTATAATAAAAAATCAAATAAATTTATGCACGTATTTTATTAAAAAAATATAAGTACAGTTACTAAATTTATCGCTACGCAGCCGCGTTCAATTATTATTTCGATCTATTATCTCATATTATATTCAATAGTCAACTTTGAAGGCTATACACAAGGCTATACGTACATTTATTACATATATTGTATGTATAAATACAATCATTAAATTTATTAAAATGTATAAATACAGTCATTAAATTTCTCGCTACGCGGTACAATTATATATTATTTTCGTGTATTTTAAAAAAAATAAAAATAATTATCATATGCGTCACTTTTTCAAACTTGTGTTGAATAATTGAAAAAATACATTTGGCTATAATAGCGTATCGGTAAAGTGCCCGGCTCAAATAGTTTGAAAATGCAGAATAAAATGATTTTTAAATATGTTATCACAGCATTTTTTTCCATAAAGATTTAATAATCTGACTTATGTAAAATCATATGCCAAATCTATTTTGTACTAAAAAATATTTTTTTATTTTTTTATAATCTAGATTTTTTATAATCTTTTATAATCTATCCAAAATAATCTAGAGCTCAAAATTATGCTTTCAATCAATACAATGTCCATGCATCATAATATAGTATATATATATATTTTATTATTGTTTTTTAAACGTTTCGATAAAGCAAAAGATAATCAATGAACTTGAAAAAAAAATCATTAAAAACATGACATTTGAAATCAACTTGTAATTTTAAATTATCTTTGAAGAAATTTTTTTACATATTAGTAATATTTTTCGTCTGATTAATTTGAAACTTTGATACACTTATTTTATCACCATGTGGCGTATGTTTCGTTTAGGCACCTAATCAACACTTTCATTGAAATCTGTTTGTGTCAACATTTTGACGATTCCATTAACTTTTAACAGTAATTAAATGCAGATGTATTTAAAATTATTCTATTAAATTATGTATAAATATAGTCATAAATTATTTTTTAAAACTGTGTATTGAATGTATTGATTGTCACGCTTTTAAAAAAAGCAATTTAAAACCTTATATTTTTATTATTATAAGTCTGAATTTGAAAATATTTTAATTATCAATTTTACGATCAAAGGTCGTAAAACCATAGGCGCTCGAGCGAATTCATTTTAATTGCTGTTAGGACGTTTCGCAAAAACGTCATAAGTCGCGTTTTTAATAAGAATATCGTATGCTCCAATTAATTTTCAGGGATAAACAATCAATTTTCTTACGATTTCAATTAACGCACGAACACAATGTGCCGCAATGAAATTTCATTCAAAACGATGTTTTGCAGAGGTTCGCAACTTTCTGCGTTTATTTATATTATAAGTAAAAATATAAAAACCACAACATTGTTACGTAATCGTAAACATTTTACCATGAAGATAAGCACAACGATAAGGTATGTCAGATAAAGCTTAAACTATATATGTACATGTATACCATTTTATAAATAAATATAAATATTTCGGTTATAAAAAATAACGATTGGGTCAATGTCACCAGATCTAATAAACGCGATAGTATTTTTTTATATAATATTTCTGGTAATCATTATCGTTCATATTTTTTATAGCGTTTATTACTATTTGTTGAAATAACATTAGAAAAGTTTGTGAACCACTGCGTCCCTTTCTCTTAAATGTTGAAACCCAAAGGTAGCTTCATCAGGTTTTACGTAACATAATCTTTTCCAATGCGAATTTTACAACCATTGAAATTGTTAAGAACCATCGATGTAAATTACTATAATATTTGTGTTATTCTGTATTTTTAACAATATGTATTATCCGTCAGATTGCCTACTTAAAAATACTTTATAATTTTATTTGTGCAGATCTCTGACTATTGATCTTAAATACCTGAGTTCGATTCCCATGTGTAACTTAGTGTTTTTAAATTTCTGCCGTGTCTAGGAAATCAGAATTAATAATAATTACATTACACAGATTTAGATTTCTCCAGATTTTCATCATCTGATGGTTGTATATTGTGATGATTAATTAAAATCGAACTAGGTAATAATAAAAAAAAATTAAAATTAATCTAAATCATTTTGTTGAGATTGTCTGCACCAGAAGAAAATTTGACTTTTTAACTGCCGTTTCTTTATAAACACCCAATTTCGGATACAGTTTTTTCTATTGCATTCTGTATTTTTAATGTCAAAAAATAAATGCATTTAAATTATCTATATTTTTAACCTTATGAATGACGACATGAATGCCGCTAGGACGCGGGTGTCCGTTCCTTTTTTTTAATTATGAAATATTTTTATTCGATACTTTTCATGTATGTACTCGTACAAACTGGATAGTAGTTAACACAAAAAAATATATAAAAATCCGAAATATATTTTTAAAATATATTTTATATATATGTATAAAATATATTTTATATTACAAATAAATGCTTGGTATTTTTAGCATACACCGCTTAATTGCGCTTGGCACTTAAAAGGTTAATATAACTTTTAGCGGATAAAAAATGCTCTTTGTGCGAACAGGGGGACGGCTGGACCCCAGACCTATTTCTTAATAAATACTCTATTTCGGCTACGGTCTTTTATATTCCATACAGTATTTTTATTGTCAAAAAGAAAAGTATTTAAAATAATTTTATTGTTGAACTCCATGAAAGAATAGGATTCAGTCATTTTATCTCATGCATTCCTTATCTTAAAAAATTACAATTGATAAATTGTAATGATTGCTTTATATTTTTTGTGACGTGTAATAGCAAAATAAGTTTTTCCGTTTCTTCTGAATATAAAAATATAAAAAAATAACTAAACAGCATAACAACATATTTGAAACTTTTATATAATATTAGTATTTAAAAATATATGACAAACTAACGTCCCCGTTTCGCTAAGGCTATGTTATATATGCTCATCAATGCCAAACAATTATTTGTGTATTTCTATCTAGAGACACTTAAATATGTATTAGGTCAAAGTTATGGCAAGTGAAGTAAATGTATATTAACACAACAGTTGCATTAACTTTTATTTTTAATTATTTTAACATATTTTTAAACATAAATTACACAAAACAGCGCTTTGTGTGCATTGCTACTATGTGTTACTACGTGTTCAATGTACTTTTGCGTTTTATTTATCATAAAAATTGCTTAACTTTCAAATGATTGTATTTACGATACATATATACATTTTTAAATACAAACACTTCGGCGATCATCATATAAAAATCACTTTTGGTTTTTAAAAAGGTGCATTTTTGGAATACAGATTAATGAAGTAATTATGATGTGTTAAAATGAATCTCAGATAATGGAAGTTATATTTTTTAATGTATTTTTACTATTACTTTCATATCTTATATAAGGCTGCAGTGCCATGAATTTATTTCATCAGACATTAACAATTTTTATTTTATTAATGAAACGTTTTTAAATGTTATACATGTCTGTTATTTAATTATATTTAAAATTGTCATGGATGACTCGAATATGAGTCCCCCGGACTACAATGTTTTAAAATAAAAAACAAAATTTTAGTATTTTGCTTTTAAACTAGTAAATGCATCAAATCAGCTGGGACAAAAATTCGCATTGTGCTATATTTTTTTCCTGCAAATCGCCAACAATGGCCGTTCGACTATTTTCGCGTTCCCCAATTTATTGTTTACATCTTTCAAAGCGTGGGGCATTTTTTTCGCGTTCCCTTCGCGCTACACCATCGTGAAAGTAGGGGGTTGCTGCGACGCCCCAACGAAAGCCCCCGTGGCGTCGATGTTTGTTCTACCCCTTCGGTTTGTAGTGCGCATGCGCGCGCCAGTACCTGTTTACCAAGTCGCGAGGCGTACGCGGATATGTGCAGATGTGTAGGTTGCTGTACTCTGTGCATGTGTGAGGAGGGCGTCTGAGTTGGGTTTTGTTGGTCGATCCCCCGCTGCTGCGTCGAGGGTTGCATGAAATCTTTTTGGTGGCCTGGTTCTCAAAATGTATATTTGTATCGATCAAATATTAAAAAAATATTCGCTGTACGACTTAGCATATTATCCAGTAGAACCTATAGAAGCGCCGATTCTCCATTTTATTTGCTGTATAAAAATATTTCGATACATTTTTGCAACACAATTAAAATTTAACTCGCTTTAAAAGAAGAAGATTCTTCAAGAGTTTTTGAGTTAAACTTTTTGACCCAAAACATCAATGGGTTAATCTAGTTCATCTAATCGATATAGTAGATAATGTTTCCGAGTATTCGTATATCTCTTTCAAAAACAGTGACAGAGAACTCCAAACTCCATCTTGGTCTAAAACACCTCATCTAACATTGGAATGTTGGTCGATACTTTATTCTTTCAGATCTTTTAATACTTAAGTTGCTCCATAATAGTGACTTCACATTTGAATGGAAAGATGTATTTCATTTATATGATGAAAAATATTTGCCACATAAGCTAATAAAATCCATAGTTTTCAAAATGGGCTCTTTCTTTCGTCCAGAAAAAGTGAAAGTTTTAAATCTTTCTCCTTGAATCATATTAAGTGCCTTTAATAAACTTTGCTATTCAAAAGTAAAATAGTTATAAGGCTGCGTTTGATAAGATTAAGAGATTCTCATTATATTTACATATATACATCGATTGATAATTTTTCAAAAGTAATAGAATAAACGATTATATTTATCTTTCACAAGCAAATTACTAATAGACACAATGATTGTAACCTCTCCAATACATTCAATGTATAAGATGGTTTATGTGATTTATGTTTTAAGCAGAGTCTTAAAGAATAACTATGCACAATTTTATTTAAATCGGTCAAATGTTGTTTCGAATGGTTTTATTAGTATTAAACAAAAAATTGATACATGGTTCATATACTGGTTTATTAGTCTGAGTGTATTTTTAATGGTTCTGAATTATATCCATTAGTCTTAGAAGCCAATCCTTTCGACGATTTTTCGTACATTTCAGGCGGTATCTCAGTTAAAACATAGTGGATGTTGGTTTTTATGTGCTCTAACGTCGGCGGAGACATGACTTCGAAATCCAGCTGCGTTAAATCGCATAATCGTGGCGACCAATTGATCACCAAAACGCGAAATAATGTGACCTGGGAACTTTTCAAACCACATGTATTCCACATCAATATCTTCGATTTCGTGCCAAAAGTAATCGGTTATCATCCGCCTATATTGCTCACCGTTGACTGCTGCAGTCCGACCATCATCGTTTTCAAAAAAGTAAGGCACAATGACGCCGCCCGACCACAATGCGTACCAAACAGTCACTTTTTGAGCATGAAAAGGTCTCTCGTTTATCACGCGGCAATTTTGATTATTGACATACTTAGAAAGGTGGATATGTGCTTCAACAAAGAATAATATTTTCTTTGAAAAATCAGCATAGTACAGACCATACGCTCTCTTCGTGCTATCGACCTAGTCGCGAGCAAAATCTACGAAAAGATAATTCAAAATTTAGTTCTAGAGCACCAAAAGGCTTTGAAGAAAAAATACTACAGGAGCAGTTTTTTTGATATTGCTCTAAAGCTTTTGATCACATTTAAATAATCTCATATAGATAAACTAATTCTAGAGCAAAAATATTATTTTGTTTGCCCTAAAAATAAATTAAATATAAAAAAAAGAATTATCTATTAATCTATGTATAATAAGACATGCATTTTCGGGTCAGAATTTTAATATGGATGTGGTCAGAATTTATATTAAAAGATCAGAATACATCGGTTAGAATTCTAGCGGGCAGAATAAATATTAGATGGTCAGAATTTATATTAATCGGTTACAATTGTACAAAACGCATATATGAGTACCACGATTGCAATGAGATAATTAATTGGTTAACTTCGAGTTTTTTGCGTAAAATATGTTACTGGTAGTACGTTACTTTATTATAAACATGTGTTATTTTTATTTCTGACCATTTATTATTTTTATACTGATCATTTTTATTTATTCCGACCGTTTACTATTTTTATTCTGACCATGGTGCTAATAAAATTCTGATCGAGATTTGATTTTTATTCTGATCCAAAGTTGATTTAAATTCAGACCTAAATTCCCAAGAAAACATTAGTTACAATAAACTATTCCATTAATAATCGCGTCATATGCTCCATGGTTTGTCCGCAACTCCATGTTTCGCCGTAATTTAATAATATATACCATAATTGGACAGTTAAACGCATTAATAAAAAAATATACTAAGAATAACAATAGATAATGAAAAAATATTTTTAATACTAATAAAAGTTTTATTTTAAATTACAATAAAAAAAAAATATATTTAACATTAACTTAATGTTTAATTTCCCATCACAATGAGCTTATTATATTTAGAAATATAAATATTCGTAAAAATAGATTTTAGAAAAATAAATAAAATCTTGCTGTCGCCACAGTTTGACCGGCGCTGCGATGTCTGGTCTATTGGGGTCGTTGTAGCGTTGACGAGCGATCAGCTGATCTTTGTGCCAGTAGCCCAGTGCGACCGCGAGCTCCGAGGCGATTTGTCATGTCATGTGCCTTTTCGGTACAGAGTGTTTATTAACTCTATAGGAGTACTACTATAAATTGACGAACTTCCGATTTGCGAATAATGTTTTCTTTACTCTACTTACATTGTTACATATACACTAACAACAGATACATCAGAATTCAAAAGTGCCAACCTAACTGAAATTTACTTTACACGAATCGATTTCGCATATTATTTTTCATTACTGATAAAATCTGGGTATTAATATCACTTGTGCTTATTTTATTTTGGTGTGGTATTATTTTATGATAAACAAAAAAAGACTTTCATTTAAATTCGTTCATTTTGCGAATAAATTGATATGAAACTCATCCAGCTATTTATAAACGAGCCCTTCTAAACGAGCTTCACAATTCCGTCGAAAGTAAACCGTTTGATGTTTGTTTTGAGACTTGAAAATTATCATAAAAGAGTTGTAAATATTTACAGGATATGAGCTTTTATCGATCCAAAGCTTTCGTAGATTAGTTTAAATTATAAACTGAAAAAAAATGTTTAAAATAACGATTCTCACTACGCGGTCCGTCCAAAAGTTTTTTGATCATTTTTATTTTTAGGTCACCAACCAAATTTATCACTTTTTATTCGGATTACTGTTTTTTAAAGCCTTTAATTCAATCATGATGATGGCCACTATGTTTGATATGTGAATATGAATCGATAAATGTATTGTATTATTTTTAATATCTACTAGCATCACATCATAATTTACTTAATAATAGCATTAATCTAAAATATATAAACGGCTTTCCCATTTATTTTTGATGCATTATAATACTGTATAAAATCAGATTATAGTATATAAATCAACTATCGATATGAAATTAAATTATATTTACACATTTTAAAGCATGAATTTTAGTAATAAATAACTCATTATGCAGTTAAAATTTGATTATAATACATGCTTAGAAAAATTGAATACCCTTAAAATATTTATTATTAATTAAAAAAAAAGTATTATTTATTAAATTGCATGGATTCATTAAAAAAATATTTTTTAATTTCTTTTCAATTATTCCTAGTCAATTTTTTTTTTAAATTTGTGCCAAACTACACAGATATTTTCCAAATTGTTCTCAAACAAAATTTGAACAATGTTTCAAATTAAAAATAAAATCAGAGTAATTAACGATATGTATCTTCTGCAATAAAGATTCAATATAAAGCCGAACGTCAAAACACAATTTTGGCAGAAATATATTGACAACAGTAGACCTCCAATAACACGGTAAATTGTGTGCTCTTTGGATGTCCGTTCCTTTTTACGTGTAAGCGAACCAAAGAGAGGATATCTCGCTACACGTGCCTGATTCGTAGAAAACTGTACGAGTATTTTTTATTCCCCCCAACTACACGAACTCAAATTACCGTGTTATTGGGGGTGTCTACTGTATGTAGTTTAATGCATTTTTTGCACTAAAACGATAGATTTGGCTCGCTATAATACATCTTTTAACTATTTTTACTCCAAAGGTCCAAACGAACGTATTAAAAAATACTTTGCTGTTTTAAGCTACTTAAAAATATTTCTTTCTTGATTAACTTCAAAGCGTCCCACAATTTTCAGGTGCAAAATTGATCGATATATAGAGGGTTTGAGGTATTATCCAGCCAAACGACATAATAAGCTAAACATCGATATTATCAGTGTCTTGACGGACAGCATGGTACTGAGTGCTGTACGAGTGTGCCCCCCCCCCCCCCTCCCGCCATAATAAACGGGACAAATTTATTTATAATTATGTTAATTAAACACATTAAGAAATAAAAGTCATTCTATTTCAAATCTAAAAATAAAAAAAAAACTTATGTGGCGTTTTCATTATTGCCATAGCTACCAGCGATTCACCTTCAAACAAGCTCTATTTAATTCAGTGACATGTTCATATGATTGATTATTAATTTATAATCATCTGCTACGATACAAGAAGAAGGTTAATATAACGTGTCATTACCTGCAATTTAAATTGTCATATGCAAGACCTTTAATTTTCCAGTGAACTATTATTGCAATTTATAATGGAACAATCGTTTTTGTAATTGCTTCCCTGACCTTATTGCATTTTATGTAAGGTCAAAGGTATTTAAGCCGTTAAGCAAATTCACTATTATTTATTTAGTTAATATAACTAATTGTTTATACACTAAACAAATAAAATCAAAACATATATAAAACGGAATAATATATAAAAAAATTCTTAATACAACAAAGTGTTTCTTGTCCTAGGAATAATACAATAATTCCCTGGCCGTACTTATTTTCTTATACCTGTCTATCCTTAAAATATCTTTATGTATATACATCTTTGTAACATATTATTTTCTAACTTATATATAAATACTAAATTCAGTATTTATTGAATAACCATTCCAATCTTTCAATCATACTTCTACAACCAGTTAATCTATTTTTATTTAAAACTACTTTCATTGCCCTATTTTATAATTTTTGCTACATCGTTTAATCTAATTTATTAATCATATATAATATTATTGCACAATAATTGAAGTGGGGCAGTATAATTATATAATTATATTATAGTATAATTATAGGCTTTATGTGATAATTTTTATTTAAAAATAATTATACTGTGCTTATGTGGAATAAAAGGTTCTGTTTTAACTAAAAATACTGCGAAGTTGCGTCAAAAAACTCGGTTTCATTACGCGGAGCGTATGTCACTTAAACGATTTATTGCTGATTCGCGTGCGAATGTGCGAAGCGTTCCTGGTTTTATGTGAGGATTGAACGGATTCTTTCATATATCTCAACAAGTATCCTTATTTTTATCCTCATCGTTAGAATTGTTTTAATGCAATTCGTTGTATTAAATGAAGTAGTTTCTTGAACGAGATGTTTTCTGTGATAGCTTTGAGGAGCTGGAATAATTAATGTGGTATTTCCAACATTATTTTTTATTTATTTTATCGAGCCTTTGTAATAGTAATAGATTGTTTGTATATATATTTGTAGTAAATATATAAACACATAATAATTTGATCCAGACTAGGATTTTTTCGTTCATAATCTGAATGTGAGAATCGACGTTGCCGGAGGACAAGTTTATTTTGTTACCTGCGGAGCTATGGTGGGGTTTCCATAATATTCCCGTGGGTTGCCCACAGCGAATTCCGATATAAATACACTTTTTCAAAAAGAAGGTCGTGACTTGCAAGCTAATCCCCGTTGGTCTTTTTTTTATAGAATAATACATTAGCTGTTAATAATCAGCACAGCTTTATATAGAGATAAAATAGATCGTTCAAAGTGGGAGTTGATGTAAAATATTGTTAGACATCAATTAAGTAAAGGTTAAGTATTTATTAACTATCAAGATTTGACGGAAATGTCTCTTGTATTCTCATCAGAATAGTTTCGTAAGGTTACCGTGTTATCTAGCATTATCGCAATAAACGCTTTATTAGCGTAGTAATTGAAATATTCATAGTAAATATTTATAATAATAGTGATAGTATATAGTAATATTTAATCAATGAACGCTTATCTCTTGTGAGTTATATTTATACTTATCAATCTATATTGAGATACTCAGCTAGTATTTTTACTTTTTGCATGAGTATTATTGTTAACATGTGCTTTTTTGTGGAAGACGGTTATATTTATGACAAGAATGTGTTAAATTACATAGTTATCGTATTCTTTTCATATTTCGTGTTGTTTTTTTACTGTAAAAAAAATTAATTCAGATAGAGACATGAATCTATTTACATTAAATATTATCTTATCGAAAAATATATTTGAGGTTATGTCATGCACACCCTTCATAAAATATCGTGAATTATCTATAACAAAATGTGTTTTCTGATATTGCAAAATGATTCCGTTGTAGTTTTGGAATTAATTAAAATTTTCTTGCCAAATATTTTAATCAAAATCCCAATTATATAATTTGTATTTTGTTTAATAAATTATATAAATATAGGGTAATTAATTAATGCGAACATATATCCTAACTGCATTTATAACATTTGAGTCTATTATTATTTAATTGTGTTAATGTTTATAAAATTTGACAAATCCATCATTGATATTCTAATGCGAAATTTTAAAATAGTTGTTAATGTGTCAATGCATTTGCTGTTTTTAGCATCGAAATTTGCATGTCGTCGATATTTATAGCGCCTAAGCATTCGCTGTCTGAGAATTAGCGAATGCTTAATCTTTTTAAAATATAATTTATTGAAATGTCGAATGTGGTAAAAAATAAAATTTTATTTTATGTTCTTCTATTTAAAATATTTTTGCCGCATGGCCACCCTGTTGCGCGTGGTCAATGGCCGTTCTTCTTTGCGAGTCAGTGGTGCCATCTAGTAGTGGCGGTCCGGAGGCCGATCGATACGCTGTCGCGGTGGTCCCTAGTCGCTCGGGTTCCGCCCCCGTCGCGCGCATCGACTATGCCAAAGCGGATTGAGCCTCGCGAGGGGCGAAGCGCCCGCATTTAACCGGCGCGACAAATTAAATTTACCGGAAAACGTCCACCCATGGCCAAAATTTCTCGAAAAAAAAATCGGAAACGCTAATCGGTACCATTAGTAATTAGTGTTTATGTGTATAATTTACGTGTACAGATTAATCGACTTTAACAAATAAAGGTTAATTTGTTTATTTATTTTGTGATATATAAATAATTATTTACAATTTATAATAATAGCATGCCGTAAACAATAAACTAGTTCGTGTCTTGACTTTTGTATCATCGAGTCGTAATACTAAAGTGCTAAAAAGTGATATTAATATTACACTTTGATTATCAATTCGTGTGTATAATCTATTATTGTAAATTTTATACTCAAAACTTTGTGTACATTTTGAACGCCACCATTATTCTTTCGCATCGATAAAACAGTTCCCTGCTCAAACGATGCATATTTCTTATTAATTTTCATGCGATGTTCTTCCGATGCGATTATTATATTTTAGATGATTTAAATCTCTGGTTCGTATTTTTCGGCCCTCACAGAGCCTAGATTTTCTTCTTGACAAATTTCTACTACATATAACAATATTTTATTCTTCATACTTATATCGACCGATATTTACCATAATAATAATGCAAGCGATAAAGATTAATTTTAACTATCAAATCGTGCATATTCACATGTAATTTATTGTTGTACTTTGCATACTTAAGTTTGTGTTCATTTTGAACGCAGCCATTATTCGCTCACATCGATAAAACAGTTATCTGCTCAAACGATGCCAGTTTTATATTAACTTTATGCGATGTTCTTCAGATATGATTATAATATTTTCACATGGTTTAAGTCAGCGTTTCTTTAAAAATATCGATAGCAATCAATTATGCTTCGGCTATTTGGCTGACATTTATTAAAATACTAATGCAAGTTATAACTATAAATTCCTGCAAATACATATGTAGTTAACATATTCAATTTTGTATTTATTTTAAAACTGACATTATTCTCTCATAAAACAGTTCTCTGTTCAAACGATGTTATGTTCTTCTTATTATTTTATATGTAATGTTCATCCTATATGATTATTATATTTTCATATGATCTAAGCCAGTTATTTAATTCGTTTCTTGATCAATCTTTTATGCGTTATAGTTATATATATCAGCCAATATTTATCATAGTACTAATGCAAGTGGTAAAGCTTAAACTTTAACTGTCAATTCTAGCATAATGCATACATATGTAATTTACATATTCAAGATGTGTTAATTTAGAACGCCGCCATTATTCTCTCGCGTCGATAAAGCAGTTCTCTGCTCGATCGCGCTTTTTTTTATATTAATTTTCATAATACATATTTTATTCGATTCAATTATACCACATTGATATTGTTGTCAATAAGTCACATTGAAGAAATTAATGTATTACGTTATAACTGATATGAATATCTATAAATAAACATGTATAATGTATGTAATTGCACTTGGATTGTATTTTATATGAAGCATGAATAAATTGTTGAAATATAAGATAAACTAAGGTGACCATACGTTCTCCTTTGAGGAGGATTGTTTTCAAAAAAATTGTTCTTTGTACTCCTTGAACAAAATTACTTTTTTCGAGCTCCCGTAGCAATTTCTTCTCAAAAAAAAATTGGAGATGGCACAACAATTTTCGAAATATCCTTTTTTTAGCTCACACAGCAATTTGCACTCCTTAAACAAAAATTCCAAAATGGACTATAAACAAAAACTTAAGATTTTCGAAATGCCCTTTTTTAGCTCCCGCAGCAATATATCCTTAGTGTCCTCCTTTGATATTTTTAAAATCTGGTCACCCTAGATAAACACACTCAAGTATAAACATGTATTGTTTAATATAGGCAGCAAATTAAATTGTCAGAATTTAAATCAACTTTGGGTCAGAATAAAAATCAAATTTCGGTCAGAATTTTATTAACATATGCAGGCTCAGAATAAATATCAAATAGTTAGAATAAAAATAGCATATGGTCAGAATGAAACTATAGGACGATCATGTGAATTATTTTTTTATAAATCATTTATAAATATAAATGAGCAATAAATTATTTATTTTAGAAATATTTTATAAAATATCTCGCTCGCACCAAAACTGATGGACAGTTTAGGTGCGAGTGAATGTTGGTTAGAACATTGAAAACCCCATGAACAATTCTCAACGAATCAATTTAATTGTATGTAGGACGCGAAGGTATTCAAAGCGACGAACGAAGCGGGAATAACGATAGAGCGGCGGCGGAGAGCACGCTTGGCGTGTTGATAATGTTGCGAGCCTAACCAAACAAGTCGGCCCCAAAACACAATAAACCGCCGATATGCGAATGACATATCGTTCAGTTGTACCAATCTTCAGCGCTACAGCAATAGCCACACAATTGCCAACTAAAAAAAAGTTTCTGACCATCTGTCAAAATAAATCTTGCAATTAATATATATTCTGACCACAACCGTATTAAAATTCTGACCCGAAAAATACGAGCCTTTAGTTTATTTTTTTAGAAAATAAGTGATTTAAATAAAGCAATGCAATGCAATGCAAAAGACCTTGTATTATTATTCTAACCATTTGTCAACATAAAACTGACCTTGAGATTTAAATACAGATCATATAATATTCTATTCTATATAAATACTGACCGATGAACTGTAATAAATACTGACTGAAAAAAATAATTCAGACCAACTCAAAATATTATTTACCATTAAATTTAAATTCTGACCATATAATATTTATTCTGAAAATCTAATATAAATTCTGACCCCAACCAAAAAATACGAGCCTTTAATATGTTTCAACTTTAAAAATACGAATCGCAGATACACACACATATAAAAGTTTTTAGATCACTAAAGAGTTTTACTGATAATATTGAAAAAAATTGTTTAGATATGTAGTAGTTTTGCAAAATTAATAAAATTGTGCTACACTTTTGTGAAAATACGTATATTTCGCTAAATAAATATTTAAAACATTTTCGCTGCGCGGCTTAATAAATAGTAATATTTTTTGAATTGAAAAGAAATTCTTGACAAGTCTAGAGAAATAATCATAATATGTAGAAATAAAAATATTGCTTTTTTGCGATTATTGTATTGCATACGCAGATGTAATCTGTTGTACGTCGTGTCTGATGATTGTCTTTCCTTTTATTTCAGTTCAAATAGGAGCTCAATAGGCACAAGACTGAAAAATGACCGCTCAGCATGACTCGACTCAGACGCAACAACAGCACCAGTCTGTTGTTACGTCGGTGGCCAACTCGATGGGCATCCAGCACCAAGTTACACAGCAGCAACAACAGCAACAGCAACAGACACAGCAGCAGAATCAGCAAGGGACGATGCAGCCACCCGTGTCTTCGGCTGGAAACATGACGATGGCCACTGCTGCGTGCCTGCCTCCTGTTCAACACCAAACATCTGCGACAGGCATACCGAATATGACATCATTACAGAGTTTACCTCCGGGACAGCACTCGCAACAAATTAGGTAATATTACATATACTCGGAAGAACAGCTTGAAGAAGGAATATGTATATTCAAGATTTCAGAATAAAATATATCAATTATTCTGTAAAAGTTTTTTCTTTTAATCTGGTGGATGTTTTATTTAAACAAATTCTAATATTCGTTTATTTCAGTCAAACCTTCAGCGCCAGCGACTGGGCTCACGGAAGAGTTCAGTTAATTCAACAGCCATTGCAGAATCCGACATATCTGCAGCATTATGCGCAAGGTCAGATACTGATGCCTGGCAATATAGCGATACACCCCGGCATAAACCCGCAGCAGATTCAAGTGAGTAAACAGTATTTTATATCAAAGGTCAAATGATAATGTTGCGTTTTCTCATTCAGTCCTATTTTCCATTCGTAAGAAAGAGATCCACAATTATGTTATTTCTCGTATGTATCTCTGATTAAATTTTGTATACGTTGTTTTGATCTTTCTGTTGTAACCTTCAGGTCATTGCGGCCGGTAAGCCGTTTCCGGGTGGTCAGCTCGCTCCGCACATGCTTACAACCGCTCAAGGAAAGCAAGTGCTCCAAGCTGGACAGACATGTGAGTATAGTTTATGGTCTCAAATCGTGTCTGTAGATCCTTAAAGCGCACTACGACCAAATCAGTCCCATTACGTAACCCGCTTGCCTCTGCATCAGAACCGAATTCCTTGTAAGGATGACGTTTGATAGGTTATATAGTGACACTAACGAAATTGTATATGTTTTCTTATGACGACCCGTGTGAACTACATTATGATTGATTCGTTTAGTAAATTTTTCAGGTCTAACGTATCAGGATCAAGGTTTTTAAAACTTATTGACTACTGTATTGTCTATTGTTATATGATTGTATATTGTTAACAAAGTTACGTTCGTTCGCTTCATTGAAATGTGTTTCATTTGCAAATTAAAATTTTTAGGAAGAGATGTTTTGGATTTTTGTATGTTGTGTACGTGTGCGCGGTTTATATGTATGTTTTGTACGCACAACTCATTTCAACGACTTTATTTCATTGTTACATGATGATGTGTTAAGCGAAAGATGATGTGTGGTTTATATACCTGCAAAAAATACTTCTTTTACAGTACAAAAATATTTTTTTTTAAATTGAGTGCAATTTACATATGAATTGAGATTTTTGTGAACAAAATCTTGTTGTACAGTGTTATTATAATACCTATATCTATTTATTATTGTATACATTTACTATTTCTAAAGTCATAAATATTAGTGTATGTAATTCGATTTTCTCAGATATATTATATATTCACTGAACCCTTCTCCAAGCACTGATTCTAATATAAATATCATTATTATTATTATTTATTTATATAAAGGTTGATACAACTTTAGTTTCCGAACTATTAAAAAAAAACAATTATAAGGATATCTGGATTTTTTTATGGTGCAACGAGAATATTGTAGCTTTACTGTGTTTTTTGTTTTCCGTGCGGTGGTTAAGCGATCCATTTCATAAATGTGTTTTTGTGAATTAACATTTGACACTTTGAATACGCGTGATTATTGACAGCTGTCTGATTTACAGTGCTGCCAACATATGAAACTCGAATTGGATCAATCTGTATAACATATCTACAACAGATTTCTCTCTGTTTATAAATTTATATTGGCATATAACATGTATTTTCTGTTGCTTGTTTATAAAATTGAAAATTTTTGACGTTTTTTTATTATTATTTCTGTCTCCTGTATATCTTCAAGTTGTTCAGTTGAAATGTGTTGAATTAAGCTTTCTGTCCGTCGCATGTCAAAAAGATATCAATTTGATATACATAACTAGAGAAGAAGGAATACTATTTAATATTTATTTTAACCATTTAAACAAATAAGCTGTTATTAATTAATTAAAATTTGCTTTAAATAGACTATAGATAAGTTTTTCGTGTAAAGCTTTAGTTCACGTTTCGTATTGTAGTCGTAATATTAACACTGAACGTGAACTTAGCTTGAAAATTAGCACGTTGATTGTATGTATAATATATTTTTAAATGTATCATAAATGCATGAAAGCATGTAAATATGTTAGAATGTCTTTTATTTAATTGTAAAAAGTGCTTCATATCTGGATTCAGTTTATATACATAATTTTTCAGCATCGTTCCCCGGTTATACAACGATCCCAACAATTCCAACGACGCAAAATCAAACGCTAGTGCTTTCGCCGTTGAGCGTGATCAGCTCTCAACCTAGCTTGCCAACTCAGTCCCAAGTCGGTAACAACATACCCGGCCAGACCAAGGCCGGCGAACTCCATAAGGTGCGTCGATCGTAGTTTCTTATGTTAAATGTCGTTTTCTGTTCTTATTTCATCTTGTAACATTGACACGAAACAGAATGCGCAATATTTGGTTCGTGATACATTGCAGACATCCACCGGTCAGAAAGTGCAGATGCAGAAGGTCGGAGTCGGAATGAGCACGGCTTCGGGCAATGGTCAGAACGGACACCAACAGCAGTGCGTGCAAGTGTCGCAGGCTGTACTCGGCACTCAGCCTAATGCACAAATTTTGAATCCGTTACAAGTACGTATAAGCATATATATATATATTTTTAGAATTATAATTTGGCTTGGTTTTACATAAATTTTTTATTTTATAGGCTGGCGGTCAAGCCGTGCAGTTCGCGCCGTGGCAACTGAGCGGCACTCTGCCGCAAATGTGGGCTAGCGGCATTCAAGCATCTCAGCTGTTGACTCCGAATCCCATATTTATACGCGGCACAGGTCAACCTGATGGAACACCGCAAGGCATGTTCATTCAACATTCACCGCAGCCTTCCACAACGACTACGTTACCCACGGCGTCGATGCATAATTGTAAGGACTGTTTTAATATCAAATCGCTTACACTTGTCAATATAATAATGACGCCTGTTTTTCATCTCTAGCTTTAAATCTGCCTTGCGGGATGCAAACTGTCCAGCAAGCGACTGCGGGTCAAACGGCGCCCAAGCCGAGAACCTCGGTTGAGAATATTAACACCAAAGGCCCTCGCCCTCTCACCAATATCGTACCTTCGTCCAATATCCGTCCCGCTAGTACGATGACTGCGAGCAGTGTGTCGACGCAGACCGGCGCCGGTCAACTCCAAAATCAGGTGGCCAAACAAGGAAAGCTTCGTGGAAAACCAGCAGTAAGAGCTTGCGCTCCGCCAGCAGCGCAGAAACAAGATGCCGCCAACCAGACTAACAAACAGCCTTCTGCAGTAAAGCAACCGTGAGTTACTTATTGTAAATATTTAACTCAGATTAAATTGCCACTGTTATATGCTCGATTAAAACTGAACTTCTCTCTAGTGTCTGTCGTAATTGTCTGCCTATAATCAAATTACTCATAATGAATTATGACCTTCATATTCCACCAAATGCATAATTATATTGAGGCGTAATCAGCATTATCTTATTGAAGTGTAATCCTGTTCTCGGGGTTGGAATTGGGGGTTGATTGGTTTTACGTTGCATGTTAAAGCGATACACTTCCCACCTTCACTAACAATTCTAAATAAATCATTAATTATTGGCACATAAAGATTCGCTATGCAAGGTTTTCCTCAGACAATTTATGAGATACCCATATTCTGCAAATTAACACCGTTCTTAACATTTTAAATGTCTGTGAACTGGTGTAGGCGATACGTTGATCTTTTGTGCTAGCTTCTGTATCGTTAATCTCAGACTTGCTTTGCTGGCAGCCCTAATATCCTCACTAACAACCCGCCCTTATCTAGATATTCAATGCAAAATTTCCAGAACAAAATTTTTAGAACCACATTTGCCACTTTCTAAATTCAATGGCATTCTTTCCCATTGCATTACAGATATTTTTAACTGCTATCGTCACATTATGACCGAGTTGAAACTCATACAGCATAATATAGCTTAACTGAGATTATTTTATCTCCACTGCCATTGTTTATTTAGGGTTAAAAATATCCTTTTACTAAATTACCGAGCGTTCCCACTGCAACGACGGTGTCACGATTTTATTGCTTTTGACGTGAATCTTTTACTTCTAAGAAGTGATAATTGTTTTTTCGCCCTCCTATTAACCAAAATTCGGTTTGAATATACTTTGACCAATATTCTCATATATATCGGTAAGGATAGCCATCATATGTTTAAAACATAGTGTAATATGCAATATGCGACGTCTGTCTACTTTTTCGTCTCCTTATTTTCCCCTGAGAGATGAGTTGGCTTTGTTTGTATTTTGAACCTGATCTAATGAAAGCTCTAAAATAATAATTAGTTTTAGAACTTTCATTAGGTTAAGTTGGGTTAGGTTAATTCGTGGATTTGAACAACAAATGGACGTTTCGCAACTGTCAAATTGAGTTTCATAGACATTTTAGAGCAGTAGTTAAAATATATTTTCACTAGTAGAAATATATATATGTACTGGTGAAAATGTATTTGGACTTCACTAGTAAAAATATAACTTCACTGAAAAATACACATTCACTGTAACATTTAAATAAATAATGAGTATGTAAATGTTTATATTACAACATACGGGAAAATTTAAATCATTTAATTTTACTAGCACCTGCCAGATAAATTATATTTTCGCTGGTAAAAATATATATGTTTCTACTGATGAAAATGTATTCTGATATGATTTTACTGAAATGGCATATTTAAAAAAAATATTTTCGAGACTGACTCAAGATTTTATTTAAGGGATAACCAGATAATTTCTGGCTTAGAATCAGGGACGTCATTTCAGTTTTTTCCAGGGAGGGGGAGGGGCAAAAGTTGGTCAGTCAGTGGTCGTTTTTTTAAGATTTCGATTTCATTAATATTCATAGTATTTCATTAAATGACATTTTTCTGCCCAAATTCAAGGGGGGGGGGATGCACCTACCTGCTCCCCCCTCAAAGAACATCCTTGCCTAGTATCCTTCTATATCGTTTAATTCTTTTTTTTTCTCAATCTGCATAAATCATTGTGGAGTTTGAACAATTGTAATTCTAGAGATTCAATCTTGCAATCGCTTTTAACTATATTTTTTAAAATAAAATCCTAGTAATTTAACAAAACAATGAAATTGAAATTGAAAATATGTTATAGTTTCAAACGTCATATCTGGGTCTCTTCTGACAAATTTTCTAAAACTTCGACTAATATGTCCAGTCCTTGAGAATAGTTGTGACAGCTTCTGATTTTGCGCTCCAGCATGTTTTTTTTTAAATTGAATTTTAATTTCACTGGCATTGCTTTTTTTAATTCAGGTTTATTTCTTATATATTTTTCGAAATGATTATTCGTCCTCAAACTTTCTGTATAGTAGTAGTTCTATGAACAAGCCTACTACAAAGAAAATAGAAATTGAGGATATAAAAAGCGGATAATTGTTTATGACATAGTTTCATGCGAACGCCTATTTTTTTTGTGAATATAAAGTTAGCGTATTGTGTATTAGAATAATTTTTTTTAGTACTCAGGCGCAAAAATCCCCGAGCCGGCCCTGTATGTATTTATAAGAGCATTTAGTTACAACATATCTTATGTGACTAATAAATTGCGACTGCCGGTACTTTTGATCGTGAACTTATAAATGTGTGTACATATTTACAAATGTTAATATAAATATTATGGTGTTTATATTAAACATTACATGGTTAACGATCACGTAACCCGGCACTGTAAAAAAAAGACCATCTCATTGCTTACCGAAATATCTAGCAGTTCGGGTGTAATTTTTGTCAGAGAAGATTAAAAAATTTTGAATCGTGAAAATGAACTTTTATTTGGAACATTTAAGGTATTTTTGACTCTTGAGAACTAACATTGAAGAAATATTATAATCATTCCGTGTTTCAGGATGTTGGTGATGAATTCAGCTGGTCAAATGACTACAATTCCGGAGACGATGACGGTCGAAAAAGCACAACAGCTCAACGCTAAAAACATACAACAACAGCAACAACAACAGGCTGTGCTGATTCAACAGCAGCAGCAAGCCGTACTACATCAGGTAATTGTTCACGTCACATTTTCATTTAGTCCGATTTTGCATATGTAATATATTTTGTGTGTGTTAACAGTTCGGTTTGCATCAGCAACAGCAACAGATGCTACAGCAGCAGCAAACGCAACTTGCGCAACATTTTCAACAGCAGAATCAACAGAACCAGAATCAGCACCTGCAGACTAAATCGATGCTCGGTAACCACACTTCACGTCACGATTCTCGTCTATTAGAAGACTTTGTCATCACAGCGAGACATTATAATGTTTTAGGAATGACAATACCGACGATGCAACAGGCGGGGATGCCAGTTGTGTCGATGAATCAGGGGATGCCTGTCGGTTCCATCCCCCAACAGATTTCCATGGTCCAGCAGTTGAATCCGGTTAGTTAGAGTTGCACGATAGAGATGTCTTGTTGCTACTTTTTTGTTTTATTTTCGCACGCACAAAGGGCCTTTTATGTTTCTTTCGCCATACTCAGTATAATTTTGTTGTTATTTTTTCGTACCGTAGTCCCTGCTTCTGTCTTTTTGGTTCACAGTACAGTAAGGGGGTTCTAAATTTTATGGCCATTTATTGTTCCAGATATTCGTCATTTATTAAATCGTTTATTTTTATTTTGTGAGGAATTTTGCCACTGCAAAGGTACACAATTTAATTAGCTTTTTAATTCAATGGGTCGCAAGATATATTTCAATAGAGGGTCAAAAAATTTTGAATCGCCTCTTGTGTTTTTAATAGACAAATAAAAAAATATAAAATTGTAGTTTACTGCTATGGCAGCACCGGGTACAATCATCGGTCAACTCGCACCGACTGTGCCTTGTAGTACTTCAAGTGTATTGGGAACTCAACAAATGTTTACCCACTCTTTGACTCCCGCTCAGGTACATATGCCATGGATTAATGAAACGGTGTTCGGATTTTTCCGGACCCAAATTTTGCAGACGGGAACTTTGCGAACAAAAAAATAGTGTTAACTAAATCCAATGAATCAATATTTTTACTTCGTGACTAAACGTTTTATCAGTTTTTCTAAACATCCATTGTAGGTATTTTGATTATATTTATAACATTTTTAACTAGATAAAAACGGACAATTATATGTTAAATAAAGGTTGATTAGGTCATTTTGGCGGCAACTTTTATGAAAATGAATGGCAAATTTCGCATGTTATCAACAACTGTGCACACAAATTCAATGCGGGCTAAATTTTAACCCTCTTTGCATTGTTAAAGTCATTCCCAAATATGTGCCCAAAATTTATTTTTATTACATTGAATATGCGGATGACAACCTCGAGCGCGTCTTAATTACCTTTTTCCATTGTTGAAAGTGTCATTTTTGTCTAAATCAGTTCGAAAGGATCGTCATAAAACATAACGTAACTTCAAACATTTTTTTCCTATTGTCTTGCCTAAATGGCACATTTCCACTACTATATAGTTTTACGTTACTTTTAATGAAATTATTATTTTATTGTTTTAAGTTAACACTATAGGTTTATGCATTTGCATTTTAGGTTTACGGTCAAATTGACATATAAGCACAAGTATTTATTTTACTATTTTTAAATAATTTATTTAATTTAATAGTCGTAATATATAAATATAAATATTATTACAAGTAAAGTGGTAATAAGAGTAGCAATAAAAATGATATGCTTAACTATTCGGAATATTTTTTACAAACATACAATTTTCTCAGTTGCTTTTAAAATAATATTAGTTATGTTCCTCCCTTTCCGTGAATACGGTTGCGCTAATTTTAAAACTACGTGTTTACCTAAAGGTGTCGAGGATCGTATTTCATATTTTCTCAAATAAGGAAAACCATTTAAAACATTTTTCAAATCGACCGCCAACCAAATTTATGTGGTTTATTCGGCATATATTAGGTGAAACTGCATATAAATTTCGTTGGAATAATCGTTCATCAATAGAAATTAAGAGTTTTTATGAATATATTTCAGCTTTCAGACACTAAAGCGAATTTATCTGTAAGCAATCCTTCAGATTATTTTTATGTTGAATCGTATTTCTGGGCATTGTTTTTGAAAATAAATAAGACCCCCATTTTTTGGACCGTAAATAAGAAGCATTTGTCGATTTCGCTTCGCTATGCTCTCCTAGCATATAAAATCGCTATAAAAATCAATTGAAATTGTCCAATCCTTCTTTAGCACATCTGTTTCCGTGCAGTCTCATGATCCTACATCACATTTTTTTGAATATCCAATATTACATATTAAGACGTTTTATAACAATATTACAACTTGATGCTCTAAACTGAATTTTGATCAATAGGAGAGGGCAAAAAACAATTATCACTTCTCAGAAATCAAAAATCCACATCAAAAGCAATAAAATCGAGCCGTCGCCGTCACAGTGGGAACGCTCGGTTATCTAGCATTCATATTATGACTTATAATAATATTACAAATTAAATACGGAACATATAAACCGAGTTTTGCTTGATATGTGAGCGCAAAAAACAATTATCCCTTCTCAGAAGTCAAAAATCCAAGTCAAAAACAATAAAATCGTGCCATCGCCGTCACAGTACGAACGCTCAGTTATCTAGCGTTCATATTATGACGTTACGCTTTTAATAATAGAAAAAAGTAATTGAGACGGGCTCGAGATATTGATTCATTGGATTTAATTCAAAGATAAAAATTCAACAATTTAAATGTGTACCTTAATTTTTTTTAATAAAATATTTTAATAATCAATTTCCGAAATAATCAGTGGCCGGAAAAATCACCGATCCAAAGAAACGTTCGCCCGCGTCGATAATGTGCAAATGCTCCAAAACGGAATGCTTTCATTGAGTCCTTAACTTTAGGCTCTCGGGCAGAACGCGTTGCAGTTTCAAGTGCAACCCGGTCAGATAGCCGGTCTCACTCAGCAAAACCAGCTCGCTCAGCAGCAGATTCTGGATCAGCAGATCAACCTGACGGCGCCGAGTCCGATCCAGTCTCCGCAGAATTTGCTCCAACCACCGCAGAATCCCATTATGCAAGTATCCGGTGCGATATTGTCATCACAGGTAATGGTGTGTCTATTTTCGTTTTCACAATAGAGTTTTTACAAGCATGAGATATACTAATCGATTGGCGTTGGATCGTTAGCTGGCTCAGAATCCTCTCGGTTCGCCGCAAGGGACGCTGCATCCGCCACAGAATCCGCTCAATGTTTTGGGACAGCAGATGCAGCAGGTTTTGTCGCCCACGCCGGGCATGCAACCAATGACGGTCGCTCAGCCGACGATCAACCTTCAACAACAGCCTAATCCGTCTGCGTCGCCGTCTCCTCAACAGCAACAGCAACAACAACAGCAGCAGCAATTGCAGCAACAGCTTCAACAACAACAACAGCAACAGCAGCAACAACAACAACAGCAGCAGCAGCAGCAGCAGCAGCAGCAACAACAACAACAGCAGCAGCAGCAGCAATTGCAGCAACAGCAAACAATCCAAAACGATCAAACGTTGCAATTACAAAATCAACTTTCTCAACACATGCTCGCCATACCGATAAGCAACAACATGATCGAGCCTGTCAAAAGCGAAACGGTTTATAATTTTTCTATATTGATAATAATATTTGTTTAAGTTTGATTTATATACTAGATGTACATGTTTTATAGGATGCTGGTAATATTCCTCAACAACAGCAGCAGCAGCAGCAGCAACAGCAGCAGCAACACATGCAGACAAGCTTCCACGATATCCTACAGCAAGGTGCAACACCGCAGACGTCTAAGGCAGCGATGAAGCCGGCAGTTTCTCAATCGGAGACACCAACGACGTCGCAAAGCCCTGTAACCGGTATGTAATACATTTGTCTATAATATATTGCTACCTTGAGCGACAGTTTCTAAAATTATGTCATTCAGATTCGCAAAAAAACCCAACAACAACACAAGAGAACGTTGTTAACTCTACTTCGGCTCGTTTGTCTCCCACTAATAACGATCCCGCAGCGCAGCCACCGTTGATCGTCTTCAATGGAGCCGGTCAACCGCCACAGTCATCGGTCAGCGTCACTAGTGTCAACAGGCAAGATATGACGACGACCACGTTGACTTCCACTCACTTTTCGCTGCAAGCGCAAGACACTTCGATTGTCAGCAGCACGCAAGCAAAGTCAAAGCCAAAGCTTTTGAATCATTTGCTAACTAAAACTCCGCCGTCGGTATCAAAACCAATCGCGAAACCGACACAGAGTAAGGCGCTTCAGGGTAAATCCCCAATGAGTCAGTTTCGCTTTATCTCTCCCTTATTTCATATATGTATGAGTATTAACGATGATATTTATAGTGAACTCTTCAATAGACAAACCGCTGCCGCAAGCCAAGGTGAGACCGAACGTGCTGACCCACGTCATAGACGGCTTTGTGATCCAAGAAGCAGCTGAGCCGTTCGCCGTACGTATCCTAATCTCATCGTGCGAATTTCAATCATAATTCAAATTTAATTTAAATATCAAACTTTCAGGTCAGCAAACCACTCCGCAACTGGGCAAACGAGAAGCAAGACGCCGAGAATGACAAGGTGTTCGGCGAGGGGAAAAATAGAAGTAAGTATTTATCGATAATTTTAAAGTCCTTGATCAGATTTACACAATTACAATGTTAAATTATAGAGAGAAAAATGTTCGAGACGCCATCGACCAGTCAACGTTCACCTACTGTCTCTCAAAAGAGCGAGTTCTTCGACAGTGACATCAAGAATGGCAAGAAGCTCTCCGCCATCAGGTAAACGTCTATAATAATGTTATATTAAATACAATTGTATTATACGATGAAAGATATCGATTGTTATAAATTTTGTTTGAAGCCGTAAACCGCCGCCGAAACCGTCGAGCGTATCGTCACTCTCTATGGCGTCTTCTATGTCCGATTCTGAATCCTCTGATGGTATACTTCTTGACATTTTTAACTTAAAATCGCCTATATATTATTATATATTTTTATTAATCTAGTAGGTTCGAAATCATCTGTGAAATACGAAAATGGAGATGTGACTTCAAACATTTCAGAAGATACTCAACTCCACAGTCTTAGTATTTGTTCAAATACCCACCAACAGCCGATATCTTCGATGGAATGGAGTGTGAGTATTTTATATATATATATATAAATTTATAAAACTAAGCACAGTGTTTCAAGGGTATTTTATATTTCAATATTTCACTGTTATTACAGGTGAGCGAAGTTTGCGATTTTGTCAAAAATATTCCTGGCTGTGCAATATATGCGGATGACTTTGCAATGCAAGAGGTCGACGGTGAAGCTCTTGTTTTGATAAAACCTGAACATCTGGTGATGGCGATGGCCATAAAATTGGGACCAGCTTTGAAGATAGTCAGAGAGATCGACATGCTCCGTCCGGACAAGGCTCTCGCAAAAGAACCTTCCAGCACCACTGACGATATAAAACGTCGCGACTCGTTCGAAAATGTAGGCATGTCACCCAAGAAAGTGAAATATGAATAAATTTATATGAAATTTGACGATTAATCGATTAATTTATTAAAATAAGTTTGATGTATATGATGATTTTTTTGTATATACATACATATATTGATGAATTTATTTTATTTTTGTTCTATCACTATATTTAAAACAATTTTCTAACATACGTACATGATTTTGTTATTAGATTTTATATAGGATAATCATTAGTTAAGAGATTCACAGTCTTCGTAATTCACCCTTTTTTGAGTTATAAATAATTTTAAAACAATGCTTATCTTATCAATAAAATTATTTTTTGTATAAATATATTGATGTTTTTTTTAATTATACTTTACTTTAATTTTATTGTATCAAATGATTTTTTATTGTTAAATGTAATGTACCGTATTTCCTCGAATATAGGCATAAATTTCATATTTTGAAATTTTAGAACGATAATGAATTATCAGAATAAAAATAGTTAAGCGAGAGCGTATAAACTTGTTTCTGTGAGTAATAAATAAGATACAGTTTCAATGTTTCATTACTGAGATACATTTCATTAAAAATTATTATACTTATATTGTGAGTGCAATAAAATCTACTTTACTATCACTTGACTCATTTGCTTTAGCTCGTCCATCACAGTGAAATTTGTTTCTATTCTACGAAATAACTCATATACCTTACTCCAATGCACTCTTTTATACTCAATAATTCTAATTTACAAATTCAAATTCACCCGGCTTATTTTTTGTGTTCATGTTTATTTTTGATGTCCAGTTAATACATCTGGATTTTTTTAGAGGAAATATGGTAATCAAAAAAGGCTGACGTGGTGTCAACATAAAGAAAATATCGATAGTAATTAATCGTAAAGAGCAAGTTTCAGGGTTTATCGCTTCTATGTATGTACATATATATAGTTGTATTATTATTGTAATGACGATCGATGCAAATATTTAGATAAAATATTTAAATTAGGGGAGAAACACAGATTGCCTTTTATCGATTTATATCGACGTGTATCGACTGATTATTTTGATTTGCTTAATGTTTTTTTTATGTAATTTATAAATTTATTGTAATATGAATTTATTCCTGTCCGAATATACTGAGGCGATGAATGCATTTCTTAAAGGGCGACAGTGATCTTTCTGTCATATCGATCATATCAGCGATGCATTGTTATTATGTTCACATAGGGAATCCTAATTAGTTATCTGAAAACAGATTGATTATTGTATTAAATTAAATAAAAAAGTAACTCAAGAAATAAATTATATAAATATAATATTAACATAATAATAATTTTTATTATTTTATGTTTACCTATTGCACATATAGAAAATCATATTTTGATGAAAATGTATCATATCTAATAACATTTCTACGATTATGTACATACATGTGTGTATAATCTGCTAACCGAAAAACTCTTTGGATTCTCTATTTTCACATTTATATATGCATATGTATTTATATATACATACATATATAAATGAAAAAAAACACATTGTCTAGTATAAATTTATGCGTAGTTAAATAATTCATTGTAATTTACGTAAAATAAACTCGCATAATAAAATTATTTATAAAAAAAATGTGTTTTTATTATAAAACTACTATTATAACCAGAATAGTAGAATCTTGACTTACAAGTTTTTCGTTGATTAATGGCATTTTAATTCATTTCAATGGAGAAAATTGAGCAAATTGAATTACAAGCTCCATTACAGAACGTATTAAACTCGCAAGTCAAGGCACTACTGCAATGAACGTCACAGCTTCCATATTGTACACACATGCATTCGCGCGTGCTAGAGCTCAGTCACAAGAATAAAGTCGTATACGACGCACGAAAATACGATTGTGTGTTTTTTTTGTTTCTACCTGCGCTGCAATAAAGGTTATTATCGGGAAACTGCAGCGTATCGGCATAGTTTGGAGAGCTTAAAAGAGATCGTAAACTTTTACACGTATATATATTATTTAAAAAATGCAATTAAAAACATTTCAAAAATGAATAAAATATTTTTGTTATATAGTGATACAAATTATATATATAGTAGATATACATTTACATACATAGAAAATATACTTATTTTAAAATACAATTAATTACATTTAAAAAATAAAAATTCAAAATAAAATCACGGTTAAGTTGGAAGTCACAATACTATCACTTTCTAATGATGTATAAGAAGATTAGTAGTTCATTTTCAATTTTTAAAAAGTCACTATGAAAAATTGTGAGTATCGAATCCAAAAACAATTTGCTGGTAACTGATACCTCAAAAATTCGTACTGAAATAATTTTGTAAATGCGTTGTCTATGTATGCAGACGTATGCGAGAGAGAAGCGATACATGCGCATAAGAATATTCGTTGTCTCGCTTGTTTTCGATTTCAAGGATTTCGACTGTTTTTCATCCGGTTATAAAAATAAACATATCGGTCAATTTCGCACAAAATAAAATATATATAATATCACAGTAACTGGTTGTCAACTCCTACAATATGATTGTCGAGTAAACCGTATGTGTGTTTTTGGATAAAATGTGGATAGCGTGATGACCACTCCACTACTAAATAACCTATCAAATAATATATAATATTTATATTATATATACATTTAAGTGAGAATAACTTGCAAATTATGTTAAAATATAATACTCAAGGATCATGGCAGAGAGTGAATTAAAAAATCTGCTACACACTACTATTTTTGTAAGCAAATTTATTAATAAAAATAGTTTTAAAGCGCATTTTTGAACCATACAGTGGAAGCAGCGCATTTGCTAAATCCGTGCAGCACAAAATTAATTAAATATTCATAGTCCATATTAATTTTTATTTCATAATTTCTGCAAGTATGAGCTTGGTTACCTTTAAGTACCGCCTGGTAATAAAAAAGTACTGTTTTAAACCATAATTTACTTGAAACGGTTTTATCTCACGGTAGCAGGTACGCATACTGGGTCAGCAGATCGCATTAATCAGTTAGTAAAAATTACAATTAATAATTTTTTTATCTTTTGTTTTTAATCCTTGCAAATTATATTTAAATATAATACTAAAGGATCACGTCATAAAGTTAATTAAAAATACCGCTTCAACTACAATTTTGTAAACAAATTTATTAATACAAATCGGTTTATAGCGCGTTTTTAGCCGCGATTGCAGCAGCGCATTATTCTGTCCGTAAAAGTCACAATTTATTTAACACACATATATGTATATATAAAAAAAGCTAATTTTAGATTATACTATTTATTATAAAGATTTTAATAATAACTGCTATTATTTGAATACTATAATTTATTTAATTTACCGATTCTAATAATATGCAAGCTTTGTAATTACTGCTAGTGGCAACACTGACAAACGCCTCGATCTAACGACACGTCAAGTAAGTGTAGCGCTCGCTATTGAGGATCATTGTAAGGTTGTCGGCGCTGCGAGTGTGTCGGCTGTTGACAATTTGTTTTCGACGGCCGGTCGAAAATCAACGACCATTGATTTCCAAAAGGATATAAATGACTATTTCGATGAGGAGCTTCTACCAAACATGGGAGAGTCGCAAATAACGAATATTATGAATGACATGCTGGTAAGTAATCTGCGCTTTGACTTATGCTATCAATACAAACAGTCCGGTTAGTTTGATTTTGATACGACTCTCGATGAAAGCATCGAACGAGCGTTGCGTTTGTTTTGAACAACGCTGTGAGTATGTTTTATGTCATGGCATCGCGTTTTATTCATTTTGATGCGTAGACAAGCAAATTCCTGTGCATACAAATTACGAAATCATCATTGTTGTGATTCGCACGTGGCAATTAAAAAAAAATAATGGTCGTCATGACCGATTTTTAATCTTTCATTATGTATTAATCTGAGAATTCAAGAATATGATTTCCAATCTTGTTATTTTGATTTAGAAATATGCATTTATAAGTTATAATGGAAGACTCGTATCGATAAGTTACTCTGGAACGCGTTTTAACCTGTATAATTGTGATCATTAACATTTTCAACGATTTATCGTTATGTAGTAACTAGGGCATCAAAATACCTGGCCAGACTCACTACCCGGTTTTTTATTTTATTTTTCCATAAATTAAACGGGTAATTTTTGTCCACTATTATATACTGACACAGAGTTATAATTTATATTATATACGTATATTATAAACTAAAATATTTGATTATCGTATTTTGCTTAAATAGTATTTAATTATAAAAATGATGTAATAGAAAATTAAAGTCAATGTATAATTATTAATATTTTATCGAAATATTAATGTACACATATATCGTTAATGATACATATAGAAAACAGAAACATTATACATTTATATTTTACACTTATATTAGACACTGTCGAAAACATAATAGGCAATAAAAACGTCGCCGACGCATGTCTACCGAAGGATGAACGCCAACTATTGCCTTCGGGAGAAAGCTACGGCACATCTGCCTTTAAATTTAATCATAAAAAAACCCGACTTATTGCGATAAATGAGCTCTTCCTGGCTTAATTCAAGTGAAAATTATAGTTTTTTGAAACACTGCAAAAATACCATTAAAAACATGCACAGGAAATGTCCAAAAATCGACGTTATATTTCATTAATTGAAATGGTGCGCCTGACCCACCATAAAGCCAAGCGCTTGTGAGTCACACTCACCTTACGAGTGCAAAGGATTAAAAACTTACCTTTCTTTAAACTGTGTAAGTGATGAGCGATCGATTTGTGAGCAATGATCACTGAACCGTTTTATTGCTTTGCTTTGCGCTTGAATGAAATTTCCTGTGGCATTTTATGATCTCTATGAATAAATTACACAAAGAAATAAATATATTTCCATATCGGCAAAAATATATCGTCGAGCGAGTAACTGTTATATTCTGTACCTAATTGGTTGTAATCGCCAAATGTCAGAACGAGAGTTTATCAGCTTTTGCATTATATATATATATAATATCCGCCCGCTCACGATATTTGTTATACAAAATATTTTTTTATTGCACTTGAAAAGTAAATTCCGTTTAAATTAAAGTACCGCCCCCACTAAACCACTGATTATAATATAAATATCGCCATAGATCTTCATTATGGTTATGTATAAGTACTGTCTTTTTCAGAGGGTTGAGGCTATTGAAGAAGCTTTTAGTTGTTTTTTGGTTCACAAACCAGAAAATGAAAACGAGAAGCTGATATGGTTTCAACAGGAGCTGTCATCTTTAATGAGCAATTTAAGCACAGAATCGCAAGAATGTGCCGTCCGCATTTATCTATCAATGACCGCTTCGATGACCAACCACTCGAAGATGAAAATGCTACTATCGTTCTTGGAAAGCTTGGTCAACACAAACGTGTTGCCAGCAAGGTAATAATACTAATGCCGTCTTTTAAATTAACACTTTATAATCAAATATCTAATGTTTCAGATTGGTTTGTGAAACGATACTATCTTCAGAAAAGCTCATATATGAGGAATTGAATTTCTGGGTGGAATGTTTTAATTTAATGAGGCATATAATCGGCGGAGTCGACTATAAGGGTGTAAGGGAAATAATGAAGGGTTGCCGAGAAAAAGCGCAAACACTGCCAATTCGACTCGACACCGGTAACTTGCCCCAATTAAAGGCTCTGCAGAACGTCATTGAGTATATTTTCGACCGCAATGCTTCACTTTTACCTGGTTATTTTATCGTCACTGAGATTCAAAAAGCTTATCCTGAAAGTACAAATTGGCCACATTGGGTATCTATTTTTCTATAATAATTAGTATATCAGTCTAATGAGGAATATAATTTTTAAAATTAATTTTAGCAATTGGCAAAGCTGCTAGCTAGTTTTGTCGAGAGCTTCAGATCTTGCGCTCAGATGGTTTCCATCATAGGCCATTCGCAAATGTTACCAGTGGTCGAACATTCGGGATACGCAGATCATCTATGGAACCCCTGGCGTTTGGATTCGGCATCTCTTAAATTCTCATTGAAAGGCAACTTACCGTATGACGAAGAGCTACTGAAGCCTCAGATGAATTTGCTCCGACATGTGTTGGAACAGCCGTACTCTAGGGATATGGTGTGTTCTATGTTGGGGCTGCAGAAGCAACACAAACAGCGTTGCATAGCGCTCGAAGTACAACTAGTCGAGCTTGTCATCTTGGCAATGGAACGGTACGAACAAGAGAACGAAGCGGACGAAGGCACGTCCACTCACTGGCTTTGGTTACATCTTTCATCGCAATTGATTTACTTCGTTCTCTTCCAATTTGCTTGCTTTCAAAACATCGTTATTTCGTTACACGATAAGCTGACTACTAGGGATTTGCGCAAAGGTCGCGACCATCTCATGTGGGTGCTGTTACAATTCATATCCGGAAGCATTCAACGCAATCCACTAGCGAATTTCTTGCCAGTGTTAAAACTCTTCGACTTGCTGTATTCCGAGAAAGAGCCTCTACCTGTCCCGGATTTTAGTCGCGCGCATTGCACTCGTCAAATGGCTATAACTTGTATTTGGATTCATCTGCAAAAGAAAGCTCAATCGGAGCATACAAACATGTACAGGCCGATTCCGGCGAGTCTTAAACTGCATTACGAGTAAGTTTGCTCGTTATATATTAAATTGATCTGATTACTGATTTATATATTTTTTTTAAGGTTTCTGCAACATTTGGTAATGCCGAATAACAATATATCTTTGTGCATGGGAGCTGATTTTAGAATTGCTCTGCTCTGCAATGCTTACTCAACGAATCAGGAATACTTCACCAGACCGATGGCGGCGTTGGTTGATAATATACTGGGTTGTCCGAAGACGATATCGAGCAATAGCACACCGGCGACGTTACCGACAGTTCCGCTGTCCATGTGCATACTGGACAGCCTCACGGTGCATTCCAAGATGTCGTTGATACATGCCATCGTATCGCATTTCATAAAATTGGCGCAGAACAAGACCAACCTGCAATCGAACTGCAATATGGCACCAGCTTTGGTCGAAACATACAGCCGACTGCTCGTTTACACTGAGATTGAATCGCTCGGCATCAAAGGTTTCATAAGTATGTTAATTCACCTACACATGCTGATCAATATCCAATCTCAAGACGTATAAAATAAAAATATTTCTTTCAGTAAAATCTGAAATTATGAATATGGTTGGATATTTTTCTATGTAAATGAAAAAGTTTCATATCTTTCGTAACACATGACTTCATAGTCATTTTACGGTTAATAAAACTTTTGCAGCAAATACTTTTGTAGTCTTGTGAGTAATTGAATAGTTTTTTTTAGTGTATTCAGCAACATTTTGGTTATCCTTTATTGAAAACAAACAGCATGAATTTAGAATATTGATATAATTATAATTCTGATTGATATTACAGATTATGTTTTCCTAGATTTTCCTAATCTCACGGATGAATAAATAAAATAAAATTGAGCTTGGTCATTCATAGTGACATCTATTGATATAAGCTGTAATGATAGTTTATAATTAAATATGTCACTGATTTCAGTCTGGTGTCGCACTATTTATTTAGTGGTTATTGTTTGTATTTAGCTCTTATTTTTCTGGTCAAAATTTATATTAAATGGTCAGAATTTATATTAATTGGCTAGAATTTAAATTAAATGGTAAGAATTAATTTGATAGATGGTCAGAATCATTTTTCAGTTGGCAATGGTGTTATTGTAACGCTGTTGTAACAGTACAACTGGTCAATCTGTCAGCATGTCGGTAGTTCATTATCATTATCAAGGTGCTTTTGTAAGGGCAACTTGTTTTGTTGCCGCTCTGTCGTTATTCCTACATACAATTAAATAGATTTGTTAAGAGTTATTCATTGGGTGTTCACTGTTCTGGCCAGTTTTGATGCGAGCGTTATTTATAAAATAATTAATTTATTGCCCGTTTATATTCATAAATCTTATAATATTTTTTTGATTCACATGATCATTCTATATTTTTATTCTGACTATACTATTTTTATTCTGACCCTGAATAATATAATTACGGCCATTCATTATTTATATTCTGATCGTCCTATATTTTTATTCTATCCCTTTGATATTTATTCTGACCCTGAATATTATAAATATGAAATACAGGTTAACACATTGAATACCATGTGCACAAATTTGTGCTTTTCGTAATTTCACATGTTAAACTGCATATTTACCATAATGTATTTATTTAGTGCTCTAGCCAAAGATGTTACTAACATTATATTAATTAAAATAATTGAAAAATTCGATATTTTTTGATGATATTTTTTAAGTGCAAACATACAGATGCGACGCCTGTCTAAATTTTGCTTATTTATCCCTGAGAGATGAGTTAGGTATAATGGTATGCAATGTGTTAATAAAATTCTGACATTTGATTTTTATTCTGACCCAAAGTCGATTTAATTTGCTGCCTTTGTATTTACCCCGTTGTGACGCATTGTGCCACTGTAGTGGAAACAATTGATATCGAGCGTTCCCACTACTACGCCTGTTATGTTGCTGTGGAAAATACCTTGAACTAACAGCAATAAAATATTTATATATTAGACTACTGGAATTCGCAAAGAAATGTTTTATCTTTTCAAGATAAACTCGCACAACCTCCACTTTTACCCAATGATGTGACATAAATGCTATAAATGTTTCTTTAATTTTAGATCAACTATTGCCAACTGTGTTTAAATCGCACGCATGGGGAATACTTTACACACTCTTGGACATGTTCTCGTTCAGATTACATCACATTCAACCGAATTACAGAGTGCAACTCTTGTCTCATCTACATTCTTTGGCAGCAGTTCCTCAGACTAATCAGACGCAACTGCATCTATGGTACGCATGTTTTAACCAATTTACTGATAGCGCGCTTGTATTTTATAAAGTGTACACCTGCGATTATAGGTAAGGCAATTTTCTTGTAATTATTGGCATATTCAATGTTTTTTGGTTTTGTTTAAAGTGTGGAAAGTACGGCGCTACGTCTCATCACGGGATTGGGCAGCTCGGAGGTGCAACCTCAACTATCACGATCGTTTGCCGAGCCGAAGCCGCTTGTTTCAGTGGAAAGCGAAGAGTTGAACAGGGCGTTGGTGCTTACTCTAGCCAGAGCTATTCACGTGACAGGTACTATCAACGTTATGAAGCATAGCCTTATAATTTGATTTAAATGCTATTATTTATATGCATAGGTGGCGACGGTTCGTGGTGCAAGGAGCTCTTGAACGCAATCATGCAAAGTACACCTCATTTGTGGTCGCAGCATACTATTCAATGTTTTCCGCCGGTGTTGATTGAGTTTTTTGCACAGGTAAACTCTCTTTTATTATTCACACTTGACTTTGAATTGATATATCGGTAAAATTTTCAGAATCCTGTGCAGAAAGAAAACAAGCAGCTGCTGAAGAAGTCCGTCGATGAAGAATATAGAAAATGGACTTCCATGACAAACGAAAACGACATCATAACACATTTCTCTGTCCCCGGAACTCCGTTGTTCTTGTGCTTGATTTGGAAGATGATATTCGAAACTGACAGAATAAACCCGATCGCTTATAAGTATGACTCTTAAATTATGCATATTTATTATATGTTGCGAGTTATTGTTTGTTATATATGCACTTGTGTTTTTGTAGAATTTTGGAACGCATCGGTGCTCGCGCTCTTTCTGCGCATTTAAGAAAATTCTGTGATTATTTAGTTTTCGAAGTGACTAATCCAGCTGGAGGACCTCACATACATAAGTGTGTTGACGCCATCAATGATATAATTTGGAAATATAACATTGTCACAATCGACAGATTGGTTTTGTGCTTGGTAAGTGTTGTTATTTAATTTATTTATATGCAAATGTTACATACATTCAGTAACTTTTGTATGAAACAGTTATATAAATCAATGGTCTTCAACCTGGTGGTTCGCGGACTGGCACGGTCCGTGCAAACACCCAATTCGGGGAATCCCCTACTGGTGCGACACAGCCCTGCCAGAAATCGAATGTTAGAATTGCATCAGCTCTTCTGTGACGACTTTTATATTGTCGCGCTCGTGTTTTTACAACTTTTATTTTTAATATTGTGTTGTCGAATTTCGGAAAACAAGTGATTTCTTTGTTAAAATTATAACCCCTACAATATGGATAAAAAAAAGACAATCAGCAAAACTTCTTAAACTTCTTTAGTAGAGGCTAGGACAATATTCAAAACAAAAAAAACAAAAATATTTATAGCCTGGGGCGCTAATTATTCTTCGGCCGGCCCTGAATCTAATTAGCTTAATAGTTAACGATTTTGTGTGGCCCCTGGTTTGATATCCTTTATTTAAAAAAAGACATTCTAAATTTGGATAAACTATATATACGCATTGATTACCGTTTTACTGTATAGTCTAGTCAAATAAGGGTTTAACCTCGGAATAAAAGATAACAAGCTGAAATTTTGCACAGACCTTTGTTTTGGCGTTCTAAAGATAGGGTGAAAAGTCTCATAAGATATCGTGTCTGCTAATCAAGATGTCAAAGGTCATAAAAATCGTTTTTTTTTGCAAATATCTCGCCTCCTTTGCGTCGCATGTCATTAGATGTTTCACAAAACTTATAGAAAATAAAATTTTCTGCAAGTTTGTCATAATTTATTTCTTCGTATGGTTAATGGTTTTCGAGATATAGCACGGGGAGTGGGAAGCGCGCATCCGTTTATAGGATAACGCTATGTAAACTACGGAGCCAGAGCTACCTGTACATTCTTCCACAGTTTCATAGGAAACATTTCAAATTGTTATCTGCTGAATGAACCCATCTAAATCATTATAACTTTCAATCTCCATATCTTCAAAAATCATCATCGATAATGCAAAAAGTAATACGTATGGCCTCTGATACTTCTTGCAAAAGCGTGACCATCCAACATTTTGTCGACAGAATTCGAAGCATAAATTGTACTGAGAGCTTCCTTGATTCCGCTTCCATTCATTATATACCCTATGCATACAATAAAAGACATAAGCATATGAAAGCCTCCTAGTTTCACAACTACTCTGGACAAGTCTGAATTAGCATCTGAAGCTGCTACGATTTCACGTGCTTTTATGTACAACGGCTGATCAAAAGTTATTAAGCATGTTTTTTGTTCATGTTTCTTGGCAGTGTTTATAGCGCACTGATATGTGGTGTAAATTGTGTCCATATTACTCGCAGGATGATGAATGAAAGTAAGAAACAGAATCCGAGAAGTTACAAAGTTCTCATTGTTTTTTGTAAGTTGTTCAATAAATCCATTCCACCCTGGCAACGGTGAGATATTTTTCCACTTTCCGTACATTCACAACAAATCAACTACATTAAATATTTGTTCGGTTAGTTCTTCTACATCATTAAAATTTTGAACTTGAATCTCTTGCTCAATCCGGGTACGACATGATTTTCATACACTAAAAGGGGTATATGTGATAATGCTGCTAACTCCTTTGCACTTGGTTTTGTTGTAAATTTCTTTATGCGGTCATCGGATATAACTTCAGATTTTGGAGTTATTATTTTTATCATTCCCATTATATGAACAGTATTATAGCCATCAAGAATATAAATATTTTTCTGCATTATCCGTTGCATACTGTACTAAGGCACTTGACTCTGATGGTGGATTACGAGGCTGTGGGTGATAAACAGCTAAAATTTAACATTTTAGAGTATCACTATATGAAGCGAAAAAAACAAATGTTTGGCCTATCTGTATTTCTTCTATGAAGAAATAACTGCGAAGAATATTAATAACTGTGAAGAAAAGGACCGTTTTCTTATGGAAGTCATTATAGCATGACTTATAGCTGTGTATTTCGTTTTAAAATGCCCCGTCTTTCCTTTTCTGTTCTTTATAATAACTTCTTGCAGAAAATGTAATTAAGTTTTCGGAATTTCTTCATTAATATTTTACTCGGGGGCGGATAGGACTTGGTCTCAATAACAGAAGATCTAATATCTTCTCTAATAATCGCCGCAGCAGCTTCCACTACGCGCAAGTGTTCTTCTTCCGAAGTGCCTTTTTTATTTTCATACCAAGCTATGGATAAAATTTAAGCTTGAGCATCGCGAAAAGAAAAAATAGGGAATGATCCAATCTTCGTTGTAATTATAATATCAGTTAAATATTTTTCTCTTAATTTGGAAATGATCTTCTTATCATCTGGTACATACTCTGTAAGGACATCTCTCAACTCTTTCAATTTTTTCGCACAAATTTCTTGTCGAGCAATATTTCATTCTTAATTCCTAATAATACAATGAAGAAAGTAATAAAATTATGGTTCAAACGACTTGCCGAGACCACTTTTTTCACGATTGTTTACTTTTTCAAAGCTTATACCAAGTTAAGCAGGTAGAAATACTCGCTGGATTCTATAAACGGATGTACGCCTCCCACTCTTCACGCTATATCTCAAAAACGGTTAATGATACAAAACAAATATTGTAACCAAACTTGTAGAAAATTTTATGCTTTACAAGTTTTGTTAAGCATCTAATGACGTGCG
This sequence comes from Plectrocnemia conspersa, assembly GCF_051122295.1. Classification (NCBI taxonomy): domain Eukaryota; kingdom Metazoa; phylum Arthropoda; class Insecta; order Trichoptera; family Polycentropodidae; genus Plectrocnemia; species Plectrocnemia conspersa. The sequence continues at coordinate 19,037,146 of NW_028277170.1, forward strand.
ACGCATAAAACGCGAGATATTTGCAAAAAAACAAATTTTGTGACCTTTAACCTTTGATATCTTGATTAGCAGACACGATATTTTATGAGACTTTTCACCCTGTCCTTAGAACATCAAAACGAAGGTCTGTGCAAAATTTCAGCTTGTTATCTTTCATTCCGAGATTTAGCCTTTATTTCGCCTTATTTGACTGGACTAGTAATAGAATAATCAAAACTAAGATATGGTCAGTAATTTTTTGCAAACGGTCAGTAAAGCTTATTTGGATCAAATTGTAGTAAAAATGTTTCTTTCTTTTATGAATGAAAAAACTGCAATTAATAATATGTAACATTTAGTAACATTCTAGTATTCAATAAATAATATCTTTTTAATGTTTTAATATAAAAATAATCATTTCAGGCATTGCGAGCTAATCCAGATGGAAACGAGTCTCAAGTGTGTTTCTACATCATACAACTGTTGCTTTTGAAGGGTTCGGAAGTACGGAACAGGGCTCAAGAGTTTGTCAAAGAAAATTCGCCGGAACATTGGAAGCAGAGCAATTGGTAATTATATTGTTTAGTCTTTAAGTTTTTTGTGTTTTACGAAATATCATTTATGTCCATCAGGCACGAAAAACATTTGGCGTTCCAACGGAAATATCCAGAAAAGTTTGCACCGGAAGAAGCCGCAGGCCCGTTTGGAGGATCGCTTCCAGTTTATCTGAGCAACGTTTGTTTGAGATTCATACCAGTTTTGGACATAGTCGTCCATCGATACATCGAGATACCGCAAGTCAGCAAGAGCTTGGATTTACTCCTAGATCATCTGGGATGCTTATACAAATTTCACGGTACACATATAAAAATCTTATTATATAAGTTCATAAATATTTAAGATTGATGTAATATTATATATTATGAATAAAAAGTACTCTCCGTTGAATTTTCAACATGTTCGTACAATACTAGTTTATGTATATAATGAATAAGGAATATTTTTTTCAGATCGTCCGGTTACGTATTTGTACAACACATTACATTATTACGAGAGGAAGTTGAGGGATCGTCCGCCACTGAAAAGGAAGTTAGTTAGCGCAGTATTGGGATCATTAAAAGATATACGTCCAAATGGTTGGGCCGTTTCGGAGACGTTTCAGAATTATCTGACAAAGAGCGATCAAGAGGCAACCAACTGGCTTCCGGAACTCAACTATTACATGACACTCTTCAGACGTATCGTCGATAGTATGTGCCATTTATTTAAAAATAAATTATTTTTGGTTCATTTACATTTACTTACGCTATTTTTATGTTTAGCTTTGGCTGGTAAGACGCATTTTCCTAACACCGATTGGCGTTTTAACGAGTTTCCGAATCCATCGGCGCACATGCTGCATATTACTTGCGTCGAGTTGATGGCTCTACCTCTGGTGCCGACGATAGTCGGCAACAATCTCTTAGACGTCATATGCAAAGGTTTCACTGTGATTCCGTCCAATCAGCTGCAGGCTTGGATCAACGCGGTCGGTTTGGTGATGGCTGCTCTTCCCGACTCGTACTGGTGCGTCTTGCACGATCGCATCGCGGAGGTGATGACTTGTTCTCAAATGACCGAGTGGACGTACAACAACACGCCGTTCCAAGTGTTCAATCTGACGACCTCGAGAGACTCACTGATGGAGAACAAGTTTAGCCTGACGCTGGCGCTCGCTCACTCAATGTGGTACCATGCTGGGATCGGACAAATCGCTCAGATACCTCAGTGAGTATGAAAACCGTTGCATAACTATATTGCTTTCTTATATTAGGTGCTGTATTTTTTGCGAATTAATTCTGAGACTAAGTGTTGAAGTTATTGGATTGCAATAATACTGGAATTTTCAATACTGGTATTGCCATTATTATTATAATTAATTGACGGAAAATATAATCCGAGGGGTACCGCTCGCATGATTCACCATGTTTATCGATTAGCAAAACCAAAGCATCCTAATACACCGGCAACTATTGTTTCTTATTGCAAATTATTTTAATTAAAAATATTTTCCAAAATATGGACGCTAAATCTTTCTTCTTTTGGAATAATAAATCATCTTTGATGGACCGCTTTTGGATGCCTCCTAAATTTTATTACCAGAGTCCAGAGCACCACTCGGTGATTTATTCCATTAAATATATTACTCATTATTTTTTATCAGTTACGATTATCCAAAAGAACTTGATGAGAAAGGATTGCCTAGAAAATTTTATATCTCTTTGTTCAAAATGCGACATATTTTTTTTAAAAAACATTTATATGTTTGATGATTGTGTTGTTTTTGTATTATTTTATTTTAATTATTGTATACTATTTATTTCTATTTATGTTAAAAGTAACATTTATTAAATTTTAGTTATAAATGTTGATGTAAATATTATAGAATAAAAATTACATAAATACTGCATAACCCTTTTAGTCCCAGACAATTTGGCCTAACATATGCGAAATTTCTTTTTTATAAAATCATTTTTTAATAAATTATGTTATTCATATGCGTTTTAAAAATTTGTAACTATTTTGGTGTACTCTCAATGATGTGAGCTAATAAAATCAATAATATTTAGTTGTTACAATAATAAAACATTTTTTTTTCATATTTATTTACCGTCGTAACTGGTCGTGGCAGCAATAAGTGGGCGAGCACTAAGTCTCCCTCATAAAAAAAAAACATAATTTCATATTTATAATGTTGTTGTGATCCGCAGGATTCACCATTATGAGTTTAGTGGTCCGTGTTAAAGTTATAATTAAATTTAAAATTATACTGTACTGAAAATTCTTTTTTTGTGGTTTTCTATAAATACTCAAATAAAAATGCGTTTGTCATGGCGAAAATGATTGGGAACTTGTACATTAGAACATCTGTAGTGTTTTAGTTATTATCTTATTAAAGCAATATTGTATTGTCTGATTTATTAACGTAATACTTAAATATAGGTGTATTCTTTTCTGATTTCCCTTTAATTTTATAAATTGTTTTTATTTGTTTCAGATTCGTTAAGGAAAAATTGGTCAGCGTGATCAGAAACGAAGTTCAGTTTATATACTTGTGCCACTTAGTCGGGCCGTTCTTACAAAGGTTCAACACAGATATGCCGCGTGCCGTGATTGAAATTACGATCATTCTCTACGAGCTATTGGAGCAAATTGACAAAGCGCAACAGCACCTTAAGTGCATTGATCCAATTTGCGATTTATTGTATGATTTGATATCACTTGTAAATAAAATATTATTAAAATTGGATATATAATATAACGTTATGCACTATTTTTTTAGGTATCATATCAAATATATGTTCGTCGGTGATATGATGAAGAGCGAAGTGGAAACTATCATCAGGAAGCTACGTCCGGCGTTGCAAATGAGACTGAGGTTTATTGCTCATCTGAACGTGGAGCAGATAAATCCAAATTGAGGGATCTTATTTGTTATGATTATAAAAATTGTATTGAACCAAAGGGTACGGAAGTATTTTTGAGTTGTGTTTGTGTTTATAATAGAGCATTTCTTAGTATGTTTTTAACCCTTTTACCGCTGCTGGTATTTTTGCACGCCATTTCGCAATTCGCTTAATATCTTATAGGTACCTATTCATTAAATATAGTTCAATAAATTGATTTTCAGTCTTAAATTATATATAATATCACATTACAAGGCTCAAAGTTTATTGCATCTAGGTGCCCAATTCTTTTAAACATTAGGTGCGATTTTTTTATGGGATGTATAAATGCCTTCCGCAGTGAAAGGGTTATAATGGTACAGACTTTTGATTTTAAATCGCTCATATAATACATTATCATTGGTTTACTTTGAGAAACGCAAGTATATAAACATGAGTTTGGTGGTATAAAAAATAAAAAACGAATAAACCGCAAAGTGTTTCCCTTGTATACCAATGATATTTACATCATTTTTTTCTATTTGTGTTCTTTTTAATTATACATAAATTGTAAAACATGTTTATGGTCGTAGTAACGAAACGAATGAATTTTATTCATTTTTTTCTAATTAACATAAGTAGGGATTTTATTGAATCTAGACTACTTATGTTTTATTTTAATATATTTAGTCTTCTCATTATATGTGTTCTTATATATTAATTTAAAATATTGTGTTCTCATTAAATATGTAATTATTATTTTAAAATGATATTTAATTTATATCATGAATTCAATTTAATTATTAACTAAATTTTTCACATAACATAAGTTTAGAGTTTGTTTTAAATGAACCATTATTGTATTATTTTTATTTATTTTATATATAAATTAATTTATCTCGCAGGTATATGTTTAATAAAAGTTTTAATACGTTTTCCCTGCAGTAATTATTTGTATGAAACGTATCAAAGCTTGCATTAACATTTAATCTGCGATTTTTCGCACATATACAATTTTTAATAATGTTTCAAACTTTAATGCTCTTCCGATTTAAAATATTAACTGTAGGATCTGCTGTAAAAATCACTTTTTCTTCTAATTTTTTGTACACTTTATGAATAAATATAGTCTTTAATAGTTCACCAATGAATGGTACTACTTAAAACAATAACTCCGTGGAGAGTAACGACACCGGATGTACAGATGTAACAGCTTTCGTTGCATTTTTTGTATGCCGTCAAGTGCTTCGTTTATAAAATTAATTTGTTGTATATGTGCTTTTTAACATATGTCACTAATGCTACATTAATTTTGTCACACGGAATATTCCACTTAGATTAAAAAATAAATTCTGAATAAATCCACGCAGATATCTGTTGAATATATATGCATATACTTAATATATTTCTTTATTATTTTTTGTGTACCAAGTATTATTTATTAATCAAGTTTAATGTTATTTAAAAATTTTGCTTGTAATCCCTAAATTGAATTCATATATGTGTATTTTCTATTTTTTTTTACAAATAAACGTAGGTAGTGATTGATTTAAATCAAAACCACTCATTTTTTATATTATTTTATATACAATATGATTTTCGTTTTTTTTATTATTACACAAGTATTATTTAAAACAAGGTTTATTGCTTGAAGTTGTTCTTTTTTCAAATGTACCTTAATATTTCCAATTAATTATTGTTTTAACACTTAGTATGCGGGTCACAATATTAGTGAAAAATCGGAACAAATTTCTTTTTTATCTAATTGGAAATTGTTTCGTCAACTTAATGACTAGAATTTTAATTGTGTGAATCTGTTTTGGAATAGATTATTTTTTAAAAATTTATTTACTCTTACTGTAAAATAATTTTAAGTGTCTGCTTTGAGTGGCATTGTTGGCTTTGGAAGCAAAAAATTAGGGATGAATTAAAACCTTATCATAAGCGTTGCTTTAGTTAAATAATCTGTCAAATATGTTTAAGTGGTAAAGTAGATTCCTGCTCTAAATAATAAATATTAACAACAAAAAGTTTCGTCCTCATCTCCCGCTTTTAACCGATAAGCATCTTGAAACACAGATTCTGGTCCCCCGCATACAAAGAAGTTTATTTATTGTAATTATTTTTTGCTCATAAGCACAATCATGAATATTTATTAATATTTTCCATTTTTCACCAAATTTTAATTGTAAATTATTTTCAATCTAAATCACTAACGTACCACTAAACCTTAGGTTTATAAAATACTATATTTTTCTTCGTTATTAAATTGTAAATATTATTTAAAATTAATGTTTACTGCTCGTAATCTCGAAATTGAATTTGTGACGGCTAATGAGAGGATGCTGTGCAACTATTTTTATTAAGTATCGAACTATTTATATATTTTTGTACAATCCGTGTGATATTCAATCACAGCGATATTCAAACATTTAACCAATAGAAAAAATAATATTTTTTTAAATTCTATAAAATAACTGTACAGCACTCATTGGAATGTATGTTTATTTTATATTAAGTACTTAGTTTAAATTAATTTATATTACATTTTTTGTATTGGCATTATGATTTTAATATTGACGAATTGGTATTTATGTTAATTTTTTGAAAGATGCATTCCATTAATATTCATTTGGTTATTTACGGTTCATGTATTAAAGGATATGAGTTAATAAATTAAATAAGTTCACATGTAAAACACCACTCTTTTATTTGTAACCTATGATTCCAACGGACATCATTTTTCCTTGAAAGTATTTTTTTATAACCCAAAGAAAGGGATTTTAATTATTTATTGAAACACTAAACTAAAACTACAAGATAAATTCATTGTGAAAAAAATAAAATCAACAGCTAAAAAAGATATTTAATACGTTAAGATACGTTGATTGAAGTCGGAAGCTGGCACTTACCATATTTGCTTAAATCAGGACAAAATTCACTAAGTATTGAACAAAGAAAACTTGTTAAATGAACAGCTTGTTGTTTATTATTTTTACTATGAAATCGAAATGAAATGACTGTTGATTTGTTTGTTCTACCACTTTCTTCGGATCAAACATTATTCATAATAAAGAAAACATTTCAACAGGCGCTAAACTACCTAGTGGATAGAAAATATACTCCATGAATCGGTTCATTTTCCAATGCTCTATAAGGGAGAGACATTTATTAAAAAAATATAAATTTCTACGGCAATATTTATATTATTGCTCCATCTTAATTTTTTCATTTTAAAAACAATTTCAGAGACGCGTGATTTTATTGCTTCCATTTCCAAAACTGATTAGTTAGATTGAGCTAGTTATCTATGAACAAAGATAAAGCTAAGCTACATATAACTTAAGAAAATCAGAAGGATTATTTTATTGATTCCGGCTATTGAGTGTAGTGTTGCAAAATATTCCCATACTTAACATTTACAGTCGAGTTTTTCAATTGAGTTATGAACAGTGTAAACATTAATATATGGGCCAAATACATCAGTAATGTAACTATAGATTCATACTAAATTACAAACTGAAATAAAATGCCGTTGTTTGTAACCAGAACAATATCCGTAAAATGTGGATTATAGTAAGTCAAGAAATTTATGAATATATTATTTTAATATATTAAATATTTTCGATTCAAGTTTTTTACTTGATATGTTTTTGCTCAAGTTAAATATTATAAAGATGTATAGTTGAGTTTTTTAATTAAGTTATGAACGGTATAGACATTAACATACTATAAGAGTGAGCCAAATGTATAAGTAATGATAATTATAGATCCGTACTATATTACAAATTGAAACAAAATTAAGTACTTTATAACTAGAACAATACCCATAAAATTTGGAAGTCAAGCAATTAATTTATATATTATTTTAAAAGTAATGTACAGTCACGTGACTATGATGCTAATATGTCATTAATATGATAAACTAAAAAAATAGTACTCTAAATATAATATTATTAGTGGATTTTATATTTACATAAGTACCTATTTATTTATTTATCGCAACCTGATAGGTTAATCTGATGAATAACGATAGCCAAAAGCATAAAACATATAATTAAAAACATGAAATGAGGAATACAAATCACATAAACAGGTGTGCATCGTCCCATACCAACGTGCACGAGAAAATATCAAGATCTTGATGCAGAATATAGAAGAGTTGGTAAGTGCCTCATCCCTAGCCTTTACACACAAGAACAGAACATTTCAGCTTTTTTCAGGGGCGGGGGGGGGGGAGGGCAAAAGGAGCGTTCCTATTTTGAATCCACATCAAAAGGAATAAAATCATGCTGTCACTGTCGCAATGAAACCACTTCATTATCTAACATTTATATTAAGACTTTTTATAACAATATTATGACTTACAATAAATGAGTCGAATGAAGCACATCTAAACCAAATTTTGACCAATAGGAGAGCGCAAAAAACAATTATCATTTCTCAGAAAGCAAAAATCCACGTCAAAAGCAATAAAAACATGCCGTCGCCGTCACGATTTTATTGCTTTTGCCGTGAATTTTTGACTTCTGAGAAGTGATACTTGTTCTTGCGCCCTCCTATTGATCAAAATTCGGTTTCGATGTGCTTCATTCGTTTCTCACTTATTGTAAGTCATAGTAATATCGGTATTGATAGCTATCATATTTTTAAAACATAGTGTAACATCCAAGTGCAGACAATCTATGGAGCAATGTGCGAAATGCAACGTCTGTCTGTACTTTTTCTTCTGCCTATTTTTCCCTGAGAGATGAGTATGCTTAGATTGTAGTTTAAATTTCATTTTTAGAACGTTCATTAGGTTAGCTTTGGGTTTGAACAGTAAATGGACGTTATGCAAACATTTTAGAGCTGCATATAATTTCTCTAGCGCATATTATGAATTGATTTATATTTTCGCTAGTAAAAATATATATCTACTGGTGTAAATGTTTTTGGGCTTCACTAGTGAATATATGAATTCACTGAAAAATACACATTCACTGTAACATTTATACATCGCATGTAAAAAATAATAGTAAGTATGTAAATGTATATATTACTATATATAGAAAAGTTGAAATCATATCATTTTACTAGCACCTGTCAGATAGATTATATTTTACTGATAAAAATATACATCTACCGGTAAAAATATTTTCGGGATAGATTCGAGACTGTTTTTAGATTTTCTTTTAGGGATAACCCTAGAATTTTTGGTTTAGAATCATGGATGCCATTTTAGATTTTTAGGAAAGGGGCCAAAATTCGCTAAACAGTAATCGTTTTTTTAAATATTTCGATTTCATTAAGATTTATAGTATTTCATTAAATGAATTAAATTCAAGTGAGGGGGCAAATGCCCCCCCCCCACAATTACGTCTTTAAAAGGTTGTCAACTACTCCTCTGAGTGTTTTAGTTATATACATACTTCATCTAGTTTCTCAGCGCTCCCAAAATGAAAGCATTGGGAAACAAACATGGATTTTTTAATAATCGATTAGTATGGGAATTGAATATTATATGTTAGAAACTCTATTACGTTCTCAATTTTGATATAGAAGTAGTATTTTTAGTGCATGTATAATAATTTATATAAATAAAAAATGTAATGAATAAAAATATGTCGCATTTTAGTATTTTTAAGTTCGACTGAGAGAGGGTGGCAGCAGGGGTTTAATGTTGGTTCTGTTGTCACGGCCAAAGTTGTTGTGCTTCGAATGGTTAATAATTCTACAATAGGTCCAATTGGTAGCGAGCAATGTACTACGTAATGCACTTATACACACCACCGGTATAATATTGTTGATTGATCCATTAGAGAGAATGTAGTTTAAAGGGGAGATAAATTGCCCCCAGAGGATGACATCGTTTATGCAATTCGCGTACCTAATTAGACAGGTGACTCGACCGCTGTTTACAAGTAGCGTTGCAGTATTATATGTATTTTTACGATTATTCAATTTAGATATTCAACGCATCTAGTGGCACAATTGTGTAGTTATGTATTAAATTGTAAGTGTATATTATTTAAAATTGATCATTAACCTCGAAAACAATGTTAATCTATCAGTGTCGCGTCAGTGACACGGATGACGCGTGCGACGGCAATGCTTCCATACATTCCAAGTTCAAAGTAAATCTGCACGGCCGCAAGAGCAAGATCGACGCATTGACGCAGAACGCAAGCCGCATTGTTCGAAATCACTTCCATGATAAGTATGTATTTGCTTTCTTATATCTATAGCGGTTTTGAGTGTATTTTCTTTGGAAATTATTATTATTTTTCGAATCAAACACATTTTTGTTATGTTACACGTATTCACATGTTTTTTATTTTTCAAAATATGTTAAAGCATTATAAACTTGATTTCTAGAAATATTAATTAAGGTTTTCTGATATACTTTTAACTGACCACTGCTTGTTATATTTTAAGTTCACGATTAATTTCCGTTTCATCCTATGACAATGGCGAGTTAAGCCCATATTCAATTTTATTCTCCGTAAATACACTATTTATTAATATTTTTAATAAATAAATTTGATAGGGCGAAATATTTTATATAAAAAAAGATTCCCTTTGATTGATGAACTCGTGTCGTGTAATATTTATATGATAAGACTTGAGAAAAGGAGTTTTAATGAATACCAATTGGAGTGAGCTTCAGATCTGTTAGGTGAATAATAAATTAATAATAATTGTAGGTGAATAAGAAATAATAACAAATTAGTTGATTTTATTACGTATTAATTTAGCATTTATGAACAAAACTATCATGACGTCAAATATGTCTTGTATTGAAGGCAAACTTTGACTTCACTTCTTACAGTTGCATATTTTTTTATTTTTTCGATTAAATTAAGACCATCGTGGCCTAACAGGTTACCCCAATGCGCCACGATGGTCGAACGCAAATTATAAATTTATAAAACATAAAAAAACGTATATATATAAATAAATATAACAAAACTTAAACATAACAAAAAAAAATTATAAAATATTAAAATTAAAAGATATAAACCGGATCAGATCCTCGTAGCTAACATTAAATATATCAATTTTCAATGCCAGCGTATTAAGGAGCCGTATGGCCACAGCTATAGGCGAGTCGGCAAGTGCGGATGTCCTAGCCCTAACTGCCATCAAAAGAGGTCTCGATCGTGATTCTCGAAAATGTTCCGGAACCCAAAACTGGAATTCCTCGAGAATAGCTGGATTGTCGACAGCACCTTTTAGTAGTTTGAAAAAATGCTTAGCGACATACAGCTTTCTGCGAGAATTCAGCGAATCATATCCCAACGCTCCTAAAAGAAAGGCGCTGGGATATAAGAACGGATAATAACCATTTAGCCTTTTGTAAAGGTATCTTAAATACCTTTTTTGAATTTTTTCTACTAAAAGGGAATATTTGGCTATTCGGGGATTCCAAATTATAGATCCCGATTCAAGAATGCTACGAACTAAGGTGTCATAGAGGATGCGAATAACTGACGGATCGTCAAAGTGAAAGGCATTCCTCATAACAAAGCCGAGCATCTTGGAAGATTTATCACAGACGTCGTGTATGTGTAGAGAGAACCTCCATTTGCTCTCGAAAGTGATTCCGAGATCTTTAATGGAAGTTTCTCTAGTCAAAATGTTACCACCGAGATGGTAGAAATAAGCTGATGGCGAACGGGATCGAGAAAATGACACAGTATGGCACTTTCCGACACTAAAGGGCAGACGGTTAACGGAAGCCCATCTCCACAGAGAGTCTAAATCACTTTGTAGAGAGAAGGAGTCCGCAACAGATCGAATGCATTTATATAATTTTAAATCATCTGCGTACAGAAGAAAACTTGAATTTTTAATTGCTGTATTTATGTCATTAATAAATAACACAAAAAGCAGAGGTCCCAGATTGGATCCTTGAGGAACCCCCGAAGGGGTAAAATATTCTTTTGACAATCGGCCACCATAGGTTACAAACTGTCTACGATTGCTTAAATAACTCGAAAATAACCGAGTTAAATTATCTGAGCAACCGAGGTTCGACAATTTTTTTAATAATAACGTATAACAAACTTTGTCAAAGGCTTTCTCAAAATCTGTATACACGACGTCTACTTGAATTCCGGCATCGAGAGAAGTTGTCACCGTTTTGGTGAACGACAGAAGATTAGTAACAGTGGAACGGGCAGGACGAAACCCGTGCTGTTGGTCTAATAAAACTTGCTGAAAGTGATTGTAGAGATATTTATGAATTATTATTTCAAATAATTTAACAGGAGCTGACAACACTGCTACTGGTCTATAATTCTTTATATATAATTTGTCACCCTTTTTATGAATAGAATAAAAAATGACTTTTGTGCATTTCCATAGATCAGGAAATGATGATGTTTTGAGAATCAGATCATAAATACATTTTAGAGGAGCAGCGAGACTGACTTCGCAACCCTTCAAAATAAAATCGGGAATTAAATCAGGTCCAGAAGATATAATGGATAGTAAGCGTTAAATACTATTTTTCTGTATCATGAGATCTTGGACGTCATTTCAGCTTTTTCCAAAGAGGAGCAAAAGTTGGTCAATCAGTAGTCATTTATATTATTTCATTAAATGATATGCATTTTTTCGGCCAAACTGAAATCGAATGATGCATATCTAAACCAAATTTTGGGCTATAGGAGAGCACAAAAAACAATTATCAGAATTCAAAAATTCACGTCAAAAGCAGTAAAATCGTGCTGTCGCTTTTGCAGTAAAAACACTGTTATTTAGCATTTTTTTCAAGATTTTTTGTTGCAATATTGCGACTAAAAAAATAAATGATAACATAATAATGAAGCATATAAAAACCGAATTATGACCAATAGGAGAGCGCGAAAAACAATTATCACTTCTCAGAATGCAAAAATTCACGTGAAAAGCAATTAAATCGTACTGTCGCATTTGCAATGATTTTTTTTGTTATTTAACGTTCATTTTAAGTCTTTTTGTAGCAATATTATGACTAAAAAAATAAATGAGAATATAATGAAACATATCTAAACCGAATTTTGACCAATAGGAGAGCGCAAAAAAATTATCATTTCTCAGAAGTAAAAAATCTACGTCAAAAGTAATAATATCGTGCATTTGTAAATATTTGTATTAACGAATATTTGTTCATACTATCTCGAAATTCGAAAAATATCTTAGAATAAATATACTTGAGCAACTCTTAATATATCCAAGTGATTAGTGCCGCTCCAAAAATCCATGATCCTTTATGCGCATTTATTTTGTTTCAAAATGCATGACAATGAGACGCTCCTTCTCAAAAAAAAACATTCTTTGACATTAGAAAATTAGTTTGTCAGCCATATCTACTATGACCGAAATTCATAGAATTCGTTCATTGTATTGAAAAAAATGTTGAAAGGCCCACCCTTTATTATCGTTTACCACTTACTTCAAAAACAGGCGTTCGTCTCAAATTTTTGTGAATTTCGAGTTACGTTTTTGTATTTGTTGTTTCAAGGCGCAAATATTGTATTTGATCAGTTCAATAATACGATCGAATTATTTCTAGTTTTTTAATTTATATGCAAATGCCGATACGTATATAAAGTTATGTATTAAAATGTTTCATCAATTTTGCTGAATTAATTCAATCGTAGCTGATTTAAAAAAGCTGATCAAAAAGTATGTAAACTATTATTACAATTACAAATGCGTGATTTAGCTCAATTTAATTTTAATTATTCATTCATGAGATTAAGAAAATATATGAAAACCTTAACTGTGACGATCCATCAGAATTTTAATGATCACTACGATTCATATTGAATTCGAACTACGGTGTTTCAGTAATTAGTTACTGATTTATTTGGTATAAAAGCTGTACTTAATTAATAGTATGAATATCGTCTAACTTTCAAACGACCTTTATCACCATAAATATATAAAATAACATCACATTGTAGCCCATTTTTATTTATAGTTGCTTTTATAATTGTAGTTATTTTTAACACGTAAATAAAATAATAGGAATTTAGTAAATATACATATATAAATGTATATATATACCTAATAGATAGTAAGTAGTAAATAGCAATAATTACATATATAAAAAATACAATAGAAACAGTATTACTTGGGTGCTAACGTAATTGTTAAAAAATAATTAAAAAGTGGTACTTAATTTATATAATAAATATCGCTTGACTTTCAAACGACTTTTTACGCAATTATAATCAATACTAAAACAACGTGAGAAATTAATGCGTTATTAAAGAAATATCACGTTGCGACCCTTATTTGAACTTATATAATAACAATTTAAATGGTTCAATAGAACAAAAATATCAATTATTCAATTAATTTTTTTTTTCAAAAATGTGTTTAATGTCTGGAGAAAAAAAAGCATACATATAAATTTATGAATTGTATAAACCCTAGTAATAATATTTCACTTCATAATTTCACGATAATTAAATTATATTTTAGGCCTTCAAAGAAAAAGTTAACTAAAGAAATTTGGTTAATGTAATACAAACAAATTTAATTAGTTATTACGTTCAAGCATTTTTCCCAATTCCAATTTATGAAAAATAATTAAACAGTATTGTTTGACTCTCAGACATAAAGTTTGGTAAAATTAAATGCGTAAGCAAATAAATGTCACGTTGCAACCCCACCCTTGATTTTTTTTAATACAAGTAATATGTTATAAAACTATAAGATACGTTAAAATAGTTTTATATATCACATGTTTAATAAGCATATTAATATTAAACATTGAAAAATATATGCAATTCAAGTAAAAAAATTGAACCGAAAATGATGTATAGATCAATTTCTTGACTTACCATAATCCAATTTATTTTCTGGTTACAAACTACATCATTTAGTTTCATTACTAATATTTTTTTAATTTGAAACAATTTTTCCTTTTACGAGAAGAAAATTACAGTGACCCATTTGTCGAACCTTTTTTCAATAATTTTTATTCTGTTTTGAAGTTTATCTACTGCCTGAAAACTAAAGTAAGCTGTGATTGTGTATTTTAATTTATTAAAATTTCATATTTATATTTGCTCTATGTAATAAATATCTTTAGATTAGAACCAAAGTTTATTTCAGTGTAAATTATATTATCGGTTCATGCGATATAATCAATAATACTTTTAATCCATGTTTTTACCTATTGTATTACATGTTTATAACATATTCCTTTCGTTATGTTATTAGTGTCAATCTAATGCTATTCACCGTGGGTTACATTTAAGTGCGCCGCCCTGCGACAATTTTCCTATTCATATAAAATAATCGCACATGCATACATTGTGTATTATTGTTTTATTAGCGTAATAGCATCACAGCTTCAATATAAATCACTACAAGCTTTACCGTTATTCAGAGACGCGAAACTATTGACACACGTTACTACACGAACTAATTCTCTACTAAAAATATGTATTTTTTTCTAAAGAAAAATACATATTTCTGGTTTTGCTATTTTATAAAAAAAAAAAATTTTTGTTCCGCTTTAAAATTTTATATGCATACTATTAAGGTTAATTATTATTAATTAATATTTTTAGAAATTTTAGTGCATCCAGAAGAATATTATTATATTATTATATTTACAAATAACTATATATGTATTATTTATTCACATATTTTTTTTGATTAAAGTTGCAAGAATTCATTATGAAAATATCTTTTAATTTCTTTGCAATTTTTCCTAGTTGATTTTGGTAAATCGTTACAGGGTTTAAATACAATGTATTTTAAAGAATTTATGCCAAACTTGAGAGAAGTGTAAATCATCAACAGATATAATTTTATAATTATGTAGCTGTTTTCTAAATTTAAATTTAGTATTTATAATCGATTTTCCCTCTAGCATATTTTTTGTTACCATTATTAGTTCATATTTTGGTAGAATATTTATAGGCAAAATTTTATTTTTTTCATTTATGTCTTTCGTGTGAACATCAATAGGCAAATTTACCATTTTTTATAGCACTATTTTGAATAACATGAAATGATTTTATTTTAAATCTACTTCTAAATCCCCAAACGCAAGACATATAATATATGTTAGATGACTATGAATCTAGTTTTATAACATCTAAACCGAATTTTAAATAGGAGAGCAAAAAAAACAATATCCCTTCTCAGAAGTCAAAAATTCATATCAAAAGCAATAAAATCGTGCCGTTGCAGTTGGAACGCTCTGTAATATACCGTTCATCCTATCATGTTACAAATTAAATAATATTACACATTAAATGAAGAACATATAAACCGAATTTTGACCAATAGGAGAGTGCAAAAAACAATTATCACTTCTCAGAAGTCAAAAATCCACGCCAAAAGCAATAAAATCGTGCCGTCGCCGTCGCAGTGGGAACGCTCAGTCATCTTGCGTTCATATTAGTACTCTTATAATAATATTACAAATTAAATGAGGAACATATAAACCGAATTTTGACCAATAGGAGAGCGCAAAAAACAATTATCACTTCTCAGAAGTCAAAAATCCACGCCAAAAGCAATAAAATCGTGCCGTCGCCGTCGCAGTGGGAACGCTCGTTACCGAGCGTTCCCACTGCGACGGCGCCGACACGATTTTATTGCTTTTGACGTGAATTTTTGCCTTCTGAGAAGTAATAATTGTTTTTGCGCTCTCCTATTGACCAAAATTCGGTTTTAATATACTTTGCTCAGCCCCCTTATATTAGAACTTCATAATAATATCGGTATGGATAGCTTTCATATTTTTTCACATAGGTGGGGCCTTCCACCACCCCCCTAGAATGTCATTTAATTAAAAACTACAAATCTTAATGAAAAAGAAATATTAAAAAAGCTGAAATGACTCTGATTTTAAACCAGAAACATAGAAAATCTAAAAAAACAGTCTCCAATCTACCTCCAAAATATGTCATTTCAGTGAAATTATATTGAAATACATTTTCACCAAAAGGGTCAGGTGGCTGTATTTGCCCCCCCCCCCCTTGAAATTAGTCCTTTAATGTAATAGTATGTAGTTTAATAAAATTGAAATTTAAAAAAACGATCCCTGACTGCCCAACTTTTGCACCCCCCCCCCCTCAGGAAAAGTCAGAAATGACATCTCTGATTCTAAACCAAAAATTCTCAAGTTATTTTTATTTAAAAAAATATAATATGCTATCGTCACCATCGTAATGTGAATAATGGAGGATTTTATTAATTTTGATTTATTTGGAGTATTAAAAAAATATCCTTATTTAAAAAAAAATAATTCGCGTATTTTTTTTAATGTTTTGAAAATATTTAAATGTATAAAAAAAATATGTAGCGCAATAAAGTCCACTCATATAAATTTTAACTATACATTTGAAGAATTTTAGAATATATTAATATGTTAATAAGAAAAACTTATTATAACGAGAAATAATATTATGGTTAAGTGATATGTTATAATTCAATTTTCAGTAAATACTGTAAAATAATAATTATTATAAAACAAATACAAATAATATTTATTAATGTGTATCTCCGTTCGCTTCATAAGATTCCCATGTCGTCTGGATGAAGTACCGTTACACGAAATAGCATGCTTTATCTCTTTATTCGTTGCATGCGACACCCCTCCCACTTTTATATATTATTTTATAATATAATTATTATAGTCATTATTAAAAATGTTTCTACTATTGTTGTTTCTAAAAGCAATAAAATATTTATATTTATTATAAGAAAAGAGCATTAATATATAATTAAAATAAAATGGTAAATATTTCTTTAGAAGCGCCCCCACGGTGTATGGCTGAGAGGCAAATAGTTGTGGATTCTAATTAGAATGTAACGGTAAACCGTCGAGCTCGATAGGGAATCTTATGATGCCGACGGAATAATGCAGGTAGTAAGTCACGCAATTCTCGTTCTAAGTTCGTCAATGATCCTACCAAAAAAGCAATATGAATTACTTTTAAGTACTGCATTGTATTGGGGATGTATTTTATTACATGCCTTTTTGATAAATATTGCATTTGACTTTTTATATTGTTGTCCAACTATTTTTATACTATTATCTTAATGTATAATAAACATACATTTAGTTAAAGCACATTATTTAATAACTATATTTCTATTATACTTAATACATTAAATAACACCTATGCAATGTATTAAAGTGTCATTTTAATTTTTTTATATATTATTAATTATATCATTAATATATAATACAAACAGTAATAGTCCTAATTTAGACCCCTGTGGTGCTCCGTGATATATTATTTTCTTTTTAGAATAAGCATTTTTTTTTTTTTTTAAATAATTAATAAACCGTCTTAAAACTATTTCATTTAAATCGCTATATTCTAATTTCATCAACATTATTCTTTTGTCTTTTGTTTTGAAAGTTCTCTTGAAATACAAGAAAACTGTCCCAGTGTTTTGTTTGTATCTTTGGCTAAAATAACCAATCATTTATAACTATTTGTAATGCAGTCTCAGTAGAATGTTTTTCTCTGAATCCCGACTGTTGTTATATAATGTTTTAAGAAATAATGAAAACCTTTAATTGTTTGATTACTATTTCTATACAAGGCAACATGGTATTGGTCTCATTTTCGTAATCTTTTTACTATTTTTTATTTTATGTATGGATATAATACTAGTAATCTTTCAATTATCAGATATTTATGCTTCAGTGAGTGCTTTATTTATATAATGTAATTTAGTACGTAGTATTTCCCAAGTTTATTTAATTATATTCATCAGTACCGATTCCTTTTTTTAATATATTACTAATTATATTGTGAATTTCTTCTAAAGATACTGATTTAAATTCACTAAATTTTACATTTAATGCTTTATAATTGTATCAACAATCTCTTCTATACTCTCAATGTAGTATGTATTAATTTTTCTGTTATTATATGAGGATCTTTATATATATTTCCATTAATCTCCATATTTATTATGTCGTTTCTCTGAGTAGGATTAATTCATTTTTATATTATTTTCCACATATTATTTGAATCATTTTTTAATTCATCTATCGACTTTTCATACCATTTTTATCTATTATTAATGCTTTGACTGCCATATTTCTGTATTGTTGGTATGTTTTCCTTTTTTCATTTAAAACTATATATTCTACTCCTTTCGTTTTTATTATTTTAAATATTTTATCTCTTTTATCTCTTCTCTTTAAACCATTTTTACCATCATCATTAAATGATGAGTTTGGGTTGTATCGAGTTGTACTTTTTATTTTATTATCTACAATATACTTGAATATAAATATTGTTTTATATCATATTAATATCCATTCATTATTAACATAATATTCTAATCTATTTTTTTAATTGATCATTATTTTTTTAACTTAATTACATTATGTTTTTTCTATATATACAATGAAATAATCAGTAATTCTTGGAGTTGTTTTCAATTAATATAATGTATTATAAAAATTCTCGCATTTGTTACAATTAAATGCGTGATACTCAAATCCTATGCTTCCAAGCTTTCCAATTTTTTTATTGTATCATTGGACACTCAATTATAATAAATCAATATTGGTAGATATTGTTTGAATTTTAATATTTAAATAAGCTTAAATTTCAGTGGCTATTCGATCTTAAAAATCTCCTAATTTTACAATACTTCCCTTTCAAACATGCAATACTTCGCCATAAACCGAAGAAGTATATCCGAATGATTGTGGTAGAGCTCAAATAATATACAAATACAAAAATCTTTTTTTTTTTAATAAATCCCTTCATTGTATGCTTTATATTTTTAAATTATTAAAATACACTCGTAGGTAAAACTTTTCAATTTTAATTAAAATATAATTTCGGCATAAAAATATTGCGTACCAATGTTTTCGAATTATTTCTTACGACAACCGATGGTTTAGGAACGCTGACCTTTAATATATAGAGTGAAACGGCTTCAATCTTCAGTCGAGGTTCGCCGGCTGCATTCTTTGGTTGTCCACGCTGTGGATCGTCAACGATGAAGTTCGTTCAAGTATCGATTTTGCTTCTTCTCACCTGTTTGATCATAGGCACCCTCGCCAGGTAAACTATACACTCACACATCTGCATCTTTATACATATTTTCACTTAAACGTAAAATATATATTCGCTGCTTTTCTACTTTTAAAACTCGCTGCGTTATAATAATTAAGAGCTTAGATTGCAAAAGCTACTCTTTTATAAACAATATTTTAGCTTAAAGTTTTACAATATATTTTATTATGTTTTTTTTAGAATTATTAAGAAGTAGTAGAGAGACATCTGCATATGATACTTAGATTTTATATGTCGGTTGAAACAGTTTTTATGATAATAGTAGCTTTTGATCCATATGTATCTATGCCTTGGTATAAAATATTAGATCTGAAGTTTTAGTATTTAGTATTACGGTTTGAACATCTTCCTTTAGATGCTGTGTAAATTGTATCAAAACGCAGAGAACGAGAACATTAAAAAATATTTCAATCTGGAATTATATACCAGAATTATATTGATCTTTCAGTGTTTAGCTGCTATCAACATTTACATAAGCAAATGTTTCTGTTATGCATGAATATACCTAAAATAAATATGATTTTTTTTTATATAATTTTAACAGTATTGCAGTTAAGAATTAAGTTTTATTTAGTTTAAATATAAATTTTCTTGGTTTATGTACGATACTTATGGCGATCATCATCAAGTGAGGTTTCTTGTTTTCATCTCAGCAATGTTTGCGAATATATATATATAGATTGAATCGCGGTTATTAAAACACTGTCTTAGGTAAATTAAAAAATCTTAAAAAAACGTTATGTGAA
The DNA here is from genome assembly GCF_051122295.1 of Plectrocnemia conspersa. Lineage (NCBI taxonomy): Eukaryota > Metazoa > Arthropoda > Insecta > Trichoptera > Polycentropodidae > Plectrocnemia > Plectrocnemia conspersa. Next base: position 19,057,348 of record NW_028277170.1, read on the forward strand.
GCGAAACAATTATTTCTAATATTGAAAAAAGTTTCTCGCTGAATTAATACCTTTATATATTTTTTTCATGTGACACTAAGCTTTTTCACATATTAATCAAATATGCCATATTTCTGTTATGCTTAAAAATATTACATTTATTTTTTTATTATAATATAATACGTTAACTAAAAACACTATTAGTATGTCATTGTTTATGCTTTTGATCGTGTTGATGAAAGAAATCAGTGTAAAAATAATAATTGCTTTTATATTGTAAAATGAGGATTATTGATAAATTTAGTGTTTTTGCATATTAAAATTAGTAGTGCTAACTCGAAGCTTTGAAAATAAATGTCATGCCCAATATATTTTTTTTTCTGAAGCCTTTTTGAGTGACTTAATGATCAAATTTCTAGTATTTTATTTCGTTCGTTAATCAGCGATCCTCATATTAAGATTTAAGAGATAGAAAGGCTTGCATATCGCACATGTTCTATCTATTATCTCTCTTGCTAATGTTAATAAAATCTAGACCATGCTCAAGATGATGATCTTACATCTTTAGAGATGCACACAATACATATACATAATTCGAATTAAAAATCACAAATTATATTATATATATGCAATGTATTTTTTTTGTGTGACCGAGTATCACTAGTATAATGTTAAAATTGGACCGATTTTAAGATTTTTGTTGCGCAGTCAAATAAAAATCGACACTTAATTTAATTAAAATAGCTGTTTATTAATACAGTACATATAAAAAATATGTACATTTGCATTGTTTTAAGATCCTACATTACACATCCAATAAAATTTTGCCATTTTCCATTATGATAAGAACAGTTTATTGGTGAAAGGTATTAAATTTGAATTTAATAATTAATCTAGACTAATTATGATTAATCACCTTTCTGTGTAAGTAGGCCGATTTTCAGGCTTAATCCATCCGCGTTAATGTTTGAAAAATCTGCTGGTGATATTAAAGTTAACGTACAAAAAGTATAATTATCTAAAATAAGCTAATAATGTATTTAAATTATTGGAGAAAAAATACTTAATCATTTTTCTTAAATAAATGTAAGAAAGCTCGCAGCGCCACAAGAACGATGGCGGCGAAGGGATGTAACTATTTTTCGCAGCGGTTCTCCAAAATGGCGTCGTTGTTTTTTTTTTAGCCAAAATGGCGCTTTCGTCGCAGGGTCAACGGTTCATTCTATGAAACAAGGTTTATTATCCGAGTTGAGCCGTTATGTTTGCGATATCATTAAGCACTCGAGTGCTAAAGTGGAACGTTTGTGTCATTTTTCGGAAGACGGTTGAATGGCGTCATTTTTTCTCCTTAATTATGCGCCCACAATAGAGTGTCGACCTATACAATTTTTTCTAACACGTATACAATAATTGAACTACTAATGTCGACTGCACGATATGTGCGTTTTTACTGTATTTTGCCGCTTGCGTTTAAATATTATTATTTATTTTATGAATATGTATTTAAAATTATGTTAGATCATACAATAAATATTTATAGTTATATTTTAATAAATTTTGCGCGGTAGATATATGTTGTGCGTTGCTGTGATAAGAGGCAATCCTCCAAAGGATGCTTAACGTTAATTTTTAATTGGTTTCTAGAAGCTAGAAGCTAAATACACAATACTCTTTTATTCTCAATATACACAAAGCTTTAAAAGAATACATTTTTACTGTGTTAATGATTAATATATAATTATAATTGCAATATCTCTCGAATCAATATCGCGATGATTGCGCTAGATCAGTGAACGACACATCTTCCAATTTTTATGCTAATACATTAAAAATTCGTACTGCAATAGTGCATCAGCATTCTATTTGTGAATGCGAGGGAAAAGCGGTTTTCTGCGAATTTGCTTGCACCAATAGGAGAAAGTTACTAATTAAAAATTATATTGTGTTATATTTTTATTATAAATTATTGTTATGTTGTGTAATTTTATAATCAATAAAACAATTACTGTAATATTCTATTGATATTTAAAAAAAAATTATATTAAACAGATATTCAACCTAGAGAGTTATTCCATAACTGCTATCCTGTTTTTGAGTTAAATATGTATATAAATAAACAAAATAAGCAAGAAAGTGATATTTTACACTTTCCTCAACAAATTAAATTAAAAAAGTAAAAATTAATTGCACTTGTAATTTCACATGGTCACCATATTATATTTTCTCTCCAATACGATGAGCGTTCATATCTTGGACGGACTGTACATTCTTGCTTCTCTTGTTAAAGCGGCAATGCTCATTTCAAGTTTTTTTGTCTAATATATATATGTATTATCACAGTAACTGGTTGTTAACTCTTACCGTATCGCTGTGTTAGTTCCAGCGTCTGTGTGTTTTGGATAAAAAGTCGAAGATGTGACGTTCATTGCGCTAGATCGTTCATTGTAACATTTAATAACAGTAGTTTAGTAGTAGTAGTGACTGTAATAATAGTTTATATTTATTAAAATAGATAGCACTGACTTACAGACTTTGATTTAAGTCTGGTGTTTCACTACATTCTAATTGTAATTGTTGATTGAGTTTGCCTATATATAGTTTGATATATATATATTTTTTATGTGATGATTTGGGGGTGTATGACAGCTTATGGATTGATCTCTGTAAAAATATATAAATTGATTGTATTAAACGACTTAATTCCAACGCTTGAAAAGCTCTCTATATTATTAATAATCAAAATCAATTGACCACAGCTGTAAAAAAATTACTAAATAAGTAGTGATGCTTTCGAATTTTGTGAAAGACATGTTTTTTGAGTATTGCGATAACATCCCTCTAAAATATATTAATCATCGAACCAATTTATTATTGTCTTACTTGTAGAATAAGGAAACTTAGAAAAATACAGTTTAACGTCATCGGCAAATAAAAAATCATTTGTACATAAATTAAATAAAATCGGTCCATGATGTGATCTTTGTGGTACTACATCAGTAACTCTAAACTATTTGGATTTAATTTTATTCATTTTTTAAATAACTTTATGTGACACGTTTTCAAATGCTATCTTAAAATCAAGATCTGTTCCAGTTGATTATATATGGATAGTCGATCTTCCACTAAATTAGTACAATTACTTATTTTTCACTCCATTCCAAATATTATAAAAATCATATTTTGTGTACATATACAGATTATTACAAGACATTTTGGTAATCGTTTCGTATATTAAAATAATTTACTAGATTATTCAAAGCTAGGTTTTCAATGTCCTTTCAAGTCCTGTTAGAAAAACGATAACATGATCGGTTGTAATTATGTGATTTCCCTGTGGGTGTGTCATATGACAACAGAGCTTGTCAAAGTCAATTAAGACAGTACAGAGGATGAATACCCGCAGCGCAAAAGCAAGCAATTGATGCAATGAACGATATTATTCGCATCTGAATAAATAAATATTCGCATGATTGCAACATCCGATGCACTTCCCATTATCCAATGGGTAATGCGCAGCACTCTGTGTGAAGATATAAATTTAATTTAAGGCATGATCGAAATTAATTTAATAGATATGACATGATACAGAAACATCTATCCTGTTCTGTCGATGCAGTGGATACCTTCCATTTCGGAATATAAGAAGTACACCGTCTTTCGCAATCTTAACGTCGAATGCAGTGCATCTCATCTGACCCGTATAAATTTATTTTAAAATCATTAAAGAGTGTCACTTTTTCTCAATCCAAAAAAAGCTTATTTAATGCATCACGTTTCCACATATAAGATTGACAACATTTATTTATTTGTCAAGTGATCTATCAAGCGTCTCTTGATCTTTACCAATGTTAGTTATTTACACATTTAATATTATTTTTTATTTCATGAAATAGTCTCTAAAAATGGTATTTATAATGCTATTAATAAATACATATTTTAAAATATGTTCTATTACATATTTTAAATGTATATTACAGTTGTTTATATAATAAAATACTTATTTATATGTTATTTTTTTTTAAATTTTAGTGATGAATTGGAAAAGTCTTCGCCTAAAAATGACTCGATGTTTTTTTCCACCTGGCGTATTGAGATCAGACCCAAAGCAAGCCAAGAGATTGATAGCGATGAAGAGATGTAATTTAAAACCGTAAGTATTTATCATTATGCGTGAATATATCTTATTTTACTTTTTTCAGCGACAAATCCGAGATGAGCATTATAGACCGTTTCTTCGATGAGATAAGGAAAACAAAAAAGAGTTGGTGGGAAAAGTTAGTATCATATTTATCTTTATCTTAGCTTAAACTAACAATATATTATGAATAGAGTATAAGTCAAATATATCTTCAATTGATAAAATGTTGTTTGTACTTTAACTTTTTAACTCTCATTGAGTCGTAAAAATTCGACCTTTATAGTTTTCTTTAACACGTTGCGCTTAAGATAATCAAATATGATTTAAAAACTTCCATAAACTTATTATAAGCAATTCTTGTTTTGGAACAGAAGCTGTGCAAAATAAAACCAATAAAAGAAGCTTTTCCTCTTGCGAGTATAATTATTAGTTATTTAGGTAGACATGGCTTATTTATTGCTTAACGGGTTTTTAAAACCATTTTACTTTTTTTTATAATTATTTGGATTGATTATATCAATCATATGCTAGCAATAAATAAATAACACATAAATTAATCACCATTTCAGAGCTAACGTGTGCGTTGATAAAAAAGAAGTAGAAGAAATTGAAAGCCCAGAAATTATCAGCCAAACAAAATCGAACCTATTAAACATATTTACACCTTGCGTTACTAAAACTTGCTTCAAGCGAAAGAAGCAGTTTATATGCGTTGTAAAGTGAGTTTCTGAATTAATCATTTATTATATCATATTAACTGTTTTTAAAATCAAATTTAGAACTAAAACCAGATCATCGACTACTACTTTAACCATAACCCACCAATGCTGTCATGGGTTCAAGTTGGTACGTAATTCGGAATGCGAAAAGGTAAGCCAATGATATATTTGCGGCAAAAGTAAATTATGATTGTGGTGACAATAATTGCAATATTCACAGCTCGATTTTGAGATGCTGCCATTGGTAGAGACCATACAGAAATTAAATGGCAATACGTTCCTGCAGACCGGCACGGAAATGTATAACGTGTTGGAGAATGGAAATGTAACCGTTTTTCTACCGCCTGATGATATTTCTCAACAGTTATGGGTATGAGATATTATACATATGTACATACATACATGTCATAAAGCGTTGTAATCTTCGCTACATTTAACGATATATCTAGAGAAAGTTCTACTATTTCCTCTGAATGCAATAGAGACATTTGTCGTAGTGTTGTTAGTTAGTATATCATTCATAGCTCTATCTTTACACTTTTAATCATCGCATTAATCTTCATTGGAAAGAGTTGGTCCAAAGCAATGAAATGATTCATAAATTCTCAGTTATTATATTTTGATATCTTAGGCAATAAAACTGTATATTATATAATAACAATAACTAAATCAAAGTGATGCTTTTCCATTATACTTCAATGGTGCTTAATGAAAGTTGTGATATTACTCAAAGAAAGTGTTAAGGTATAATAAATATTATTATAGTTATTAATTAAGAGTATGATATTAATAAATATTATGCTGTTTTTTGTATTAAAAAATAGCTTCTTTTTAGTTGTATCAAATATTTTTGTCAATAGTTTCAGTATTTCATCTTATGATCATTACCGTTGAATTATGGATTAATTAGTATATATTAAAATTATACAGAAGAAAGACTTAATGGTTCATAAAAAATGATCATTTCTCAGAAGGCAAACTTTTGCCACTACAATAAAAAAATCTGAAATGACGTCCCTAATTCTAAACCAGAAATTCTCGGATCATCCCTAAAAAAAAATCAAAATAAATCAAATCTCTCTTGAAAATATTTTTTTAAATTTACTATTTAAGTGAAATTGAATCGGAATATATTTTCATCGGTAGATTTATATTATTTTTATCATTAGAAATATAATTTATTTGCCAGTTGCAACTAAAATTATATGATTTCAACTTATCCAAATACATTTTCACCAGAAGATTTATTTTTCGAAGCAAAAATATAATTTAACTAGTAAAATAATATGCTGCACTAAAATGTCTATGAAGCTTAATTTTACAGTTGCGAAACACACATTTTCTGTTCAAACCCTAACCTAATCTAATGAAAGTTCTAAAACTAATTATACTTTTTTATTAGATCAAGTTCAAAATACAAACTAACTCATCTCTCAGGGGAATATAAGTGAAAGAAGATGTAAAGACAGACGTCTCATCTCGTATATTGTTCCATAGTTTTTCTACACCTTTAGTCGGTAGTAATTCACCGAATTCTGACATGAACGTATTGGTCAAAGTGTATTCAAATCGAATTTTGGTCAATAGGAGGGCGCAAAAAACAATTATCACTTCTCAGAAGGCAAAAATTCACGTCAAAAGCAATAAAATCGAGTCGGCGCCGTCGCAGTGGGAACGCTCGGTAACGAGCGTTCCCACTGCGACGGCGCCGACTCGATTTTATTGCTTTTGACGTGAATTTTTGCCTTCTGAGAAGTGATAATTGTTTTTTGCACTCTCCTATTGGTCAAAATTCGGTTTATATGTTCCTCATTTAATGTGTAATATTATTTAATTTGTAATATGATAGGATGAACGGTAGATTACAGAGCGTTCCAACTGCAACGGCACGATTTTATTGCTTTTGATATGAATTTTTGACTTCTGAGAAGGGATATTGTTTTTTTGCTCTCCTATTCAAAATTCGGTTTAGATGTGTCTTATTCGATTCTCACTTATCGTAAGACGTATTATTATTAAAAAAAATAGAGAACCGAGCTCCCAGAGACACAATATCCAGAATGTATTTTTTCATGAAAAAAAGTTCAAAATTATGGAAATTTACATATAGTTGTTTCGCAGAATAATAAATAAAGATGACCCAAACTAAAGTATTATTAATTTTACAGGCTTTAAAATATATTATCTTATAAAACTAGATTCATACACACATTCATAGTCATCTAATATATATTATATGTCTTGCGTTTGGGAATTTAGAAGTAGATTTAAAATAAAATCATTTCATGTTATTCAAAATAGTGCTATAAAAAATGGTAAATTCACACTTCTGACACAATTTTATAGCTTTTGGCGTGGATTTTTGACTTCTGAGAAGTGATAATTGGTTTTGCGCCCTTCTATTGACCAAAATTGGGTTTATATGTTCCTCATTTAATTTGTAATATTATTATAAGAGTCGTAATATTAACGTTGGATTACTGAGAGTACTCACTGCGACACTCCTGACACGATTTTATTGCTTTTGACGTGGATTTTTGACTTCTGAAAAGGGATAATTGTTTTTTGCGCTCTCCTATTGGTCAAAATTCGGTTTCGATATGCTTTACTCGATTTTCAATTATTGTGAATCGTAATATTGTTATAAAAATAATCTAAGCTCCACTGCAATGGCACGATTTTATTGCTTTTGACGTGGATTTTAACAGAAACGCCCCATTGAATCTGCGCAGTCATTTAATGAAATACTATGAATTTTAATAAAATGATAATAATAAAAAAAAATACCATTGAATTGCCAACCTTTGTTTCCTACCCTGGAAAAAGCTGAAATTACGTTTCTAGCTTCTATTAATGTCTATTAATGTCTAATTCGTATTATACAACTTTTATATATTATATTTTTTTTCTTTCTTACTAAATATTCATTTATGTGTTTCTTTTATATATTTAAAAAAATAACCACGATGGTCTTTATTTAATTTAAAGAAATACAGAGTGTTTGGTACAATATTAGTAAAATGTGTCTTTAAATTATTTCGATACTGTTATTATTATTATTTATGTTAATTACAGAAAAATCGTGCTGATTTAAGCGATCTGACAATGAATGATATATTTTTGAGTCACATTACTAGCGGCTATAAAGAAATGCTCCAACCGGAAATGTTGAATAGGTTTGTATTTAAAAAAAATAGATTTATAGGATAATTTTTTTTCTTAAAAACAATTTTCTCTTTCAGTCTTTTTGACGATTCTATAATGAAAGTCAAGGTTATTGTACTTCGTAATGATGAAAATGTTTACCTAGTGAACTGTGCGAAAGTTATAAAATCTGATAATTTCGCAACTAATGGTGTTGTTCACACAATAGATAGACAATTGGTAAAGCAGTTTTTTAATTATAGTTATACATATATATGTTAACTCTAATTTTTTTGTTCAAAGGTTCCTGTCACAAAAACAATAATGTCGATAGTTAAGAGCAGAAAGAATTTGTCGTCACTGAAAGATAGTAAGGTTTTTGATATACTTTGATTTGAACTATTTCTATAATGCTTTTTAATTGTAGTTTTGGAAATCGCCGGTTTGTCTGAAGTTCTCGACAATGAAGAATCGTGGACTTTGATGGCTCCTACAAACGAAGCTTTTGAAAAATTAGAGAAAACTCACCCTCGTCTAATGTTGATGCTAACAAGAGGAAACAACTGCGCTCTAAGTATATAGTTCTAGATTATAAAAAGAGAGCCAATCAATTTATCAACATCTATTTTATCTATTACTAATACAATACATATTTTCAGACGTTTTGAAACATCATATAATCGGACATGATCTATGTACCCAACAAATTACTTTAGGAGCAAATGTTGTACAAAATACAATGGGAGAATTTATTAGATTGGGCGAGAATGCTACATCTAAACAATCTGTAAGTATTATTGTAATAAATAAAAACATAAACTTGTTAATGAATTGAAGATATGTTTTGAAAAACTGCGATTCAAAGAGTTCGTTGTCTAAATTTTTGAGACATACAGCCATTTTTAAATTCAAGTGCAGATTTTCCTTTTGAGTTGAAATTAATACTGATTTTTATTAAATTTATTTTAGACCTTTCATGAAAATAATATTTTGCATCGTCATCGACTATACTTTATTTGCGTTAACACAGTCAGTTCGAGAGCTATCCATTCCATAATTGATTAAGTGATATTCACATTAATTTATTTATCAAATGTGATATTTCGCAAATTGAATATAATTTTTTATCGTGTCTAGAATTAAGTTATAATTATCAAGATAGATTAACTAAAGTCTTAATAGCTAGCTAATCAAACTATTTTCTTTTCAGGGTGAAGATAATTTTAGCTACTACTTGAATGAAGGTGTTGAAATATTAGAAAGCGACGTGGTAGCTACTAATGGTGTCGTGCATATTATTGATGAAGTTATCATCCCTGAATCGGGTGAATATAATGAATTAAATTTGTATTTGTTAGGCTTTGCTAATTTTTTATTGCATTTTCAGTTACGTCAATCTCAACTATGCTTTTGAAGCACAACCTCACTATGTTTCATCAGCTACTGAAAACAACCAATTTGCTTTACAAGTTGGATCAATTCGACAACCTCACTATAATGGCTCCTACGAACATGGCCATAAAACGTTATTTTTTGGATCACAAAGACAAATATAATCTACAAAATTTCGTTGAAGGAAATAAAGGCAAATTAATTGATTTTTATTTTATTTTTATTTTTTAAATATATAACTTTTTTTTTATTTGACAGAAGACAATGAAAATGCTAGTGAATTTAATCCAATAATATTTCATCATATCATCGATGGAGCAGAATCGAGTGTAGATTTTCAGAACAACGAGATAAAACAATCGATTGGTACTCAAACACATTCAAGAATTAATTTGTACTCAACGGTAATTATTAATTTATATATAAACATCTATTAATATTATTTTTATTAGGTAAAAATGTCGTTCATCTATATTTTATTGAGTCAAAATATAATTTTCTTAAAAAATATAATTGTTTAATTCCATTAGCATAAAATGCCAGAGGATTTGTTTCACAATATTCCATTCATCAAACTTATGCATATCATATCCAATTTATGCTCCAATGATCTTTTTTGTTATATGTTTAATAATAAATTTCAATGTTATTTTCTTTACAGATGCCAATGTTTCCTCATATTTACAATCGTGCCACAATAGACTGTGCAAAATTGATCAAATTTGATATACAACAATGTGGAAACATCGTGCACGTGATTGACAAAATTTTAGTTCCATACACAGGAACAATGTTGGACAAAGTAAAAAACACTCCGGAACTTAGCACGCTGTACGGAGTGAGTAAAATAAATTAGCATTGTATATGCTTCAATACATGTACTTATTTATGTATCATAAACCTAACTTTAGATTCCAAACTAATTTTAAAAAATAGAATAGAAGTTGCGTACAATTTTTGAATGATCATAGATAGTATTATTTGCACATATTATTTAATATCACTAGTCGAAAAATAACTATAATTTGTCATTAGATTACTTAGACTTTAATCAATTAATAATCAGCATTAATGTCCTAGATATCGTCTGGATAAATTACTAAAAAACTAGCTTTGTTAAGGTAGATTTATAAACACAGCTTTTATAAAGCGTATTCTCTCTCATATGTATTACATTTATTTCTGCAATTAAAATATTACATATATAACAAAATATTAAGAATGTATCGATGTATCGATATTATAGATAAATCTGTTACACGTTCTTGGGTTATGGTTGTTATTATATTGATTTTCAAGAATCTTCTCACACCTAAAGTCACCGATACAGGTAGTATTAGATACTTTATATTAATACTAAAAAAATATATACATACATAAAGTTCAATAAATCTTAAATAGAGGTACATTTTTATATAAAATATTGTTAGGTCCAGCTTCAAATATTTTAATGCTTTTGGATAATAATTGATTTAATTACAGATGATCTATTTCATAAAAAAAATGTTTCTTTGCTTTTCGAATATTCTATATAATATATTTAAGTAAATGTTTTGCATCATTTTACTATAAAACAACAGTATCATTTTTATGTTCATTCTTAGTTGAATGCCACTTATTGTATTTACTATTGACATAACACTGTTCTTATAAATACTAGATTATTCAATAATGGAATGACTTATGCTCATATTCCTCATACACTTACTGTTAGATCATATTTTATCAATCGTACTTTATATTAACATCAAATAACATATATTATGTTCATAATATTTGTTTGATTTTAAATTTGCTAAGAACGAAGGCATGAGTTTTCCATGTGTAATGGTACTAAAAATTACAAAATATTTATGCATGAACAATGCAATTTCTTAGCTAAAAATATTAATAATTGTTACTAATGCTATTAACTGCATTACTTTGCATTTCATTTGACTAGAATCAAAGCGCACATTGAACAACTGTTAATCCACACAGTACTCCTCCTCTAGCAATTTAAAATTACGTCCCATTGGAGTCAAAGCGCTACATTACTGACTGCGACATGATCTTAGCAACTTTTGGTCTATATAGTTGAAATTATTATTAAACGTCTGCTTGTTTTTTATGCAATGAAAATTTCATAATGTAATTGATATTCAATTGTTTTATTATTAATTTATTTTTTAATATTTATTGCACATCAAATCATCTAATAAACTGTCTTGAACATGTTTTTGATGATTACAACGTTTTAATAAAACATATTTTTGAACTCTTAGTCGAAGGAAAGTTTTTCTCGGTTTTCTAAGATTTGAAAAAAATGATTCAGTACAACAGTGTTTTAGCTTATAACGTTCCTTTCAGTCATTAATTCTCTGATTAATGTCGATAATTAGAATCGGAACTACTCTTTTATTGTATAATACAGATCTTATTAGACCTTTGTCTTTGTTCAATATGTAATATTATTTACTTTCGCCTTCGAGAAAGAACATTGGTCATGTTCTTATTAATAGCGAGTCGATTAGTAGTGGTCCTGGATTAATATATTTTAATATTAAAAACTTCTCAATAGTAATTAGTATATATACATAATCAAATCATTGCCCTATTTTTTCTGCAATGTTATGTTTCTTTATATACACATAAACATTTTGAATACTAGTAGAAACTTTGTGCTCTGCAATTTATATCGTATTTGAAAGATTGGAAATAGTGATTAATATATAATTATAATTCCAATAGATCATCACGATTAGGTTTATTTACATTTTTATAATCTCACGTATGAATATCGCGATGTCACATAGTGTCAGATCTTATATACTCTTGATTCGAAACATATGTATCAAATCACAGATGTTCATGTTGGTTGGCCAATTGCATCGCTTGCATATTCGATCCATGAAACGAATAAGCGAAACGCATTGTTTATTGCATCCATAAAATGGTTGTTTTTATGATCATTGCGAGCTGTTAAAGAACATGCTAATAAGTTGTCTGTTCAAAATTTGTCTGTTTTGTCTAAACGCGTTGCTATTTCCCTTTCATAAGTATGAAATTAACGATTTAATGGCCTTAGCGTTCATCATCACACAAACGGATAGTTAAATGTCTGTTATTTGATTTAAAATTATTACGGAGAAGCGCATTGAAAATTATTGCATGTAAATACAGCGTGCACAAATTTGTGCGTTTCGTCATTTCAACTTCATATAAAAAAAAGACTAGTTAAACTGTGTATTTACAGAAAAACATTTATTTAGCGCTGTAATCACAGATGCTACTAATATCAAATTAATTAAAATATTTTAAAGAAGCTCAAAACTCAGGAAAAAAAATGTTTTATGTCAGTGTTTAGATACACAAACACATATTATCTATTACCATCAAATTTAGAATCGCGTAGTTTTAAAATAAATATATTTTTAGTTTTAACACTTTACGGTCAATGTACGTGGTGACTTTCGCACGGCATCTAACCGTGCAACTTTGCCATTTTGTAACATTCTAATAGATTGTTTTCGACAGATAAACGCGTATTTTTTTATTTTTGGATTTTGTTCGTATGCAAGATAAAGAGGAACGGTCCGAGCATAACTCCCTGAGGAACCCCAGCTATGAGAACCCCAGAATGTTCATTATTTAGTGAAACAACATAGTCCGGGTTTTTGTTTTTGTATAGTTTATGAATCAAATCACCTTGCCATACTTGTCGAAAGCTTTTTCTATATCTAACATTAAAAGTCCTGTACTTTTTTTCATATTAAAATTAGCGCATATGTGCTTCGTTGAACTATTAAGATGATTTTCGCGGAAACCAAACTTTTCGTTAATAATTTTATTCCCCAAAGATTATTTTAAACGCATAAGTATTATCTTTTCAAATATTTTACTAAATAATAATTATTATCCTTATCGGTTTTTTTTATTGGATGAATTTTAACGGTTGAGAAATACCCAAAAATAGGCAGTCGTTAAAAATGTTCGTTAAGTTATATATTCAAATTTTGAGAAGGTGTTTAATCAACGTGTTATTTCAAGTTTTTAATAACATATAAAATTTTCTGTGAGCAAATTTTGCGAATTAAATCCGTGTCTACCGCTGATGCCTCAATTTTTTTATCGATCTATTTACATCGGTGTTTAAAATTTTTAGTAAGATTGTACGATACAGAAAAAGCGCATATTAAAGTTTTTAATTGCGGAGTTTTTTACCCTATAATTATGAATATTTTTACGCGTCGATACTGATGATAGTTGTTAAATAATTAATATCATCGTCGATAGTATTAGTGTCTGTTGAGGCATAGTTCTATTGCCCAAGACTTGACAATACTCTTGAAACCTTTCCAATCATCATTATTATAATCAAAGACAATTTCCTCATCCTCCAATGTAAAAAAACACAGGAAGGTGTTCCAAGGACAGAGCCTTGCATGTCTGATATCTGAGCATTGTCCTTAACCAACGCAGAATCTAAAATCGATGACGTCATGCGGTTCGTTAGATTGCTGATTTTGGAAGGTTTAAAATTGTATGGTTCAAGTAGTTGAAATGTGTCATCCCAGATTGATTCACATCGGAACAATTCCAATGCACGTGTCTGGCGTTGAGATCTCATATCATGGGAAACTATACCATGCGACAATTATTATCTTATTTTTATGCTTAATTTGCATCTCGGCGGTTTCTAAGTTAGTTGTGTAAATATTTGTAAATAAATCAAAATGTTGTTTGATTTATTTACAAATATTGCGATTCCTCCACCTGATCTTGGTGCATGGTTTATGAGTTCTAGTCACTTCTGGAAGCTTTTAGAACCGGTTTTAGTTCTAGGTAGCCGACATCTTTTGGCGGTGGATATTCATGCAGTTGCCATTCTGTCAACAATGATGTCAATGTCTAATTTGAATGGTCATGCGAATATCGCCGCGTAAATCGACCTTAAAGTGTTAAAAATACGTAAATTGTTGTAAATGCCACAGAGTTAAAAATTTGTTATTTGTATATTAAACAACATTATTTTATCAACATTTTACTATAAAAATACGTATATTTGTTAATTCTAAACTCAAATTTATTTTCCATTTTTATATACCGCGATCCAAAATTTGACGTTAAAACATCAGCTAAGTAATAAAAAGTTGGGTTGTTTTAAGAATAATAAGTTCAGGTACTAATGTTCAACTAGACATTGCTTTCATATGCACGATATTTTTTTTATTTAATTCGCAAAACTGATGAAAGAACATCTCTTAGCTAGACGATGAGATTAATATTCGCACTACGCCTATCACTTCTTTTAAATTTAGTTGACCCCCCATCACCTATGAACTTTTGCTTTATTTTATCTGTTTCTGAAGTTAAGCGTTTACTCAAAGTCCGCAATTGGACAATGCAGTTATCGTATCTAATTAATGATAATACTCGTTATAACTGGTATTTGCCAATTATTTCTGCAAATATTTCTGCAGTTGCTGTAAACATGTTGTTTTCAGGACTGCGCTGTTCTCATTAATGTTATCTTCTCTTCGACCTCTGGACAGCAAACTTTATATAACTCAAAAACAAGTCAGGCACTATGCACTGATCACGTTTAATGCATGTGCAAAAAACAAAGATTCAATGAAACTTTAATAAGCTTCTAAATAGATCTTGAGAATTTTGCGATTTTCATTTTTGATAAAATACATTTTTAACTGTATTTCTAGAGAGCTTTCGATATTATTTATTCAGTTTTAGCAATATAACTTTTTTTAACTCTTTATCTTAAATTTTAGCTATTCATAAATAATCTGTTTATCATTTCTTTTTTGATTTGAGTTTTAAAAATAGTTCATTTTAATATAAAGCACAGTACTTATTTCACTATTATTATTTTTTTAATTTCTAGAGAAAAAAATGGATCACGTGTTTCATAAAATAATAAATTGCATTGACGATCTACTTTTAATATAAAAATATGTCTGTGTTAACATATAATTAAACGTATTTTTCAACATGCAACATATAACGATTGTTTTTATTTGAAAGAACGCACGAAACATGTCCTAGTAAATATAATAACTAATTTTCTACAATTACTAATGGAATCAAATAGGATATAATTTTACTTAAACATTTCTTCTAAATATTCTTCAACAATCAGCTTCTGAATGGCAACAGATAAATCGTTCAATTCAACCTCTAGATGCCTTTTATATTTAACCTTTCACATAAGAGTAAATATTTTTAATATCGGAAAAATGTCCTAACAAGGTGAAAGAAAAAACGACTGAAATTCGCACGTATGTAAGAGATACGAACTTAATTTTTAAGGTTAAAAGATAATACTTTCTATCGCTCATTTTTTTCAAAGTCATTCAATTCGTTGAAAGTTATCTTACAAAAAATATGAATGTGAAAAGTCTGTTTTTTTTTTGCTTTTGTAGGTTTAGCTATGATTTAAGTTTGCTTCCTATTTTTATAAAATTAAATATATGTTATTTTTATCTGCATAAGTCATTGAACATACTAGCAAAAATTGTATCTATACATGTTGATAGTTGCATCCATCTGAAATTTTCATAAAAAATACAATTCTTTGAGACATTTTCAAAATAAATGATACAACATTAACTATATATACATTTACGATCATTAGTCTATATTTTAATTATTAAAATATATTCAAGTACAACATTGACACAATTTTGAGGGTAAAGCTTTGTTCTATTATTTAAGAAATTCTGCTTTAAAAAAATCTTATTTAATTTATTTTAATATAAAATTTGACATATATTATTTTTATATTGTAACTGACATAAATACAGATAGTTTGATGATCAAAAATATAAATTATCTATTTGCATTTTATGTTTTACTTATATTATAATTAAACTAAACTTTAGTTTAAATTATGATAATACTAACTATTTAAAATAGTAGATTATAATAATGGTTAATGGTACTAAATTTTTTTTTTTTATAATTGGGTTGTATACATATTTTTTTATATCTTAAGATCATAGATCATTTCAAATCAATAACGAAATAGTGATTACTATAATACATATAGTACCCTTAGCAATGTAACAGAAAAAGTCGATTTGTCTTTCTTAATTAAGATGTTATTGTTCAAGACAATATTTTATATCAATTTATTTATTAGGGGGTATGTTTATAAAAAAATAATTATAAAGAACCATAGGACTATAAAGAATTGATAAATAAGCTTTTCTCTTGAACAAATAATTGTTATTCTGTGATTAGTTGTGAAATTGTCATTATGAAAATTTTCATTAGACGTAGTTAAAATAAAAAAAAAATCTGAATCCAATGCTTAAGAATATATTTTCTTAAATACATTATTTTTATGAGATCTGTGATATTTTGGATGCTTATTGTATTGGAAATTTTATATTGCATCATTGAATGTTTTAACATTTTATATTTAGCATGTTTAACTTTAATTTATTAAGCTTTAATAATAAATATGCTACACTACCCATTAAAAACTTATTATATTTTTATGTACAGGTGCTATTGATATAAGATCTAATTTTTATGTGTAACTTAAAAATCAATTAGTTATTTTATATATTTTTAGAACATACTATATTTATTTTTGTAATGTCTTCATGATTTTACTTATATTTACAAAAAAGTATTTTTTTTTCACTGAAAACTCAATATTCATATTCTTTAAATCATATCTTATTTTTTTACATAGTCAACGAGCATCATATTTATTCAATGGACAAGGCTTTCGTTTAATATTATTTAAATAATATTTTGGAGGAATTGAATGATTTGCATTTGCAAATAAAATTATTTCGCATTTAAATACACCTTTCAGCTTTTACCTGGAACCAAAGTAGAGGAAATTTTAAAATCCGGCGAGAACATTACATTTGTAGCGCCGACAAATAAGGCATTCTCTAAAATAAAAGACGCTGATTATGAATTACTAAAATTGGACAAGGAACAAATCGATCGCCTGCTTAAACAACACGTTCTAGAAGGTATTGTTTAATTAGTTATTTAACATACGTTGAAAACATACTAATTAAAAATATTTATAGGAGTTACGTGCACTTCTGGATTGACTGATCTTCCTTGGCCTTTCGATGAAAAACTCAAGTCTTTAAGTGGAAAAACGCTATCCATGGGCATTAACATGATCGGCGGTTCTACTCTGACTTCTACTGATCACATGGCTAGGAACGGAGTAATTCATCACACGGATACGGTAAGCCGTTAATGTTATACTATATTATATTTTTATGTTCCAAAGATGGCCAAACTAAATATGTTAGAATGAAAAAGCTTTGTTCAATCTTCATTCGCATTCACAGTCGCTATGTAATTAGTTTTATAAATCATATTATTTTTCTGCGATAAACGAAATGCGCAATTGCCATATAAGGGGTTTCAAACTACGGTCCACCGATTGGACCAAAATAACTTACTTAAAAACTCATTGTATGAAATAAAATTTAAACATACAATACTTGAGTATTAACTGAAAAGAAAATTGCTAAAAAATATTTTGATGACAATTGAACTGTTAATATTAATACTTTTTCATGAAAACTTTCTGTTAATCATTGTCCAGAGTTTATTATAATGGACCTAAATTTCCGGTATATCTAATCGATTTGTCATTGGTTATAAAGACGCGGTTTTATAATAAGGAAATTATAGAACTGCACCCAATGATGTATTGAAGGGCAAATGTATACAAAGTTATTAATTGAATTGATGAACTCGGACCCTGTAAAAGTATTTATAAACTTTATAGTAGTTTGGATGAAACGCGAGTTTTGCCACAAATAGTATTTATACGATATTCTTTTTCTGCAAAATTTATAAATTAAATACACAGAAAAAACACAATTTGTGCTATTATGAAGATACGCGTTTCTTAGATTGGGTTGAATGGGTTGCTTACTTGCGCTTTTAAAATTCGTTTCGGTATGAGTTTATTCCAAGTCGGAAACGAAGTGGAAGTTCTAATAGAAAACATAACTTCAAAGTCAAACGTACCTTTCATAACGCAATATGCGATGCTTAAGGGTGGAAACAGACTATTTGTTACTGTATACGGTGATTGAAAAATCGTTAAAATTATTAGCGTCACAATTGCATTACACAACTGGTACATATTTTACCCCATTGTAACGCATTAGGCTTTTAAAATTACGTTTCAATGGAGTCATAATTGTTTTTGCGCTCACCTATTGACTAAAATTCGGTTTGAAAAAACTTTTTAAAACAAGTGCAGACTAACTATGGAACAATATGTGAGATGTGACGTCTCTGTATTTTTTCTTGCACTTACTTTACCCTGATATTTTAGATTTGAAACTATAATTAGTTTAAGAGCTTTCATTAGATTGGGTTTGGGTTTGAACAGCAAATGGACGTTTCGCAGACATTTTAGAGCAGCATATAATTTCTCTAGCGCTTATCACGAATTTAAATATAATTGCGCTAGTAAAAATATGTGTCTATTAGTGAAAATATAACTTCACTGAAAATACATATTTATGTAACATTTATACATTGCATATAAATAAATAATTATATGTATTTAAATATATAGAAAAGTTTAAATCATATAAATTGTATTAACTAGCACCTGTCAGATAAATTATATTTTCACTGGTAAAAATATATTTACCGATGATATGATTTCACTAAATTGACACATTAAAAAAAATATTTAGATTTTTTTTAAAGGATAATATGAGAATTTCTGGTTTAGAAACAGGGACGTCATTTAAGATATTTTCCATGGGGGGAAGGGGGTGTAAAAGTTGGCCAGTCAATGGTAGTTTTTTTAATATATTGATTCTATTAAATGACATGCATTTTCTGGACAAATTCAAGGGGGGATAATGTCCCCAGGTATGAGCGTATTAAGCATAGCAAATAGTCAGGTGTTTTATATTTGTATAGCTTATGAATTTAGCCGTCAATTTATTTATCATACTGTGTCGAACGCTTTTTCTATATCTAACATTATAATAGCCGTGTTGTTGAGTGATTTTCGCGGAAGCTAAACTGTACATTAATAATTTTGTTCTTTAATGATTATTTTAAGCGCAAAAGAATATTTTTTAAGAATATAAGAATATTAGCTATTTTAAAAATGGTTGGTAAATACCCATAATCTTTGAAAACCTTGAAGCGAATCAAAACTGAACCACATTAGAAGTAAAGCTTTTTTATTGGCCCGTCGTGCGAAAACTTTATAAACCCCTGATTTATATGATAAAGCTTTATCAAAATGATCTTTGAACTTTTACCTATATAAATATCGCCGCAGACAAGCTCAATTCAGTCTACTTCGAACGATTCAATCGTTAACACATCTTTTAAAGTAACTCACAGCAAACATGTGACTCGTGAATTGTGTAAATTTTTTGCTGATTTAATAACGACGGGAGTGAAAAATGTTTTTAATTGTTTGCGGCCGATAAAATGGACATCATCCACATTCTACAAAGCTGTTTGTTATTGTGCAAAGGTTGACCAGTAATTGAGTTCAAGCGCGCATCTGTGCCAACGTATTATGGTAGAGATGTTGTCGTGCAAAATATTTGGTTCGGATTTGAACAAAGAACGGGAAAATAAAAAGGTCACTGCAGTTTGCACGGAAAAAAACGCATATCGCATAGCGTTCAAAGAATTTGATCTCATCGTAGAATTCTATTTCGAGGAAAACGCAATGATGTATATGCTACTTTTTCTCCCCTCAAGAATGTGGATTGTTTGAACTTGGAAAAAATATTCTCGTATTCTTTTATTCAACGTTCATTGACGCTCGCAAACGATTTACGTTTGGAGTTGCTCACCGGTTAAAGTTTTTATACTATCGACAGTATCTACTGATGTACTTCAGAGCTCTTACTTTTTGGACAAATATGAAAAGGTACTTTAATTAAAAATTAAAAACTCACCGAGCTACATAATGCAACACCTATGAATAAGGTTTAGAGCATAGAAAAACAGATATCTCGAGCCGCGATTTATTTTCATTTCGTAAGGATATGTTCAGGATCAATTTTGTCAGACACCTGTTAAATAAAAAGTGAAACGAAACAAATCAACGATTTGAACGATGTCGTAAACTTTAATCAAATTGAATAGCTTAGAGTTGGCCGCAAGTATGTAACATTTTTTAAACAGTGGGTGTTATATAACGATTCTGAAACGAAGCAAAAAGTATTTTACCAACTGAAATTTATTCTTCAAGTTAAAAAAATGTAAGCATAAAACGATAAAAATTGCTGATGAAATCATAAGATAGCGAGAAATTGGCGAATATTAGAAGCAATACGCTTAATTCTAGATAATGATTACTTAGGATATTTACAACGAATGTTACAACAATACGTTAACGTCGAATTGTTTATTAATAAACATGTCCGCATTTTGACAAACGCTGGGCTATGGACAGGCAAGGGATGGGATGCACCCGAATAGTAGAGTAGGGTCTATCTAAACTATCCCGGGTTTCCCTGTCTGCTCGATTCAGCAGAATATTGTCTTATATGTGGGTGACAGGCTTAGTAAGCTTCAATGCGTAATCTACCTAGTGAAAGGAAACTCCGAACTTAAATCCACCATGATGGTCAGCAGCATCGTCAGTATCAGATCGAGACAGAGACGGCGAAGTGCCGTGACGAGTAATTGCCGTCACAGAATAAGCATTGCTATCAGTCACTGAAGAGCAAAGTTTCGATAGCCGCAGTATGAAACCCAGCTAGGCGAACGTAATGGCTTCAAATCCTAGTAGTAGGACTTACAAACTACCAAAGTATTTTTTTCATAATCAATCAAAATGGACAAGAACATAAAAAGAACGGATATTGCCGTCGACATGTCTGTATGTGAAATCCGCTTGTCATGGATGCCACCGAGCGAGAGGAAGTGGCGATAGCGCGACGTGATCAAAGCACGTGAATCTCAGAGACGGATTATTGAAAAGAGACGCAATCGCAATGATTTTGATACGCATCAACCCGGCGATTAAGAACAAGCGCCGCTCTGGACACCGATGTGAGTATATAAACCACAAAAGAAACAATTCCCCGGGTTTGGCATTGCACATGTGATTTTTACCTTACGTAATCCGTCGCGTATACATTAGGGTTCTCAATTATTCGTAGTATTTAACCAATTACTTTAAAAAAACAACTTTTTGATTTTTTTTATATGCATAATACAACAGTGAGGGCGTCAAAAAAATGATTAATTTAATATTTTACATACTTTTTGCTCAATCATTTCGGTGGAGCTTTTTCAACATTTTGTTCAGTTCAACGAACGATTTCTGTGAATTTCGGTCATAGTAGACACATTTTTTTCGAACATTTTTTATTGGAAAAAAGCGTCTCATTCTCTCGCATTTCTATACAAAATTGTGACGCATAAAATCCGGCACTAGTCACTCGGGTATTTTGAGAAAATCTGTGTTGCTCAATTATATGAATTGTTTCGTTATAATTTTTTTTTCAAATTGTTAGTTGAAAATCGGTCGAATAATTCGAATAATCGAACCCTAGTATACATATGTATCGCGATTGAAACTCACTAGCAACCATGTGCCATGTGCATATATATATATATATATATATATATATATATATATATATATATATATATATATATATATATATATATATATTATTTAAATCTCGGGATTTATGGTGATGAGAACTATTGCTGAAAGTTTGTGACAATGTCAGGAGTATCACTGTCGAAATATTGAGCAGTAAGTTCTCATCGCGACGAATCCCGAGATTTAAATAATATTATTATCTTCGTTCTTGCTGTAACCAATTGTTATTCATTTCTGACATAGTGATATATATTTTTATAGATGCGATGGCTGAAGAAACATATCTTAGTTGCCGATATCTGAGTTCACATCCCGAGCTGTCATCAGCAATATCTGTTCCTTTTATGCTACTGTACATTTAAATTTTTTATGGGAAAAATACTGAGTTAGTTTGCAAGTCCTACTGCAGGTTTGTAAGTCATTGCGTACTTCTAGATGTGTTTCATACAGCGGCTATCGAGGCTTTGACCGCCAGTAGCTGATAGCAATGCTTATTTGGTGGCGATAAATACTCGCGACGACACTTCACCGTCTCTTCCTTTGTCGGATACTGAAAACGCTGTTAACTATCATAAAGGATTTAATTTTGGAGTTTCCTTCACTACGTAGATTGCCTATTATGGCTTACGACGTTTATCCCCCATATATACTACAATATTCCCATGGATCAAGTACGCATGAAAAACCGGTATACTTTTGAAAAATTCTACTCTACAATTCGCGCACATTCCATTATTTACTTTCCATATTCCTGTGTTTGTTCCAATGTGTACATGTTTAATAACAAATCGTTTGCCGTCGATGTACTGTTGTAACAGTCGGTGTAATTATCTTAATTAGTTATTAAATAGAATTAAGTTAATTGTTTTTAGTGTTTGACAATGTCTCAATATCTCCTGATTAAATCAGTGATTTTTATCAACTTATGCTTGGATTTTTTTAATTTTGAATGATAAATTTCAGTCGATAAAATACGGTTTGTATCGTTTCAAAGATGTTATATAATATCACTTGTTTAAGAAGTGTTATATAATTGCGACCAATTTTAAGCTATACCAAGCTGCTTAAGGTTTAACCGAATCGTTCGGTTAGTTCATTTAGATCGTTTCGATTTATTTCACACGTGTCTGATAAACTTGTTTTTAAGCATATAATTGCGAAATGGTAATATTTCGTCAATCGAGATATACTTTTTCTATTCTGTAAGCCTCACAGTTGTCGCAATATGTTGTTCGATGGGTTTTTAATTTTTAATTAAATAACTCGATTATATCTGTTTAAACCGCACTCGTTCTGAAGCACTTCAGTTATGCTATCGGTCAGATAAACACTTACACCGGTGATCAAATCCAAGTTTAACTTGTTTGCGAGCGTCATTGGGTGTAGAATAAAAGAGTACGAGTAATTCTTAATCAATGGCAACTAATTAAAATTCTTGTGGTGGAGAAAAAGATGTGTGAATACACATCATTTCGTTTTATTCACTTACATATTCATATGATATATGTATTTTTTTCTTTGCATCCTGTGGTGCCCTTTTTATTCTCTCTCTTTGTTTAAATCCCGATAAAATAATTTGCACGGCTACATTTCTTCCATAATATGTTAGCACGACATCAATTCATCGTCATCCTATGCACAATAACACAGTTACTGATATAAATAGTATTATATATCGACACGAATCGCATTTTTGGGCGATTTACTTTAAAAGATGTGCTAACGATCGATGTAGACTGACCTATATATATATATATATATATATATATATATATATATATATATATATATATATATATATATATATATATATATATATATATATATATATATATATATATATATATATATATATATATATATATATATATATATATATATATATATATATATATATATATATATATATATATATATATATATATATATATATATATATATATATAATAATATTTACCAAAAAATGTATTTCTTTAAATTTATTAAAAAAAGATTCATATTAAAAACTAAATAAAGATCATTATATTAAATTGTTGGCATCATTAAAATATGGCAAAACTTATTATGAAATTATATACATTATGTTTATCGCATAAAAATAATTGTTAAACCTTTTCTTTTTTGTAATGTTTTTCCCTAATTGTATATATGTTATAAATGCGCATATTAAATAATTCTGTTGCTACTAAATGCGAAATTTGTTAATGTAAATGCGAATGTTATTTTTTTGTTGCGAAATATACGTTCATCTACACTATATATAGTAAATATATATATGCATATTTTACTCGATTATATTACACCAAATTGTGCACTATTTTAAATAACACGATAGTTTGGCCGTCGAATTGGAAATCACTCTTTATAACATAATACTTGATTTTTATACTTTTATTTGCAGTTGATGATGGTGACTTTAGTAAAACGCTTCAAATCGGTGAAGAATCCTAACGTTGACATTAGTTTGATCAATTATTAATTATTCTTATTACATAATTTATATCGTGTTATTTCATGTTTTTTTTAGTTCGATCAATCGAGTAGTTGTATTACAATAAGTAAGTAAGTTTATGATATTTGCAATGATAAATAATGAGATCAGTCTTCGATCGTATTCCTAAGCAATGGCTCTGTTTTATTTTTATTTTTTGTATTTAAATTCGTGCGTTTATGTTTATGATATATATAATACATATTATGTACTATGTGGCGTATATTATATTGCGTCAATTTTGTTTTAAGCATTCAGAAAATTCTTTTAATATATTTGGATTGAGAATAGAAATGGCGTTCATTTGCGTTTTATAACTATACTAAAGAATGTTAACGAATTACCAAATGATGTATTGAATTGTCGGATAATAAAATATATTAAAAGAAAACTGTATTTTATCAATAAAACCCAATACACTACCCTATACATACATATACATTAAAATAAAGTATAGAGACACAGCGAACGTCACAGCTTCCACATTCTATCTATAACATTGACAACCAGTTACAGTCCGTCCAAGATGTGAACGCTCATCGAAACAGTTTTGGTGAAATAATAAGGTGAATATGTAACATTTTTTCCTTTTTTAATTTTATTTTTTGCACAGAAGCATTTGTCGCCGGTACGGTCAAAATTAATTTTATTAAATTGAATACTTCCGTTAAAATATTTTTCAGTATTTTTTATATTTTGTTGACGAATATAAATATATATATATATATATATATATATATATAAATAAGCTCACTTTTCAATCTCATAAAATTAAAAAAACGTTCCATATGAGCGTTGAAGTGTTATAAAAAGTGGTCTTGGAAAATTCTTTTCGTATTCCTTAAATTTAGTCACGTTTAAAAGTGCCATAAATTTTAAATTATCAATAACTTCAGCGATCGGTAGTATTCGTGAAAATTGTTTCAAGTATTTCGAAATATCGAGCATTATACCTCAATTTTAGATCTACTTTGTCCCAAAATAAGTCAAAATCTTCTTTTTTGTTATTTAAAA
Organism: Plectrocnemia conspersa; assembly: GCF_051122295.1. Taxonomy (NCBI): domain Eukaryota; kingdom Metazoa; phylum Arthropoda; class Insecta; order Trichoptera; family Polycentropodidae; genus Plectrocnemia; species Plectrocnemia conspersa. The sequence goes on from NW_028277170.1 coordinate 19,082,823, forward strand.
ATTCCCCATTTTTTTTATTTCACTTGAACAATAAAATATGCCGAATGTTTTTTTTTTCAAAATGGGTGGAAATAGATTAAGATTAAATTCTAAATCTTGTAGATAGTTTCTGCATTAATCACAGCATTAGAAACCCATTGATCTTAATCATCGATTATTTAGTCAAATAATTCTCTTTTGAATTCACAAAACATCTTTAAAATTCTACTATTGTAATTCCATCGTGTAAGAGCAGCCGCAAGAAAACGTTTCTTTGTTTCACAATCGAGAAGAGATACTCTTCTTGAAGATTTACAAATAAATGAAATAAATGTTAATATATATTTGAAAAAACGCTTGCACCCTATTACATCCTTTACAGATTGAGATAAAACAATATTCAATCTGTGAGCATAGCAGAATACAAATATGGAGTTAGGACAAAGACTTTTTGTACTCCATTGTGCTCCACAAACATTACATGAGAAGTATGAGCAATTCATTTTTATGTACATCCAAATTTCACCAAGGTATTATGAATATGATCAAAAAGAGCATCATCTGTTTTATTGGGACTTACAATAGAACAAATTACTTGATAAGTATTTGTTATTAATAAATAAATTTTTATTTTGTTAATATTTGTTTTATTAGGAATAATTTTTAAATTATTTTTATAAAATTACCCCCCCCCCCCTCCCATGACAGATGTTCGGATTGAAAATGGCTAAATTGCTATGCATTTAGAATTTTGGTAATTTATTATTTTTGTATATTATATGTTTATAAATATATGTTTTATTTTAAGTAATTTAGCTTTAATTTTTATTGATAAATTTTTATCATTTATTGGTTTATATTATTATTTATAAAAAAAATGTAAAAATTATATTATGTTTTAATGCGAAAGTTTGAGAAGCCGCGCGTGCTTGATGTCATCGGGACTGAGTAGGAAATGCGTTTGTGTGCGTGCATAAACAACGATATAAAGACATAGCATGGTCTCGTTCTACACTCGATTAAAAATAATTCGGTCACTCGACAATTAAATGTTCGCAAACGTTGAAATATAATGCCCGCTAAATAAGATGCTAGGACCAAAAAAATCGAACTGTCAACACAGTTTGACAGTTAAGTTGTAATCAGGGATACTTTCTCAAAATTTTACCAGGGGGTTCGCATTCGCAGTGAATGTTTTTTAACATTTTTTTAATATTAATATTATTTGACAGAGTAGCAGACTAGCAGATGATTTTGTTAGAAATCACTTGAAAGTGGCTAGTTCGAGGCCTAGAAGGAAACTTCACCATATTCACCACTGCACGAGAAGTTTTGGAGTTAGGCGAAAAATGTGCGCAGGGTCAGTGCATGGTTACCAAAAACTAATGCCGCCGTCTTCGTAGAGATCGTTTTTATCGACATAGAAAATTTACTAACGAAATTTGAATATTGGCGCCATAAGTGACGAAATATGATAATATTTTAAAGAAACAGTTAAAAATCGAAAGAGTAGTAGAAAATCACCGATAATCATAAAAAACGAAAGTATTTTTTTTCTGATTAACGGTGGGTTCGCACGAACCATAGCATTCACATCAAAGGGCTTGTGCGAACCCCCAGGAAAGTATCCCTGGTTGTAATTCACAATTTGTCTCTAAACACATTTACAACACCATTACGTCGATAAAGCATTTATAGGCTCCGAGAACTTACAGCTATTTGATTTTTTTTTATTCATAGATTCTGTGTGTATATTAAAATATAACCTAAATCCTATATATTTTCAAAAACAATATCAGAGTTGCAATAATTTTGAAAGGAATAAAAAAACTACCTATATGTATCACTATATACCGTATTATAAAAATATACAATTTTGCCCATAACTAAAATATTATTGTTTTAGGTCTAAATATTAGAGGAGAAATATCGGTAAATGGAAGTTCATACTCAACAATAACCTATCTGCCGGTTAGATAAGGATGTAATATATGACCTCAAAGATCTAAATAATCATCGTAACAAATGAAAGGGTGCTTCTGGGAAATTCGTCAGTTACAACTTTATTTTTGTCCCTTTATTTGTTACCGATTAATTATAAGTATTTTAATCGTGTTCTTAACACCTATTCGATATCTACTACACCCTTTATTTCTCATATTACCTGCAAGTATTTTGTTTTATAAAGAACATATATAAATTTATTACGACTGAACATTGTGATGTTGGTCATACTAAAAGAAAAATTACTAAATATGAAAAAAAATTTAACGTAGATGTGATGAGGATTTATTAAATACAATAAGAAGAATGAAAATGATTATACCATTTTATGTTTCTCAATAGACAATTCAAGTATATGAGTTTTGTTCTTTGCTGTAATCCAAATATTTATCTAATGATCTACTAAGTATTTACTTTATGTCTCATATTACCAGCTGGTATTTTGTTTTATATAGATATATTATTTGCTTACGACGCTTTACCATTGTAGGCACCAGAGGCGGTCGGTGAAAGATTTCACCGACCGCCTCTGGTAGTCACATATGAAGTTAGTATGAGATAGTCATATCCTCACATCCAACGTTTTGGAACAATTATATGTAAAAATATAATGAATCGTAATATTATTAACTATTGTATAGAGTTCTTATAATTTTAAATTATTTTTCAGAAGCAATGATAATGTTGTATCGGAGACCATCGGCGGAACTAAATATTTGAAGATTTCATTACAAAGATTGTTTTATAAATGTTTACATAGTTTAATCAGTGTATTTAATTATCATGCTTAAAAATAAAGAATCCTTACACGCATTATGTATATATTTCATTTACATAGTTAAAACATACCTAGTTAATTTGCAATCCAAATATTTAATTGACTAAGTTGCATACATAAAAATATTTAACACAGGAACATTCACTTTATACTGGGAGGGCTGCAGCCCTGCAGCTTGATATGTATTATACATATTTTACATGAGTTTTTAATAACGACCGATACTGAAAAACAAAGATACAGACAAGACACAAAAATTATAAAAAAATAAATAACCTATAAATCCATAAAAATATAAAATACAGGTTAAGATAAAATAATAATAAAAAAATACTGTAACTCTTTCGTCGCTATGAGGTTTTTCAGTCTTAAGAAATTATACCATTTATAATTTAATTAAATACATTTTATTATTTTTAAACTCACTACCATTCTTATGAAATGATATATATATTTTATATAAAAATGTTTCAGACCACTGACGCAATAGGGATGTTGATAGCATTTCTTATTATTTTCACGAATAATATCGTTGTATAGCATCCATATGGTTAATTCCACAAACACATTAGGAGTAATCAAACTTAATCTTACACCAAGGATTCCCAACCTTTTTATACCATAGAGCACATTTTAAAATATTAGTAGGGCGGTGGGCACCACATATTTTTTCAAAGCAAATTTATAGTAAGTAAAAAGTATTACACAAAAAAATAAGGTGCTTGTGTAGAATGATGGCGGCATGCTCAAAAAACAACCCGGCTAATTATGCATTTATATTGAAATCATACCTTGAAGATTGCTACTTTCGAAATAAACAAGAAGACAGTTGTTCAGAGATTAAAATGATCAACGCTGGTGTACCTCAGGTAAGTGTTCTATGATGCCGTACTCGAGGCCCTTGGCGAGCAGCGAAAGCGATTGCAAATAGCTAACCTGCAACTGGCATACAACGGTACGTAAGTTCCACATAACACCAAGTCCAACGCCTTCATTAGAGAGGGTCGCATCCGGATCGGCTTGATGAGATGTCAGAATTCTTGATAAGAATTGGGAAAAGGTGTTTTGGACTATTTTAATTTTTTTTGACTAATAATTTCACATTTTATAAAAATTTTCAATAAAAAATAATTTAAATACAAAGGTAATAAAAAGGTTTATCAATTTATTTACTCTACTATTTACAATTTGAGGGATTAATTTATAAATATTTTATTAAGGGATTAATTTTATTTATATAGTCGAAAACGGTGTCAAACTTCGAGCGCAGCTTTGCTCATGAATATATAATTACTAGTAAATGCACATAGTATAAGAAAAGAAAACCTATTGCTCCATAATAAAATAGTTCAAAACGCAATAATTGCTCGAAGCTTGACACCGGTTTCGACTCGATCGGAGCACGGGTTGTGACATTTTAACATTTTAAAAATTCCGTAAATCTTCGTTTGTGCTGATGACATAGATATAGTGGCGAGATCAAAACAGCACTAATAGTAGCCTTTAACGCCATTGAATCATCAGTCTGGTAAATGGAGTTGAAGATCAATGATATAAAAATAAAATACATGTCGGTATTCCTAGTTTGAGGAGCCAGTATCCTGAAAGTCTCGAAATGAACGAGTACACTTTTGAATGTGTCAGTGACTTAAATAACCTCGGAACCCTGTTAACAGCTATAAACGATGTTAGCAAGGATATCAAGAGACGAGTAGTGTCAGCAAATAAATGCTATTTCAGCCTAATAAAACAAATTAAATCGCGGACACTATCTCGTCGTACAAAAATATTGCTCTACAAAACGCTGATCAAACCAATTCTGACATACGGCTCTGAGAGCTGGACATTTACCAAGGCTGATGAAAGGCTGCTTGTCATATTCGAAAGAAAAGTATTCCGCAGGATATATGGCGCTATATATAATATAAGAGTGGCGTATACAGAACAATTGAGAGTTCTACAACCTCTTCCAAGAAGAGAGTTTCTCCACCTTCATCAGAGTTGAAAGACTCCAGGAAGGAAGTTGGAAGAAAAATATGATTGTAAACGGTGAATGTTCCGTTTATATGAAGTTTAAAATTTGGGATTGCAAACTTAACCTAACCAGCGAACCTAGCCAATTAATTACTGGTATATATGAAGTTTAGTCGTTTATTCGCCGTCGGTGTTCTCCTCTCCATACTGTTAATCTTTCAACAGCCCGACTTCGCGGCTTCCACCCTCTTGAAATCGCATCAAACAGATATAATATATGCATGTTTTTATTGCTTTACAACAAATCGCTTGGGTCAGCGCATCAGCGCGGCAAATAATATCATATTATATTCTTTAACAATATTGTTTGATAATTTATTGTAAGTGATAATTGCGCCTTTGTTGGTATCACGGCGCCCCACAACATCTAGCGCCCCAGGTGATCTACTGTATTGTCTCCCCTTCGGGTGGCCCTGCTCACGACTTATGTATGCTAAGCACTCAGACAGTGGCCTGCTTTAATCTATATACTTTAAAACAGTGATTCCCAAAGTGGTCTATATCGACCCCCAGGGGTCTATGATAACCTGCAAGGGGTCTACGTCAGCGAAAAAAAATTTGGGGGTCCACTGAAGTGGATCTCAACAACCACTGATAGTACCTATCTACTTACATTATAATCTTATAAAATAAAGACAAATACATTATTTATAAAAGTACCTACGAATAAAAAAATTATTATATATGTTTATAAAATTGTGTAAGTTGTAGGATGTCGGCATTCGCTTTGTGGTCGCAATACATTTTGAACTTGTAAAAATCTGCACATAATGATATACCACCGTGATTCTCAAAGTGGTCTATATCGACCCCTAGGGGTCGACGACGACCTGCAAGGGGTCCATGTCAGTGAAAATTAAAATTGGGGATCCATGAGATGTAAATGTGGGTGACTTTATTTTTGGCTTTCAATGAATAGAATAATCCACATACACAGATAGTAGAAATCTTTCAAAGTGAGTAGCACGATACCAGCTGTCAAAAACACATTTGAAGTTGATGAATTTGCAAAAAATCAGTATTAAGCAAGCAGGGGGTCTACCCAAAACCGAAAAACATGGCAAGTGGTCTACGACACAAAAAATTGTAGGGACCTCTGCTTTTAAACAACGACCATTTTTTATTATTTTTTTTAAATTAATTATTTAAAAATATGCAAATAAGAAATATAGTGATACAATATACATTATCTAATTGCAATTATATTATAAATAATTTAAAGTAATTAAATACTTAGTATAAGGATTAGTCGTCTGAAATAGTACTATATTTCACGCTATTGATGCCGTGTACTGTAGATAATACATTTTTAAATACTATCGAATTAATTAATAGTATATTTATTAAATCATCCAACTGAACTTTTCAATATAAACCGGCACCATAGACAAATAAAACAAGTTTCCGATTATTGACTTGAAAGGTCTGGGTTCGAATCCCAAATGGACCTAATTGTTTTTTTTTTTAATTTCTATCGTGGCTTGGGAGATCGAATTTAGTAATTATTATATAGTTATTATTTAAATTAATAATAAACGGTTAGGTCATTCTCATTATTTTATTTCTAATAGTTGCACAATGAGATACTAGGTGGAGCTAGTGTTTTCGCTCGCAAATGACGTTTTCGCAAGCAGAATGAAACTTCAAATTGGGTATATATAGAACTTCCAACATAGTGAAATGTGTGGGCGTCGTCGGTGGTATATGGATTTCTAATTCATGTACTGAGTTACGTTCTGTCATATAATGGCTGAATGTACAAGTGAGTCCTTTTCGAAGGTAAACTCACGATTTTATGTATGCTTCAAGCAACCAGTTACACAAGAGTATTAGTTATTTAAAACGACGCCCATTTTTTATTTATTTTTTTAATTTATTATTTAAAAATACGCAAATAACAAATTTTAATGATACAATAAACATGATCTAATTGCAATTATACAATTAATAATTTAAAATGATTAAATACGTATTTGATTGCTGGATTAGTCATCTGAAATAATATTATATTTCACGCTATTGATGCCGTGTACTGTAGATAATACATATTAAAATACTATCGAACAAAATTAATATTATGTTTATTAAATCACCCAACTGAACCTTTCAAGTCAAACCGGCTCGATAGACTCATAATATAAGTTTCTAACTATTGACATGAAGGGTCTGGGTTCGAATCCCATATGGGCCTAATTGTTTTTTTTTTATTTCTATCGTGGCTTGGGAGATCGAATTTAGTAATTATTATATAGTTATTATTTAAATTAATAATAAACGGTTAGGTCATTCTCCTTATTTTATTTCTAATAATTGCACAATGTGATACTAGGTGGAGCTAGTGTTTTCGCTCGCAAATGACGTTTTCGCAAGCAGAATGAAACTTCAAATTGGGTATATATAGAACTTCCAACATAGTGAACTGTGTGGGCGTCGTCGGTGTTATATGGATTTCCAATTCATATACAGTGTTACATTATGTCATATAATGGCTGAATGTACAAGTGAGTCCTATTCGAAGGTAAACTCACGACTTATGTATGCTTCAAGCACGCACATATCTGGTTTAACTCTTTTCCGTAGTACCTAATGATTTAAAACGACGCCCATTTTTATTTATTTTTAAAATTTATTATTTAAAAATAGGCAATTAACAAATACATATAGGGATACAATAAACATTATCTAATTGCAATTATGCTATAAATAATTAAATACGTATTTAATTGCTGGATTAGTCGTCTAAAATAATATTTATATTTCACGCTGTTGATGCCGTGTACTGTAGATAATACATTTTTAAATATTATCGAATTAATTAATAGTATATTTATTAAATCACCCAACTGAACTTTTCAATTTCAAAAATATAAATTATTAAAATATAAATAATATTAATTCAATTTAATATTAATTTTAACAATAGTCTCGTTTTATGCCTGTTGATGCTATAAAGCTGGTGTGCAAAATATGAAAGTCTGGGGCTAAATCTGTAAGATTAGCAGTGAAATTATATTTTTAAAGGTAAAAAGGATTTTTGTTTTATTTATTACCAAGACCCATTTATCAATTAATTAACATGGCGTGACATATTTAAATACATACACTCATACATAAATAAACGTACATACGAAAATATTTATAGTATTTTTTTAGAAACGTGTTAAAATATAAAAATATAAAACGGTATAAACATGACATATAATATATATTTTGACTTACCATTTGTGTATAATTAATTATTAAATATCAATTAACCAAGAGTTTTGATTGATTGGATTTAATTCATGTTGATTGCTACATTGAAATCTATAATTAATAATTGAACAATCCAAACGTTTGCCCTAATTTTTTTTAATGCAATTTAAAAAATATTTTTATTTTTAGAGTAATGAAACAATATTCTTTACTTTATGATGGAAGTCATTTCGGTTTTTTCAAATCACCAGAATTATGATCAGCTACGATAGAATTAATCTGAAAAAAATTATATATTATTTTACATATTTAATTTCATCGAATTTATTGTAAAAACAATAACAATAACGTTTGGAACGAATTTGATATACATAAAGTTCGGATCCGTGTCGGCGTTTGTTTCGTACGGGTTTGCATAAATTAAATAACTAGAAATAAATTATTTGGACAAATACAATTTAATTAATTTGTAACAAGTGTCTACAAAAATTGATTCCTTGTTGCTATGCGAATTTATTTAAAAGAAAAAGAATATGCAGTTAATTTGTTGGTTCCAACACTATTATTTTTAAATCTTCCGTTGTAAATCTTCGTTGGTAAATCTAAACCAACTGGGTAGGTCAATCAGATACAATGAAAAATAACGTGTGAATATTAAACCAGATTTTTTAGTCTATGAATTCATGACATCTATATAATTAATTATAAATTATTATGTGTGTTATAATTTATAATCAATACATGCCACTCTGTAGCTGGAACCAGCTTTTAATTACAGCGCGTTTTTATAAATAAAACTTCGAGTCTGCTGTTGTGGCTCAAACCTGCAGCTTATATGTATAACATATATGTATGTTAATATTTATTAGGTATAAAACATATATAAATATTCATTTTTAAATATAAATTATTTTTGTTTTATTGGAATTAAATTAAAAATAATATCTAAAATTAGTAAAAATAATTCAGGTCTGAAAGGCTAAATGTCACTATTTTCTAAAGGTAATGGTCGATAATCCGATTGTGAAGGCCGAACCGCGGCTAGCTTCACGCACGTCGGCTGTCATCGGCCGTCGGTCGCGTCCGCGAATATTTTAACGAAAATCCATCGCTTCACATAATGAAAGCTTTAGTTTCCATCACGTGAAGCATACGAACAAAAGGATGCGTGGCTCTCGCGCATCCGAAGGATCGCTGCCAAAGAAACGCGTGCTAATTTAATATTAAAATCTATAAGTATATAGAAAATAAAATGCCGAACGTATTCGCCTTTAACAATCAAGAGCTGAACGCCTTGGCTCTGAGGCCGTTCATGTTTAACCGAGAGGGCATCCTCATCGTCACTAGTAAACTCAAGCAGGACGGCTTCTTCCGAAGGCCTGAAGGTATTTTTTAAATCATAAATCATATGAGGGCGAGTCAAATGAAAATTTTAATATTTATACACTACCTATATAAAGTTGAAGCATGTTACTTATTTATATTAAGTCCAGATCTATTTATTAAATTTATTTTATTTAGACAATAGTATGATAAAAAACATAATTATTACTATTTCAAAATATTTAATTAAATATTAATAAATTAATAAAATTATTAAATACTTTTTATTTTAAATTAGTGGCTGCTAATTTCTCACTTTTTTATTCAGTTCTCACAATAACTTCAATCCAAATTTTCAGATTATAGCGGTAGTTCCGTTATTTAAAATTTTGTGTTGCTTTAATTTTTTAAAGTCATTCTAATATTTGACGTTCCTCGTCAATCGTTATATATTTTTAATTAATATTATTGCTATGTGATAATATAATAATTTTTTTCATTTGATAGAAAACATCGTCGTAGAAAGTTCATATTACTTAACTCTTTCATTGAACAGTCATTATATCTGCGTTTTAATTTTTACTGGGTTAAGAATTTAAAAAATATGATTTAGAATATCAATTTTAGTTAATTTTACATTCACATAATCAATCAAATCTTTTTATAAATGATATATTTCTTCCACTATAAGTTCCCTAGTTTTGGAGTCCGGGGGCTTATTTGGTTAAGACAAAGATAGTTTGCTCTATAATAATTGAGCAGTGTCGTCCATGGGCCGCAGGCGTCTCCGAATTAGGTCGCTCTAAAGTCCATACGTCGAACTAGACCAGGGCTCGGCAGCCTATGACCCGCGGGTCACCAAGTGACCCGTTTGATGATTTGAATTGACCCATTTCAGTTCTGCAAATATTATTTTTTTAACGTGTTACAATGTCACGACTAGACCACATATATGATTGTTAGGACCAAAAATATTCACTGACCCGAATAGTCTTTTTAATAGTCGCATTTTAATTATTTTGACCCGCAGCCAAAAAAGGTTGCCGAGGCCTGAACTAGACCATCAAGGGAAAAAAATTCGCTGGTCTTAAGTTGAGTCGGCCTCATCTCAGTTGCAGGCAAGTTGGAGGTTTCGTGGAAATCTGATGGTTTGAGCTCTGGTGTGGATGTTGAAATATGGATACCAGTAGAAGTCTCTCAGTGTCTATCTGTTCTGAAAGCTTTACCGCAAGTGGAATAAATCTAATAAGATAACATATAACAACCTATGACAAGTACGATATTATTTATCAGTTATTAAAATATAATCTGACAGTTGATAGCTGTCATTTTTTCAGTAGAAACACTTAAGAAAAGTTTTACGATAACACAAAGCAGTATATTTTAAACTGATCTATGCTAAAATTTAGTCATTTTGTTATCAAAATTAATGTTGCCAAAAAATTACTTAAATAAAAATCGTATTACAATTATATTTTAGACTATGTATTGCATACTCAATTATAGAAATTAGGTTTGTCAAAAAATAAAAAAATCATTGTTGCAAAAATGGAGCAATACGTAAAGTGTCTTATGTCCGTGTAACTTGCAGAATGCAAGAGAACATCGGTAGAGTAATTTAGTTCATTGTTAACAATACGCAAATTCCTTGTCATTAAAAAAGTTACTGTGAGATTAGATTATCAATTGTTCGAAAACAACATAGAATGTCTTTCAAAATAGTCATCTGGACATTTACTACAATACGTGTATTTGTGAGTTTTTGGTTTAAAACTTTATGATTGAATAAAATATAAAAATCTTAGCACTAGAAGACAGGATAACTACCTTCTATATTTGAAATTGAAGTAATTGACAACTACCATAGTTTTAATAAAAATAGGTCATAATGGCGATCTGAATGGCGATCAATAAAAAATATGTAACTTTGTTAAGAAAAATCTGAGAGATAAAAATAAAAAAGTTTTAAATTGGAAATTTTCTTTTAAAAAATATATCCATTTTTTTGTCACTTATGTGGGATTTAATGGTTTTTGAGGACATACATAGTTTCAATCATATTGACATAAAAGTTTTTTCAAAAACCTCTTATTTAGGGTTCTCAATTAAATATCCGTTTATTCAAATTATTCGTCCGATTTTCAACTATATGAATATTCGAATAATTGATCGAATGTTCGTTTATACTTTTTTTTTTTTTTTTAAATAAAACAATTTGTATACTTGAGCAACACATCTAAACAAAAAAAATGTTTTTACGCCTTCGAAAACAGTTTGTGAATAGAATGTTTATCGGTCGTATCTACTATGACCGAAATACGCAGAATTCGTTCGTTGAACGAAACAAAATATTGGAAAGGCTCACTCTTTATTATCGTTTAACGCTTATCTCAAAAACAGAGGTGCATCACAAATTTTTGTGAAGTTAGTGTTGCGTTTTTGTATTTGTTGTTTCAAGACGCATAGATTTTATTGCAGACAATTCAATAATTCGATCGCGGTTAATTTATTTTTAGTTATTTTTACTAGATTATCAAACTTAATTTATTCATCGCCAAGTTTTCAACGACAAAATTCTTCATCGCTCACTTTTCAATGACAATATTTTTCATCGCCCACCTATGGAAAACTATTTCTATCTTATTTAAAAATAATTTGTAAACGTAGCAATATCCATATATTTTTTAAATTTCACCTAAATATTCATGTAGCTTGTGGAATATTTGCTTTTTTGTGTATCTATTTCGGTATTTATGTAATCGGTAAGATGTGACGGGAAATTAAGTTTCGAGATACGAATCACAGTCGGAAACTACTATTTTATGTAAACATAAAATAGTGGCACTTGTGTTTCATCCAGGCTCATTTCTTTTTTAAGTCTGATCTTCTCAACAGTTGTTTTTATTTGGCTCACCCCAGTAGTAGATTGCATATTTGTGTGTTAATTTTGTTGTTCTTTTTACAGTTACACAAGAAAGCTGGTGTAGATTATTGGATAATTTATTGTTTTATTCCAAAACGGCTGAACAATGGTCGGAAATAAAAGGCGTGATTGTGTTAGAAAAATGTTTTGTTAGAATAGCACCACAAGACGATCAAGGACACTGGCCTTTTCATTTAGGTGAGTGTTTAAATGTAATATTTATGTATTTAAAACACCATAAAAAAATAATTGACATTTAATTTTTCAGTATGGAATGACGAAGTACGTCCAACGCATTGGTTGCAGTTGGCAACCTTAACGGAATGCGACAGAGTCGGATGGCTAGAAGCGATACAGTTGGCTCCGCACGAGCACATAAAATCAAACGCTTTAACATTACAAGTGAGCAATCGAAAAACTCGTTTATTATGTGCTATTCAACATTTATACTACTATGTATATCTTATCTTTTCAGAGACAGTTGGAACACATAACTAAAGTAAACTCAGATATGGATATTTTATGTTGGAGGCATCAGAAAGCAATTACTATAGGTATTTACATTTATGCGTATGTGTATGTAATGAAACATTAAAAAATATAAATAAATAAGATCTGCAATTATAGCATATTTTTAGAGCATATAAATCTGGAATTCAATTATACAATTTTAATTTACATTCTTTTTTTATAATTTAGATATTAAAGAAATACCTCTATGTGAATTGTCGCTGTTTTGCGATAATCTCATATGCGATTATTACAACGACGAGTTGCCGAGTTCGTTTTTGGAAGTCCACGTTAAAGTCACTGGCGGTTCTTGGATAAAATATGGAAGCACCGAAATTATAGAGGTATATTAAAAACAATTTCAGTGGTTTAATAAGAGTTAATCAATATATTTTCTTGCTTTTAGAACAATAGAAACCCAAAATTTGCTAGGACTGTACTGTTTCGTAAAAACGATGGTTTGGATGGTGAAACCGTAGTTCGAATCACAGCGAAACACATGCGAGAGAAGATGTCTAATACTTCAGTCACGTTAGGATTTTCTACAGTTTTATTGAGCACAATTCAGGTAAAATATAAAATGGTGGTTTAATTATCTATCTACTATAGCAGGGATTACCAACCCTGTGCCTGCGGGCTGATTTTTATGCGTCCTATGATAATAATTTAATTTATAAAGCGAGGTCTCTTTAATTTATAAAGGGAGGTCTTTTTATGGTCTAAGTCGCTTTTAAACGAATTGACTGAGCACAGTATATGTCTGACGTAATTGTCTGCCTATAATTCAAGAGTTCATAATAAATCATGCTCTTCTTGTCCCACCAAATGCAGTGTAATCCTGTTCTCGGGGTTGGAATTGGGGATTGATTGTCATTGCGTGTTAAAGTAAATGATCCACTTCTCATCTTCAATAACAATTCAACCTAAAAATAAATCTTTCTGTTCTAGAATCAATAATTATTGGCATATTGGGATTCGTTGCGAAAGGTTTCCTCAGCCAATTTATGAGATACCCGTATTCGGCATATTAATATTTTTCCTAACTTTTTAATCTCTGTGAACTAATGTAGGTGACACGTTGAGCTTTTGTGCTAGCTTATGTATCGTTAATCTCGGACCTGCTTTGATGACAGCCTTAATATCCTCATTAACAACCCGCCCTTACATAGATATTTAATGTCAAAATTTTCAGAATCACATTTGACACTTTGTAAATTTAATGTCATCCATGCCCTTTGCTTTATATATATTTTTAACTGCTATTGCCGCACTATGACCGAGTTGCAACTCATAAAGCATATTATAGCTTAACTGAGATTATTTTATTTCCACTGCCATTGTTCATTTAGAGTTGAAAATATCGACACAAGAATTATCCCATTACTAAAAGCTCACATTTTTTCGGTCAGAATTTATATTAAAAGGTCAGAAAACATCGGTCAGAATAAATATTAGATGGTCAGAATTTATATTTGACTCGTCAGAATTTATATTGCATGGGTCAGAATTTATATTTTAAAAGGTCGGAATACGTCGGTCAGAATAAATACTTGATTGGTCAGAATTTAAATTAAATTATTATTTTTATTCTGATCATTTTTAATTTTTATTCTGACCATTTAATATCTATTCTGACCATGGTGCTAATAAAATACTGACCCAAAGTTGATTTAAATTCTGACCATTTAATTTTACGCGATTACTAAATAGCATCATTGATAGTGAAATTATCTTATTATTAAGAATATTAAATATTATTTTAATAAATATAAATATAATCTTTTGAATGATTAAACTGTAATTACTTTTTAGATAACGCAAAGGTTTCGCGTTGCTCTGAAAAACAATGATAGACGCACCATTGGCTTTGTGACACTAAACAGTTGGAGCTTTCAAACTACGAACAAAGAAGAAGGCTTTCCGACCGAGAACGATGTCACTCCTTGGAAGATGTATTGTCACAGAAGATCTCAGTCGCTTCCGATCACTTTAAATATAAAAATCAAGCTGCCTTCGCACGGAGACATAGCCGACTATTTATTCAACAACATATCACATTCCACATATAGATTTCACACGGATTTGGGATGCGAAATAGCAGTACACGAACTGATGGCCGAGTCTAAGCTATGCTTTGCACTTCCTCAAGAACTTCTGTTAGTTATATTGTGCTATAAATAGTGCCGGTGAATAGCGTATAATTTTAAAAATTATTTCAGTGGGATTTGGATACAGCACGAGAAAGAAATGCTTCAAGAGGTGGTCTGCATAGGTGAAATGGAATTACCGTGGAAGACCAATCAAATAGAACTTCTAAACAAACACTACAGCTTGTATAAATACTACAACACTGCTTTAGAAAATATAATGTCTATCAGAAAATCTAATAAGTTCACCTTCAAGCAAAGCTGTCGAAAAGGTAAATATTTGTATATTTTAAATAATGAGTACAAATATTCCTACAAAAATGTAATAATTGTTTTATATTGTACGATGGTGAGTTAAATGAACATATAACACCTCGTATAACAAATTAGTTAATTGCTCATTATATATATTTTTTTTTTTATGGTCATTACAGATGATCCAAATCTAGAGTTTATACCAGTAAATTTGCACATTCAACGCATGTGGGCTCATGATTACAATTTGAACAAATCTGGCTTTTACGATACGGTCACCGTCGGAGCTTTTACTGCGATTTGTCAAAAATCTGGAGTAGAAGGAGGACTATTTCAGTAAGTTATTTATTCAATGTCACTAATATTTGATCGCATGTATGCATCATCAGATGTTTGTTACAGAATGGTGCAATCAAAGAATTCCAACAGCGTCGCGAATCCAGTACAGATGGCAAACGAAGCTGTACAGGCAATTAAACAGTTGAGAGGAGAAGTCGTAGATACTATGAGTAAACTGTTGACGCTGGCAAAGGCTCATAAGTCCGAAGGTATGATGCCTTTGACTGAGAAAATGGTTACGAAAACGCGAGCTTTGCTTTCGCTCTGGGATTCCGGGCTCGTCGAGGACGCTTTGAGGTTCATCGACGCGCACAAAGTATCTTCAGTGTTTACCGAAAATGACGACACACCAGAAAATTCAAAAGTGAGTTTAAAATCGAACAACGATTCATGTAAATACTTGACTTATTCACATTTTCATCAGATGTTCTCAATGCTGAAGCGACTCAATCTCAACTTGAATTTGGCCGAGGCTCTCACTCCGGACATAGAAGATTTCGCGACGCCTTCGACTCCTCAAGAAGACCACCTCGTAAATATCCCACTTCCTAATTCGTGCAAATACATGCATAGATTCACTTTATTTTATTTTTATTCGACAGCAATTTCTAGACACAGAAGCAATGTGCAGTTCTCCGTCGGCCAATTATTACCAACCGCACGACGAACCGGAACCCTGGGACTTAACCCAGCTGAACGTGGAAGCGAGCGTAATGTGTTTAGTCAGCAAGGTATATAAAAAAAGCATATTGAATCTTTAGAAAGAGTTTCATCATTTTATGTAATGTATATACATATGCAATTGCGAAGAATTTAAATTTTTATATTACATCGCAGCGATCGTTTGTACACAACTTCGACTTTTCAACGTATGTGTCTAACCAAAAGTATCTTTTGATTGTAGATCAAGTTCTTATGCGGTCATCGCGGAAGTCCTGCTGTCAGATTGCGAGGTCAGAAACCAACGAGCGCCAACAATCGACTGTTTGCATCTACTAATGGAAATGTAATTAAATTTTTAATGCTCCTTTTTAATTAGATGTATATTGAGAGATTATAACTCTGAAAAAAAGGTTAGGAACCCCTGTGTTAAACGATAATAAATGGTGGACTTTTCCAACATTTTGTTTCGTTCAATGAACGAATTCTGCGAATTTCGGTCATAGTAGAGACCATCGATAAACATTCTATTATTTTTTCGAGGCATAAAGCATTTTTTGTTTTTTGCATTTCGAAACAAAATAAAGGACCATGGATTTTGGAGCAGCACTAGTCACTCGAGTATTTGAGAGAAAAAACGACTACCTGTGTCGCTCAAGTATACAAATTGTTTCATTCAAAAATTTTTTCAAATTCATTTAAGATAGTACAAACGAATATTTTACGAATATTTGCGAATATCGGGCGAATAATTCGAATAAAGAAATTACTTGAAACAAAGCTGACCTTTGAACATAACTATGCATAGGAATTAGTGTGTTTTTTTTAATTATCCGAATTATAAAAGTATAGCGTATTTAAAATAATATACTGAAAATAGGACTAGACAGAATTGTTCAATTATATACTATTAATGTTTGCTTACAGAATCAGAGTGCAGACGAGTCTTTAACTAAATCTGAGCGCAGCAGTTTAGATTCTGAGCGCAACAGCTTAGAAAATAAATCTAGCTGCGTAGATAATGTCGTAAAAAATAACGAGAGTAATTTAATAAGCGGAATACAAACTATACCCATAGCAAAAAAATGCAACAGATTCACCGATGGTTAGTATTAAATTTAATTATATAATATACAATCTAAGAACTGATTCGACTATTATTTATGTATTCAAACAGGTTTGAATTTGGCCGATGTTTTGGATTGGGCTTCCGAATTACGGCCGTCTATGCGTAAGCTGCGCCAAGCGATGGATGGTCTTCTGAAAGGCGGCAGGCTCGCTCACGCCATTCTAAGAATTCAGCAAGATCAAAGTGTTCTTCAAAAAGCTATATCTTTGCAAGTCAGACGTGACGTTTGTTTTTCGCAAGCTGTAAGCTACACATCAACGTCATAATAATTTAATGGTTATATATTTATAATTGCTTTGTGTGTTTTAGCTAACGTCTTTAGTCACCGGTTTGCTTTGCTGGCTATGGAGCAACGATATTGACACAGTCACTACAATTTTAAAGTCCGGTTTGGGTCCATTGTGTTATTTCGAAGGTTTACTAACTCTTTACGAAAGCGAATATGCCATGTGGGGCGATATGGTAATAGCCATTGAAGATCTTCAAACGGTCGCATTCCAACTCGTCAGATGGAATCATAGGTTAGTCAATCTAAATCTATTTATATACCAACAATCGTTTAATACGTATTATTGTATTATATAGAGAAACGCCGCTGCCTCAAATCAAAGGCTCGAGAACATCGCTAACGGTTACTCTTCCCGTTCAACCGGAGTTGTTGGCCAAATTTTCCGATAAAGAAGTAAGTTTTAAAAATTCAACTGTATTTTTATTGTTTATAACAAAAATACAACGTTTTATCTATTATATTATATTATATTATTTGAAATTTAAAATGCATATTATTATTATCTGTTATAATTCTTCAATCTGGAGTGGTGTTACTTTTTTGTGATATTGTTTATATTGTCGTTATTATTTAAATCAGATTTCTGCTTCCGATTTAGACCTAATTTTAATATCACTCTTCATTATCCTCATTGGAAGAGACAAAATCAAATATAAAATCCTCTCCATCACTATCAATAAACTACATATAATCACCATCACTATATTTAGCCATTGGTCATTTAAAAAATATAATTTTAAATAATATCCACAAAAAAAAATAAAAAATGTTACTAGCTTCACAAAAATGTAAAAATTGTCCCTGTACCATATTTGCATTAACACAGTCAGTTCGAGAGCTATCCATTTTATCATTATTCATAATTGAGAATGAGATGACAAGTTTGGGTTTACGCCCAAAATCTCTAAAGCATACGATACAAATATACGTTTGATATATATTCATATATCAGTACTCCTGTCTATATTTTGAACAAATTTATAGATATTAAAATCATTACTATTTTTTTTATATTTATCAATTAATCGGAGTATCGTGTGCTTTACAGCTAACAGTAGCCGCGTAAACCCAAACATAATGATGAAACGGATAGCTCTCGAACTGACTGTGTTAACGCAAATAGAGTATAGGTTGTGCAGAATGAAATATATTGGTTGTAAGCTGTAATTAATAATATAGATGTCACTGATTTACAGACTTTTAGACTCAGTGTCTTAGTATTTAGTTAGTAGTTGTTAATTGCGTTTACCCCGTTGTAACACGTTGGGCTAACGCCTGTCATGCTGTAAAAATAATAAATAAAATTGTTTATTTACAGAACATGAAATTTACGATTACTCCGATATATTTCAACATCGGTATTAACGAGATGGCTACAGTCGCCGAGTCTTTAGGCACAACTACGCCACAATACAAGTCGAATATAGATAACTTTGATCGTTTGTACGAATATCATTTGCGTTATCAAAAGTTAAACTTGCCGAAGCCAGATAGTGCGTCGAAAGGCGCTCAAAAATCTAAATCGTTTGAGGATATCATATTGAAGACAAAGAAGCTGGTGCAGAAGAAGGGAAAGAACGTAGAACTGCTTATGGAGGCTGCGTATATTACAAGAAAATTAGGAGGTGATTAATATGATTATATGTATATGTTTCGATAATTTATAATGAATCATTTTAGGCATAAGGTTTACATCGTGCAAGAGCGGCAAAGATAGGACTAGCATGTCTTGTACATTAGAGCAATGTAACATTTTAACTGAAGAATATAACTTAGCATGTCAAGAGTTTAAGAAGACTTTGGATTGCACTAGAAGGTGAATATAGTTCAATATAATACATTTATAATATAAGAAAATTATTAATATTATATTTATCGATACAGTGAAGGATGCCGTAGAGAAAACACAATGAAGAACATCGGAGTCAGGAAGTACGCGTTCAATAAAGCGGAAGTCATGGAGCTGCCGTGCGATTACAGACCACCGTTGGGAACCTACGGATCGACACAAACATAAATCACATTCAAAAAGACTTATTAAACTGAATTTAGCTTTATTATTCTGATATAGTGACATATTACTATGTATATAATGAGACTAACTAATTTTTCGGTAGACTTATAAAGTCTCTTTAGTGTTAAGTTTTAACGAACCTAACCAATTTTTTTAGGATGGAAATTATAACATCATAACTACCAAGTAGGACAATCGATTATATTATTATTATAGAATATTTGGCAATTTAGCATCGTCATCCTTATAACTTATACAACTCTATTTAATTAAATAATTGATTGCGTGCAATGAAACGATACAATTTAAATTTATTTATATACATATATATATACATTTATATAGTGCCAATTCAATACGCTTTAATATCTAAAAATATACTACTTTTCTCATTACAAAACCGATGATGTAGACCGTTGAAATTTTTAGTTATGAGAAGAATATTTTTTTTCTGTTTTCGTGATACTGTGATTTAAATTTTTGCTTTAATCAACTGCGAAAATATATAGAAAACAAATGATTTACAATATATTTTTAAACATAAATACTGTGCCAATGATAAAATAATATACTACTTTAAAAAGGTGACATTAGAAACGGTTATAATTGTCATAGTTCTTCCTTATCATGAAGTAAAATACGTAATCGAATATATCGTTTTTAATTTTTATTACAATAATAAAATTTTGAACACCGGAGATTAATATTTAAATACTTTAATATATATTCAATTATAACCGTTATTCAATATAAAAATATAATAATATATAAATAATAGATCCATTGAAAGCTTTATATTTATTAATAACTATTATTTATTCAGCTGTTTTGTTGCTTCTTTGTTATGTTAGTATTTTTCTAATTAAAAATATTGATTGTTATGTTATATTTATTTATTTTTACTGTTAACATATGTATTTCAGCCATATGAGTGGCATATTTGTTATTAATTTGTGATATATATAATACATGATATATTAAAGTCATAACAAAAGTCTTGTATGTCATAAATAATATTTTTTTTAATACTTAATAATTTATATATGTAGTAAAAACGGGGTATGCGGGGTTTTAAATACATTCGTAGTTAATTAATAAATATTTATATGTATACATATATATGTATTTAACTGAATTTATTAGTGAATTATTTTTTTGTCACAATAACTATGTATGTATAATATATATCAAAAAATAATATATTTTGGTTATAAGGAATAATTGTCGCCACGTGCCAATTATCTAATCATGTACTTATTAATAAATTAAACAACAACGGTTTGTGCCAATAGTGAAGTTATGACACATTCCATAATTTTTCTTTTTTATTTGTTAATATTGTAATTATTTAATGTTTCAAGATTAATAAAACTGTTTTAATTGTTTGTCTGGTTTTATTTATTTTATATAATAATATACAAGAAACTTGCTTTTAAAATGTAGAGCAAATAACTGACTAAGCAGCCAGAGCCCCAAAAAAATTATCCTTTCTCAGAAGGCAAAAATTCTCATCAAAAGCAATAAAATCGTGCCGTTGTAGTTGCGGTGGGAATGCTCGGTTATCTAAGACTTATTATAACAATATTACGACTTATTTAAAGCGAATTTTGATCAATAGGAGAACGCAAAAAACAGTTAAACCTTCTTAGAAGCCAAAAATCCATGTCAAAAGCAGTAAAATCGTGCTGTCGTCGTTGCAGTGGGAACGCTCGGAAGACTTTTTATAACAATATTTCGACTTATAATAAGTAAGAAGCAAATTAAGCACATCTAAACCAAATTTTGACCAATAGTAGAACGTAAAAAACAATTATCTCTTCTCAGAAGTCAAAAGCAGTAAATCGTGCTGTCCCAGTGGGAACGCTCATTACCAAGCTGCATTAAACAGCTTTCGAAGAAAGAGCAGAGATTACATGCAATATTTTTCGTCACATGCCTGCGCTCAACAAGCCCCAATTAATACAGTCAGATGCTGGGTATCAGCTTAAGTTCTAGAGCTAGGGCGAACACTTACACTCGCACAAACCCATTGGTATTGAGGCCCTACGAGTTCATCAGAAGAGCGGTCCGCACCCCCATAGTACTATTTATTTTGAAGAGTTTTCTTAGATTATTCTCAGAGTATCAATGATCGGGCTCTCGTTAGCTTGCATTATCGTCATAGTATTAGCCTCACCCCTTAGGAACGTCCGTGCGTTATGTCCACGAAATAAAGGACAAGAGAAGCCGAAGATCTATCACAATGGCGAATAAGGGTTTCTAGAGAACCCATTATTTGAATGGAGCGTGTGATGCAAGAGCAGCTCTAAGATAGTTGTCTTCTCGAAATTTCAATGTGTAAAAACAGTATACCGGGGAGGTAGTGGTAGCGGAGAGGGATTTTAGTGGTTAAAAATCCTAGACGACCATCAACCAGCGACTCTTTTTGAAGATTTACCCTTGCACAATAATTATTTTATTGCTTTTTATGTGAATTCTAAACTGGGTTCCCCTTGAATTTGGACAAAAATATATGCCATTTAATGAAATACTATGAATCTTAATGAAATACTATAAATCTGAATGAAATGAATTTATTAAAAAAACTGGCCAAATTTTGACTCCTCCTGGAAAAAGCTGAAAAGATATACATGGTCTTTGAACATTGTCAACGGTTTCAGTAAGTCTTTCCGTGTCATCAGCATAACGAATATTGGTAATTGTCTCTGCGCCGATTTTTATTCCTTTTTGTCTCAGGAGTGCTTTGAATATGGTTTCGGTGTATAAATTGAAAAGAGTAGGAGATAGAACACACCATGTCAACTGTATTGAAATATTTTCGGTTTGCTCTCAATGCTTTATACTGCTGATTGATTCCAATAGCCCGATAGAACTTGGGCCCTTTATAATATATTTAGAAATTTTATAATATGATCGTGTTTGCACGTTAAAAGAAATTCTTTGATTGGATCGCCAAAACAAGTTAATTTTTTTTGTGTCACCAGAAAAAATTAACTTGTTTTGGGGAATTATGTACGGAGGTTTTAATTTATATAATAGTCTTCCAAGAGAAATCCGAAACAGCAAAAATATAACGGGTTTTATAAATGGAATAAAAAAACACCTTCGTACATATAGAAATAAAATATTATAATATTAAGTCTTTATTATTGTATATTTTTTCTTTCTGTTATGTATTTTTTATATATTTTTATATATGTTTACTAAATTTGTTAGATGTAAAGATTAGCTATTAAGCTAAATAAATTAATAAAATAATAAAATAAATAAAAACGTTGGGGCAGCACTGATACACAATTATATAATATCTCTTAGAACCACAATTATCCATGTGGCCCTTTGTCGGCTCCTAGATACGAACTTAACTGACGCTCGCTCTCAATCTCGTTTATCGTTAACTGCAACAAATTGGAGACAATCTACACCGTCACCGGATAATCTTTGTCGTTTGTTCAATTGGTGTGACAATCCGTGATTGATCTTATGTCATCATTATGAAATAAGAACGAGAGACGGTCTAAAAATAGGTCGGTCTATCAGTGAAAAATTGCAGTGATTTAACGTTCGTTGCTAGCTAGTTTAAAACTCACGGTCAAATTTTAAATTTTATTTTACGTTCTTATTAGTTGCTAGGAAAATAATTGTGGATAGCTTTATTAATATAATCGACACATTATTTATTTCGGTAGTGTTAAATTCCAGAGTTCTGGAGCCCAGCATCTTGTCATTATATGGTGAATGAGGCTTATCCCTTCTCAGAAGTCAAAAATCCACGTCAAAAGCAATAAAATCGAGCCATCGCCGTCGTAATGGATACGCTCGGTAATCTAGCGTTGATATTACGACTCTTATTTAAATAAATGAGAAACATATAAACCGAATTATGCCCAATAGGAGGGCGCAAAAAACAATTATCACTTCTCAGAAGTCAAAAATCCACGTCAAAAGCAATAAAACCGTGAAATAAAAGTCTCGTATCTGATAATAATTAATTACTCTCGCGACTTCCCTTTGATTATAACACAATTAGATATCCTGATTCATCGCTCTGTAAACCGCTGCGCATCTAAATGAATTGAGCTAAAAATGGCGCAAAATCAACATTAACTCACATAGTTCAGATATTTTACTTGTTTCAGGCTCGATTGAATCCAAAAAATCCCTTTCTACATTTGGTAGAATTTTCCTCCACGATAGAAAACGATACAAAGACGCAAATGTTATAAGACAAGACAAGGACGAAAGCTAAAGAGGCAACTGACAGGGATCGCAAACATACGAACGAATATAATAAACCTACCCAAACAATTTTTAAAACTTAGCAAATTAAATCATTTTTTGCGGGCTAATGTTGGCGGGAGCATAGAAATCGGTCATCGATTGGTAATCCCTGATCCTAAACAATTAGTATTTTTTTGATCATGATATTGGCATGTAAAGAAAACGTTCTACTGGATGCCTCTCCATATTTATTATTACAAAATATAATTTATTTTATATACTACTAATTCATTTGTTTATATTTATTTACTATTTTATATTTGTCATGTCTAAAACGTTTGAGTCGTCTGGTGTCGTCATATATAGATATACAATCAAGTAGTTCGGGTGCCATTTTGTTTGGGTGGAGTATCTATCCCTGTATGTATTGGTTCGTTAAGGTCTTTATGTATTACGTATCAGAGAGCGTCGACTTCCATTTGTAGAACCTTGTTTTGGAATCTCTGGATGATGGCGATGGTGGAAGCACAGGCATTTTTCGAAGTAAAGATATGTTTCCACCACACAGATCTTCTGTCAAGATATACCCCCAGGTATTTGACTTCTTCTTTTTATTGTAATATTAGACCATTTAGCAGGTATTTTTATTCATTGTGAACGTTATGTGCGTTGATTTTGTCGTGTTTGCTTCCATTCCCCAAGTTTTCCCCCATTGTTCGATTCCGTGAGGGTTTCTCTGGAGGTTTTAAATGGGTCATGATGTCATGATGAAAGGCGATCACAGCTGTATCGTTCGCAAATGTCGCTATTGCTGCTGAACCTATCTGTTGGAGATCAGCTGTATATATTAGATAGAGTACCTGTACCGGTCCTTTTGGAACTCCGGATTTGATTTATTTCAGCTCTGTGAATCCTGAATCCAAATTGGTGATCTAGAATAATTATATTCTCTTCAATTATTGTATTTGTTTGTTGAAGTAACAGTTTTTCGAATATTTTTGACAACACTAGTCTATACTAGTGAACGTCACATATTCCAATCACAAGAATAAAGTCGTATATGTTGCAGGAAAATACGATTGTGTGTTGTTTTTGTTTCTATCTGCGCTGCAATAACGGTTATTATCAGAAAACTGTAGCATATCGGTGATGATATATTATTTAAAAATACAATTTAAAACGTTTTAAAAATTAATATTGATGCAAATTACATACATATAATATATATATAAATTTACAAAAAAATTACATATCTTAAAATACAATTAATTACATTTAAAAAATAAAAGTTCAAAATAAAATCACGATCCATCTTCGTGCATGAGTTTGAAACCACTGATCTACAAAAATATATATTTTATTGCTTATGATTCACATAAGTAGTACTGTATATAACTAGTAGCTATTTAATGATCTAAACCAAATTTCACTGCTCAGAAGTCAAAAGCAATAAAATCGCGTCGGCACCGTTGCAGTGTGAACGCTCGGCAACGAGCGTTTTCAGCGAAATCGATCCAGTAGTTTTTGATTTTTTTAGTTCGTATGTACATATGTATATACTACATTCGAATTTTGGTCATTAGGAAAGCGCAAAAACAATACATATAGTTAAACATCAGAATGTGAAAGGACGTCAAGAAATAGTTGACTTACATCTACCTTGGCTTTAGCTGCACTTCAAGCTTAACATAACAATCAGTATGTAATCGGTCCTTTAAGTACATGAAATTAAACTTTAAATCAATACATAATATCCAGTGATGTGTCATTATTTATCTCATAGGCTTGCCGCCGGAGCCATTATAATTGCGTTATTTCTTTTCCATCCGTGTGACACGCGTTGGCCGCCATAATATTTGTAAATAATACCATACCATCTAAGTCATTACAATGTATTTTCCGATACTTTTTTCTGTTTATTAAAATTAATGTTTCAAGTGAAAAAATAAAATCAACAGTAAGTTAGTATAGCTTAATAAGTATTAATACATATAATTAGTTAATGCCATTTTTGAGAAAAATGTTGTTAATACCGAAAGCAGAATTTGATTGGATAAAAAATTAATTTTGCATCCGCGAGTTATACTATTAGACAATAGATGGCTGATATCATGAAATAAATTTATATTTTTATATTTAAAATATGTACAAAATATTTCCAATAATTAAATAAAAAATATTAAAGTAAAAAAGGCAGTTTAGAATAACGTGTTAAAAATATCAAATGTAATAATTACATATATACATAATTTTTAAAGTATTAAATAATATTTTTTACACGAAATAAAAATATTCTGAAAATAGATTTATTTTATTATGATATTTCAATAAAAATATTAACATTCATTTAATTTTCCTAATTTATTGAGAATTTTTTATTACGGTTCTAGATTCAGATGCATTATATTTTACCACAAAGTTCATAGCATAACATAATACGATCCTTAGATATCTAGTCTGCTGGTGTAGAATCATTACGCAGAGCTCCTTATTTGGGTGCCACATCAGCGCTTGTGTTAAACACAGTTATTCGACGTTAAAATCAGTCATACGATGGAATAGCTGTTTTGAATTGTTTTTTTATTTATATGTATCATTATTATTGTAAATTTAAGCGATTGGATTTTTTATGCGATAATTTTATCGACCCATTTGACGTTTGCGTGCTACGAATGTTATGTGTATTCTGTCTGATAACGACGCGACGGCCAATGCTGTATATATTGTTCGTGCACTTGTCATGTTTGATTGTTATTCTTAACTGATCCAAACTAATTTGAATTAGTTTTTGTATCGTCTTTATTCGTATAATATAATAAGTAATGCTTTTGTATAAATAATATTATTATTTATAATCTTAATTGTTATGTAAGTTGGAACGTTACAATATATTGTCCCATTTATCACTTAATGTACTCTAAACAGTCTAAACAACCTGTGCACATGTAAAACTGGTCAAGGTTAAGGTAGGACGTTAATAAATATGAGAAGTACTAGTAGGCCAAGATTTTATCATTGACTTTTAAAATTGTTAATTATTCACAAGTCATTTTTATCTATACAACAGTGGCTTTTAAAATATTATCTCTGCCTGGTTAAGTTAAAACATATACGATACGATTAAATTAATAACAAGTTCGATTCTTTATTTATATGAATGATTTGTCAGTGCAAACAAGGACCGGAAAACCATCAAATGTCATGGAACTGACAATTGTTAAGTTTATCGCTGACACAACTGGTTCAATACCACATGATAGATTGAGATATTGCCTACAGAGTACCTGCTGTTAAACGATACAGTGAATATTCAGAAGCTTTTATTATTTATCACACAGATGTAATAAATTTTAGTCAATTTAACTTTAACATTTTTACTGCCAAGCGAAATTTAGCGGTGTATGCTAAGAATGCCAAGCATTTTATTTGCATATATTGCTGTTTTATAAAAAAAAAATTGTGTGTGAACTTATTTTTATTATAGGAACAAAACTAGTTTGTACAAGTAAGTACGCAAAAAATATTTCATAATTTTACAACAAAAAAACAATATATAAATCTAGGAACGGACACCCGCGTCCTAGCGGCATTCATGTCGTTGTTCATAAGTTACTGCATTCAAACGGTTAACGTTTTATTAATTTAAATAAAAATATTTACGTCCATAAATGTTTTATGTGACGCTTCATTCTTCATTTTAAACAAAAAATAAATTTTGTAATAGCGACATTCCTTATAAAATTTATAATATCTATTTTAAATCTAATAATGTGTGAACCAGTAACTAACTATTTACACATACCGCTAAAAATTGTTACTTATTGTTACTATTTTTATTATAAAAAATATTCGCTATTCCGCAGAGTGCACTTGTTATAATTTGAGATAATGTGCATTGGGAAAATTTGGTTCGAATTATTAAATTGTCTATTGATGTTACGCGCAATGTGCTCAACACTCACTGAAAGTCTGATTTAACACGACTTGAGTAATTCACCAGCAGTAAATAAATTTATTATATTATTAAAATGCGACCTACTCGATTTCAAAAATCAGCAAATTATTTGTAAAAATTTAATTTTTAGCAAAAATTAAATATTTTAATTTTTTTTACAACGGCTGCATATAAAAGGGTAGATCCGTGCAGTACGTTTTTGAGTAATTTTTAAAGTACTGTGACCTGGAAGTGGGTCAAGTTTACTGAGCACGATCTAGCTTAATTTTATTTTAATTATTTATCACGATCTTCATTGCTGAGATTATGTAAATCTAGGTGAATATAATCTGCGATGTTCAGTTAAAATTATAATTATATAATAATCATTAATATCCATCTCTCAGTCACGATATAAATTGAAAAGCACTAAGGTTCATGTGTGATTCGAACGCAGGTCTTTCAGGTATTAGTCATTGCTCTATCGTGATGCGCATATCTATCTACACAATTAGTGGATCATCTGCTTCTTTCTTAAATTAAATATAAAATACTTTGTTTTAAAAAATGTCACAGTTGAGTCATTGGCGTTTAAGTGGTTAAACGTATAATTTTTATTTGACAGCTAAACAGTCATGTGATCAAGTGATAGTAAAATCCATTCCGAGCACTCCCTGATTCAATCTTATTATGTTTGAGTAGATATTAGTCATTTATTTACTGACTTTGGCCTTAGCACATATACATGTGTATGTTATTGTATACATATATTAACAACTGGCATATTGCTTCATGTGTTGACATTGACATTGACATTGAAGTAAATAATAATATAAACAACTTTTCCTCTTCTTCTGGTGGCATAATATAATTACTTCACGTTTGTTGGATTGTGACATTGCGACCTTAAACTGCTGCAATTATTATGATTATAGTTGGTGTATTAATTTATATTACTTTTATGTACTTTCACTGTAGCTACATTTTTTAGTTTGCAGGAAGTGAGCTTATGTTACTCATAGTAGATATTGAAATTATACTTTTTTAACAGTTTTATAAATGTTATACTCTTTCTAAAAATGCATTGATGTTCTGTCCATCAATAGCTCTGACTACCTGTAGTCCTTAGGTAATGGTTTTTAAATATATGTATTACAATTTGATTCATTAGTTGTATTAGAAGGAAGATACATTATTTTATTGGTTTCATTAGTCATATGGTGGATGACCTGATTCATAATCAACCAACAATGAAGTAATAAATAGTAGGTAATATCTTTAAAATGACTAAACCATTATTGAATTTTTTTTAGTTATCCATGTTCTTCGATTAGATTTCCATTCTCCTCTTTCTCTGATTGGACTCTGCAATTTACCTTATTTATTAATGACATAAATACGCTAGTTAAAAATTCAAGTTTTCTTCTGTATGCAGATGATTTTAAATTGGTTAAATTCATTCGATCACAAAGTTATTGAGTCTGCTATTTAACGTCATACTGTCATTTTCTCGGTAGCAGTATGGCACTCGATACAATAAATAAATTTTATTATTTCTATTTAAATCAAATGCATCCCAAATATTTTT
The DNA here is from genome assembly GCF_051122295.1 of Plectrocnemia conspersa. Taxonomy (NCBI): domain Eukaryota; kingdom Metazoa; phylum Arthropoda; class Insecta; order Trichoptera; family Polycentropodidae; genus Plectrocnemia; species Plectrocnemia conspersa. The sequence goes on from NW_028277170.1 coordinate 19,112,145, forward strand.
TTATCAAATAAAGTATAACATAAACATTGCCTTATCAACATATGTTCCAAAATCATTGACACGCTTTCATTAAAAAATAAAAATATTCATATCAATGAAAAATAAAGTTGTACTATAACACAAGTAAAAAATGTTGTAGCATATGTGATATTTTTATCGTGATTTTTTTTAATGAAATCGTTTTTTATCTCGTCCTTATTTCATAAAATTATTTGTCTGAATTAAAAACAATAAAACCATTAAATGAGAATCACAATAAAATAATAAAGTCAAAACATAAATAATGTTTATGAAGTAACGACTTGAATATTTTATTTTTATTTTATCGAACCAGTTCTTGGACTACAGATAGTCAAAAATCCGTGTTAGTTTTAACCGGAATATCTATATGTGTAAGGTAAACAACATAATTTGAATTCAACTTATGAACTCGACTGATAATGAATATTGCTATATTAAATAGAGTTACTGTACGATAAAATTTCGTTTTATGTATTGTATATGTTATTTTTTTATAAAAATTATATTTAAAAATGTGCAGTGTAATTGTACGTAATGCCCTTCTTTTAAAAGAGGATAATTGCTAAAATGAAATGTTTTTCCAAGGTGCATTTATTTTGAAGCAAGGTCTCACATAATATCCATAATTATGGCATCTGTAATATTCCATATTAATTTTTTATTTTTTTATCTGCAAATCATAATTAAAAAAAAAAGTTTTCATGGTGTTATGGTGTAAAAAAAATAGAGGAGCACTATTCCACATATTTTTTACAGCAGCAGTTGAGAAGCTGGATTCCCGGTCGCGATGGATAAGAGTAAGGGACGCGATCGCGACTCTGTAAATCTCATTCACAGATTGTCGACACCGCTTTTTAGCAACTTTAAAACATGTTTAATTGAGTAGACGCAAGGTCGCCGAGAGCGACCCCGTGCCCCTGGAAAACAATGATTCCGGGCCTCATGATAAAAATTACATTTATATATATATTTATATTTTTTAACATCGTAATATAATTTCTTGTATAGATATTGATAGATTTTTTAAATATTTAATTAATAACATCAATGTCTGGTTTCTTTGATTATATAATTTATATTTAATAGTCCGTTAGCTCAGAATTGATATTTTACAATTGTTTAAACAACATTTTTAATGCCCTTCGGTAGTCAATAATAATCGTGAGACAATTGTCTATAACAGCTCTTGCTACGTTACAAACACATTATAAAAAAAACCTTTCTGGATTATCGTAAAAGAAAAATAGCTCTAAATCGCTTTGTATTCTGCCGATTCCCATGCGTAATTTATTTTTATTGGAGCAGATTCTTAGATCATCAAGGCAAAGATAAAGCCGTTGGTCATTCAAATACTTTTGATCTTCCGAGAAAGTATGCATATTTTCAAACATCTGGCACGAACACCTTTGGAAAGGTTTCTTATCTAAGTGTCTTCTTTTATTATTTAAGCAAAAATAAAGCGAGTTCGAATGTTACAAATTTGTAAGCAATTTTTTGTTATTCTGAAATGTTTTCAACTTTTCTGTATGTAGTAATACATATATTTACATAATTATCATTATTTATTTACAACCGATGTATAAATGTTACAGTGAATGTGTATTTTTTGGTAAATTTATATTTTCACTAGTAAAGTCCAAATTTATTTACACCAATAGATATTTATTTTTATTAGCGAAAATATAATTTAACTCTAAAATGTCTATGAGGCTCAATTTGACAGTTGCGAAACGTCCATTTGCTGTTCAAACCCAAACCTAACCTTATGAAAGTTCTAAAACTATAATTAATTTTAGAATTTTTATTAAGTCAAGTCCAAAATAAGAATAAGTACAGACAGACATCACATCTCACACATTGCTCCACAGTTTATCTGCATTTCGATATTACACTATGTTTTAAAACTATCCTTACCGATATTACTGTGGACTTCTAATATGAGATGGCTGATCAAAGTATATTAAAACCGAATTTTGGTCAATAGGAGAGCGCAAAAACAATTATTACTTCTCAGAAGGCAAAAATTCACGTCAAAAGCAATAAAATCGTGTCGGCGCCGTCGCAGTGGGAACGCTCGGTAACGAGCGTTCCCACTGCGACGGCGACGGCACGATTTTATTGCTTTTGGCGTGGATTTTTGACTTCTGAGAAGTGATAATTGTTTTTTGCGCTCTCCTATTGGTCGAAATTCGGTTTATATGTTCCTCATTTAATTTGTAATATTATTATAAGAGTCATAATATGAACGCTAAATGACCGAGCGTTCCAACTGCGACGACGACGGCACGATTTTATTGCTTTTGGCGTGGATTTTTGACTTCTGAGAAGTGATAATTGTTTTTTGCGCTTTCCTATTGGTCGAAATTCGCTTTATATGTTCCTCATTTAATTTGTAATATTATTATAAGAGTCGTAATATGACCGCTAGATGACCGAGCGCTTAAACTGCGATGGCGACAGCACGATTTTATTGCTTTTGACGTGGATTTTTGCCTTCTGAGAAGTGATAATTCTTTTTTGCACTCTCATATTGATCAAAATTCGGTTTAGATGTGCTTTATTCGATTCTCACTCTCAATATTGTTATTAAATGTCTTAATATAAGCCCTTGATAATCGAGCGTTTTCACCGCGATGACACGATTTTATTGCTTTTGACCTGAACTGAAAATTCACTATATGGCAACACTGAGCAGCAAAGAAAACACTACTAATTATCAGATAAATATTATGAATAGTATTTTTTAATGCCTAATTTCGCATAAAATATGATTTCTGAAAATATGTCGCAACGGTGGCTAATTTTTATATTTATTTGTGGCATAGAAAGGGTTAACTCGTACCTATTATTATTTATTCAAAAATTGTATAAAGATGTTAAAAAATATATAAAATGTCATTTTTGTCATGAGGCCCAGAATCATTGTCATCCTAGAACCATTGTTTTCTGGGAACGTGCCAAACAAGGCATTGTTTGGCACGTTCCCAGAGCTGTATGTCGTGGACCCAAACTGGTTTCAGAATTTGGTTGTCTTGATAGATTGGAGTTTCTTCCCGTAAGCTAATATAGCTTTTTTTTATATATTCCTTCCACCGCATGTCACCACCACCAAATGGGATAGTGTTGCCGTATCTTTTTAAATAAAATTAAAATACATATGCAGTACGTCAATCTGAAAATGCTACTCACATTGTAATGAATCTGAGTCGATTTTAACATACTTCATTAAAATTGAATGTAGGGTATTGTTTTACAACACATCAACACGATACAAGCGACGTAATCTTTAGTATTGTAATTATTATGTTGATATGTCCATGACATTCGCTCGCTTGATGCAACTTTGACCATAAAAAATAAAACGATTCGTCTTTCGTCATTCACGTGATCGCTGATATTGTTGTGTTGTTTTATTATATTTATTATAACTGTAAAGCCGATTAGCTAACATAAACATTTACTCGGGAATGTGGAAAATTTTATCTTATCGCTTGAACTATAACTGTCGAACTTTCTCTGTCGTCCGATTTTTTTATTAAGTTGCTTCGAATTCAACTATAGGAAATGAAAGATTTTAGCGAAATTTAATCTGATTCAATTCTTGAAAACATATTTATTTATTGTTTACAAAGTCGTGATAAAATAATAAATTTGCACAGTGATAATTTTGCTTTGCACGCACGTGCACATATTTGGTACTTGAATGCTAATATATGACTAAGAAATAAAAACATATTTAGGTAGTTTTCCTTATTATCATTAATAAATTTTACGACAACACATCTAAGGCTTCCTATCTTATGAACAAATTTCCAAAAATTTCAGAAGCAAAGTTGAAAGAATGTATTTTTGTTGCGCGGATGAGTTCGAAAAACACTTCACTAGTTAGCTGCCTGGAAGTCATTCAGAGCTGTAGTGGAACACTTTTTGGGTAATAATAAAGACTCTAATGTCACTTAAAATTCTTTGTAATTGTCACAGTGAGCAGAGAGCGGATGATGCAAACGAACTTCCCTCTCGAGCAAATCAGGTGATCTTGTTGATTGTGGTGAAACGTAAATCGATCGAATCAAAACTAGCGCTGCTCACTTATCTACTTGTGGCTCATTATGCCGAATTATCAAAGCAATTTACCAATTGACTACAACTGGGTCGGCAGGAAGGAAACCGCGCCGATCCATGGTGTGCCCTCTGAACAAATTGCTTTCCATGCACGCGGTACAATATAAAGTATATTATGATGGCTGTTGCGAATATCAATTGCACAAAACAATCACGATAACGATTTGCATCAATTGCAACGAACGAGGGGAGAATATAAGTCTCTCTAAAAAAAGAATACATAACATATGTACATATATTCTATTGTATGAACGATTTTTTTTAAATATGTATAAAGAGTGATTTTTTTCATATTTTTTAATTGCTTGTCTTGAATTGGAATATTATTTATATTTGAATTATTGTTGCTGTTTATTTATTGATATTGTTGACATTTGACCCCGGAACGCCGCGGCGTTCAAATCGCCCGTATAGAAAGTAAACCAGAATCTTCCAAGCCTTCCAATTCGTTTGAGTGTGCGCGTATTGCAGCAGTTGTTTTAATATTTACTTTTATATCAATGAAATTGCAACTTATTTATAAAAGACAAGACAAGATAATAAAAATATTTTTAAACTTATATTTACATTATTTTTATCTTTTGGTTCTAAAAAAAAATATATTAAATTCAAATCTACGAACATTTTAATAGTATAATAAAAGAATATTAATTTTTGAAATAAAATAAAATATTTATGCTAAGCTGATATTTATATTTTTAAATTAAATTCAAATGACAATATCGATTGCACTCGTTTTTTTACTTTTTATATTTAAAATATATTTATTTTATTAATTTATTTGTATCAATATAGCTAATTTTAATATTAAACAAATGTTAACTAAACATACATAATACATAAATAATGCGCAGTGGAAGAGGTTCCAGGTGTAGGTCAAGTGCGACAAGTGGGTCGCAGTGAGAACGATATTTGCCGAGCGTTCTCACTACGACGGCACCGACACGATTTTATTGCTTTTGGCTTTTGAGAAGTGATAATTATTATTTGCGCTCTCAAATTGCCTGAAATTTATCACTACATGTAATACAGTCTCAGTGATATAATGAAATAATGAAATCATTTGACTTGTTAAATAATTTAATTTGTTTTTGCATAAGCACAAATATATTTCACCACAATTATTTTCAATAAGCTATTTTATCATTAGTGTTCTTGTGTAATAAAACATGATCTCGGTCCGTTAAAGATTTGTTAAACAATGTGTTGCCCTTGCATCAACCACAAATATATTGCACCACAATTATTTTCAATGAACTGTTTAATTAATGGCGAACATTGTTATTGTGTAATAAAATATGATTGGAGTAGAAAAAAACGGGTTTTACTGTATTGAAGAATCTTTTTTACTACATCTATATATTAAGGACGTAACGTTGCAAACTAGTAACTTTGAGGTAACGGGTTCGATTCTCAGCAGCGGCAATCAGATTTTTATTTATAAAAAATGCGCTAATATAAATTATATTTCACATAATAATTTATAATTATTAATATATATGTCACCGGCTATTAATACATTATATCTGATTGACTTACTCAATTGGTACAGATTAACCCAATTGTAACGTATTGGGCTTACGCTTTTCAGCTTACAACGGAATATGTAATAAAAATAATAAAAAATAAAATACTCGAACCGTTTAAATGTGGAAATATTTATAAATTTTGACCAATAACGCTTCTATTTTAATAAGTTGTGAATGACGTGTCACTGATGTAGTGGGGCCGGGGCTTTTTTTCAAGCCAGAACGCGTTCCGATACTTTTTATAAATATAAAAAAAATCCTTTTTGAGACTGGGAGAATAATCTACGCATGTGTAACATTAATGAATTATAGAAAAAGTGCAATTAAAATGTGCAATATATAAAATAATTATTCGCTAAAATAAATTATTTGTGCACCGGTTTTCTGCGAGCGTAACTTATGTATTACTCTCTGCAAACAGGGACGTTATTTCAGCTTTTACCAGTCAGTTTTTTTTTTTTTTTAACATTTCCATTTCATCAAGAGAATCCACGTCAAAAGCAATAAAATCATGCCGTCGCTCGATTCGTATTAATACTTTTTATAACAATATTACGACTTAGAATAAGTGAGAATCGAACGATGCACAGCTAAACCGAATTTTGACGCGAAACAATTATCCTTTCTCAGAAGTCAAAAATCCACGTCAAAAGCAATAAAATCGTATCGGCGGTTCCATATTAAATAATTTTATATCCGCAACAATATATGTACATATACAGTAGACCCCCCAATAATACGGTAAATTGGAGACGTGCTATTTGGGAGCGTGTAGTTGGAGGACTAGACTAATTTTGTATTCTAAAAATAAAAATTGTGGTCCAAAAGTATTTGTAAACACGAACAAACATTTTCATCAAATTGATACATACATATTTTTATGTAGTTAAAGTTTGCAAAATTTGTCAGCCCAACATGAATGTCTCAATAATTTGTACGCAATGAATGTGTATTGAAATTAAATTTAAATAGCAAAAGATTTGTGATTAATGTTCGTGTGATTAGTATTTAAGAAATAGTCCGTTCCCCATTTTATATATATATATATATCATGCAATCAAAACTAAACCACAAACATATTATCTATATATTTTCCTTATTCTTGTTAATCAAGGTAAGGAAAAAAATATTTATAAAAATCACTCATTATCAAAAGAGAGATAAAATTATTTTATTTTATCATCTCATCTCTATGAGGGGAAAATTGTGTTAAATTATTGTACAAGCAAATTAGGTCTGTAAAATATAAATTGGAGCAACTAACTTGTTTGTGAGTTCGACTAGGTGTGAAACATCAACACTTTGAAATATATTAACAGTAGTTCTTATTTGTATTGTATGTTTATTTTAATTTGAATATATACGCTATATTGTCACCTAGTTGACCATATTACTACGATCCTACGAGCAATTTATTTTAACGACGGCTACGTTAGTAATTATAGCAGATATGTACATATAAATAACAGCATCTCTTAGTAATAGGTATGGCGTATTACTCATAAATGTTACATGCACAAATCCATTGAGTAATCATCGTTGAATAAAATTATCATCTCTTATGGCATTCAGTTATTCACAGTTAAATACTTTAATACATGTGCAGGGATACATCGATACGATCATCGCTTAGATTTCAAAAGTGCAATGGATAATTTAATCTTTCGGTGTCAAGTGGTAAGATTAACGTTTCAGTCGTTAATTCGACACGTGTAATATCTATATGGTTGCACATATACAAATGTACAGCATTCGATAATTAGATCAATTTGCGGTTATTTTCCTTGTATATGTTACCACTTCTGCTAGGTGTGCAAATTTACTAGGAAAAAATTACATTTTCTTATTAAAAAAAATCATAAATACATGAGCGTGTAATTAAACAGATTTTTCCAGGTACTGATTATTTCGGATAAAAACAATTCAAGATCATCGATGCCGGCTAAATATTTCTACTATCTCAGCGGATATACTCTAGTGTGGCTTTTGAAGAACGTTGAATATGGGTTATTATTATTTAGTAGGAAGTTTTACATTTATGTGTATATTGGGTCATCGCGTGCTGTATGTTAAACTCACCATAAGCAATTTGTTGTCATCATGTCCTATTTCATATTATGTATTGATGTAATAATGTATGTACTATCTTATGCTCGTTGAATACGGTTCTATTTTGGAATGTATTTTCAAGGTCCGCTGGAGAAAATTGATGCAATTTCTTGCACGCCAGCTGCACTTTTCTGTATACTGTCGTTTAAGGTCATGCGACATAAAATATGCAATTAAGAGCAACGAATACATTACGTTCTTGAAGACGTTCGGCAAAATTTTTGTGCTGCTACAAATAATAGTACTTCTAGATGTAGATTCAGACTCAATGTGTAATCGAAAATGCATAAGATATAATTTAATCAATTATAATAGCCGGCCACACACGAGCGGATCTGCCCGCCGGATTTGTCCGAAACGGAGGTCCGACGGACAAATCCTGTTGTCTATTGTCTGTCCGTTGTCCGTACATTAATAAGATTCATCAAAGGACACTTGATTAAATAAATCCTGTTTTTAAAATAGTCATTAGCAGATAATAAATAAATAAATAGAGGCGGCGACGCGTACTAAAAAAATCGTGCAAAGAAAAATTTAATAATCTAGTCTCTCGGTGAGTAAATTGATGAAGAAAAATATGAATTAATAAATTAGAAATGTGACAACCCTATTTGTTTGTTTGTGAAACGTCAAAGGGTTTGTGAAACGTCAAGCGTCAAACGTCATCGTCTCTATTTATTTCTTTATGCCTGCACTTCACTCTCTGTAAGTTGGCCAAGGTTGGCCAAGGACGGAGAATATAGTGGGCTACTTCGGTCGAGTTCGGTTCTACCCGCTCTAAAATCTCTCGGAAGTTTTCCGAGGATACCGAGAACGAGAGGTAAAGTGGGGGTAATTCAGTCGACTAGGCCAGCTTCGAGCGCTTCCGAACATTGTCGGCAAACGGACCGAAGTCGGAGCTGCTATTTCGAGCGCGAGTGGTGAGATACTTCCCTTGTCGCTCTCTCGCGTGTAAAGTGACGAGAGTGAGAGATAATGATATGGTGTTTCGTAAACTGAGATAGAACGAGTAACTCGGATCAATTTCAGTATGCGTCCTATGGTTAACACGCATGTCGAGCGCTGCATCGTGGTCACGTGGTCAAGTAATAATACTTCAACAGACTTACTGATATCTTAGAATATTTTAGGGCACCAATTATATTTTTAATAGTATATTCTTCTAACCGTTATTAAATTTTTTCATATAAAATTAAATAATTAGTGGTGCTTGATTTTGTTAAAGAAAATCGTTTCAAATATCCTTATGTATTTTCCTATATCGGTTTATATAAATGTCACACCATAACGCATTCTTATTTAGAATCGATGGCGACAAATCTAGGATAGTCACAGATGTGGTGTTCGTATTCTGAAGTATCATTTTTATGCTTTATGGCATTTTGCAAAAGCCGATAAAGATTTTGCGTAAATTGAATATTTACGACCGAAATTGCTTTACTGATATTGTATTGGCGAGTGTCCACACAAACTTTTATAATTATCAGTAGCGTAATTTTAATAATATGACAATTTAAAAATTGCGATTATTTGGCACATTTTTCGATCGCGCGCAAATATGCCGGCTGTACGTGACAGAAGCCGCCGTCCGGACATCATTCACGGCCGCTATCCGGGTGGCATATGAAATTTGCGACAGTGTCGCTTACTCGAAGTCGTAGATCACGGCCGACTTCAGTTGTAACTTCGGTTCGGACAACTTTCAGTCATTACAGTGAGTTTTTAATACGATTATTTATTTATTTTGTTGCGTATGTGTTTACATAGAATATGATAGTATGTAAAGTCCCTAACATACTAAAGCTTGGTTATATGAAAATAGAGTCAGGTAAAAAAATCATACATATCCCAACTACATTAGATTTATTAATCTTCAATACATGAAAATAGATCTAAGACTTAATTGGTAATCTTTATTGTTTCGCATTTTATTGTTATATATTTATTGTTTTGTATAAGTTTCGATAAAAACGCCACTAATTAGCAACCTTTGTTTTGATCAAATTCAGATCATCTATATTCCCTATAAAATAGTTTAATTTATCTTACTATACAATTCTGTAAAATAACTATGTACGTCATATTTTTACATAATCCAGCAATCATCATTATTTAAAAAAAAAAATTCTACATATGAGTCAAAAAGATTATAAAATCCATTTAAATATGTATTACTTAACAGATTTATTTTTGTCAAAAATACATAAAAAAGAGCCTTTGTTCTGATCAAACTTTGCAGCTGCAAATAGTTCAATTAATATTATTATTAAATCGGTTGAATAATCTGAGTTTTCTTGTAGTGAATCAGCATTGTTTATAAAAAAAAATATATACTTATGAGTCAAAGAGATTGTATAATCAATACCAAATATTAACCCGTTGCTATCCATGGAAGTAAATGGCGTCTTCGTCGTTTTCAATGCAATGGAATAGTGAGATTTTAACGCACACAGGAGTTTTGTAAAGCTCACTTGAGAATCCATGATTCATATTACGAATAAAGCTATTCTTCTCACTAATATTTAGGTTCTGGTTAGTACTGAAGAACAATATGTTACGTCACAAAATAAAAGCACTGTTTTAGACGACACAAAAAAATCATATATCATAAAAAAATTGTTTGGGTATGTTTATTATATTGGTTCGTATGTTTACGATCCCTGTCTGTCATGATTGTTTAATAACAAATTCTTAACTATAAGCCACTGGCCAATGAGCTGCAATGGCAAAAATCACATTGACTCTGATTTATAAATCCAATAAATCTAATGTAGTTGGGATATGTATGAATTTTATTTTTTATTTGCCATAAAAAAATATGTGGTTTAGCTTGTAACAAGTTTTAATTATAAAACTTTGTGTGTATTAAACAATTTAATTTTCTTTATATGACGATTTTTGTTTTAAGTATCCCATCTTGCCCCGGTCTCCCCTATGAAGTGCTAACCGTAAAATGTATACATAGTTACATAATATTTTGAAAAACAAAAGAATGAATATAAACGGTTGTTTTTTTTATTTATTTCAATGCGCATTGTTTTATTCATTTAGTGTCTATTTGAATCGTAACAGCAAAATTAAATACAAAGATTTTCTTTTGAGTAATGGATGCAGAATTCAGTGGAATCTATCGATTCTGAAGACATTTCATCAATTACTACATCTTGCCATGCCCGTGCTGGCAATCCACCAGAAAGACTTCCAGGTCCAATAAAAATAAAATGTGAGAAGAAAGTGTCGTGTTTTTTCTGCACATGGAATAAGGAAAGGTACAGCATACATGTGTAGAAGTTGTGAAATTCCTCTCCATATTTACGAGTGTTTTTATACGTATCAAAAAATATTTAAATAGATAAAAATAAATATAAATTGTGATAGTGTAGTGAAGTTTAAAAGTGTAATGGTGAAAATAAATGTGTCCGTGCCAGTTGTAAGCAGAAAAAGGACGCGGAAAAATTTGGTGAGTGCATTATATTATATTATAAACGGATATTTTTTATTAATCGCTTATACAAAAATGTATGACGTATTTAAACATACATGTTATTTAATTATAAATAACTGGTTCATGATTTTATTCCTTTTAAGTGCAATAATATATTTTTTAATTATTTTACAATAAGCTAATACCGTGATAATTTATCCAAATTGTAGCTTTTTTCTCCTGGTTTCTTAATCTGTGAATGGTGAGGAAATTTAAAAATAACAAACACACACTAAAAATGTTCATAGCGTAATGAATGATTTTTTGGATTACTGTGTTATATAATTAATCTATATATACCGTAAAGATTTTAATAATTAATTTTGCAATATCATACATAATTTTATTTGGGATGTTTCGATTTATATTGATTGGATTGGTTTTATATTTACCTAGCCAGACAGGTTGACCCTCAAATTTATTTCTGTCGAAGAAGGGATACATAATATATTATTTTTTATATGAAATAAATGGTTCATATATTTCATTAAAAAAATGATGTGCCCCAAAAAGGCGACGTCTCATTGCATTGCGTCGCAATGAGATATTCGATTCTTTTTACAAAAAATAGAAGTAAAATATAATTTATTTTTCAGTTGATAGTACGTAGAAATAATATATAGAGGCAAACTTGATGGTATTCCAGTATTTTTTTAATAAAAGAAAACGCATGACTCATACCTGACTTTACGGCCAGTAAACAATGTTCTTTCAAGAGCTGTTAATTTACCACTTTGTCAGAAAAAATAATTTTGATACGGAAGTTTTTCTTCTTTTGGAGCGATAAGTCTTTCATCGACTGCTTTTCTATGCCTTCTAAATTTTTACACCAGAGGCCAGAGCACTATTAGTCAATTTATTCTAACGAAATATATTCCTATATTACTCATTATTATTAGTCAGTCACGATTATCCGATAGCATTTTATGAGAAAGGAATGGGAAGAAAATATAAATCGTTTAAAATGCGACATATTTTATTTTAAAAACAGATTTATGTAATTATTTATATACTTCATATTTATGATGTATCTTTCGTATGCCTATTTATTTTTACTTATGTTAAAAGTAACATAAATTAAATTCTAGCTATAAATGCTTATGTAAATAGTATAAAATAAAAAATATTTAAATACTGCAAAATATTATTATACATTAATGAACATTATTTTATTCTAAGCTTCTGCTTTCAATGCATTGTAATTTTCATAGTTCTATGACATTTAGATATCGTATTAAACAAATAAATACTTACGAATTTGACAAAAATATGGAAATGAAAAAAAAATCGGTACTACCGGTATTTCATTTTATAATACCGGTATTATCAGAGGACGATTTTTGCATTAATACCGGTATTTCCGGCACTGCGTATATATTTAAATAATTGAAATTAGTAGCAAATAATCTGTTTAGTTTTTATAATTTTGTGCCAAAAAAAATCGATAGATGTCATCTACACTGCAATATAGTTTGTCATTACTTGATTCCAAAAAAATAGATAAAATTGAATTTTCATACAAAATGATCATACTTTTCAAATCGTCATCAATTAGTTCATTATGGCTCGATAGTCCTTAATATAAATACAATGCAGCATAGGAAATTCTATAAGGTATTAATCTCAGCATCAGTGGCAGATCTTCAAATTTTGCCCCCCCCCCTCCCAAAATTGTTTTATCAGCTTCCCTCTTCTATAATATATTTTTTTATTATAGATATATATAAAAAATAATAATTTATTATAGACAGCATATATTTTTCATGTATCATTGCTTAAGTAATAAAGGAAGGCATTCTTGAAAATATGCAATTGAATGACCAACATTTTTTTTGCGATTTTATATTACTCTAACCGGCCGGCGGTTTTATCTTTGCTTTGGTGATCTAAGCACCCGCTCCAATTAAAATAAATTACACATGGGAATCGACAGAATGCAATTCGATTTAGGGCTATTTTTTTCGATAATGCAAAAAGTTTTTTTTATATTGTTTTTGTAAAGAGCAACAGTTGTTAATGCCAATTGAAGGTCCTTAAAATTATTGTTAAAATAATTTGAAAATATCAATGGAAAATAATGAGAAATTATATAATCTAAAAAAACCAGACAATGGTGTCATTAATTAAATATTTGCAAATCCAGAATCTTTTAAGAGTTAAAAAAATAGTTATTCTTCAAAAGCAGAAATATGTAAAATGCGGAAAGAAATTATTCGCAGATTATTTAATGGCTCGACGAATTTATATGACCCCCGCGACTCATATTTCTTTGTTACGAAACGGTCACAGGAAGCACAAATAGCGCCATAAGACCCAAGATTCCGTTACAAAATTCTTCAACCTCGGTGATATCCATCAATCAAATGTCACTTTATTTCGTTGTTCTAATAAGTAAGCTGAATAATTGTGCTTGGTTAGCAAGCTTTGCAACCCTGGATACTTTAGCCAGGACTGCAATGATGAGAGGGTGGTCACAAGCAGTCACCTGGCAGATGACGCTCGCCCGCCTGCGGATAACATACCCTCATAGACGCTCTCATCCTGAAAGGTACTCCACCATACAAGCACTGTAACAGAGTTGTTTTTCTATATTGTATATTGTCGCTGCCTCGCCACCTACAATACCTCTGAGGATATTCCACCGACAACATCCCTGCGCCAGCTTCTCTACCACTGTTCGGAGAAAACATCTTGCCCATCATAGTCTGTCGCAATATGTAATGACATCTAATAAAATTCTCTGGCTGCGAAATCACAAAAAAAAGAACGAGGATATTTGATTCTACTCCAGATGTGTTTTTTAAAGGGTTATTTAAAACATAATATGTAATAATGTATCTGCAATACTTTCTATCAGATATTGGTATTAATTAAAAGACAGTATGTGCCTTGTAAATTCATCTAGTATGCAGTATCTTTGAGCATGTATTTTTGGTATATTTTCCAAGTAATAAAAGTCAGTAACTTTTAATAGTAAAGTTACAAAAATATTCTCAAAAAAAAAATGTTGGGATATGATTCCCTCGAGTCGCATCGACGAGTATACAATTTGTAGATTGTATACTCGTCGTCATTTGGTACAATAGAATATTAAATCGAGTATCGGTTATTAAATTTGTTCATAAATATTATATATCTTTATGATATTTTAGCTTACGTGAGTTTGTGCACGTTTGTCGTTAAATTGAAGAAAACACGAATAAAAATAAATATAGCAAACTCTAGTTCTATCTGGATTATTTATAGACCTAATTTTTGTATTTATAGATGATATATATTTCTGCTATTACACATATTTTTATCATTGATATTAAATCTTATTGCGTTTATCTGCATTTCCATATTTATATTTATGACTTTTGTGCCGTTTAGGATCATAGAATTAGTCTCTTAAAATAGAGCATCTAAAATTAAACGAAGGTGACCGGTTAGATAGTAATAGTTATTTACGATCTTCGGAAACAAAAGTTTGTTTGAAACAGTCATAGAAAATGCCATAGAAATAAAACAGTAGTGTGACATTTGAGTGATATTATGTGTGATAATTAGCTGTATAATAGTTACATTAAAGAAGTGTTTCTTATAAATATTACGTTTGAAATTCTATAATCGAGTTATAGAATTTGAGATTGAAATAGAATTGTCTGTCATAAAAATAACAGTTTTTTTTTTAAAGGAATTAGTCTTAATCCAATCGATTATTGATAATGAAGCTTTTTAACCCTTATAATGTAGTATGTGTATGTCATTTTTCAATAAGTTATTACAAGTAGTTATGCCGGACACGCTCCTATCAAATGATATGTAATTAATTTAATATTGATTTTATATTCTTTAATGAGTTTAAAGAGTGAAATCATTATTATTTATGAGATATTTTTGGTACAAAAATATCTAATTAATATAATATTTAATTTTAATTATAATTATATATCAATAATAATAACTTAAATTCACAATTGCCGTCAAACAATTAATAAAACTGTCAAAAGCAAAAATAATCGTTGGTAAATAAACACTTGCTACTTAATTACCCTGATAAATAAAAGTAAACATAAACATGCATAAGATATACGCATAAAAGTATACATAACAACATACAGTTAACAAGACCAAGGTCGCTTTTATAACAGTTAACACTATCATTGTTAATATTTATTACTACACAGAAACGAATCGGATATATCAATCAAACGGTCGTTTAAAGCTAATAGTAAATATATGTACATAAAAAGAAAGACACTATCCTATTTTAAAGTATTGATATGATGAACTTATTTTGTATTTATAATATTTAATTGATACATTTTCATATGTAAATAAGGAACAGATCAAATTTTGAAATCTTTTATCATTTCACTCATATTCTATGAAACAGTAATAAATTAATATAACTACTGAATAATAATTAAGATTTAATTTATGAAATATGTTGTAAGTAATCGTTAGAGTGACTTCATGATTATCATTATTTCGTTATAACATTTGTTTTGCAATATCTATGCAGTTTCTACAGTACAATATTAGTAATATATTTTTGTTTACTTTGCTGTAAACTACCATTAAAATCTGATGGTCCATTGAAAAAACATTCCATCTCGTGTGACATCTGCAATTTTTTAATCATTACTAATTGCAATTGTAAGTCCAGCTGTGGCTTTTCATTCAATTAAAAAATAAATTATTAGCTGTTATCTAATTACACGAAATGAAAAAAGTATTTTAACATAAGTCAGTTGAATAAACTAAAACACTACTAAATGTATTAATCTGATGAGTTTAAATATCAAGGTCTTTTTTGATAGTAGGAAATAAAGAGCAATTATTTTTTGACTAAAAATAGACACTCTTTATACATTCAATATGAATTCCAAACGTAATTTCCTATTGTATATATTTTTTTCTTACAACACAAATATTCCTTTACGATTATAAATTAGTAAAAGTCTCGCAATACTGAATTCAAGAAGCTTTTACAAGCTGTTAAATCTTTAGCATAAGTCAAAATAGTAAATTAGCAATTTTATATATTTATTTATGCTTCAATATTTAGTGAAATTTTTAATTGTTTAATGATCTTTAACTAGCTTTTTCTAGTAGAAATATATCTTCGAACAGACTTATTTCTAGGGTAAAGTATGATATTCATTAGCAGTAAAAGATGACTTTATTTTAGAACTTTAAGTTATCTGAAATAAAGCCATAAAAATAATATATAATATGCCATTTTACAACAACCCTAAAAAAATTCATTCCATTAATAAACATTGTTATTATCAAACTGAAATAAATACTAACATAATTTTGATGCAGATAAACCAATTATAATGTCATTAATTTTAGGTCTACAGGTTAATAGTTATATATTTTTGTATATGTGTTGTATCTTATATATGTATTATATATTTTTATTGTCATATTTTTTTAATTTGTAATTATTTTTATGTAGTATTTTTCCTAACGGATAATTTATTATTTTTCTTATTAATATTATATAACTCAGTCGTAAACAATGATAATGGTAATGAAGTCTGTATGCTTTGTGTATATTTTATAAAAAAATGTAGCATACAAAACATGTTGTCTTACTAAACATTCCATAATTCTTTATAGAAGTGGGCTTGCTATAATCAATTGAATTTCATTGCAAAGAAATGTCACACAATTTCATTTTCAAGGCCGTCGATGACATGCAAAATATTCCTATCATCTCGGCGGATATATTCTAGACAGGTCTTTATGTGTTTTGAAGAACGTTGGAAATTTAGCCGGCACATTGCAGATCATTAAAATGCTCGGTTTTATCTTAAACAATGCGCGCTACTTCAGTATTGCGCACTCTTTATGATGCTCTAGTCCGCAGCATACTAGAAACTAGCTCTAATATTTGGATTCTAGGCGTAATGGGTCAATGTAGTGAATTAAAGCTGGAAAAAGTACAGCAGAATACGGGTATTATCCGTTCTTGTTTCTCAGTGGTTTTATTTTTGGAGCGTTACGATACACTTTTTTGTCAACTCGCAGAAGTGTTTATATAATTAAACACTTCTAAAAATTGTTCCATAATCAGCTCCGAATGTGGTTATAGTTCTCGGTCGCATCCACTGTTTCTTGCCTGTAAAGTCTAGCGCTTGCCAACTCTTCTCTGGCAAAGACCGTACGTCTGCTCAATACTGTGCATATAGATATTGACATTTTCTCGTTTGTGTCTGTTTCGTGTTTTTATGTGTTTGTGTGTATGCATACGTATATATGTATTGTAAAATTGTAATATATTTTATACTTTTGGCATTAGGTTAACCTGTCAGGTCATGATTGTCATAATTTTAATAAATAAATAATATATTTATCATATAATATTTCAAGCATTTCTGCAAAAGATTTGTTTCTTAGATATGTTCCCATCTTTTAAATCATCAGATCTAACAACTTTAAATTTGCATTTAAATTTTAACTTGAATTGTCATTTACTTCTAAATAAATATATATTATTTACATTGTTGTATTATTAATCAGGAAATACTACAGAATAATAAGGCTTATTAATATATATGTCATCTACTCATTAATACATTTTTTTAATTCATGAACATCATCATAATTATGTAAAAAAATATTAAGTGCGTGTTGCCAAAACAATTTCCCATCAAATATGCATACCTAAACAAACGAGTTTGTTCACAGTTGTTATTTATTTATAATCATCTTTTTGCATTATCGGATAGTCGCCCAAAAATGCCCACCCGTAAGTTATACACTTTAATTAGAAAGGCGAAAATAAATTCAGTGATCAATTTACTTCTGAGAAAAAAAACTTTCCTATTCCAAAATTGCAGCGTGTTATTACTTAAAAATAATATTTTTTAATTTTCGGAATAAATTTTTATTTAAAATCAAGGAAATATGTAACTAAATTAATATTTTTAATTGAACATAATGAGGAAAACCGTCGATTATTCAATCCAAAGGAGCAATTAAAATTATCACACATTCATCCACTCGTATGACTGTAATACACTACCCGGATGCGGTTTTTTTGTATATATATATATATTGTTTATTTAATATATAATCAATTTATTATATGTAATGAAATACAAATAACCTATTGGTTCACAGCCATTTTTTTACAAATAAGCTATATATACAATGGTTTTATTTTTATTAAATTTAGTTAAGGTTTAAGGATAATATAAAACCTCTATTGTTTAATTTAGAAGCTATTATTGTTTTAGTTAGAATGTTTTTGTGTATATACATATTTAAATTTAAATCCATTTTTGTCGTAGTTATTGATACTAGAGATTAGTGGGTTATATGTTCTCGCAATTTTTTTAATGTTTATCCGTGTGAAAATAATAATATTATTTTATTGTTGGAATTTTATATTTTTAACGCATGAGTACACTGAATAGGGTAAACTTTGCTTTTGGAAAAAAGCAAAGCTTAGCTAATAATTAAGCTACAATCCCGTTTTTTTGTCATTGATTTTAATAGAGAAAGATTTTATTTTCTTGAAAGCTTGTAGACGTTCTTAAAAATATCTTTGTATCACTGTAGTTTCAACTGTAATTGAAAAAGTCAGATCGTTTTAAGATTTTAATTCAAGACTTAGTGTAGTAGCAATTTTATTAATTCTTACTGCAATACAATTTATTGACAGTGAAATATTTTGAAGTATGTATATTACTTTTTTCCGGAAAAAGTTTCATATCTGTAGTTTTCAGTATACGTTAAAAAAAATTAGGGTTTAGGTTTCGAGATTTTTTGAAATGTGTTTCTGAAATACAGATTTATTTTAGTTTTCCTGTATGTTTTTTATATCCAGATCAATGTATTTAATAATTAAGTTTTAATGTATGTTTCTTAAAGATACTAAAGTGCTGTCTTAATTATTTTTTTTTAACTATGAGCTGAAGTAGTTCATTATTACAGAATTTTCAATACCTTGAGTTTAATTAATCAACACCATATCGATTAGAAAACCATGAGATTAGAAAAATCTAGATAAACCTATTCTGTGATGATCGATCGGAATTATAACTATATAATAATCACTAATTCCGATTTTTAAGACACGATAGAATTTTTTGAAATATTTATAAACACCAAGATCAGTAGTCAGAGACTTGTATTTTCTTATTATTATTCAATCTAATAAAATTTTAAATACTATTTATGTACTGCCTTATTTATGAATAAAAATTGTCGAAATATTGTAAGCTGAAACATTAATTTCAATTTTCTTCAAGGAATAAAAAAATGTTTATCTGAATATTAACACAAAAACATTTTAAAGTTTATCTGTCATTATAACACGAAAAATATTAATAAAGTCTAAAATAAATACAGCCTTAGCCCATAATAAAATAGAAATAGGCAAACCAGAATATTTAAAACATTTATTTATGCATATTGATTTTTGTTATTAAGTGATTTTTTAAATATAATGTAAAAAGTAAGAGCAAAATAACTGCTTTGTGGCTTTTCTTTTGATTGTAGCTTTAAGTAGGAAAAAGGCATAAAATGGCTGATAAATGTAAATACCAATGACCAAAAACTTGTATAATTTGATGTAATATTTGAAAAATATATGTCCATACATGCAATAAATGTGGCGCATACCTTGGGATTGTAAAATGATTCTAAAAACTAAATATTTTTTTCATTTATTATTTTTTTAATTTACGTAATTATAAAACGTAATCGGCTACAGGCAACCATACCGAGGGTGCGGCTAAAGCCGATTGCTTATCGTTGGTTACTCGTGCTCGTATTTACAGTCGCCCGTCATCAACCGTTCATGCGGTTGACATATTGAATCTGTCTATTTCTCCGGCCTTTTGGCCTTCATGTCTCGCAGTGGGAGCTACCGACTTCCCATAGCAATATTATATATATATACATATACATCACCTCATTATTTTTAGACAACTGCGAAATCAACCTGGGCCATGGTTGAGAGAATGTGTTGAGTGTATTAAATCTTAATTCAGAAAATTCGTATATTCGTTTTTTACCTTCCTGTTTCTTTAAAGTTATGCAGCAGATAAATTTTGGCTTATAAGTTAATATTGTTAAAATCCATCGAGCATATTTTTAATAAATAATCATATTTTGCGATACAAATACTTGGCGTTTCTTTAATCATTTACAATCTGTAAATGATAGTTGGCAGATGTGATGACTGTGCTGTACTGAATATTCCAATTAAAATTTAAAAAATATTAAAATTAAATATCTCGTACTGGATTATTTGTGTAGATTAGACGCGAGCTCCACTGGTAGCGACATCTAGAGTGAAGTGGCAAATAATAATTTATTTACGACCTATCATAAATGATCTGACTAATTTAAAATGTAATATTTTCATATTCAATTTACAAATATTTTTTAGCCCTAGTCAATGATTAATTTAGGTATTCTTTTTTTGACATAAAGTAAAAAGCGGAATGTTTCTTGTCGGTATTAAGTGTAACTTTTTTTGGTAGTTCTAAAACGAAGGTTCAGATGTTAGTGTATTCTGAAGTTAAATGTCGAAGTGCACTATTTTTTAGATTGATGAGGCGATTGACTCTTTCTTATATTCGACCATTTTTCTAAAGCGACGATCTTGTATTTTACTTTTTTATTAAAGACAAACAGCTGGAGATTTGCCAACGCGTTTCATTGCAACTGCAACTGTAACTACATTTCCTTGCCGTTTTTGCTAAATACCTTGTAATCTTCTGAAAAAATGATTTAGGATAGAACTCATCTATTTTAGGTGTGCACTATAATTTTTTTATGTTTAATTGTATAATCCCAATTCATGATGACCAGATAAGCTTATCTCAAGTAAATAAAGAAAATATTGCTTTCACAGTATTTTTTTAATGTATGTCCCACAGTACCTATGATAACTGTGACCCAACATTGTAAAAATATAATTTCGAAACAAATTGGCAAAATGTTTTTTAAGGGCTCATTTTCATTCCTTTTTTTAAACACCGTCTTTATTACCGAAAATGTCATTTTTTATTAATTTTGCATGCACTAATTTCTAGTACATAAACAATTATTTTTAGATTGCCTTCAACTATATTGTTTAACTTCAACAGTGTCTCGCTTAATTATTCGCCATTAACAGCAAATGGAGGTCTTCCACTGAGTTAATCTTGAAGGTTAATGTCACTCGGATGAAATGTCTTAAATCACTGCTAAACAGCTCTCAGGCGAGCAATATCTATCCAAAACTCAATTTGATATTTCCTGTGTTTACCGCTTAAAAATATTATTATTGAAACTACAACTGTTATTAAAATGAAAGATTGTTCTGGCTTAAGAGCCTTAAACTCTAGTCATATTGACCGCTGTTGATTTTAGCGTGTATTAACTAAGTCATTGGTCTGATTTTAATTTGCATAAAAAAGTGGAAACATATTTTAAGAGTTATGCTTTAAAATCAGTACTAAAGAAAAATTCATTGGGATGTTAAACATATCAAAATCAAGCTTTATTCAATTCGCACTATGATATTTATTAACAGAAGCAATCGTTTGTGTTTTGTTCTTAATAAAACTTGTTTGTGCTGTGCTTCAAATTCCTTTTGCCTAATTAACATTAATTTTTATTTGCGATTTTATAATTGGCTTTGATGCATTAATTTTTATGGCAGTAAAGGTATTCAATTTTGCAATAATCTCATTTATAAGTACATGAATATCGTCATTTAATTAAATTTTATTATGAGTAAAGTAGCAAGGAGACGTATCGAATTCATCAAGAGACTGTCAAATAAATTTTGCTAAGAGTCATTCGTCATAACAAATAATTTACGATCGACGTTTACGATGGAGTTAGTACAAAATTCTAGATAAATTTATGATAAGTGTGCTTCTTTGTATATGTATATAATACAACTTTCAATTAACATTATATTTATCTTATACATATTTTTACGTAGATCTTTAAACCATTGTTGAAACTTTTATAAAATAAAATAAATAAGCTCGTAAATGTCATATTTGTATGTTAACACATGTTATTCCAAGAGCGTAATAGGTTAAAACGCTCCTGTTTAAATAATAAATGATGTTTCTGAG
Source organism: Plectrocnemia conspersa (assembly GCF_051122295.1). Classification (NCBI taxonomy): domain Eukaryota; kingdom Metazoa; phylum Arthropoda; class Insecta; order Trichoptera; family Polycentropodidae; genus Plectrocnemia; species Plectrocnemia conspersa. The sequence goes on from NW_028277170.1 coordinate 19,134,494, forward strand.
AAACTGTGTTTATCAGTTTTAGCTAATTCTTGATGGATTTTTCAGGATCTTGGAACAAGTTATATCAATATGTTGAAAAGCCATTTTGCTATAAATAAAATAGTAATGCTGATACATATTTGCAAATTGCAAAACAAGTATATTCATTAGTACGACGCACGTGACGATCGGAGTTGAGCTGACTCGTATTTATCGGTTCAGAATTTTAATACGGTTGTTCTCGAAATTGATATTAAAATGTTAGAATACATCGGTCAGAATATAAGCGGCCATAAAAAATAAGAGATTTTATATTATATGAATCATTTTTTTCTGTCAGTATTTATATAAAATATTTATATTATATGCTCTGTATTTTAATGTGAAGGTCAGTTTTATGTTGACAGATGGTCAGAATAATAATATTTAGGCGTTATCAATGTGTTTTAGCGCTAACTTGTTTGGTTGGGCTTGCAACATTGTTTCTTTCGCCGCTCTGTCGTTATTCCCGCTTCGTTCATCGCTCTGAATACCTTCGTTGAGAGTTTTTTATTGGGTGTTTATTGCTATGAGAAACGCTCGCTCGCACCTTACCTGTCCAACAGTTTTAGGGCGGATAAGATATTTCTAAAATAAATAATTATAAATAATATAATATTTTTATTTTGATCATCCTATATTTTTACTTTAACCATTTTATATTTATTCTGCACCACAATAATATTTTATACTGACCCAAATTTTATTTAAATTCTAAGCATTTAATTTGTTGCCTTGATTAAATACCACTTGCAAATGGACTCAAACAAATAACAGTCGGTGTCTATACAAATACAAATCGGCGAAATATACTTAATATAGGAGGTACTCAATTAAAAATTGCGTTACAGATTCTCAAGTTTTAAAAATAGTCACTACGTAAAGTTTCGATTATATATGTAAGATTCATAAAACTGGCACTAAATAATTTAATGCAATCATTCAGATAGTTTAAGCTCAACTAAATCAGTCAATGGTTCATTATCATAAAATCTAAATTATTTGTTCACAGAAATATGCACACAATTATATTTATCTTATACATACTTTTATGTTTGATACTGTCTTATCTAGAGTTGAATTCTGTTTTTAGATTGATGCGTGTTTACGAGTGTATTGCACAAATGATATAATTCAACACGAATTTTATAGTAAATATGTTTTTTAAATGAATGAGAGGTTGCAAAACAGATACATATGTCATAATAATACGTCAAAGACCATGAAGATAACATAATGTACAAAAAAATTTTAGAACTGAAACGTTTTAAAATAATTATGTTTTAATTACTAAAATATTAGGTCATTTGAGACAGTCAGTATATGAATATACATACATTTTAATCGTTTATCCTTATATTAGCTTATCAGCTATTTGATAACAGAGGGGATAGAAAAAATAATGTTCATTCATTCAAAGTCGAATGTTTTATTGCTAAGAAATTTGCGAATTTTGCGAAAAAATCTTTGAAGATATTGAATAAATATATAATAACTATTGTAATCTTCATGTATATTTTTTTGAGAAATATAATAAACAAGCACTGGCTAGCATAAGTTAGTAGGAATGATACTGAAATTTTATGAATGGCTATACAATTCGTCAAATAAGACCGCAGATAACACATAAAAGGGCTCGCAAGAAGTTACTCGTTTTGAGAAATGCTGAATATCACCTCATATTCTAGCAGAACTGAGAATCTATATCAATATTAAAGCTAGAAAATATTTAACTTCAAAAAAAATAATCGACTATTCAGAGATTGAAAAATTATGGATCCGGAAAAATAAATTTATATTATAATTAAAATAAAATTCTACGTTCTATCGAAATATACATTGAAGGTTACTCAAATGCATCTAGTAGACGATATGTTTCAATGTTGGATATCAACCTTCGATTTTTAGATATAGTGAAAGCCTTAACGGAAATAATTCTTAATCAACAAAAAAAAACAGCAGTCAAAGATGCATAGGCAATATTTTTTAAAATTAATATGCATTATTTTATTAAAAAAATTATTAGTTTCTGTATTATATCTTAGACGCTTACGTTTTAATGATTTGTTTAATTGGCCAAAATAAACCAAATCTGTTCTGATATTTGTGATGTTAGGTTTTCATTTTTATTATTTTATCTTGTCGTTCATCATTATGTTTCATTAATAAAATAAAGAAATATTAATATTAAAAATTAGTATTTGTAATACGCGCATACTCAAGCGAATTGGAAGGCTTGGAAGATTCTGGTTTAGTTTTTTTGGAAGCAATATAACATATATATTGAAATTATCTCTGAGTGCTTCTAGTGTTATTGGTTTTATTTCATAACAATAACTAATTAATGAGGTTCTATGAAAAAAGCATATTCAATATTTTCCAATCTGTGTTTCAGATAACATAAAATGGAGTAACATATTTGAAGTTTCGATCTGATTATATAAATTATTGCCCGTATATATCTATGTTTTTATTTCACATGATTTAAATTCTGATCGTCATGTTTTTATTCTGACCGTATGATATTTTCATAATTATGACCATGCTAACCGAGATTTAATTTTAATTTAATACTGTGAGCTGGAAGCTAATCCATGGAACCACAAATTTATTTTTAATATAAACTGTAGCAAAGATGCTGAACGAAACGCTCATTTATCTTAACCCATTTATCGTTAAGCTAACTATGAAAGTTATAATTACGTTTGCAACAACAAATCCAGATCTTTAATACTGATAACAATGAAAATAAAATCTCGAAATCGATTAGATCAGTGGTTCTTAACCTTTTCAAAGTCACGGTGCACTTTTGATTATGGGAAAAAGTGGCGGTGCACCAGAATTAAGAGGTCGAAAAAAATAGGTGGACATAATTTTTATTACATATTTAAAAAAAATAATGGTTACGTACAAAATTACATACAAATTTTTTACATCTTTTTTTAAATTAAATTATATAAAAAAGTTTAGTATTGAAAATAAATTTAGTTTGCTAATTTTGCCCTAGAACCAATTTTTAAATACGTGTTTTTTAAAAAATATTTGTATTAATATTTAAAGGTGCTCTTTGGGTGGCAAATCGAAGTGGTGCTTTTCCCCCTTTGTTTACCCAAAATGACGTTTCTGCTTACCATAATGGAATTTATATGATCAATCAAAAATTAATTATTGTTATACCTGAGCTTGTTGGCTTTTGCAGATATCAGAAATATTAGGTCGAATATTTTATGTAGTTACCCTGAATTCTACGTTTAATTTTTTTTCTATCTTTCTCGTTTTTTAGTTTTCATATTAGTTGTTGTTGAGAAACCAAGCTCGCACAAATATGATGTTGAAAACTGTAACAAAATTTTCAGTGCTTTCATGTAAAGAACTGAATATTCCTCTTAGACAGTAATCCAAAAATTCTTCATAGTTATTTCGGAAAATTTAATTTTTGGAGTACGATCGGTCGACAATGAGACTTATTTGATGATTTCGTATCCGGTCATAATTTTCTATATTTAAGGATGGAAAATAATGTGCAATCTTTTCTTCCAATAAAGTCAAATGTTCTATTATTGCGGAAATAACTCCCTCGGGAATGTTTTCGTTAAGTGAAGGAAACATATCTACTTTTTTTCTATTATTCGATTTTTCCAAAGAGTTATTTTTTTTCCGAAATCCTGTCAATTTGTCAATGAATGTCATGAATTTTTCTTTTTTTTCCTTGAATGCTTGTGTTAACGTTACTTAAGTAATTAAAAATATCTGCTAAATATGCCACTTTAGCATACCAATCATTTTTCTGAAGACATTTTACAAAATCATCCATACCTACATTTCGAAAAAAGATTAACAATTCATTCTTAAGTTCTATGAATCGGCATAAAACTTTACCCTTAGATAACCACCTGACTTCAGTGTGAAAAATCAAACACTCGTACATAGCTTCCATAAAAATGCAAAGTTTTTAAAACATGCGTGATTTTAAAGGTCTTGATTTTATGAAATTCACTATATTTACAACTTGATCTAGTACAGGTTTTAGTGCTGCTGGTAATGTTTTCGAAACTAAAGATTCTCTATGTAAAAAAAACAGTGCATAGATATAATATTAGGTTTTCTTGTCTTTGCAAGGACTACAAATCCTTTAAATGAGCCTGCCATTGAAGGAGCACCATCCATAGAAATTCCTACACATAATTCCCATGATATTTTAAATTGTTCTAAATATGAATAAATAAGATCAAAAACATTTTGTCCTGTCGTATGCTCGGTAAGTTCTTTGCAGCATAGATATTGATTCACTATTTTGTTTTCATTTATGAAACGAACGAATCCTAGTATTTGTGCCTTAACGCTAATGTCAGTAGATTCGTCGACTTGTAAAACAAAATATCGCTTGGAAAGTTTATCGTTAACTGTTTTCTCAATATCATCCGACATATTTAATTTTTTTTTTATTGTATCGTTTGAAAGAGGAATTTTCATAATTTCCTTTTTGCTTCATCACCAAACATAATTTTTCCTATTTCACAATATGCAGGTAAAATTAGAGACTGCTGTAGTATGTGGTTTTAATTGTACAGCAATCAATTCAGCAATCTTGTGTGACGCCAGTTGTGCTTTATCGGAAATTTTTACTGTTTTTTTAAAATATTTCGCTTGTTTATTTTGCATGCTTAACAATATTTTGAAGTAATCTTTACTTTTTGATGCAAGATCGGCGTGCTTCGTAGTGAAGTGCCGATTTAACTTGTCAGGATACATCGCGCTATTGGACAGTTTTTCTCCACATACAACACATAGTGGAATGTGATATCCTTCCTCATTGATGCTAGTAAAACTGAAACGTAAATATTCTTCAGAATACTGTCCATTATTTTTTTTGATTTTACTGGATATATTTTCTTTTGTATGAGACGTATGATGTCTAGTAACATCGTCACTACTTCTTCCACTTGTACTCCCAGTGTCATTCATATTTTGGTCTGATTCACAATTTCGTTTGGTAATAAATTTATCCATTGTGGGGTATCACGACTATAATAAAATATAAATTGATTGAAACATTAAGATTTTACTATTTTGCGGATTTTTTGTTTTTACCAATTTTCTCGCGGTGCACTTGCAATAAGCTCGCGGTGCACTGGTGCACCGCGGTGCACCGGTTAAGAACCACTGGATTAGATGTTTGTTATCATGTCAAATATCACATAAATATAAACAACAAATACCATATAAAGATGTGTTTAAAATATAAATATTTTTCAATGGTGATATATAATTAAAAAGGTTAAAAAGCCATTGTTTAATGTGAGGTTGATTTCTCTGTTTGATAACAGTAGTCGTATCAATGAAGCTATTTACTAATGAGATATTTTTTGTTTCAATATTTTCTATCCTAAATCAATTTTGGCAGTGGAGATAAAATAATCTCATTATGCTTTATGCGTTTCAACTCGGTTATAATGCGACAATAGCAGTTAAAACTTTACTGTTAATGTCACAGGTGGTGGTATTTGCCCCATCTTGAATTTGGCCATAAAAATGCATGCCATTTAATTAATAAAATAGAAAGCTTAAATAAACTGAGAAGTGATAATTGTTTTTGCGCCCTCCTATTGATCCGAATTTGGTTTGAATACACTTTTACCAATACTCTTATATCAGTAAAGATCATATTTTTAAAACACAGTGTAATATCCAACTTACTTCTACTACTTATTTTTTTATTTTGAACTTGATCTAATAAAAGTTTGGGTTAGAACAGAAAATGGACGTTTCGCAACTTTCCGATTGAGCTTTATGGATATTTTAAATTTATTTTCGCTGGTAGAAATATACATATATGTATCTACTGGTGAAAATATATTTGGACCATACTAGTGAAAATATAATTTCACTGAAAAATACACATTTTTTGTAACATTTATAATAAATAAATAATGATAAGTGTGTAAATGTATATATTACTACATATGTAAAATTTGTAATCACATAATTTTACTAGCATCAGATAAAATATATTTTCACTGATAAAAATATATATCTATCAATGAATATAATTTCTATCAATGAATATAACCCGAGAATTTCTGATTTAGAATCAGGGCCGTCATTTCAGTTTCTTTTAGCTTTCTATTTTATTACTTAAATGGCATGCATTTTTCTGGCCAAATTCAAGAGGGGGCAAATACCTGCCCCCTTCCCCCCAAATGGCGTTCCGGTGCAAGTTTTGGGTCACATGATCCAGTAACATTATTCGAATAATATCATCACAATATCTCGGATTTTTATTACCGAGCGACTTTTTCTTGCTTCTTCGGAAGCATATCTAAACCAAATTTTGCCCAATAGGAGAGCGCAAAAAACAAGTATCACTTCTCAGAAGTCAAAAATCCACGTCAAAAGCAATAAAATCGTGCCGTCGCCGTCGCAGTGGGAACGCTCGGTTATCTAAGGTTAATAGTATGTCTCTTATAATAATATTACAAATTAAATAAGGAACATACAAACCAAATTTTGCCCAAATAGGAGAGCGCAAAAAATAATTATCAGTTTGTATGTATATATAATTAACAACCTGGACGACTTGATTCAAAACAATTTGAAGATCTTGAGGCAAGGACTTTGGTACGAGCGCTTCTCTATGAATCATACAGTGAACTCGCTCTATATTTTCAAAGAACGAGTGATGATTCATAAATGTCTCTGACTTTTGCTCGGGACAAAACGGAACTTATAAAACCGAATTCAATGTAACTTTCCTGATCGTCTTTGATTTGCTTTGGTATTTTTCAAGTTGCCAACTGCTAAATATATATCCATGGCTTCTGAAATTAAAATTATAATTTTATGGGGGCTATGAAACTTAATGTATTTCTTAGTTATTTAATTCACTGATTTCAAATAGAATGAAAAAATTCAGTGAAGGAAAAGAAACGAGATAGCCGGCTCTCGGCTTTAGGTCTTTTAAAAGCTGATTAAAGTTTACACGAGCCGACAGTATTGATCTGCTTTAGGGAATCAAAATACCCGGCCTATACCGCTTCTACGGGTATTTTTAGAGGAAAAACCGGATAGCCGGTTCGGTTCCGGGTAATTTTTGTAAGCTATTAAATAAACTACTTTAATTTTACTTTAATAATTAATATCATTTATTAATAAATAGGGTATTGAAATAACAATGATTTATAAAAATATATTTCAAAAATACTAGTGTTTTTTCATTTTCTTCCGAATTTTTATGAAATAATGCTAATAATAAATGTGACAAATAATTATTATTTGTTGCAGTGATTAAAACAATATTTACCACATATGATACGGAACACAGCTTTTGAAAATGTCATACTGATATTTAAATATATTTTTAAATTTTATCAATCAAAAATGAGTTAAAAAAAAGAAATTGCGATTCTTACACGCTTACGATAATTCAAAATTAAAATATTTTTAAAGATAAATACCTTGAATGTTCGCGATTGTGGTTATTTAAGGATGTCTAGCCAACTGCTCGCCTAACGATTAAGTGAAATCGCATTTTTCGATTTGCAGGCAATATACACCACCATGGTACAAAAAGATTAATTAGTCATAAAATCGCGGGGAAAGCCCAGACTCCTCGGCCGCGGCTCATCGGCCGGTCAATGCAATGTAGATAAAAATATTTTGGAAAATCGCACATTCGCCAGCGCAAAAATAAACAGCTAGTATTTACAACTGCATCCTTTCAAAATAACCCTTATCTATGCATTCGTTTATTTCGAAATCTATAGGCCGCTAAATTTTGTCCCTTTTTTTGTCGTTCGAAGACGTTAGTCGTTTAAGAACACCAATTCGGCTCTTCCGTTTAATTTGAAATAATGGAAAAAATATTTAAATGAAATTAACCGGATCGAATGCCGAATGGAATCACTGGTCTAGGCCCTAGACTTTTGGTCCTAACAACCATATATGTGGTCTAGTCTAAAATCTTTAATTAGTTACAAAAATCATCTAAGGATAATTGAAAATAAATTTAAAAATATTTTTTTAATGAATGAATGCAATTTAAATCAATTTAAATATTAAAATTTATTAATACAAATTTTAAGTGTATTTAATATATTTTAAAATGCATATGTATTATATTTATAATTTTAATATAGCAAATGAGTTTTTTCCTACTCATGCGGAATTACGTAAATTAAATAAAAATCTATGAAGCTCAACTTAATAAACTCTTAACAATTTCGTTATTTTTAACAAAGGTAGTAAGTAGCGTTATGATATTTGGTTGTTGCGCCGAGTTTATAATGCGCATGCGTCGTCTGTGCGAACATATAAAAAGCTCGCTCCGGCCGCTCATCTTTAGTTCGTCAGCTGCTAGCTTACGGTGTGGACGTGCTTATCGGACGCTTTTGTCAGCAAATACTGCACATCACAAAACACAACAGGTACTTTATATCGCACGTATTCGTTAGCTTATCATCAATCTTAAAATAAATCTCGCAGCTTTCTAAACCCCCGCGACGGCGCCGCCCTTCAGCCCGACACCCCTCGAATCAAAACTTTTTTAAAACAATTAAAAGTGACACAATATAAATGATAAATCAGAAACGCTTCATCGAACCATAATCCACACAACAGTAGTGATTTAAAGTACATTAATAATTATTATTATAAACACCATTGGCATTGTTCAGTTCGGCGAATTGTATTTTTAGTGCACGAATCAAATAAATTCTAAAGCGAAATTTGTTATGTTTTTTTGCCATTGCGACATTACTGCGATTTTCCTTCTGTGTAGTTAAAAAATTGTGTGCTCTAATTAATTTAGATATGCATTAAAATATCAAATTGAATCGTATACTAATTAATCAAACATATCGATTCATTTCACAAGTTTTCTTAAATTCAATGAAAAGTGTAACAGTGATATCGTATAATTATTATTGACATACACATGGTTTCAAATCATCGCAATGGAATGGATTTGATACTAACCATTGTGCTTTAAAGCTCTTTTTAATACTTGAAATAATATTTTTAATTGTCGGTCATGTTAATTATAACGATGAATATTTTACACTGATCTGGAAGGTCTGGACTCAAACTGTGCTTATTTTTTCTACTGGTGTCATGCGAAATTTTTTTTATAATAATTAACTATTTTTCATACTACAATTTCACCCACGTGAAGCTTTTGTGTGGCACACGCAACTCTTGCGTCACTTTTGAATCGTATCAGTAAAACTAATTGAATACATAAGCTGTATAAATATTTGCACCCTCAGATATTAAGCTTTATTTCGATTCTTCAATCGGCAGACTTAAGCATACATAAAATTTGGAGAAAATATCAAAAAGGAGTACGAAAAATTATATGACATTAAAAATAATGTTTTGCAGTTTATTTATTTAGAAAAATAATATTTTAAATAATTTATTTCTCAATGGAATAAAAAACACATTCGTGCATTAAGAAATAAATTATAGTAATAAGTAGTTTTTTATTTTCTGTTTATTTCATATATTATATGTATGTTTAGTTAAATTTTGTGTGGTGTAAAAATTATCTATTATGCTAAATAAATAATAATAGAACGACTAATGCATCAAGTGTATCAAGATGCATATTAAAATGTATTTGTATAATTTTTAAAGATTCACAGTACTTTGTTTAGTATAATCATATACTTTAAAATCTTCTTGTAGTTGAAATGATTTTTCAAAAACGTCTTTCACGTCTGGATGCATTTACATAATTAAAAGATATTTTTTCTGAGATGAGGCAAAGAGTCTTCTCACTGTTTGCTTATGAATTTATTCATTAATTTTGTAAGTAATTTGTATTTTTTTGAGAACACTGAATATACTTTATTCAATTAAAAAATAATCGTAAAAAGCTGGTTTTCTATTTTTTAAATATTACCGAAATATCGGTTAATCTGTTTCAGTTTACTATTTTTTATTTATTTTTTGGTACGTCATCCACAGTTTGATGTTCACTGATTTTACTACTGAAAATACAAAAAACAGTAAAATTTTATTTTGAAACATTGTCTTTGTGTTATAAAACACTTTTTAGCTTAATAATATTTCTCAATTTTTATGATCTCGATATGAGTTATGTTAACTTCTTCAGCAATCTTTCTAATAGTAATTAGAGGATTATTAAGCACAGTGTCCCTCATTTTTTTCACATTTTCATTAGTGGCTAATATACTATTATAGATCCACAATTTCTCTTCTCATATTTGCCGCCTTTGCAACCCCCTAAGAAACATTTGCATTATTTATAAAACTTTAGTTTGACATGCGATTCTACAACACTGCACATTATTTTATTTTTAACGTAAAATTTCTTATAAATTCATTGTTCCGCGTATCAATTAATCTTCGCTTCGGTTCAAAACGAGTTATGAGCTTTTTCGGTTACTGAATTTATTTAAAATCATGTGAGCACAACTGAACCTGTGACTACAGGTTCTCTGAAGATGGTGTATCAGACTTTTTGTACTACTTAAAACGAAACATTTTGCAGCCGCGAAACTCTTCCTGGAGTCAATGACACAAAATATTTTTATTTATGATGCCACATATGTATTTGTTTAATATGTAACAATGTGTCTCAATACACACGTATGTATAATAAAGCTTATCGCAATCGACCCCGTGTCAAGTTATTGATCTTGACACACATCGCGAGCGTATGGTTAAATTTTGACTCGGTCTATCTTAACTAAAACGGTCAATCACACTGAACCAAAAAATGGCAGGTGGATTTCTTGATGCAACGGTTGCATAGAAGACCATTGACAAGGTCAACATCGCGTGACAATTCCGCCTTATCAACTAATTACTTACATAGTTTGCCTTCGATAAAAAAATACTTACAACTTTTAATATTCCGCAGAATTAATTAAACTTTGATTTTATTGTATTTAACAATTACTTATATTGGAATTTGTCAAACGCCTTTTCAATGTCGTTGAATGTCGTTTATTATAATGCACAAATCAATTCCTGCATTATGTATATTTTTACATTAAGAATAGATTGATTTTGAATCACGATTCATTAATAATAAATAGCATCCATTTATTACCCTTATATTGTTGTTTCATATATATGTCCTTCCAAGTCTATTGATTCGATTAAAGATGTAACATTTGGATGTAAAATAAATGAAAACATAAGTCAGTCACTTGTTTATGCTCTCATTTGAATGTGAATGAGATGTTTGGGTGGTATATAAATCAATAAATCCATCATATCTTCATAGGTCTCTTTAGTAAAGGTGTCAATGTTATTTTGTCGAACATCATCAATAATTTTAAATTGTGAATCACTTTGGATTGATGTTTTATGATTCAATTTATATGGCGTATTTCTTAAAACTCGTATACAGAAGATTTTCAGTTAATTGACAGTTTCGCCATCAATATTTTTGGTAGTTTTCATAATTGCCTCCTCTAGAGGTTTGGTTGAATAAAAGTCTTCATTTATAGTTTGAAACAGAAACTCTCAGTTTAGGGTATCACAGCCATATAATATTACGTATTCGCTATGGGCTATGGTATTAGGCTATTGAGATTAAGTTGACACAGTATAGTCTGAAACATTAGATATGTATGTATAAATTAGAAATTATGAAGTTCTATTTATAATCATATTGTGTAACGAAAATGACTATTTATCTAAGATTATATAATTATAATTCAGATCGATCGTAGCATATTAGGTTTTCCTAGATTTTCTTGATCTCACGGTCGTTAATCATAATTGAAATAAAATCGAGCTAGATATATGAACCGTTGATATTGAAAGTGGGGCTAGTCCATATTATGTTATTGTTGGTTTGCGTTTGAACTGATTTAAATGTTTGTAATGATCTTAGGAAATGTACAGAAAATTGGTTTTTCGAATAGGCATTTCTACAATACCATAGTCGATTTCATTTGGCAAGAATGTCCAGGAAATAAGAATTTATGGTCAATAATATATGCATTATTATCGCTAGAGCGAATAATTTTCATCCACATTAAGGTTAACTATATATTTATATTATGGACAGTGCACATATCGCTATGTTTGTGAGTTGTCATATTTTGTAGATGTTTTAAACAACAAGAAGTTACTTCTTGTGATCCTCTGGATGCAGTTGGTTCATCCCAGGTATACATGTGAATTTCTTCATCATGTAAATTGTGGAAATCTTGAATTAAAACATACATGTTTCGTTTGTAGTATGAAACATAAACTCTCAGTTTAGGGTATGGTATTACTTTTTGCAAATCAAAATTTTTGAGACTTGCACTTTATTTTCTTGTAAGGCTTTTCTAGCTAGTTCGGCATATTTCAAATGAATTTCATATTGTTTCAACAGTTTTGTTTGTTCTTCATTATTGCGTGACGTTTTAATTTGCATATTGCGCGAATTGCACTTTTGGCACGTGTCTTTACGTGAATGATGAAACTGCAAATTAAATCCTTTGTTAAAAATATTACATTTATCAACGTGCAAATTGTACATTTTTCTTATATTCAATTCAAAGTTTAAAAACTTTCAATTTGGATTGTGAGATCTTGTATAGTGGCTTTCTGATTGAGGAAAACTCTCAATGTGTTCCTTAACGCGTTTTACTTCTTCCTCATTGGTTTTCATGAAAGAACCTTTTATTCTACCACGAAAATCTTCTCCATAATTTTGTTGCATTGAAAGCACAGTCCACTCTTCCTTTAGATATAATAAATGTGCCATAAGAAAATCTTTTGTACACTAAAATGTTTTCTTCTTTGCTATCTAAATAATATTTAAAACTGCAAGTCTTTTGCGCTCTCCTGTAATTTCTCGGTCGCATTCTTCTCTTAGCACTCTTCTATGTAAAACCATTAGTCTGTAAGACTCCAAAATTTCGTTTCCTCGTAACTATGGAAACTAACTAACATAGCACACTTTCCAATTTTTATTAAATTTATTTTATTTTGAGTGGACTTGCCTTTCAAAATCAACAAACAAATAGAATCATCGACCAAAATAAATTACACTGCTATTTATAGATATGATTGTGAATTGATTAAAAACAGAAATTTTAAGATAATTTATAATGAAAATTAGCTCTAATTTTTTTTTTGTAACAAATTAGACTTGCCTCACTTTCAAAATAAACGACTCATATATTGATTCTAAGCTGTAATAAAAGTTTATAATTAATAATATGTCGCTGATTTACAGTTTCTTATTTATAAATGTATATTTGTGTATTATAATAATACAATGTATTGATTTTTTATTACCATAGTGACGTATTGGGATAAGCTGTTAAGTCACGATGTTTTTGTATTAAATTTAAATAAATAAATCAGACTTTATTTTACAATAAATAAATATATTTAATGAGTAGCAAAAATCTTGATCAAAGGCTGAGCGATCTCTAATTTGTGATGATTTTTGCTCGGATGGTCAAATTTAATCGTCAACCTTTGTACAAGTTATGATAATATTCGGTACTATCACAATCACTATTCCTATTAAAAGTCATTCATATCTTCAAAATGATAAAAAATAAAATAATCAATTCTAAACTCGCATAGAGATAACTTCTGAACTGTACAATTTAATAATGATATCAGTAAGATCATAGCGACAAGCTTTTAATGCTTTTAATTCAGCAAACCCATCACTCTATTTCCGTTATCGATAGTCAGGATTTAAATAGAAGGTCCATAAAAGACCAGTGCTCATTATGAATCGTTGTCACACAAGAAAAAGTATTTTTAACTATAATCTTAATTAGAATATTATTAGAGTATAAAGTAGATTTTTTTATTCACAAAAATACAAAAGTGCAAATCGACATCATTAACTCAATTAATATTATAAGTTATGTGGAGTAAGACTTTGTGCTTTTAATAGGAAAACAGTATTTTTCGTTCAAATCAAACTATTGTAGATATAGGTTAACATTAATCAGTATGAGAACTGCAATCTAATTAATTACATGATACGTCCAGTTTATGGCCTAGATAGTGAATCAATTTCCTATGACGTTAAACAGCGAAAACCTATAAAGATGCACCACAAAGAAATCGTAAACATCGCTACCGATCGGGGTTTATTTTTAATCATATGAGCTCAACCTTCCTTGCTAACAACATAGTGGTGTTAGTTAACCATTTAACGATATGGGTTAGTGGAACGCGATTGCTATAACTTGTAGCATAAAGTCTGTTCCTTAATCATATAATGCACTTTTATAAGCAGTTGATAATGCAAATGTAATCAATATACTTTTATGCTGTTCATGTCATTATTAAAGCTTCTCGTTAAAGTGATTTATACGTAATTGAAATCATTCTGACTACATTAATCTTGTTCACTATCGTCCTAAATAAGGTGTATTTTTAATTCCGGTAGTACCGAATTTCAATTTTTGGCCTAATACTGGTATTGTAATCTTCGATGTTTCAATCGTAAAAATGTTTGTTTTGTATTATATGCTAATATATATTATAATAATAGATAAATAATTTAATTGTACGCGCATTTAAATAAAAAAACAGCTTAAACTTGTCTCGTAAGTCACGCCATTGTTTATCTATGCAATAGGGTTACGAGAAAAACAGAGCTTATGCTGGTTGCATTTTTTTAAAATTTACGTACAGTGGGAAATTTTAGCGTTGAAATCACTGAATAAATCAGTAGGATAGCCACTTATCCTTCCAGGCGTTTCATTATGTAATGAATAATAGAGCAATTCTCCGTTACTTTTTCCTAGCGTTTCCATCTTCAGTGTGTGTTTTTAAATTGTATTTTAGAGTATGTTTTCTACGTTATCTAACGGTTTATCCTTCCCCATTAAATATTTGTTATGTATTTTTTTTATACATACAGTAGCTTGCAAAATCACACTACATCATAATATTTCGAGAGACGAAAATTTTATCACAATAAACAAAATGTTTTTCATAAATTTTAGAAAAGATTAAGAAGCCCTCTTACCTTAGCTACTACTTCAGAAGTTTAGCAACTTCATTTTTCAAAGTTGCTAAGGGGCGGTGCTGACAATCCGTCTATACTTAGTATTTCGTTTGCGAGCTTTAGCTCAGTCTTTTATCACGCAATTTAAGGAAAGTCAACGGCGACTGTGGTGCTATATTTTCTCACTTCTACAACAAAATTAAGGCATTTATATGACTCGTCTGATTTTTTATTTTCTCACGTCTGTGTGACACATCTTAGCCGCCATATATTTTTATTGCTTATTTTATTTATTTATATCTATATGTTGTTGAGAGTTAAGCAGTGTCTAAATACATGCGCTGATAATATAGCTACATGAAAATGAGTTATACCATGGACTAGATTGAGAATTAGGTGCTCTTTCAAATGAACATATTAATTACACTAGTCTATTATAGCTAATTATATGCTAATACCGAATGTAACTAATATGTTATTACCCTAAATATCGCTACGTAGCTGAAAATAATTTTTAGAGGAATAAAATTGTCGTTATATTTCTTTAATATATAATTGTTGCGCTTCATTTAGCCTTCAATACTGTTTAAAAACGGAAAAGGATAGAATTAATCAACGATTCAACGCGCACTTTTTTGTTAATGAAATAATGGCTGTTTACTGTTCCGTCGATGAAGTGATACCTTCCATTTCGGAATATAAGAAGCACTCCAAATTACATGGCTCTCTGGATATCACATCTTTCGCCACATTGACAATGCACAAGTGCACTCCATCTGACTTGTACTGATGCTAAACAACGATCGTTGTTCGTCATAGTATAAAATAAATCGCTGTTGACGTCATGATGCTGGAGAAAGTAAATAAATGTGTGTACCATGTTAGTATGACAGTGGCACAAAAATTTATTTAAATTTATTTTACTCTCATCACTCATCCTTAGCGTTAATGTCGACTGGCGATTGTCGATAACGGTTTTTTGGCAGTTATACGTCTGCATACAATACCTTCCTTAACCCTTTAACCGCGGATGACACCTATAGAAGTCAGCAAGAAAATCGCCAGTATGCATTGGGCAGATAAAGGTGTCATGAACCATTGAGCTTTTTTTTAGTTTAATTCACGGATGAATTTATTAAAATAATATTTAAATAAATTATGACATACATAGGTGCTCCCCCACATATTAGCAAAAATTCGAAATGGCGCGAAAAAATATCAGTTAAACCACATATAATAATTATTCACATTTTATTTTTAACCTTTACCGGAAAAAAAAACTTTTTTTGTATTGAATCCACTACGGCCCAATTTATTTAATCAGAAAAATTACATATTATTTATATATCACGTTAAAAACACGCCAAAAGCAATAAGATCGTGCCGTCACCGTTGTAATGGGTACGTTCTAATTCGTACGTATAATTAAATAACAAATTAAATTAGGAACATATAAACCGAATTTTGATCAATAGGAGAGCGCAAAAAACAATTATCACTTCTCAGAAGTCAAAAATTCACGTCAAAAGCAATAAAATCGTGTCGGCGCCATCGCAGTGGGAACGCTCGTTACCGAGCGTTCCCACTGCGATGGCGCCGACACGATTTTATTGCTTTTGACGTGAATTTTTGACTTCTGAGAAGTGATAATTGTTTTTGCGCCCTCCTATTGAACAAAATTCGGTTTAAATATATTTTGATCAGACCTCTTATATAAAAAGTCCATAGTAATATCGGTAAGGATAGCTATTCTATTTTTAAAACATAGTGTACTATCCAAGATGCGAAGTCTAACTAAACTTCTGCTTATTTTTCCATGAGAGAAATATTTTGGACTTGATCTATTGAAACTTTCATTAGAGTGTAAGTTGGTTCGTTATCGTGGTGCAAAATCCAATAGTTATTTACTCAAAATTGCCTTTGAATTACCTCACACAAACGGAGTAAAACTGTTAAGTAATAAATACTTTGTGACATTATGGTAATAATTTGTAGTTAACTATACCGTTATAATCAAATTACCTTGACATTTGATTGTTTTTGACGTGCTTTTTTTCGCTTCGGTTCTTTAGGGTGCTATCATTGGTGCGATTGAAACTTTGTTTTAATGTCAATATACAAATGATTCATCGCCTATTCGACTTAATTCAAATTTTGGAACAAATTTGTCTGCTACTTATCTTATGGCATAAACGGTCTAAACGTCTTCTTCAGCAATTTTTCTAATAGTGATTTGGCAATCACTAATCGATGGTTGACGTGCTAGACTCACAATATCTCACGTCTTCTTTGACGTGTTTACAACCCTCTAAGAAATGTTTACACTATTCATAAAATCCGTAGCAAAAGCTTTTTACAAAATTTTCTTCACTGCACTTTATTTATTTTTTAACGCAAAATATTATGCAAATTCTTTATTCCGTCATTTATATATATATACATATATTTAATATATAAAGTACATACTTGTCCGATATGACGATTTCAATACACTTGGTATAAAATTAAAGAAACAAACCCTTTATAGATTTAGTATATCATCATCTGAACTTGTCGTTTTAATTATAGAAGAAATAAATATTTTTTTAAGCCAAATAATCTTTAATGTATATTTCACAATAATACCGTTGTCTGCTTTGCAAGTAATGTTTTTTTAACCCAAAATAGATAAAAATCTGTGGGCGAATAAACAGGATAAATTTAGAACTTGTGCAATTATTTTCAATGAATATTTGCTTTCGATGCTTTCTTATGATTTATCTATATGTCGTTATTAATGTATCTATAAATAGATCACATTGTATCTTCTCCATACTCTCGGATTAATTGTAATTTCCTCTACAGTTTGTGCGACCTATTATTTTATTTATCGTGCCATTAATCAAATGACCTACAAACATATTTGATACACTCATTTATAATTTTACAGTTTCGATTATACCAATTAATTTATTTATTGTAAATATCAACAAGGTAAAAACAATCAGTGCAAAATAATAATTTTAAAATAAACATTAATTGAGATCTGACACGATAGAAATTAAAAAACTGTAGCGCCATGCCTCAAATGAACATAGAATGCTCCCTGAATAATACGACTGTATGATCCAATAGTTCTAGCGACGCTTTGCATTTCGTATTTATAGTAAAAATGTAATGACATGAATAATGCGTTACATCTATATATAATATAATGATAATTTAAATAATGTGTTACATATGTATGTTATATGTAACACATTATTTAAATTATCATACTTTATGGTATTAGACCTCTCACTGCAGCGTCATCGACAATTTTAAATGTAAATTGGAAGAGTGCCGTAGTTGTAATGAGCACATTATTTATAGAAATATTCTTTATTAAACTCATTCATGAACTTGTAATACCAGGAACGACTTTTTTAGAACACTCAATTTAAACAAAGAAGCTCTTTGTTTCTTGTCGGAACGGAAAGTTTTCACGTAAAATAATTAACTTTTAAAAGAAATATGTTGAGAAAAGTCTCTCTTGAATGATATAAAATTAATTGAATTAAAAAATTGTTGCTTCTGATTAGGCGAATCAATTTTATTTTGTTATGACTAATATTTTCCGTTCAGTGTGGTAATTTATAATGTATATGCATTGTATGATTTGTAGCAATCGCGTATCTTGTGATTAGAATAAAACCCAACACCAATTGGTGGTGATGTTGGCTATTCATGACACATTTTAAAACAGAAATTAATAAGGTTTTGCATCATTATTTATGAGTTTCGTTAGTCCTTCTTTATTTTTTCAAACATGCAGGAGCACCGTTAGTTTCTAAATCAACGCGAAATGTTGCTAATGTTGTTTTTACCGGAATCGAATTTCGAACGGAGGTAAAAAAGTATGACAGCGTTCAGGCTTATATACTATCGGGGAAAGGGAGGAGTTCAACGTCCCAACTATTCCACCGAAAATAAATCCATTGTTTAGTAACGTCTATCGGTTTAAGCACTCATTATTGTATTGAATGCAAAAAAAACATTAAATTGATTAATCCTTTATGTGAAATACACTAGTGCTTTAATCTAAAACTATGAATAAAATAGTACACTTTTTGCAATTGATTCAGCCCGACTTTTTGCGTATAGATATGTTATTCAGATCCACCAAAAACATTTTGGCAACGACAGTAACGACAGAAGGGGGGTTTACCCCCCCCCCCACAATCTTCAATTTGGCCTGAAAAATGGATGTCATTTGATAAAATACTATGAATCTTACTGAAATAAAAATATTTTAAAAAAACACTGACTCGCAAAATTTTGCCCCCCCCCCCCCTCCGTTGAAACAAGCAAAAATAATGTCCTTGATTCTAAACCAGAAAACTATCGTGTTATCTCTTAAATAAAATCTCGAATCTGTCCTGAAAATATTTTTTTAAATATGTCATTTCAGTGAAATCACATTGAAATATATTTTTAACGGTAGATATATATATTTTTACTAGTGAATATATAATTTTTAACAGTGAATGTGTATTTTTTAGTGAAGTTTTATTTTTACTAGTAAAGTCCAAGTACGTTTTCACAAGGAGATATATATTTGTGTTAGCGAAAATATAATTTAACTTTTGGGCGCTAGTAAAATTATATGCTGCTCTAAAATGTTTATGAAACTCAATTTGCCAGTTGCGAAACGTTCATCTCCTGTTCAAACCCAAACTTAACCAACACGAATTAAACAAAACTAACTTAACTCTCAGGAGAAAATAAGCAGAAGAAAAAATACAAACATGCGTCGCATCTCGCATATTGCTCTATAGTTAATCTGCAGTTTGCTATTATGTTTAAAAATATGATATGTTACTTTTTATATAAGAGGGCTGATCAAAGTATATTCAAACCGAATTTTGGTCAATAGGAGGGCGCAAAAACAATTATCACTTCTCAGAAGTCAAAAATTCACGTCAAAAGCAATAAAATCGAGCTGGCGCCGTCGCAGTGGGAACGCTCGGTAACGAGCGTTCCCACTGCGATGGCGACGGCACGATTTTATTGCTTTTGGCGTGAATTTTTGACATCTGAGAAGTGATAATTGTCTTTTGCGCTCTCCTATTGGTCAAAATTTGCTTTATATGTTCCTCATTAAATTTGTAATATTATTATAAAAGCTGTAGTGTGAACCTCAGATCACCGAGCGTTCCCACTGCGACGGCGAAGACACGATTTTATTGCTTTTGACGTGGATTTTTGACTTCTGAAAAGTGATAATTGTTTTTTGCGCTCTCCTATTGGTCAAAATTTGGTTTATATGTTCCTCATTTAATTTTATATACATAAGTACCTATGTTTTCGTCGATTTTTTTCCGCGAAAAAATTGTCTCGGTTTTCGTCGGTTGCCTCGGATTTCGTCAGCGTACGCAACCGACGCAATGTGTAGTGTTGCATTGTTTATTGTTATGTGAGCATCCACCCCTATCTATAATACTGGTTTATGATCGAGTGTTTAAAGATACGTCAAAAAATATGTAAGGCTTGGAAACATAGGATATGAGTACCGCAGCGATGCGCGTTTAAATGTATGATACTTTGTCTTTACATATATTTAACAAATACGCTTTTTTGCATCATGTGATAAATAGGGATGAAACGTGGATTCTCTGTGATAACAAAAAAAAAAACAATAGTTAATACAAATGCAATAGTAGCAAAAAAACATTATTTTAAAAACAGTTCTTACTGTATTTTTTTGTGGGGCATTAATTCATTTAAAATTGCTTAAACAAGGCTAGATAATAATGACAGATTGAATCAATCGTTAAAAATAAAAAAAAAATAAGTCACCATACTAAAATTAAGTGACTTAGAAAGAAAGATAATTTTGATCAAATGTCACTTGACTTTTATAAATTTTAATTTTAATGTATTTTTTATTATTGTTACAGGTAAGCTTCGCTTTGTACTTCTAAGTTACTAATCTACGAATGGTAAAGTAAATAATTTATTATTTTATAATTGAAGCGAATTTAGCTAACTTATGTGAGAGCTTTTCCACTAATCATATGCTTGATATACAATCGATTATATGCGTTTTTCATACATATATACACTAACCACAACGTACATAATAATTGAGTATTTTATGTTATATAGTGTGTCAAATTATAATTTAGGTAAATGGCCTCAATTTGAGTATTAATGTTAGATGTCATAAGTCTAAAGTGATAATTTGTAGGCGAAAGGTCAAGGAAAGTTTGTACTGTATATTTATTTAAAATGATATAATTTATATGAAATAATTATATAGGAAAAATAACCCTAAATTTTTGTAATATTATTGTAATATTAAACAAATGCGGATTTCGTCCGCATCGTTCCATTGTGCTTTTCGAAGGCGATGAAAAAATCCTTTTTTGTTTAAGAAAATTAAAATAAATCTGGGATATGTTTTTAGTGATTCATATGAGTAGCTGGAACGTTGCTTATCTAGTTTAAGTGTACACCATATTTATTTATTTTAATTATATTTGTCATGATAGTCAGATTTATAACAAAAAAATATTTGGAACATCTGGATCGATTGCATCAATCATTTGTTTAGAGCATTATTTACATGCAAATTTAAATATCGTCTATGAAATAAAAACAATATTTTGCATCAATGGTTAAATGTTTTTATTAACGAGCAATTAAAAAATTAAAAAAGCTTGCATCTGTAACTTATCGCTCGGTATTAGGGTTCTCAATTATCCGTAGTTTTTAACTTCGAATATATTAGATTTTTTCGGTTTTTACTGATATTAAATTCAATGTAAAAAAATCAAAATAAATAAATAAATTAACTGTAATTAAATTATTAAATTCATTGAACAGATACAAAAACAAACTTTAGAAAAATTTACGACGCACACCTGTTTTTGAAATAAACGTTAAGCGATAATAAAATGTGGGTATATATTATATTTTGTTTCGTTCAAGGAACGAATTCTGCAAATTTCGGTCATAGTAGATACCGCCGATAAACGTTCTATTCACGAATGTTTTTTTGAAAGCGTAAATTTTTTTTATTGTTGAGGAGAAGCGTCTTATTGTCTCGCATTTTGAAACATGTGTTGCTCAAATATGCATATTGTTTCATTCTAAATTTTTTTAAATTTAATTCAAGATAGTATGAACGAATATTTTGCATGAATATGAATATTCGATCAATTATTTGTATATTCATATAGTTGAAAATTGGGAAAATAATTTGAATAATCAAATATTCGATTGAGAACCCTACTCGGTAACAAACCCAACTATTATGAAGCACCCTCTATCCTTCTTCAATAAATTATTTAGCATTTGGTAAATAAAGCTAGGTGCTTAATTAAATGCTTTGTAGAGTTTTTTTTTTATTATTTGAGCTAACAGTACCATAACTTTTAACTGTTGTATTGACGTGAAAGTAAAAAGTGTTCTAAGTTATATTTTAACGTGGTGTTAGAACCGTCGATTACTATTCAATTAACATAAGGAATCATATGCTATTTTTTGCGATGTTCCAATTCAACATTTTGTTCTTATCTGCCTCACACGTTGTATAAAAATTATAGCTTATGAATTAACTTTCTACACCCGGAACTCTGCGTGTATGTTTCTTATAATACTGATACTATCGGCATTGCGTAAAATATTATGAATTGATTACAATATCATTTCGGTAGCAAAAAAAATTGAGACCGGTATTATGAGCTCTGTTATCAACAGCGATGGTGATATTGAGGCCAAGCATCGAAAGTGAATCACTGGAATTTAGAGGTCAGATTTTTCGCAGACGTACCGGTGAAACGGCAGATAATCTATTATGTAACGACATTATATAGCGTGACTTTTGATACGGTGGCACACATAAAAGTAGCCCGCCTATTGCTATTCATGGCATCTACAAATCAGGATCAATAAACATCGTATCGCTTCGGGAAAATTGTGATTGAATGGTTCGTGGAATAAAACATATACACTTTTATACAAAAAGTGACTTTTCAATAAACCGATTTTCAAATTATATGTTTGCAGAAACCGGATGAAAATTTGTGTGTGCATTAAAATATAAAAAATGAGCATTGAATAAATATTTTTTAAATCAATAAAAAATATTACATTGAGCAATATTTTATGTTCAAATCTGAACCTAACTTAAACATATTTAATGGAAGTTCAATAATTATAGTTAGTTTTAGATTAAGATTTTTCATTAGGTTAGGTTTGGGTTTGAACAGCAAATGTTACAGTAAGTTATATTTTTAACATTATCAATATAAATTTACTAATTAGACCAATTAATGTGTACGTTTAAATAAATTATTTGTTTCATTAACATAATAAATAGACATATTTTATTTGTAGTGTGCATTAAAACGAATGATTTGTGCATTAAAATATATAAAATGACCATTAAATTACATTGAGCAATATTTTGTATCGAAGCCCAAACCTAACCTAAACGAATCTAATGGTAATAATTATAATTAGTTTTAGAACTTTCATTATGTTAGGTTCGGGTTTGAACAGCAAATGTTACAGTAAGTTATATTTTTAATAGAATGGATATAAATTTTGTAATTAGATCAGTTAAAACGTATAGAACTGTATTTATTCACTGCGCGGATGATCCGGTAAACATTTTTATTTGAATGCACATATATTTTATTAAATGCCTATTTTATTTTATACATTGCTCATTTTAATTGTCCTCATTATCTTTTAAAAAAACTGGTAAAAATAAAAAATTGCAGTTTTTGCAAAAAGTCTTAAAAGCAGAAATTTTTAAAAAAGTCTTAAAAACATCAGATTCATAGCTTTATACTTTATTTTTTATCATATCGAGGTCAAATTTTCTTTATAAATTAGTGCTCGTAAAAATATCTCGACTTAGCCTAGTAAAAAAATAAAATATGTCATCTTTTATTTTGCCACAATATACGTCCGTCTGCAATACAAACTCTTATAAAATTGAGAATTTTCTTTATAGAATTGACCTCGTAAATATCTCGCACAGTTCAGAAAAAACCTGTTCAACTTCTTTCGAGGAATTTACGATGAATTTAATTTAACTGACTTCCCTAGTTTCCAGGCGCGTACGGTGAGACACATTACCTTTCGTTCGCTCGCGTGTTAAGTTACAAGAGCGAGTGAGAGATAAGGGCGTGCGTTACATACGTTCCGCACGCCACTTCTTCTCACTCATTCTTGTCAAGCGAAAGAGAATGTGTCTGCTAGTTTCAGTTAATGACAGGTTTTTTGCAGAAAAAGTAATTTTAGCTAAACAATTCAAGCATTATTTATCAATAAAGTGACGCTAAATGAATAAAATCACATATTTGATATACTCACTGATGATTTGATAAAGAAAAGATTATCGAAACTATGCAAAAAAATATGTACAATTTCCATTTAACAAAATAGACTAAATTAATGTAAAATATTTTAATTTAAAAATTACATTTCACTGAACACACGTTTTTGCCTTTCGGTAAGTTCGTGCGGTACCCATCACTAAAGTGAGCCGCAATCTTAAATATATCCTCTATCAGCTGCCAGTAATAAACCAAAATATCACATAGTAAATGTAATGCAATTAAGTGGGTCATTGCAGAATAAAGACATTTTCCACCACGATAACGCCATTTCTCATATAGCATTAACTAGTCATTACAGTGACCTTTCACAATCAGATAATAATTAATATTCACTGCTGATTGTCTCTGAACTGGAGATGGTCGGGTGGCCACTGACCATGCGATTTCAAGGTCAACTGCCCAGAATGACAGCAAAGTTGCATAAGACTAATAATGTGACAGGTTGGCTCGTGACCATAGCGTGATTATCGATGCTTCCGTGTTCGACGGTCGTTAGGCAGCAACCAAAAGCTAACTCCCACCCCTTCATCAACTGGATAATGACACGTTGCTCGAAATGATAGGCTTGACCATCCACCCTTTGACAACAAAACATTATTGACTTGTAAAAAGCACATGCAAGTATTCTACATAGATCTTGCTTACAGTATAGTGTCATAGAGAACGCTCTTTTATGTCTAAAAAAAACTAGCTCAACAATAGTTGTTGGTATATGTGCCAAACCATGAAATAGACTCAGAGACTCATTTTACCGTGACGCTTTTTTATTATTGTAAAATAATATAGCAATTTATGTACGAAGGATACAAAGATTAAATATTTTATTTTCATATAAATACCTTTTTATTTATTTGTTAACATAATCACAATGGACCTCGGTGCATTTGTTGATCTTAGTTTCTGTTTCAATGTCAAAGCACGAAAATTATGATTAAACGCTTTTTTAATCAATTTTTAAAGTGAGTTACTCGATGATAATAGTGCATTTTCACTCATTTACTCTTCATAAAGATGTTCATCTTTGATTTTGCGTAGCTCTTCGATTTTTATGATCAAGATAAGTGTCGTAGTTTTAATATTATTTTTAATTTACCTAAACAATGTCTCAGGTTAGTTCGCCATTTGGTCCTAAAATGGCGGATTTTTTGAAAAAATCTTACAGAAAAATTTTTAAATGATAATAATTAAAACACAATTAAAATATATTTTTTTTTGGCATATATAAATTTTTATGAGCAAGATATATACATATTTTCTTTTAATTAAAAAAAATTACTTAGTTCGTATATATATTTTAAGAAAACTTCATCTCAATTGTGTATAGAAGATAATTAGCAACTTCAATTAATTATCAACCACTCTCTGGATGATGTTTCATTATACGTATGAAATGACATACCAGTAATTATATTATGATTGTCACATTTTTATCTGTATTCATGGGTCATTATCCTCTTTTTTAATTCAGTTCATAGACTACTTATAAATTATTATGACTTGTGAAATATTAACATATCTACTTACAATCGCAATGATTCTAATATGTACATATATAGTACATGCATGTGAACATCAAATGTATTAAAATATTCCCTTTATGAATATGCGCGGATTTCGAACACTTTGATATTCAAATTACAAAAGGGGACATACTAATTAATGTTTGTATTATATGTTTCTGTACCAGAGAGAACCATTTTTAAGAGCAACTTAATCTAAAAAGTGATGGATAATATAAGTTACATGATTACAATACTATTATTAAATTTGTCTTTTAAAATATATTTTTTTTGTTCGCTTTTTTATGTATTAAATGTTTTTTTTCCCGATTGACATTCGCCAAGGGAATGCTATTGCGTAACGGACAATAGCTCGTATCGTTACTGTTATCCGATAAAAGTTATTTTGGAACGCCATTTTGGTGTTTTTAGTTCAACCATTATCGGAGAATGATTTTATTTCATTACACATTGCAGTAGCACTGTCTTTATTATATACAGAATGAATCATAATTCATATTTATTTTTGTTTCTATTTCAATTGCATCTTAATTCTAAAATGGCAAATATATTTTAATTTCATGCATGTATGAAAAATATGTATCATAATATGTATCACAAAGTGAAGCATATGGAAGTGATAAAATGTTCCTACTTAAGTCAAGTATTGTGTCATTCAAAAAAAACTATTACACCTTATGATGAAAGGCAATATACAATGAAAAAGAGAGTTTAGAAATAGCACTAACACTTTATTTAGGATGTAAGTGAACAAGATGAATTAATGTAGTCAGAGTGAATTCAATTACGTATAAATCACTTTAACGAGAAGCTTTACTGTTTAATAAAGTAATTAATATGTGATATAACTAATAATTTTAATAATGCCATGAATGGCATAAAAGTCTATTGATTACATTTGCATTATCAACTGCTCATAAAAGTGCATTATATGATTAAGGAACAGAATTTATGTTACAAGTTATAGCAATCGCGTTCCACTAACCCATATCGTTAAATGGTTAACTAACACCACTATGTTGTTTTAGCAAGGGAGGTTGAGCTCATATGATTAAAAATAAACCCCGATCGGTAGCGATGTTTACGATTTCTTTGTGGTGCATCTTTATAGGTTCTCGCTGTTTAACGTCATAGGAAATTGATTCACTATCTAGGCCATAAACTAGACGTATCATGTAATTAATTAGATTGCAGTTCTCATACTGATTAATGTTAACCTATATCTACAATAGTTTGATTTGAACGAAAGATACTGTTTTCCTATTAAAAGCACAAAGTCTTACTCCACATAATTTATAATATTAACTGAGTTAATGATATCGATTTGCACTTTTGTATTATTGTGAATAAAAAAATCTACTTTATACACTAATAATATTCTAATTAAGATTATAGTTAAAAATACTTTTTCTTGTGTGACAACGATTCATAATGAGCACCGGTCTTTTATGGACCTTCTATTTAAATCCTGACTATCGATAACGGAAATAGAGTGATGGGTTTGCTGAATTAAAAGCATTAAAAGCTTGTCGCTATGATCTTACTGATATCATTATTAAATTGTACAGTTCAGAAGTTATCTCTATGCGAGTTTAGAATTAATTATTTTATTTTTTATCATTTTGAAGATAAGAATGTCTTATAATAGGAATAGTGATTGTGATAGTACCGAATATTTTCATAACTTGTACAAAGGTTGACGATTAAATTTGACCATCCAAGCAAAAATCATCACAAATTAGAGATCGCTCAGCCTTTGATCAAGATTTTTGCTACTCATTAAATATATTTATTTATTGTAAACTAAAGTCTGATTTATTTATTTTAATTTAATTAAAAACATCGTGACTTAACAGCTTATCCCAATGCGTCACTATGGTAATAAAAAATCAATACATTGTATTATTATAATACACAAATAAACATTTATAAATAAGAAACTGTAAATCAGCGACAAATTATTAATTATAAACTTTTATTACAGCTTAGAATCAATATATGAGTCGTTTATTTTGAAAGTGAGGCAAGTCTAATTTGTTACAAAATAAAAATTAGAGCTAATTTTCATTATAAATTATCTTAAAATTTCTGTTTTTAATCAATTCACTATCATATCTATAAATAGCAGTGTAATTTATTTTGGTCGATGATTTTATTTGTTTGTTGATTTTGATAGGCAAGTCTACTTTAAAAAAAATATATATTTAATAAAAATTGGAAAGTGTGCTATGTTAGTTAGTTTCCATAGTAACGAGGAAACGAAATTTTGGAGTCTTACAGACTAATGGTTTTACATAGAAGAGTGCTAAGAGAAGAATGTGACCGAGAAATTACAGGAGAGCGCAAAAGACTTGCAGTTTTAAATATTATTTAGATAGCAAAGAAGCAAACATTTTAGTGTACAAAAGATTTTCTTATGGCACATTTATTATATCTAAAGGAAAAATGATCTCAATGCAAAAAAAATTTGGAGTAGATTTTTGTGGTCGAATAAAAGGTTCTTTCAAGAAAACCAATGAGGAAGAAGTAAAACGCGTTAAGGAACACATTGAGAGTTTTCCTCAATCAGAAAGCCACTATACAAGATCTCACAATCCAAATTGAAAGTTTTTAAACTTTGAATTGAATATAAGAAAAATGTACAATTTGCACGTTGATAAATGTAATATTTTTAACAAAGGATTTAATTTGCAGTTTCATCATTCACGTAAAGACACGTGCCAAAAGTGCAATTCGCGCAATATGCAAATTAAAACGTCACGCAATAATGAAGAACAAACAAAACTGTTGAAACAATATGAAATTCATTTGAAATATGCCGAACTAGCTAGAAAAGCCTTACAAGAAAATAAAGTGCAAGTCTCAAAAATCTTGATTTGCAAAAAGTAATACCATACCCTAAACTGAGAGTTTCTGTTTCATACTACAAACGAAACATGTATGTTTTAATTCAAGATTTCCACAATTTACATGATGAAGAAATTCACATGTATACCTGGGATGAACCAACTGCATCCAGAGGATCACAAGAAGTAACTTCTTGTTGTTTAAAACATCTACAAAATATGACAACTCACAAACATAGCGATATGTGCACTGTCCATAATATAAATATATAGTTAACCTTAATGTGGATGAAAATTATTCGCTCTAGCGATAATAATGGATATATTATTGACCATAAATTCTTATTTCCTGGACATTCTTGCCAAATGATCGCGATTATGGTTTTGTAGAAATGCCTATTCGAAAAACCAATTTTCTGTACATTTCCTAAGATCATTACAAACATTTAAATCAGTTCAAACGCAAACCAACAATAACATAATATGGACTAGTCCCACAATCTATATCAACGGCTCATATATCTAGCTCGATTTTATCTCAATTGTGATTAACGACCGTGAGATCAAGAAAATCTAGGAAAACCTAATATGTTACGATCGATCTGAATTATAATTATATAATCTTAGATAAATAGTCTATCGTTTTCGTTACACAATATGATTATAAATAGAACTTGATAATTTCTAATTCATACATACATATCTAATGTTTCAGACTATACTGTGTCAACTTAATCTCAATGGCACAATGTCATGCGTATTGTGTACCATAGCCCATAGCGAATACGTAATATTATATGGCCGTGATATTTTATTAATCACAATCTCGCTCCAGCAGAAACGTCATTCCTTTGTTGCTCCTTTCCTGCGGTCATCTATATTTCAGAAGCGCTGGGATGCGAATTTCGACACAGGCCACAGTTCCAAAGGCTTCCCATGTGAATGAATAATGGAAGCGCTGCGTTTTATACCACTCTACTAATATACACCTAGTATATTACACGCTACCGACAATATGCTAAATCCAGCATTATAAATGCTTTAAATACACCAGACAATGTGTGAATGTATCATGTTTTTTACATAATATATATTAACGTCTAAGCACATATTTAGTTAATACATCTGTAATGTTTTACTGTTATTAATATATAATTATTTACAAATACATCTTCAGTATCGGCAGGCTTTAGTGGAGCATCAACACGGTTTTCATCCGCATATTTATTTATTTATTTAAGGCTTCTTACAACACAATAATGTTATCCCGCTATAAATGACAAATTAATCATATGTTTCGTAATTGAATTCTGTATATAGTATAATTCTGGTGTACGCATAATGCATTATATATTATTATACATTTTTTCCATTCCCTGTGTCAACACACTCGAAATTAAGCCATAAGGTATTAAATTGTCCATTACAAAATTTGCACTGTGACCTTTTTATTTTCTGGAACATTGAATGAAAGTTTGGCCTTGTAGTTTATATTTTAGAAATAATTACTTTGGCTGATTAATCGCCATAATTATTAAATAAATAATTACGTATGTATGTATATAAAAATATAATTTATTCATCTTAAACTGTGTATACGTAATATGTGTCAGATTAGATCAGTTGCTAAATTATGTTAGCTTATAGTTGATTTAACAAGTTTATTAAATCAATATTGTCTTCATTCATTTTACCAATAACTAAATTTACCTTTATGTCGTGGAAGCATCAAAAATCGATATTTTCCAATTACGGTATTAAAGCTCGTAGTATATGTTGTGATCATAAACATTTGTAATGGTTTACAGCTATATGACGATTGGATTATTTTTTTCAGCACAATTGACAATTGCTATCTATCATATTATAATACAATAGATCATCACATATTTTCCTAATCTCACAAGAATAATGTAAATAAAATTGAGATTATTCGCGCATAGTTCACTATTAATAAAATACATGTGACTGATTTCAGTCTGACGTCTTGCTACTTACTAATTTTTTATTGCGTTAACCCCGCTGTAGCGCATTAGTGTAACGTCTATGATGTTACACCGATAAATCACTATATAAATATAAATAGCACACCCTTACTAAAATATGTTTGGATATGATCTTTTACTATTTAAATAAAATAAAATAGTTATGACAGATCTTTTGATCTTTTTTTAAACAAAAAAGATGCCGAAACATAAGCACAAATCTTTTCAAGCATTTTACTAAAAAAAAAAGATTTTAAAATATCATTTAAATTAAATATAAAGCAGCTTTTCCTATGCCACGAAACTCATAAAAAAAATTGTATGAGATTTATTTATTTCAAAATTTATTAGTCAAAGTGTATTCAAATCGAATTTTGGTCAATAGGAGGGCGCAAAAACAATTATCACTTCTCAGAAGTCAAAAATTCACGTCAAAAGCAATAAAATCGTGTCGGCGCCGTCGCAGTGGGAACGCTCGGTAACGAGCGTTCCCACTGCGACGGTGACGGCACGATTTTATTACTTTTGGCGTGAATTTTTGACTTCTGAGAAGTGATAATTGTTTTTTGCGTTCTCCTATTGGTCAAAATTCGATTTATATGTTTCTATTTAAATTTGCAATATTATTATAACGTCGTAGTGTGACGGAATCGATATTATTTTATTGCTTTTGACGTGAAATTTTTACTTCTGAGAAAGGATAATTGTTTTTTGCGTTCTCCTATTGGTCAAAATTCGATTTATATGTTCCTTATTATATTTGCAATATTATTATAACGTCGTAGTGTGACGGAATCGATATGATTTTATTGCTTTTGACGTGAATTTTTGACTTCTGAGAAGGGATAATTGTTTTTTGCGCTCTTCTATTAATCAAAATTCGGCTTAGATGTTCTTCATTTAATAAATCTGTAAAAAAATCGTAAATTAATTGAAGCTTCTTATCTTTCCATATTTTACATCCATCCTTTCCATAGCTTCCGCTTATACCAATATTTCCATATTTTCTCTCGTCGTTTCTGTTGTTGTTTTAGTCTTTTTTTATTGAGACCGACGGTTGAGAAGTAACCGAAATTTATTTCCATTTTTAAACTTGGGGTTAAATTTTACACTTAAGAATAATGACGTCATATTTACGTGTAAATAAAGAAACAAAATGTTACGCAGATTGACAATGCTTTTTAAACGTTAAAAATACTATTTATATTATATACTGTTACCTAACATAATCATACTTTATTATTTTTTACCATTTTTCTAATATACTTAAAGTTTCGTTTTACCTAATACATTTTTATAATTAATAATCATTATCAACAATATGCAATAAATTAGTGTCGTCTGCAAATATATTAGAAAATTTTACATTTTACTATATTATTAATTATATCATTAATATACATATATTATTACAAAAATGGTCCTAATTTGCACCCTTGTGGTACACCGTTAGCTTCTCTTATTTAGTATTTTACTCAGCAACTGCATTTTTTCTGCTGAGAAAAATTTATGTATAATTCACATACTAATTTATAATTATTAATATAGGTGTGATTAATACTTAATTGTAGGTATATGTTATATCTGATTATCTCCCGTTGTAACCTGACAGGCGTAAGACCAATGCGTTACAACGGGGTAATTATGTACCAACTGAGTAAGTCAATCAGATATAATGAATACCTACAAGTAATTTAATAAAAAATAAAAATCTTTATAATTATTAAACATAAATTTATTTTTATTCTCATTGATTTTAAATACATAATTTAATGACGACTTAAAACCGCGTTAAAAAAACAAATATTAAAAAAAGGTAAACAGATGCGCGAAACTATTTCAGGATTAGAATTTGACTAATATTGTTCTGAAGAGTAATTGAGAAAGCAATATTTATGTATTATCCTGTTTATATTTTTTTTAACTCAAACTGATTAATTTATTTTTATAAAATGGAGTTTTAAACTGTTTGGAATTGTTCTTAGAGTCAAGTTATCAAAAATAAAAATCAGACAGTTTTTTCCGCTTTTGACCTAAAATCGTTGTTGTTCTGCTGTCGTCATTCAGGAGACAAGTCCTCAGGGATCTGGGTGGGCGTTCTCTCTGCTCATTTTGGCGTATTTTTACGTACGTACACACTTCCTCATCTGTGGAAAAAATCGAAATTGTTTCGGCCCCGTGCCATTAAGAGGGCTCTAGGGCACAAAGTGTGTAAAAGCAAACTCGTTTGGGCACGAAGGGTAGCACCACTGGCACGCTCTGAATATCGATTCCTCGCTCTCTCCACAGTCTACTATGTGCTAGGTAGTGTACAAAAAAAAACACAAATCACTACAGTTCATTCAATAGATTCATGCAAAGCATGAGAGTCTAGTTTGACAGGAGGCACAGATTTCTAAACACTCAATATAAATAAATATTATCAATATAAAAATATCACAATATAAATATTTTTTTAAATAAGACTACCAATAATCATTTTACATGCATACATAAAAAAAAATACGATCAATGTCCTGCTGGCTATTGGGTGTCGCACAAAATATTTACACGGAACTCATTCGAGTTATGACTTCTCAAATCCTTTGTTTATCCTTCACTGGGTACAATAAAACATGCGTGGCCATGGAACGAAACAAAATTTCATTTGGAGATAAAGCGACTAAAGCTATTTTTACATTCATTTCTAGAATTCATCTGGAAGCAACTTTTAGTGTCCATATTTGCAATACTATTTATTAGTTTATCCCGACTTTTTGCATATAAAGTAATAAACAGTTTTTTTTGTAATTTTTTACATATTTTATTCAAACAAAAATCATGGGAGTCTTTTCTTAAAATACATACGATATACTCGGGAGACGGTTGTACACAAAAAAAAATGGCATTTAAGTCTATTAATATTATTTACCGTGAATGATTTATAATCTTTAGAGTCTTGATCGCTTGTTATCCATCGGTTGATGTGATCAATTTTTTTGTAATACTTCAATGCAATTTTGATATCAATTACACAGAATAAATTATTTAATTGAGTAATTAATATTTATTATCCAATTAGAAGTAACAAAAAATATTTATTTTTTACTTTTAAAAATATAAAAAGAGCAAATTTGGTTATACAATTAGGTTATTCATAAATAGAAGATTATACAATTTTTATCATTCAAAATTATATGATGCTATCAAGTTTATAATCCGCGAGAGTTGACAATGATCGGCACTTTGATTCATAGTAAAAACACACTTTTTGCTGTCAACAATATATTGGGACGGGTGAGCCATTTCACGTGTTTCTACGATAGGCAAATTCATATTAAAATTATCTCACGCTCACAGACAAAACATTCTCAAATTTTATTTGCTATTATTATCTTGTCTATGGCGTTTAAAATTTATATATTATGACGGACATCAATCGAAAATAAAAAAAATTAAATAATAACTTTTAACTTTGTATTTATATGTATGCATATTTTTGTTTAAAGTGTGGGTGGAACAAATTATGGTTCAAAAACTTTGCAGTGACAAGATCTGTTTTTAGACGAAGCTACCTTGGTATTCAATCGTATATATGAGAATATAAGTAAATTACGAAATTCATATGAATAAATAAAATTAGAAGCGTCAAAATATCATTATCGTCTGTCTGAGTTAGTCTTTTATAATATTATTGACAAAGAAACCGTTTACCTTAAAAGCCGCTTAGTAAAAAATATTTCAATGTCCTTGAACCTCGCAATATTATAAATACATCAGAAACGAATATTTATAAAAATTGTTTAAACCTGAGAAACTAAAAAAATCATGTGTAATTTTTGCATGAGGGTCCAAAATTTCTAGCAAATTTGCGCAGAAATTCAGACCGCATCTGTGGCTCTAGCACCAAAGATAAGAGAGGAGCAAATCCTCAGTCAAAATGTCAGTGAGCTCTCGTATTCTTGTTGAAACATAAAAACGTCTAGACTCTAACCGCTTCATGCTACTATACTACAATATAAACGAGTGATGCCAAGTTCGTTTAAAAGTTCCACGAGGTGCCCTTGCTTAAAGGCCAACCACCCCTAACTATGTTCATTCATACTAAGTCAAACATCGATTTTGTGGTTAAATAACAGTGCGCGTCTTTAGAAAAAATAAATTACTTAGGTATTATAAATATTAACATCGAAAACATAACGATATGTTTCAAACATTTTTTTCTTTAACAAAATATTTATTAATTATTTAATTATTCATTATAATATACAATAGGTAGTATCGCGGTAGTAGTTTTGATTTTAATGTAATTTGAAGCGATTACTCAATCGTTTATATATGACAATTATTATTGCATTCCATAAAGTATCGAAGCGCCGGATTTAAGAGTGCGAATAATAGCGAAATGAAATTTAAAAGTCAATGAGTGCGACAACTTAGACGCAGCGCTTACCGCTTTATATAGTGAAATTAACGGTGTGTTCAACCAATGTTTCCTTAGAAAATGAGACCGCGCGGATGGTTGGTATATTCAAAATGATTTTCTAGTGATGTTATCTTAATACTTAAAATAAAACATGTGTTTCACAAATTTTGAAATGCGCGCTACTTCAGGAATACTTTAGTATTACGCACTCTTTATGATACTCTTTACTAGAAACTAGCTCTATTATTTGGATTTCAGACGTAATGAGTCAATGTAATGAATTAAAGCTGGAAATTCCTTCGATATTTATACTTGAAGGAATATGGGTATTATCCGTTCTTGTTTCCCAGTGATTTTATTCTGGGAGCGCTACAATACACTTTTTTTTGTCAACTCGCAGATGTGTTTCTATAATTAAAAAAATGTTTTCAAAATCATCTCCAAATGTGGGCTCCGGAATGTGGTTATAGTTCTCGGTCGCATCCACTGTTCTCGCCTGTAAAGTCTAGAACTGGAGCGCTTGCCAACTCTTCTCTGACAAAGACAAAGATATTGGTTTTGGTTTAATTCGTGTGGGACAATGCACACCTGTTGAGGTGATTTGTGTCTGTTCTTTTATCTTGTTTTCGTGTTTTTACCTATATGTATAAATGTGTGTGTGTATTAAAATTGTATTATATTTTATACTTGTAGCAATCGTGACGTATTAGGTTAACCTGTCAGATCACAATGGTCATAATTTTAATAAATAAATAAATAAATTACTGTCAGCAAGCGCTAGTAGACCAACAGTGCGGTTTTCGTCTGCGCCGTTCCACAGCCACTAACCTCTTGTGGCAAAATCCAAGTCAATGTAGTCTATTCCGACATTAAAAAAGCATTTGCGAATGTTTGTCATCAGCTGCTTCTTCAGAAGTCAAGCAACTTCTGTTTTTTTTTTAAGTTACTAAAGTTGCCGCTGTCAATATGTGAGCTATTCTAAAGTACCGCCGATTCGCGTTCTGTACGATACGCTAATTCGTAGCGTCCTCGAATGTGGCTCCATTGTCTTAAATCCAATTAAAATGAAGTACTCTTTGTTGGAGAGTATTCAAATAAAATATCTTAGATATATTTTTTCTAGGAGCGTTGCGATACAATTCATTGCATTCTTAGCGTAGCGTTTACGCATTGAAGCACTTTTTAAAGTTGCTCGGGGGCGGTGTCGACAATCCACGACATTCGGCTGCAAGCTTTACAGTGCCCAATAAAGATATAGATATAGTGTTTTCATCTAAAGATCTTTTTGCGCAGTTTTATGTTACGCAATAATAAAACAACCCTAAAACTCAGAAACAGATCTTATTGTATTTTTGGTGTTACATTAATTAATTTTATATTGCTCAAATGTGGTGAGATAACAACGACAGATATTGTATCAATCGTTAGAAACAATGACAGAGAATCCTACTGAGAATTTTGATCAAAGATTTTCTCTGAAATATTTTTAAGAGTGTGATGTAATGAATTTTAATTTATATTGCCATGATTTTAATATATATTTTTATTCTTGTTACAGGTAAGCTTCGCTTTGTACTTCCAAATTACTAATCTGCGGATTTTAAGGTAAATCATAAAGTATTTTATTATTGACGCAATGAATTTGTTCTTTGCGTATTAAGATGTATGATAAATTTATACACAACTACGACGGAAATAGTAATAGAGTTTTTATTATTTTCCGTTCTAGTGTGGCAGATGATAATCTAGGTAAATGACCTAAATTTGAGTCAATGTTATGTGATAATTTATAGGCGAAAGGTCAAGGGAAGTTTGAGTAAATTAAAACCGTCAGAATATACATTTTTCTTTCATTAAATTCGAATAGAATCTGTTCCTCATTTTTGAGCTTTTCCGATAGAATATATATGTTTTGGATTAGTTTCAACAGATTTTTTAAATTCAATCATATAAAGAAATGGAAATAAAATGTCTTGTGCCTTAAATGAAAATGGATATTAAATACTGTAATGTATTAACAATATCTTAAATTCGCGTTTTTATTTGATTTTCTATTTATATCCAATGGAAAAACACGTTCTTTCGGATGAAAAAGCTTAACTCAAATCACGTCTGAGTGAAACGATAAGTAATATCGTCAGAGCTTTCCTTATATTAGTACTCTTATTAATGAACCTTCAATTCGAAATGAAAAATTCAACTCCCTAATTTCATCCCGATCAAAAGAAAATAAAAATATACACCTACCTATACAATTATCATCTTCGTAATAATTATTTCCGAGTAATTTACTTTACAGCATCGCCTTTTTTTATCTCGTGTAAATCTCTCTCTCAATTAATTTTTCGTATAATTAAACACAGCGAAACGATAATCATAAAAGTATATGTATATATATTCATATTTATATATATGTATGTATACATTATTAAGATCTACTAATATTACTTGTAGTGAGATACACAGACCGAATGTTTCGAGTGATTTTATAAAACAACTACAGTTGTCATTATTGCTTTCGCTTTGTTATCGTCTACGTTATTTTTGAAATTGGGTCAATCTGTTTGTTCAAATGTGTAAAATGTAGATATATATAAAGTCTCGCAATTTGACGTAATTACGTAATTATAAATATATATATTTTTCTGTATTTGATTTGCTATAATATATTTATTAAAATATTATAGTATTTTCAATACCTATTTATTTAAATTAAATTGAAGCAATCGTGATCTAACAGGTTATTCCAATGCGTCACGATGGTCAAAGTCAATTCATTGTATTACTATAATACACATAGAGAAAAATCATAAAAATCAATATGCAATGTCGGATAGCGACAGCCATATGCGAGTCGATTAACGCGTACGTCCTGGCTCTTGCAGTTATCAAAAGAGGACGCGATCGTGATTCTCGAAGACGTTGGAAGGTTGAACCTCTGAGGGGGTAAAATATAAATATTTTTAATAATAATATTATTATTATTTTATAAATTCAATGAAGACGCAATGACCTCATCGTTTTATCGAATACCACAAATAAATATACAGCAAAAAACACATTTACCAAAAATACAAACAGTCTAATAATACTAATTTACAGATACGTCATTTACTAGTTTATCAATAACAACGGTTCAATGAATTGCTGTTCAGAGATTAGTAATCGTTGAAATAACAAAACAACCTTTTTTATTTTCTGTTTAATATACTGAAACAGCATTTAGCTTGATATTTATAACTATGTTATGATCTGCATTTCTTCAATTGCATCTAATAGTTAATTTATTATGTTTAACTTCAGTTTTCTCAGCAGTAGCAGCTCTATTCAGAAAAGCAGAACTTAAAAAAGGCATTTCATTGGCCGAATCAAACCTTTTAAACTATTTTGTCTCTCTAAAAAGGTCCATAATTTGAGAATAAAGATTATTTTTAGCTATCAGTCCTGCTATCTAAAACATGGCATTGGCAATGACTATATATCTTCAACATTGAAAACTGAAAGTTTACTAATTATAAATTATAAACAAGTGCATATTTGAGAGCAGTTGTAGTTCTTATATTGGTTATAAAAATATTGTATTAATCAATTCTGCTTTTATTGTTTATATTTTAAATAAACGGCGTTTTACCAACGTATTTTATTTTTGGCGCAATTTATTGTGAATGGATCAAATAACTAAAGAAGGATAAAAAAGACAACTTATGGGCCGTACTGTTTCCTTACAAATTCCATTGTTGTAAGATTAACAATAGTTAGAATAAAAAATCAGAGCTACCAGTACCGTTCTTAATAGAAAGAGAAGGATTGTTGATCTCCTCCCATTTCCCTAAATATACACTAGTGTGCAAAAAACGCATCACATCAAAAATCAAAATATGTTATAATTTAATATTATTTTTTTAAATATTAAATTTAAAAAAAAACTAAAATTTTTTTTCAAATTTTTCTTAATACATATACTAAAACAGTTTTATAAAGTATTATTTTTTTATCTATATTTATATAATTTTAGAGCTATCAGCTCCATTCTAAAGCAACCTAGTCAAAAAGTCTGAGAATAGAAAGATTATTGATCTCCTCCCATTTCCCCGAATATACAGTAGCGTGCAAAAAACGCACCACCTTCAAAATCATAATATGTTATAATTTTATATTCATTTTAAAAATAACAATGAACTAAAATAAATAAAAAAAACAGTAAAAATTAAAAGGCAATACTTTAAAATTCATTATTACTTATAAAAAATCACGGAAAAACGTTGAATTAATCAATGATTCAACGAGCTAGTGGTATAATTCGTAGTAGTAGTTTTTTTTCTTAATTATGAACCAAATATGACTATTCCACTTAGTTTCATAAAATACTAATTTTATTTAATTATTTTATTCTCGTCTTTATTGCGTTGATTAAATTAATAAAATTGTTGCCGGCTATAAGTCTAATAATATAATTTGAATAAAGAATCAGAGCTACCAGTTCGTTCTAAACGTGAAGAGAAGGGTTGTTGATCTCCTCCCATTTCCCCAAATATACAGTAGCGTGCAAAAAACGCATTACCTTAAAAATCAAAAGATGTTATAATTTTAGATTAATTTTTAAATAATATTAAATTTTAAAAAATACAGTAAAAATGGATCAATAATTGAAAAAAACATTTTGAAATTCATGAATAATTATAAAACATCACATGGAGAAAAAATATTTTTAAATCTTATAAAGCCATAAAACATGGAGTTAATCAATGGTTCAAAGAGTTAGTGTTGTAATTATTTTTTATTATGAACCAAAGATATCTATCAATCTTATTAATTACTATAACACATTTTTCTAATATTTTAAAATGATTATATAAAGTACTAATTTTATTTAATTATTTAATTATTTTAATCTTATCTTTACTGCAATGATTAAATTGAAAAAAAATATTTTCGACTAATAATAGACTACAGAAACTGTTTTATAATCCATGACCTTCACTCTTCTGATACCTTCCAATCCGGAATATAAGAAGCACCCTCATATCATTTTGCTCTCTGGATTTCGCTCAGTTGCCAAGAGATATGTTTTGCTGTATCTTTTGCCACCTTGACGAATAACTTTGTGTACCAATTTTAAGTTATGTATAAATATATTTTACTCTCATCAGAGAGCATCATTTTTCTTAAACCAAAACAATCCAGATTTTGGGTCGACTGGCCCATTTAATGCGTTCATGATGCGTTTCATTGGTCAATAATGGTTCTTAGCAGGTATATGACCACATTTATTTATAGTATTTATTAATAATGGTAATAGACACATTCGTAGTATCACTCGATCTTCACCAAGAGTATTTGAACTGATGATTCTATTTTATGAATGCATATTAATACTAAAATGTAGACTATTTGGCATTATAATTTGTATACATATTTTCATATCAATTGGCTAAAAAATACACAATACAAATATTACTCGAACTTCCACTTGAACTACCACTTTGTTTCCAACTTGAAAATAAACGACACAGATATCAAATTCTTCTTCATTCATCACATCTGGTCCGTGCGATTGGTGTTTGTCATTGCATAAAGATGCAGATCAGTGAATTCAGATATATCATATATCAGGGATTGTAAATATATAGCAAGTTTAATGAACTTGACACGCTTGAGATTTTCGATGGCATGCC
The DNA here is from genome assembly GCF_051122295.1 of Plectrocnemia conspersa. NCBI lineage: Eukaryota > Metazoa > Arthropoda > Insecta > Trichoptera > Polycentropodidae > Plectrocnemia > Plectrocnemia conspersa. Next base: position 19,175,270 of record NW_028277170.1, read on the forward strand.
AAAGAATTTCCTTTGCAATTGATGGGACTTATATGTCCCAAAACTAAGTAATGAATTTTAAAATGTATATTTCACATCTCTTGGCACATCGATCCCGTTCTATGTGCCATCCCTGCCATAGACAAATATTGATTAAATAATTCACCACCGGGACGTCAATCAACGTCAAAGATAAGAAAACTATTCTTGTTTGATGAAATGTCACTTTCGATCTTGTTGAACACAATCGTTATCGTTATTAGACTGTATTATTTAATGAATATACAGCATATGTATTGTTCAGGAATGGCCAATGCCACGACAGTGACCAAACGCGCAAGGTCGGCGGCCTCGTAGTGAAAAATGGACAGTTTCCAAAGCTTTGTCGCTCGATACCGAAACTTTTACCTGAAAGCGGTCGTGTGCGTCATTCATCTGGATTTATTTTACGCTGTGTGTGCGTTTTCAGGGAATTCAAGCACATTATGTCTAGAACCATGAACTAAAACGACGAAAGACGTGAGACAAAGAGATTTGATATGTACGCTACTGGAAATTGGAATATATATATATATATATATATAGCGCATAATAATGGAGGCACTCTTTTAATGTGCACGTACAACCGCTTCATGGAAATGATTGTATAGGAATTATATTGATGAGTAATTGAAACAAAGGGAATATTATATCTGTGGTAGGAATAACGCAATATATAAGGTACCAAAGAGGTTCGATTATAAGTAGCATAATCAAATTTTAGGATGTTATAAAGGACGCGTTCCTTCTAACAAAGCCGTGCATCTTAAAATACTTGTAAAATACATATTATTGAAATGAGTTTGGCCGACGGGTGGCAATTACACACTGATTTAGCCGCTTGAAGTGTATACAGCTCATAATAGTCACATGGTTGTTACATATGTGAATGATAATGACCGGCGGACGAGGCCCCGCCGGTCGTCATCTTCCCGTTACCTAGTTTTGGCCATAATAAATATGTCCATTGACTTATTGTTTTATTAAGATACTGATTTTTACATTTACATTAACCTGTGAAAGTACTACTTGTTTTTAATATCATTCGTAGTAGATAGATATAAAATATTATTTATTGCACTTCATTTAAAGAAGTTAAATCAGTGTCTTTAGAGGAAATTCATAACATAATTTATAAATTAAAAAAATAAATCAGTATTGATGAATAATAAATTAGATAAAATATGCTTAATAATTAGATAAAATGACGTTACAAAAATTACAAAATAGGGCAATAAAAGTAGTTTTAAATAAAAATAGATCAAACATAATTGTTTCCGTCGATGATTTGGGAGTGATGTACGTCGCTAATGTTTGCAACAAGGCGTCGAGGATGCTTAGCTTTGTTATGCGGAGCGCGTGTCACTATAATTATTTATTCTGTACGATACGCTAATTCGTAGCGTCCTCGTATATAGCTTCATTGTCTGAAATAAAATTGAAGCGAAGTACTCCTTGTTTTTATAGAGAATTCAAAGACAATTTATGATATACACCCATTGGCGAAGCGTCTAATTAATGAAGCACTTTTTAAATATGCTAAGAGGCGATGTTCACAATCCGTCAATGCTCGTCAGAGTGCCTCAGAGAGTCGCGATCGCGTCCCTTATTCTTACCCATCGCGGCCAGGACGTCAGCGCTTCAGAACGCTCCAGCTACTCAACGAGCTTTCTAAATACAATGATGTTTTCGTCGATAGCTATAAAAAAATATGTGTGTGATTCTGATTAATTTTGATCCTCTTTTCTGGAGATTTTTTATTTTGCAATTTCGTAAATCTTGTTTCTCAAGAAATTGTTTATGAGAATCTCGAAAATATTTCATATTTTTCACGTAAATGAAATATTTTCGAGATATATATGAAATATATGAAATATTTATATATTGCCAATAATACAGAAATAAGTAAAAAATATAACTACTAAATGATATAAAAAATGGGATGTGACGTTAATTTCATTGTTATTTTTTTGCACAACCTAAATTATTTTCATTCAGACGAATCACAAAATTTATTTTCTTTGCATTATGCTGAAATAATAAAATTATTCAAAACCACACTGAAACGCCTGTTTCGTCAATTAAACATTGAGCCTGAGAAAAATATGGCTATGGAAACAGACATACAACATTAGAAGAATAACTACAACTCTTTCAGAGCGTTAATCCAAAGATTTCCGGACACTGATAAAAGAGATAAAAGTCTATGAAGCAATTGAAAAGCTGACAAGACAATCTAAAACTTTAAAGAATAAAACTTTATTAGTTATGAAATATTTCCATACATGTTTATTTGGTATTTATTATAAATTTGTATGTTGAGTACAAACCGGACCTATAGTAGCAATATCTCTATTGCATCAGAGGCCATAAAATGATTATCTTACGCCCTTCTAATTTGTAGGTTAAATCATCACCTTGGAGAAATATTCTGTAGAATACGACTAAAATCGTAAAAGCACTAATAGATCCTCGCGTGCTACCAACAATAACTTGGCAGCAACTTATCGCTTCGCAGAATTTCTGAATCACTTTCAATAACAAACAATAGATAAAATTGAGGAAAATTTTCAGCGACTCACTCGAATTTACTAGTCGCATGCAGCTTATCGATCATACGCAATAGAAAAGTCGATAATTAGTAAATGAACATGGGTTGCGCCATACGTTATCATAAAATGTATCAGTACTATTGTATGTACTACACAGATATATAAGAAATAGGCTTATTGTGCAATATAAATGCTTTATTGTATGGATTTATTTTAAAGCAATAGATAATACAACGTGAAGTGTTTTATTAATAGTAACTTGGATCATATAATAACACAACACGTGCTGAAAATAACGTAAACTCAATATCACGGTAATATATAAACATTTGTTTACGTGTAGAGAAATGCGAAAACATAATGTTTAACCTTGAAATAGTAGAGCGATTCAATGTTATTTTTACGATTTGAAAATGTTCTTTCAAGCAGATTGATAATGAAATTGAAGTTATGTAAATATTGTAAAAAAATAGTGCTTAAAGGGAAACATATAAAATGTCAGCGAATATAGGATCTAATAAAAAAAAATATTAAATAAATTTGCAGATAGTGATACAAGGCAAAGGCACAGGAAAAATAAATTAAAGTTTCATTTTAGTCATATTCTAATTATTCATTATTTCTTGTAATTTTGCAACAATCGACTCGGAAAATGTTACATGTACTTTACATAATTGTGTCATTGACGCAGAAGACACATCCCAAAAATAAGGGATAAAATATGTGCTTAACATTCTCTTATATGGGAATTTGTTAAACGCCTCCTCAATGTCGATAAATCATAAATAGGCATCTACATCAATATCGCGACAATGTTGTATTAAAACTTTATATTAAAAGTAGAGACAATAATTTCAATATTATTACGGACAAGAGAGCATAACTCTATATCTGTAGATAGCAACGATCGCACAACTACCTTTTACTTATAAGATTGAATATTGTATGTGCTAAAAGTCTTATCTGAAATATGTATTATACATATATATATATATATACAGTGGACTAATGAATGTCAAGGTGGGCATGAATAATAAACAAAAACAACCATTAATTTTTATTTAATTTAAAATACATATATATTTATTTCTATTGTTTTATGTGTTTATATTGTTTAAACGATTTTCAAATATCGTTTGCGTTAATACATCACTATATTCATATCCTCAATAGAAGATGACAGAAGTGAGACAAATGCAGGTTATAGTTTCTTATTTACTAACATTCTGACAAATCGAAACCTTGGATCATTTTAATTACGTTCAAACCACACCTCGATGCTTTCTTAATCGGCTTAAAGTGCCTTTAATTCGCATAACTTAAATATTACATTACTTGCCTTCAAGAACTAGTACCAATGGCTTTACTTTAAACCTCGATTCAGATACTACGTGTATTATAGCATCCATTATAGTAGTTTTCCAAGGACTGTATCAAATCGTCCTCTTTGTCAACAATGTTTTTAAAAAGACCAATACTGTATTGTTGTTTCATATACAGTAACAATAACACGTTAAAATCACAGAATTCATGTTTCATCCTCATTTATCATATGATGCAAAAAAGCGTATTTGTTCTATGTAAAAACAAAGTATCATAAATTCAAACGCGCATCACTGCAGTACTCTATATCCTATGTTTCCAAGCCTTACATATCGTTTGACGTATCTTTAGACACTCGACCATAAAAATCCAGTATTGTAAGCTCTTTTTGAATTAGCCTTAATTTCATGTGCTATGATCTTCATTTAGGGATTCAACACAAAAATCCGATTTAAATTGCGTCAATCATTTTTGGCCAGAGATTTCAGTGGCAAAAATTGTCCAGTCAGTAATTGTTTTATTATTTTTTCGATTTCATTAAGATTCATAGTATTTTTCATTAAATAACATGCATTTTTATTGCCAAATTACTGCTTAGAATCCACGTCAAAAGCTATAAAATCGTGCCGTCGCTATCGCAGTAGAAATGCTTGACTATGTAGCGTGCCTATTCATTATTTTTATAACAATATTACGACTTACAATATGTGAGATTCGAATGAAGCATATCTAAATCGAATTTTGACCAATGGGAGAGCGCAAAAAACAATTTTCACTTCTCAGAAGTTTAAAATTCGCGTCAAAAGCAATAAAATCGTACCGACGCCGTCGCAGTGGGAATGCTGGGTAACGAGCGTTCCCACTGCGACGTAAAATTCAAGGTGGCGCATCTGCCCCTCCCCCAAATAACGTCCCTGTGAATGTAACATAGCCTAATTCATGAAAAGTGAAGTCCGTTAAATAATATAAAAATGCGTGGCAGGAATTGTTTGTGTTCGTAAGATTAGGTTAAAATAGTAGCGCTCCAGTGGTGTTTATATAATAATAAATCAATCATTTCAACTACAGTGGTGTATCTTCAATTATAACATTTTATTAACAGGTTTTTCATGATTTATATAGTGGTTGTATGGCCGATTTTTAATCTCTTATGGTATAACTGTTGGACATTTTAGGTGCGATAGTAGCGTTCCGGTGGTGTTTTTCGTAACTAGACTAAATGTCATTTGATTATATAAAAATAATAGAATCATTAACTACAGCGATGTTCATTTCATTTAGAATGCCAAAAAAGTCTATAACCATAAATATGACGACGTATAAAATTTAATAACAGGTATTTTTGGTCAGAACAGTGAACATCCTATGATTCAGTTATTTATAGGGTGTTCACGGTTCTGAACAACGCTCGCTTACTACCCCTCGCGAGCACCTAACCTGTCCGACAGTTATACGAAAAACTTGTTATGGCATCAGTTTAGACCAGATAAAGTATAAGTACATAAACCACTATTTTTAGCGCAAAACTATTCATACACTTTGCAGGAGAAAACAAATTGGACTCTTTCGCAACTGTCAAAACTTACATTTGTCATAGTTCCAAAAAGCACTACCGGAGCGCTTCTGTTTCATTGGCAGATAAATTGCATACTTTAAGAATGAACTAACGGGCTTGCACTTTTCATAAATTTGGCAATATTTTGCCCATTTCACGCAATAAGCGATTTCACAGATTCGGTGTAACATATATAATACCTAGAAAGGTTTATGGCTTAATTTAAAATACCAGAAGGTTTATGGGTACAATTTAAGTTACAATATTTGTAGGTAAAATAAATACAAAACTTAAAAAAAGTCTGTATATATATAACAAATGTTTATATGATTTTAATTTCAAAATATCATGTTTTAAAAATATTTTACAATTATATTAGTAATGTCCTATAATTACGCCAATTTTTACTCAAAAATAGAGAAAAATATAAAGCAGTTGAAATTAAAAGTAATTTATATTTGACAATCAAACAATCAGAATTTTTGCTGTGTGTAATTTTCGTGTGCCCAATAATCCGAATCAAACCACAAAGTACAATAATTTTATTTTAATTTCATCTAAATTTTGGCAACCCTGATTCGTGCGATTGACTTGTTATGGCAACAAAATACCTATCTCAACGCGCATACGCAATCAACTCGTCATAAAGCCTATCTTAACACTTTACCGACCGGCAGTTTCACTACCAGACTTACGCTAAATACCGGCACCTTTTCGCAAAACTTCGCGAATTTTTCCTTTTTTATTTAAATTTATGTATCTTTTGATACGGTCCGAATATTTCATTGAATTTTTCTAGACATGTTATAAATGTATCAATGCATCAATTCAAGTTATTATTAGATGGTTCTCAACATGTGGTTCGCCGGAAATAAGAAATAACTATTACTTTTCCTTATTATTAGATTTTTAAAATGATTATCTTGATTTTAAAATTATAAAAACGAATAACCTAGAAATTTGAATAAAAATAATTTAAATTTAGTTAACCAGCGGTTCTCAAACTTTTTTAAATTTGTAAAAACTTTTTTCAAGCAAACTTTTCTTTTGTATTGTGACATTTTTACTAATACGAGTTTACTGATGTATAATTCATTTGCAATAAAATATTCACTAACCGTTGTAATTCACTCCATCGTAATGTAAAATTTTCCAGGCACATACACACATAATTTACATTGTCTTTCACGTGTAAATCACTTTTCACAATAACTAGTTATATAATGAAAGTTTAAAGTGTCTCGATGTTTTACTGTTTTTCGCAATTGCAACAATATTACCCCATATTGTTTATATTTGGTTTCAAATATTCGTAATTTTGCATTTTTTAGATATTCTGGTAAAACCCGATTCTTCCTTATGGTACCACAGATGCTATTTTTTTCATATATATTTTTTTTTGCTATTTCAGCACTTATAATAATCGTCCATATAAAGATGATGCCATTTGTATTTATTGTCTGATGTTAGATGTGATATTGAATCTTGTAACGAAATTCTAGGTCCTTAATATATATTTAAAATTTCGATATGTATCCTGACACTAATTCACATACCATTCTTATCACTATACCGTACTTTGTGAGCTTACTGAGGTTGTATACGTGAAAATTTAATCTTCCACACCATGGGATCATACCCTCATCCAAGAATATGTTTTGGCTTGGTTTGTACATCTTTTTTAATCTTTCGGAGAAATAATCAATTATTTTTTGTACTTTGAACAGTAATCCTACATTATCAGGAACATTTTCATTATTGGAAAAACGCAGGTAACGTAATATTTGATAAAACCTATTTCTACTCATGGTTTTTGTAAATATCAAGGTTCCTATTAGTGGATTTATTGTCTAATACAGGTGTAATGAGCCTTTTTTTACCAGGCCCATTAGCAATATCAACTCAAACCAATTTTTTAATTCTGGTACCGTTACATTCACCCATTTTTTAGATTTTATTTGCAGTTTGTATCTGTTGATGTGTTGATTATGGTGTCTATTCGTTTCTTCTGCAATAACGGGAAACAAGTCATCTTCAATAAAGTTTTGTGTCTTGTAAAGTGTCTTCTAAGTATTTTTCTTGTTCATCTTCCTCATTGCTCATGAGCATCATAGCATGTGGACGATTTCTTTCATAAACAGAGGAGTCTGAATCACTATCACTATAATTTTCATTGTCACTTGGAATATCTATATATATTTAACACTATATTAAATAACATAAACTGTAATTATTTTCACGTAGATTCTACACTCGTATCTAACTAAAAAACTATGTTTTATAAACAGTTCGTAATATTTTTCGAATATTCACTCGAGCACACGAAAACCAGATGCACTTCACACGATAGTATAACTTAAACTTAATTCTTATCCATAAGTTTTTATGTGTATCGTGCTAATAATTCAAAAATAATTACTCGAAAAAATTCCCACTTTCTAAAATAATGTGTCACTGAGATTCGGTATTTCCAGTAAGCCAGTATTATCTGAAGGGAGATAATATTTACTCACAAAAAATATGTTGGAATTACCTTATAGCAGGATAGAAAAAAATACAATAGAATCTTACTAATCTGACAATCTTGAGATTCTCAGTAATCCAATACTATCTAATGGGTAATGATATGATAAATTTTTAGTGTCTTGTACTTTTTATTTATGTACATCGTATTTTTTAATTTTATGTAATTTGACTTTATTTCTAAATAAACCCATTTACCCAATAAATTATTTTTAAATATACATATTTATATGTTTGTGTATAAAATATCATATTTTTTCTTTTTTTACACCGTCCGAAAAAAAAGTGTGCTGGATAAAAGTTTTTAGAAATTTGAAAAAGTTTGAGAACCGCTGGGGACCTCAATTTAAATTATTTTTATTTAAATTCCTAGATTACTTGCTTTTATAATTTTAAAATCATCAATCAATTTTAAAATCTAATAATAAGGAAATGTAATAATTTATTTCTATTTCCGGCGAACCACATGTTGAGAACCACTTAATAATGGCTTGAATTGATGCATTGTTATATTTATAACATGTCTAGAAAAATTTTTTGAAATATTCGGACCACATCAAAAGATACATAAGTTTGTCTGGTAGTGAAACTGCCTGATGAAAGAAATATAAAATATATTTATAAAACCTTCGCATTTGTCTAAATATAATTAAAAAAAAAAAAAAAAAAAAAAAAAAATGAAAATTCATACATTTATTTAGTCATTTCTTAAAAAAAAAGCAAATAAAACACTAAACATATATTTTTAATTTGACATGGAAACGAAAACATACACAGGACGCCAATTGGCGTCTGCGGTGTTTAACTTTCGGCACACTCAGGACGCCAATTGGCGTGAGCGGTAGATAAAGTGTTAAGACCAAAAAAGAAGAAGATCGAGTCCGATCCGCTGCGCAGCGTCACTATGACGCTTCACTCGGAACAAAGTGAAGTGATAAAACGCAATGACCCATACGCGTTCGTATGCGCGCGTGTGTACAAATCGAAATGCAAAACACTTGCGCAAAGCGTGCAACGAACTCCCGGACGGTCAGCTGATCCATCCAGATCCGTCCGCCGTGACCTTGGCACAGATCGGCTTCCCTCAGCCGGTCGCCTAATGATAATAATAATATGAATATTTAACATATAACATTTCGCAAGGTCGAACTGTCGCTATTCGCGGCTAGTCTGCCGTAATGGCCGTTGTCATCGTTAGCCTTAGAACTATGCAACTAGTTGTGCAAAACGGGCGACCTTTCAGAACGACAGCCATATTGTTTTTTATTGCATGTTTTTATTTGAATCGTATATTAATAGCGCCCGCGAACACGGTTCAATGCTCTTTATTTTTTTCAGACAGCAACACTTACTTTTATAATAGATAATTTTATCATTCTATTTATTACATATTTTTTTCAATAAGCACAAAAATATTTAAATAATTTATTTAATAAACATATCTCGTATTTTAATATCTTATTTATCTGCGCCGCTAATTTACATCATTTTTTGACTCGAAGCACCCTTTTAAAAACATTTATTTTCGCCCGCCCCCCCCACCATTATTGTATTACTATATTTTTATTGAGGGCTACTCAAAAATAACTACGTTTTTTCAACACACAGTTTTTGAAAATAGTTAACTTTGGACTGTCGAGTAGTTAACACGTATTTTCTAGCTTTTGTGTTGTGATCTTAAGTTAAGGTAACATTTTTTAACGAAAAAATATTCAAATAACTATAAGAAGTGAATTTTTAATTGCTTTATTTCTAAACCAGAAAATTATTACAAAAGGGATAGTAGTGATTCATTAAAAAGATAGAAGGTTTTATAAAACGATGAAAATTATATTATATAGAAAAAATCGCAAATAATAAAAAATCTTGGTTCTGGGTACCACCAATATTATACCTGCATTTTAATCAAAGCCCTGATCATATGCCCGTCATCTTTAATTTCGCTAAAAAGTTCATGTGAATATTATATATTTTTAACGGTAACTTCATTAAATATTTGGGGGTAAATGTACTATTTTATATCAATTTAGATGCAATAATTTAATTTGACGACACGTTTGGTTTATTGAAGTCGATGTGGCGGAGGGCCTGATGGATTGATAGATGCACTACTTCAATTTAGTTTCAACCATGAAACGCGCATTAAATTCGTAAACAAAGCGGATCTGTCACATTATGTCAAGCTGCAGATGGTTTTAAAATTGTGCACGAGAAAGCTATAAAGAGGCACTGCTTTTGCAACAACCTATCTATTGTATTTGAACAATGAGTTTCTACTCTAATGAACATAAAATAACACAGACCACATAATAAGCATAAATCACAGAAACCGACCGTTTATCGTGTTATTATTACAGTAACCCATATTCTCTATATATCGATTAATAAATTATTTTTATTATAAATGTTGTGATTTTATCATGTTTAACTTGAAGGATTAGTATTGGTCTAAACAAATATATTTTGGGGTAATAACGAAAAAAGTTCCCCGACCTACGTTTCGAATGGTTGTTGCTGTTTATGAATACAAAATACCTAATATTAAATAATTAAAAAAATTCGGACTACATGAAAAATTTAGATATAAAACTAGATTGAATCAATGTATGCCACTTTGGATTAAACTATTTTTACATATGTCTGTTTAAAATATGACATTAATATAACGATATATTTATGCATTACGTACATATGACACTACCAACCAAATAAGTTGCAATCTAGCTCAATTTAATTAATTACCCCAGTATTGGTCATTGGTATTTGTAAAAGCTATGAAAAGTTTATCTAAATCGTATTTTTACAGAATTATTTGACCGTTTAAAAGCAGACTAATACCCAAATGTATTGAAGTGATTAGTGATGGCGGTGTTTGAGTATTTTATTAATTGATCGTCATTGTATTATCTGTCTGTGGTCGTTGTCGATAGTAGTGGCCAAAATTCGACCATGCTCACGGCCCAAAGGCCACGACATTCGTGATCATGACCGCAAAGTCGTGCCAACGGAGAAATAAACAAACACGCGTGCGCAATATTTGTATTGCTGCTCTGTTATTGTTTTTCAGTTACCATGTGCTCCGTTCCGCTTTGTGTAAGTTTTTATTATGTAGCATGACTCGATTGTGCATATGCAAAATCTTGAATAGTTACAATGCATATAGTTATGATAACAAATCATTTTCCAAAACTTTTCATACTGAAAATTTAATTTCTTAATGAAATTTTAATATACTCCATATTTAGAACCATCACAAATTACCACATACATACTTTTTTTACATTACTTTAACATACGAAATGACATTTACAACTTAATAAATATTTTTCCCCCTATTATTTTTATATTATAAATGTATAATATTATTAAATAAATAAAAATCATAATAAACGGTACTTTTCCGTTATCAGGGGTCAAGTATATCCTAAAAATATGTATTTATATGCTTATACGTGTTATTTAGGGACGTCATTTCGGGGTGGGGGGGGGGGCAGATAGATCCATTTGCCCTCACCCCCTCTTGAATTTGGCTAAAAAATGTAATTTATTTAAATACTATGAATTTTAATGAAATTGAAATATAAATAAACGACCACTGACTTTTAAACTTTCGCCCGCCCCCCTCTCCTGGGAAAAGCTGAAATAACATCCCTGATTCTAAAACATAAATTATTGGGTTATCTTTCCTACTGATATTACTATGTTGGTCAAAGTATATACAAACTGAATTTTGGTCAATAGAAGGTCGCAAAAACAATTATCACAAAAATTCACGTCAAAAGCAATAAAATTCGTATCGGCGCTGTCGCAGTAGGAACGCTCGGTATCGATGTATGTATATAAATAAATATGTATATATATATATAAATAAATATATTTTTAATAAATTTGCTACCTGATAACAGGAAAGTATGAAAGTACTAAAAATATATATCGGATAATGCTAAGACAAAAACGTGTAACTGGCATTTTTAATTTAAAATTCGGCATAATATCCACTATGTTAAGTTCCCACAAATTATTAAGAGTATATTAATAGGACTATAACGGCAAGAATATATTCAGTCACACATATTATTATTATAACTGTGTTGATTCTTTGTATTTGTTATGAGGAACGCATTTGACTTTGACAATCCGTCAGATATTTGCGTTCTCCATGATACTTTCATTCGCAGCATTCTTGAATCGGAATATATAATTTAGAATACCTAAATACTCCCTCTTAATCGAAAAAGTAGAGATGTTTTTATAGGAGAGAAATCTCAAGGAATTCCAGTTTTGGGTTCCGAAACGTCTTCAAGAATTACGAGCGCGTCCTCTTCTGACGTCCGCACTAGCCGACTCGTCTATGGCTGTTGCTATCCGGCTCCTTAATACGCTGGCATTGTACATTGATCTGGTTTATGTCAGCAACAAGGAGCTGGTCCGGTTCATATTATTTAATTTATAAAATATGATACAAGTAAGATTAAATATTTCATTAAATATTTAATCTTACTTGTATCATATTTTTTGTATTGTAATAAAACTACGTATTGCTTTTACCATCGTAACGCATTGGGGTAACATTTAGGTTACATTGGTCTTAATTTAATTTAAAAAAAAAAATTGCAAATATTTAAATATTTTGAAACTACGTTTTGTTAGTCTGGAATCATATATTCAATATAACATAAGCATATATAAGATTTGGAAATCTGTGCATGTAATAGGCTATATTAAAACTACATATTCAATTTTTTTTAAATGTATACGTATGTTACATTAAGCCTCATTGAAATAGTTATATTAGGATTTGCGCAATTGATGAAACACATTTTGTGACACGTCATTGTAAAAACATTTTTAGCGAAATTTTATAACGTAATTTTTTTAATCCTATACTGCTATGAATACATATGATAGATTTTGTTTATTAATGCATTTAGTTATTAATAATATGTTTGTATATATTTTTTAAATTGAATATATTATATAAATAAGAGTTTCCTTGCTATAAACACATATTTTTCCAAGAAAACATTTATATCTTGTACATAACATAAAATATTCATTTTGCGGTATCATTAAAATAAGTATACATAAACAATGGTCGAATTTCTATCGCTTATGTTTCATTGCTGTGTGACGCAATATTTTTTTTTAATTTAAACGGGTCATAGCACCGCGAAAAGCGTCCAACTTGATATGATAAAAAATCGATTAAAACTCAGTTTAAAATATCAAAATCAATTTAATAACGTCACCAAATCAACTTTCTACTTGCGCCGACGTCAATTTTGATATTTGACGCAAGCAGCGAACTAAAAAAACGAGGAACCAATTTTACACATAACTGATACGTTTTTATACATGTACTGTACGCTTACGTTTCAATGGCACGCGAAAGTGAAAACCTTGTGTTTTGTCACTATTTCAACTGCACGAGGAATGTTGAATGCGAAAATAATGCCATAAATGCAGTTTTACACCGCAACTACTATGAAAAATATTTATTTATCAACTTCAGCTATTTTAGAAATAATGATGTAGATTTTCATCTACAGCTTATGAAAAGAATTACATTGCAATTATAAAGTGTATATATAGAGATAATTTGAATGCATTCTTTAAGGATTTATTCCATTTTTTAAATTGAAGGCAAATTAAAATTTAATATAAAAATTTTGCACCCCTAAATTTCTGTATCAATAAATGAATTTGGATTATATTTATATTTCCTCATCTGATGAACCTTTTCTATTAAAAGTGAATCGGTTGCATAATTTGACAACTGCACACTAAGTAATTATTCAAGGTACACATTGCCCTCGACAAATCTCAATATATTAAATGCTTTATTGCATATGTAACCTATACGCTGATTTAATCTATGGTCCTCTTGAAATGTGACACCTAAATCGCTCATCACTTATTTGCGTTAAAGCATACTGTTTTATTTAATTTATTTCATTTTATAATGAATTTGGTGTTATGCTATATGAGCTATCCCACGTATATGCACCTCAAAATAACACATATGCAACGTCTAGAATCATACAGTTATGATTCAGGTATATTTGTATAGTTCTTAAGACTGCACACTAGAGGAAAATTTGATTTATTTTCCATATACGTACTGTTGTTTGTGTTTATATCGTATCCGCTTATTAGCTCTTATTTATGCAGCTTTAATTTCACTTAATAAATACAAACAAGGTAAGGAAAAAAAACTTATTTTTCATGAGTCAGTAATGTTTACGTGGGTTATTTTCCGCGAAACTATCTTGCTATATAACTGTTTACGAGTCGTAAGAAACAGCTAAAAACAACTATTACTAGTGATTAAATACAGAAAATCACATTGAAGCGTGTTTGTATAATATAATATTATTATAACACAACACCATTATTAATACATATAATGGCGGTTTTAAGAAACGAACCAAAGATTTGATCGGCTTTCATTGATTCCATAGAATGATTTGCAAATAAATGTGTGGCGCATATTATTAATTTGATACAATATATGACTTAGTATTTATATTACATAATAACAAGAAGTGTGTAAAAATTGAATATTAAAAATATAATCAATCTATAATTTGGTTAAAAAATATAATTTTTAAAGCGTATTAATAAAATCTCTTGTAATATAATTATAATACAGTAAGATTGAAAAATAGTATGGGAACGCTTTTAATAGCCACTAGCAAATTACATTGCAGAGATTGCCAACTTCTAAGGACTGCGGTCTACTCGATATTTAACCAGTGGCATATCTTCAAACACTCCCATTCTCCCGGCCCCAAATCACAAATAAAACTAAACTAATTTTCAGAAGCATCTACACTCTATTATACATATATAGTATATGTAAGTCGGTAACATTTCAGACCTATGAGCTGCAGATATATTAGAAACATGTTTTTTTCCATGCATCGAAAAACTTTATTTATTGATCTATTTATCTACTGTGTCTAATTGTTTATACACTAAGTAAATATAATCAAAACATAAATAGAATATAAAAAAGACTTATTTATTAATGCTTCTTTATTCCATTGAGTAAGCCCGCTACATTTTTATTTATGTGGAATGTGCTAGGAATATCATTATACAAATTCACACCTCTGTACAATATTCTCCTAGCGGTACTCGTTTTATTATACCTTCTAAATCGATTAATTAAATCAATGTACTTTTTTATTTATTAATAAATAGTAACGGTCCGAAAGTATTGTTTTACAATGTAAGTTTTATGATACATTTTGCTACGGCAACCTCAAACATTAGCCGTTTAAAAAAAAATGCAAAAAATACACAAGGCATACTCGGAGGACGGTTGTACACAAATAAAATGACATATTTCTACTAGTGAAAATATAATTTAAGTGATAGGCGCTAGTGAAATTATATGCTGCTCTAAAATGTCTATGAAACTTGATTTGACAGTTGCGAAACGTCCATTTTCTGTTCAAACCCAAACCTAACATAATGAAAATTCTAAAGTTTTAGAACTTTCATTAGGTCAAGTCCAAAATACAAACATACATCTCTCATGGGATGTTTGATATCTCCACTTAGATATAACACTATGTTTTAAAAACATGATCTTACCGATATTACTGATATGAGAGTATTGGTCAAAGTATATTCAAATCGAATTTTGATCAATATAACAATTATCACTTCTCAGAAGTCAAAAATTCACGTCAAAAGCAATAAAATCGTGCCGCTTTTTTAATGAAACGCTCATTTTTCTTTAAAATTTATTCATAGTTTTATTAAATGATAATGTAGAATCCACGCCAAAATAACATTTCACGGGCCACGGGTTTGACAGCCCTGCTCTAAACCATTCATAAGAAAATCAAGAGCTAGAGTTGAAATATAGCAGAAAATAAGTAACGTTAGTATAGAAGTCACAAGACATAGTACATAACTAGGTCGAGTGATGTGTAATAAATACACGACGTTTCCTATATAATTAAAGGTTTCTTTGCATCGTTGCATTTACGCATGTAACCAATCAACTTTCGATTGAAAACCTTGACTCCATTGTTTTATGGTAACTAATAAAACTTCTCTTAATATATAATACAACAATATAACAGCCCATGACGACAATTATTTATTTATTTAAATTAAGATCTAACAGGTAGACATTATACAATCAGCTGCGATTGAAATACAATTTTAAATACATATTTTTATCGATTTTTTTGTATATACAAAATCTCATAATGTTTGCAACATAAAGAAAGTGCGGATTTGCATATAAATTAAATACCTAGAAATAAATTATTGATCTCATTTCAATAAAATCTTTGCGTCTTGAAATAAAAAATACAAAAACGTAACACAAACTTTACAACAAATTGCGACGCACTCTTGTTTTGCAGATAAGCGTTTAACGATAATAAATGGTGGGCCATTCCAACATTTTGTTTCATTCAACGAATGAATTCTGTGAATTTCGGTCATAGTAGATACCACCGATAAACATTATATTCGCAAATATTTAGCGTTTTTTTATTAAGACGAAGCGTCTCATTACCTCGCATTTCGAAACAATTTTTTTTAATTTCATTCAATATAGTACAAACAAATATTCAATCAATTGTTCGAATATTCATATAGTTGAAAATCGGACGAATAATTCGAATAATTGAATACGTCCTGTGCTCTAAGAATATGTCCTTTTTATGACATCTCTTATGGAGAGTACGTTTATTTTTTTCTGTATGAAGCATACAAAAAGAAAAATTGAAACTAAAAACTTAGACGAGCATCTTTAAAATACTCTTTGCATCACTTCTTCTATTATCAAACCAGCTATTGATGCATTGATATCAAAAAACAGACTTAGTGCTCATATTAGTAATAATATCTTATCTTTTGTGTAAAAAGTAAAGTCATGATCGACTAATATGGGTTACACTGAAAATAAATATGAAATTCTTTATGCGGCTTTTGGCAATTTTTTGTCGGACAATGCGCTCCAGATTTTTTTAAGGCATATTAAATAAATCGGTTAATTGAATCATATGTTGCTACTTTTGACATTGTTATACCTGTTTGTATAAAGCAATAAATATAATTCTAAGTATAATCGCGTTACTACAAAATCCATTGCTAATGAAGAAAGTTTTATATTATAAAATCTAAACTTGAATGTCTCTTGGACCATTAAGGACTACACTTTTCTTTCTAGTTTTATTATTTTAATCGAACCTTCGAACTACGAGCCGCCACTGAAAGTCGCACGGAGACTTTCCATGTCGCTCGATGAAAGTGAAAGTGGGACAACGCGGTTTTATAAACATTCGATTATGTGCTAGTTGTGTTAGAGACCGACCAGTCTCAGGAGTCAGGATGTGTCACAATATGGGTGCGGGGTTGCGGTCGGAGGGGGAGGGGATGGTTCCTGAAAATGGGTCGCGGTTGCCCGGATCGATTCCCGGAGTACTATTGCGGAACAATTTCGTTGATATGGTGGAACACGTTTCGCCATAGAGGAAACATGATAAGTTACGGAATGAAAAGTAATGAAAGTGAAGGCAGTGATTCGATGAATAATCGATTGTTTTACAATTAACATTTCATGCCCATTACATCAACACTTAACAATCAACAATACTAAGTCAGATGATAAGATATTTATATTATGAAACAGTGTATATATGTCGCTGTTTTACTTATGGAAATAATCTAAGCTAATTTAGCCGCGCAGTGAGAAATTTATGATATTATTTTTATGCAGAATTTTTAATAATTTAATTTATTGCATTGTAGCATATAAATTTGGTAATTTTTCATAAAATAATATTTGAGTTGCACGGTCAATTAAGCATTTGTAAACAAAATAGCGGGTTGTAGTAAAATAGGTATCGCCATAAAAATTCCATTTAATTAGTAAAAAAATATCAAAATTGTATTGCTCATTTAACTATCAATGTTTTTTGCCAAACATGGCACTTTATTAGTAAAATATCTTTAAATAGAATAGAATAATAATTTCAATAATAAAAAATGTTATTAATTTTTCTTATAATTTGTCTAAACACTACCGTTTTTACAAACGATTTCTTAATACTGTGTTCCTTCATTTTAAATTCATACAAAAATCACGTTAAATTGCGTATTCAGCCCGTTCAACTAAATGTGACTTATATATTAATCTAGATAAATAAAAGGCAATGCTCATAATGTATGTGTGTGCTCTATAGACTCAAAAACTACTATACCGATTTCGCTGAAAATTTCACAGTTTGCTCTTATTAATACTAGGAGTGTTTATGGATTAGTTTTACTGAAATCTGATAGGTAGCGCTGTTGTTTTTACAGTGTTTTCGGGCCCAAACGTGCTCGCGATGCCATCACATCGCCGCCTAAGAAATATTACACTTAAAATCAATATGCGATGCAAATATTAAAATAAAAAATATTTTATCCATACAGTTGCTAAATTAAATAAATCAACTCTTTATATGCAACTATCAGGGGCGTCATTTGGGAGAGGGGCAGGTGGGAGTAGTTTTACTGCATTATAAATGTTACTTTAAAAAGTTTACTAATAAAATATTTGTCAATGTAAATAAGCCGCAAATAATTTTATTTTTAGCCAAGTGAAAAATCTGTAAATATTATGTTGTAATCTAATGAAAAAGTAAATAATATTGTTTTTATTTTGTTTCAGTTTGAATCATGATGGAGAATTCGTGTCCTATGAAGAAAGGAGACGGTGAGTCTTATATAAAAAATAAGTATTTTCTGTACAAAAAAGTGTGTTTAAAATAATATTTTAATATTTATTATGAGACATTTTGGTATGCTTTCTTTTTTTTCTCTACGATTTTTACAAATTATTTTTATAAAAAAGTTTATTATTTTTTATTATTATATTTTGAAATAAGGTAAATCAGACATGCGCATAAACTTAGCTGATATATTTACAAGAGCTATTTTTAGAACAAGTTTCACATTGTTATGGTTTAATTGCGGTAGGCATCGTGTCCTCGAATTTCCTTATATTAAAGGTTTTTTAATCTGAGTTAAAAAAATTACAAGAATATAATTTGACAATTGCCTAATTCAAACATAATAGACTGACACTGAAATGACCACCACGGTAAACCCCCGTAATGTCCAGGGGGAAAAGCAATCATTTTGGACATAAAGGAATGCATAATCAATGCGTCAAAGCACGTTATTATTACCCTCGTAAATACAAAGAATTCATACGCTTTTGTCAGTGCCGTAGCTACCTCATAGCACAGTCATACAAAGCATGAGGGCGCAGCTTGACAGGTGACCAAAATTTATGAACACTCAATATATTATCAATATGAAAATATCAAACGTTAAAACAGAACATACTAAATATAAATATTTTTTTGAGATCGAGCTACAATAAGATCATCAGCAATCATATAAATACATACTCACATAATTTTTACGATCAATGTCCAGCTGGCTATCGCGTGACACCCAAAACATTCACATGAAACACATTTGAGTTATGAATGTTATGACCACTGTCCCAAATTCATTATTACTCCTTGCATCGGTTACAATAAAACACGTGTGACCATGGAATGAAACAAAATTTCATCTTTAAAAACTCATCTGGTATCCATTTTTAGTGCCTATATTTGCTATACTATATGTTAGTTTATTTCGGGACTTGTCGCAATATAGACCGATTTTCGATAAACATATCTCTGCGCGATTCTGATTTTTTTCACATAAAGTGTTCTCTGTATTGATTTTTAATTCACAGTTTTTTACATAAAGCAATTTTCTGAATTACTCATCATGAAATACAGTTGTTTCGAAAGTGAATTTTCAAAAGGTCAGGTCGTGTTTATGATACTTTTACTCTTCCGATAACTGTGGCAAATGTTAAAAGGTCCTTTAGTAAGTTTAAAAATTATAAAAGAAATACAATCAATCTCGAATTTTCGTATTTACTCTATTATATGAATTTGTATAAAAACGTTGTAAAAATCATTTCATCTCACATTTAAAAAAAAAAATATGTTAATGAGAGGCGAATAGAACAGATAAGTTTATTGAAAATATAAATAAAACTACGACAACTATCAAGTGGTCGAAAATCCACATAAATTTAAAAAAATGTAAAAAAAATATTTTTAATTTTTTTATTTTAAAATGTTTTTTTTACCTCTTTACTTTTTTTTTTGCTTAACCCAGAAAAATATAATTATTGTCCCTCAAATTTCTGACATTAAGCACACATGTGAAGAATTTATATTATTGTACAAATGTTATATTTTCATAAAAGTAATTAAGGAATTTTTAATTACCTTTTATTAGCTCACATTCACAATATGTTGTATGTTCGAACACGGAAAGTGACGTAAATCGGAAGCAAACATCGCTTTCTCATAAGCTAAAAGAGCTGTCAAGGAAAACAACATATGTACCTACATATATATATTTTTTGAAATGAAACTTTAAAGTATACATTTGAAACTTCGTTTTTGTAAACACAGAATGTCCGTGCTTATTAATTAGCTTTTATTTTACTTGCAGGACTGAATTTTAGTATTAGAATAGTTTCTTATAAAATGCATTTATATACTGATTTATTTATTTTTATTTTTCTGTATGTAAATAAAAATATCGTAACTCATATTCAGTATATTTATTAATGCTACAGCATATTCAAACAATGAACCCTATTTTTAAAATAGTTTAATATACTAGTCGAACAATACATATGAGCAGTGTTAGTTCATAAAATATCTGTCTCTGCGCCCGATACTTTCGTCGGATACAGTATGTATCATCATCATCATGTTCCAGCATTCGATTAATCAAATTTGGTTGCTTATCTGACTGATATTATATTTTATGTGGGTTGCCTCTTACCGGGCAATCGCGGATTCCCAGACGTAGTGGAATTTGCGATCAGAACCAGTTTCGGACGGGAAGAAATAATTATAAAGACCTTTCATGACTTCAAGTGAAAAACGTGACCCGAATCTCATGATTCGTCCATCAAGGTAGTGTGAGTGTCGACAGGTGACTCGTCAAAGATGTCCAAAAGTAGATGATATTTAACTCTTTTAACTCCGATGCTCGTGTTGAGAAAATTGCCACTATTTGAAACAACTACATACTTCATATCTCCTGTATATGAAGAATTACAATTCCATTAGTGCAATCTAATTCACCATCTGGTTGACTTATATGCAATATCTATTATCAATATAATATATTATCTGTTAAGTTCTAATCCAGAGCAATTGGTTCGATTTTTGCTAAAGAATTGCATTTTTATTATATTGTGGGGATATATTTATTCGTTATTGAAAAAACTAAATGCACTCTGATAACACTGACGTGACAGGGCCAAAGGGCAAAACATTCCTTAGCAGATCTCGACGGGAGATTGTCCTATCAAGTATAAACTATCATTTTACACAAAAATGTATCAACACGATCTGTGCCTTTTTGAGCAAATTGTGCTTAGATACGAATCTCAAGAATCGCGTCAAAGCGTATGCTAAATAAGCACCACTTTAAACTAGCATTTTGTGTTTTAATTTGTAGTGGACTATGAATCTCAGTATACTAAAAAGCACCACTTTGTGGTGCTACCGTTTTGAGGACAAATTTATTAATACGAACCGGTTTTGTGCGCGTTTTTAAATCGTGAGGTAGTAGAAGCGCATACTGAGTGAGCAGATCGCATTAATCAGTCAGTGAAGCTGACAATTAATTTTTTATGAATGAGTATTTTTTCCTTAATATTGCAATTTATGCTTGAATACGAATCTCAAGAGTAGCGTCGAAGCGTATACTAAAAAATCACCGCTTCAAAGTTGGTTTAATGTGGTTTTTGAGTCACGCGGTTACTGTATATTATGCTTATATGAATCTTAAAAATCGCGTTGAAGCGTATACTAAAAACGCACCGCTTCAAACTACTATTTTGTGTACAAATTTATTAGCACCAACCGAGTCGCAGAAGCTCATACTGAGTGAGCAGATCGCATTAGTCAGTCTATAAATCTGACGTTTAATTTATTATTTTTCTTATTAAGAAAGTTATTTTTTTAGTGTGCATTGGCACATTAAGGCACTGCACGTATATGTAAATTAATAAATTAATAAAAAAATATAACAATAATATGGATAAACAATGTAATTAAAAGCTATAATACGATAGTTTACTTACACTTCCCGGACACTACATACTCGTAGGTGTTAAATATAATAGATAGACATCATATTTACGTCCAATCATTACGATAATCGACGATTATATTAGTGGGCATTTCATAACAGAATAAAATATGTATGACAGCCCATTATTATAAGAAATGTGTCATTAGGCACTACGTTGTAATGACAACATAAAAAATATTTATTTATAAATTTCAGAAAAAAATTCGCAATTTTATTGACTTTAACTCGTTAGTCGTTACAAATTGCCGCTTCATTATACGTGCTAAGAATTATTGTCCTTTTGTGTGATACGTGTTCAGATTCAATTTCGTGATTTAAACCCAAGACATGCTTTGTCTAATTTCAGTCTTGTCGGTTATATGATACCAATGAATGACGTCATAGAAAATTAAGCTTCCCAGCATGTGTTGCACATGCATACTATTTTTTATAATGATATGTGAAGCGAAGATTTTTTTGTGGTAGAAATCAGTGTTTTACAAAAAACATATTATTCTTTAATGCACATATCACATACAAAACATTCACAGAGGTATTATAAAATATTTGTTTTAATAACAGTAATCCTTTTTTTGACATTTATTTGTCTAATAATAATAATAATACAGATGTAACAATTTATAGTCAAGAGGAAACCCACACATCCCCTGTAATCTGCCCATATATCCCCAGGGGAGGCGTACCCCGCAGATTAATAGCCGCTGTACTAATCCAATCCCTCTTTATGTTTCGCAAGCGAGAGGGTTATTCATAGACAATTGTATCTAATAAACGCTAAAAAATGAGCTATTATTAAATAACGTTTACTTGAATAGGCATGCCATTTCAACTCTTATTCTAAATAAATACAGTTTTAATGACTAAAGAACATGTTAACGAATACGATTCCTTATAATATCAAACATATTAAACCAATACTTTTCTATTTGCAATTTCAGAAAAGAAGAGAATGGCGGGTCATTACTTGGCCGATTCGCCCAATGCCTACTTGAATAAGACCATATTGACGAAGTACACGGACTTGCCCCTTCCGTGTGACAAGATCCTAGCGACTTACATCTGGATCGATGGAACAGGAGAGAACTTACGTTGCAAGGACAGGACCTTGGATTTCATCCCTAGCGATCCTTCTGGTAAGAGCATCAGAGTCGAGCGAGATATACAATCGCATGCGATAAAAACCTAAAAATGCATAAAAGCGAATCATTAACCCTAAATTGTGTAAATTTATATTTTTGATAATGTTTTGCTATAAATAGTATTTTTCGTTTGCTTGCTAAGGGATATACAGCTTTAAGGTAATGTGATTTAAAGACTAGTATCGAGTAGCCATCAAACGACTGATATTAAAAATAATATTTTGGGGTCAAAGTGCAGCGTTTTATTTATTTTATTTTAATATGATATGTATACATATAATACATGTTCTGCTAGCTATTTTGTTCTTATCATGCAATATCAACAATATTATGTTGTCCTACAGAACTGCCGAAGTGGAACTACGATGGAAGCTCTACCAACCAAGCTACGGGACAAAATTCTGATACCATTCTAATCCCTCAGGCCTTATACAAGGATCCCTTCCGTCGTGGAAACCACGTATTGGTCATGTGCGATACGTACAAGTACAATATGGAACCAACTGGTGAGTTTTAGAATTTTTTTAAAAAAAAAAAACGCTTTCTTAGCTCGTGTTATAAAATATTATATTTCATAAGTCTTATAGTATCTCTTTCACTTGCTAAAAATATCATACTTCGTGTCTTTCAGAGAGCAACAAAAGGAAGAACTGTGACGAAGCTTATCAGAAATGCAAGCAAGAAGTGCCTTGGTTCGGTATTGAGCAAGAGTATACTCTTTTGGACACTGATCTCCGTCCTTTCGGATGGCCCCAAGGTGGTCTTCCTCCACCACAAGGACCATACTATTGTGGCGTTGGAGCCAACAAGGTCTATGCCAGAGATCTGGTAGAAGCTCACTATAGATGCTGCTTGTACGCCGGCGTGGCCATTTGCGGCACGAACGCCGAAGTCATGCCGTCCCAATGGGAGTTCCAAGTGGGACCGGAAGTTGGCACTAAGGTAGCCGACGATCTGTGGATTGCCCGATTCATCTTGCACAGATTGGCCGAGGAGTTTGGAGTGATTGTCACCCTCGACCCGAAACCTGTAGAGAACTGGAACGGATCCGGCGCTCATACCAACTTTTCCACTGTCAAGATGCGCGAGGAAAATGGAATCATGTGAGTGTACTTCATTCCTTGTATTAAATAATGACATAAAGCAGGATCTACATATATTGGTATATTTAAAGAAAGAATGCATTATTGCATATAGCGTAGTCCGTAACATCTCAGACTACTAACTCTGAGGTTGCGGGTTCAAGCCCCGGCAGCGGCACTCGAATTTTTATTTATAAAAAATGCGCTATTATTAAAAAGCCGATTTCAGCTACAGTGACATTTATTGGTTATAAATGATATTACACATAATAATTTATAATTATTAATATAGAGATCACCGATTGCCAGACTTTCAGTTTGGTGGTCAATACTTACTTTATAAGTATTAATTATATCCGATTGAATTACTCAGTTGGTACAGATTTACTCCGTTGTAACGCATTGGGCTTATGCCTGTTGCTTGCAACGGAAGATTTAATAAAAATAAAATATAAGAGACCAGAATTTGGCTAACCTTTTCTGAAAACAAAATTTATGTGAGCTTCAAAGAAAAAAAAACATAATATTCTCTAAAATTTACAATTTTATCATATATTTGCATATTTTATCTTTTCAAATATAAAGTTTTGGCATCTATTGCAAATCGTTCAAAATATGTCTCTAATAATAAGCTTTACTCAGTGGCGTGCTGCTAAAATTGTATTAATCTACTCGCATCTCAGCACACCCTCCCCCTTCCTCGACTTTTTAAATAATATTTTAATTATTACAATTAAAAAATAAAAATTACTTACAAATAAATAAAAAATAAAATTATTAAAAAAATTCAATAATAATTAATTACAAATAAATAAAAATTACTAATAAATTTATTTGTAATTAATAAAAATTAAAAAATAATTATAAATAAATATATTTATATTCCATATATTCATTCCAAAAAATATTTTTATTTTCACCGTGATGGGTCTCACACGCTTATCATTAACTGAATGATGTTGACTTCAGAGCATATGATGTAGAGGCCCATGAAGACAGCGGCAAACCTATCAAATGAATGGTCATTAAGTCCGATATGTGTCTAAAGCTGGCTTTAAACTAAAGTACACTCATGCGTGTGAGCCGTTCTAATGTGTACCTTGAGCTGAGCATGAGCACGTTGTTTGTGGCTCACAAAGGCGAGCATGTGGTGAGGCAGTAGATACTCAGCGCTTGGTGTGGACGAACACTTACTCTTTTGCGAGCTAAGCTCACTATTTCTTCAATGTTATGATATGTGGGATCCACCATCGTCTCCTTTTTTTTCTTTTGTCAAAGCATTCATTTAAACTAAAGCTGCATGCTAGAACTGATCCCACAAAGCAACTGATTCAATCGGCTCACTCGAAAGGCTCGTTCGACCAAATCTTGCTAATAATTTGGTCAAACGGCATACTAAAACACATGAGCTGCTCATAAGCTAGTTTAAAGCCGGCTTAATACTTATTTCTGAGCAAATATGACAGAAGTCAAAAATCCACATCAAAAGCATTTCACTAGCACCTGCTAGATAATTATATTTTCACTGGTAAAAATATATATCTACCGGGGAAAATGTATTCTGATATAATTTCACTGAACTGACATATTTTTAAAAATATTTTCGGGATAGATTCGAGACTTTTTTTAAATTATCATTGAGGGATATCCTGAGAATTTCTGATTTAGAATCAGGGATGTTATTTTAGCTTTTTCCAAAAATGGCAAAAGTTGGCAAATCAGTGATCGTTTTCTTTTTAATATTTTGATTTCATTAAAATTCATAGAATTTCATAAAATGACATGCATTTTTCTGGCCCAATTCAAAGGGAGGGGGGGGGTAATGCTCCCACCTACTACCCACAAATGACGTCCCTGTCTACAGGTAATAGAATATCGCAAAAAGCGTTTTACGAAGCACTAAAGACACTATCAACTTATAACTGCGTAACGTCACAGCGGAATACGAAGCAATAGTAGCACCACATAACTTCTCAATAGATCATACTTTGAAATCTTATTTAAAATCTATATACAGCTCCCGGGTCGTAGTTTGCCAACCCATATAATTGACTAACTAGAAAGAAGGAAATATGATAATTAATAATTTTAATCTTTGTTTTGGATTACAGCGAGATTGAGAAAGCAATTGACAAGCTTTCCAAGGTGCACATGAGACATATCAAGGTATACGATCCCAGAGGCGGAAAGGACAACGAGAAGCGTCTCACGGGGAATTTCGAGACTTCCAGCATCAACGATTTCAGTGCTGGTTAGTGCAATTTTATTTTTATATTTATAATAACATCTTTCAGTCTATGATCTAATTATTGTCAATGCATTACAGGTGTAGCTAATCGCGGTTGCAGTATTCGAATTCCGAGAAGTGTCGCCGAAGAGAAGAAAGGCTATTTGGAAGACAGGAGACCATCTTCTAACTGCGATCCATACGCAGTCGTCGAAGCCATACTCAGAACTTGTTGCCTCAACGAATAATTTAAAAAAGAATGCATACATACACGTTAAAATTATTCATTTAATGATACATGATATATGCGTGTGTGTATCTAAAGATTATATTATATATTATTTGGATTATTGTATTAAAAAAATAATTTCCAATAATTATTCCAAACTAAACATATATTTACATATATCAAGAAATGGTTGATATTAAGATATATAGTGCAGCATCGGCACTCTATAAAAAAAGTATTTTTATATTATATAAAAGAAAATTTAGAACGTATGGTCGGTCTGTTAATTATTATACATTATATCATTGAAATGGGTACAAAGATATACATACATTATAAATGATATACATATATAATATATACACGTACAGTTAATATTATTATTTTAATAACATCTCATGGATCAGCATTTCTCAAACGGTGCTTTAGAAAGTATATTATTACGTTGTCGTATGTAATATTATAAATATTCCATCGTATTATCTCGTTTATTTCGTTCGTTAATATGAGTATTGTTAGCGTAATTATTCTAAGTTTACTAAAAGGATTGCCGTCGGATAAATTTCAACGTCGGACCGACTTGAATTTTACACATCGTTGTTTACACGCATGCGTACCTCGTGTTAAGCTCACTATTTAAATATTGAAGCACAATGACCAAAGTATGTGAAAAGATCGAATTTGTTATATATAATACATATTTTAGCAAATGTATATTGTACATTGTACATATTGATAAATATTTATAATCGCCGTCCGACGGCGGAGAAGTTTATCACGATCGACTGATGTGGTCCATTTTATCCAATTATACTTAGGTATATAAGTCACATGTCATTTTGTCGTTTTTTCTAAAGTTTATGTTATTATTCCTTATGCTTTCGCAGCACATGTGAACGTTTAGTTTATGACATGTTTTTTTCTTATATTATTTTATCTTTATTGTAAATCGTAATGTGTAATCACATAAAGATTGTATGTATTTTTTTGCGAAATAAAAATATATTAATAAGTCTTTTCTTTCATTACGTGCTTGTAAATCATAAATGAAGCGAATATACAATTTGCGCATAATACTATTAT
Organism: Plectrocnemia conspersa; assembly: GCF_051122295.1. Lineage (NCBI taxonomy): Eukaryota > Metazoa > Arthropoda > Insecta > Trichoptera > Polycentropodidae > Plectrocnemia > Plectrocnemia conspersa. Next base: position 19,203,206 of record NW_028277170.1, read on the forward strand.
CTTCTACCTTTTAATCAACGACTTGGTTAACGATCGCCAAAGTGGCCATCTGAACCGTTTCTATTTTAAGAATTGTCCAAGAAGCGATGCAATTGGCTCACAAACATTCCCATCTGCGATTCAGCGAATCAGCATTATAAAAGAAGCTACAATAATTCACAGACGGAGGCAGATTCAGAGTCACAGTACGAAGCACAGTACATCAACGGATCACAACTGACAATAATTTAGCTTGTCAGATCAATATATGCTGAGACAGTTGACGACCTTCAAAGATAAATATGGAATGTATGAAAAAGGGCCTTTGAATAAACAGCGATAAAACAAAAGTTATAGTTATAAGCAAGCTACCTGTGGGCCCGGTAAGCTTAACATTAGACAGAGAATGAGATAGAATTGAGATAGTGAAACATTTGCAAGAAAGAAGATGTGACCAAATTCAAGTATGTAAGTAAGAGAACGGATTAAAAAATACTCGAGAAGTTTTATTGTATTTTTGTTTATTCCTATCATTTTTACGTCTTTAACATAGCTTTGATATTGGCAATCGTTATGACTAAATCAAACTGTTTCACTAAAAAAAGAGTGAAAACTATATTAATTTAAACTGGCATATACACTGACATGTGTAGTAGTTGGAAGATATGATTAGAAATTAATAATGAATAAAATAGATGTCACTGATTCCCAGTGTCATACCGGAATTTTCGATACCGGTATAACCGAGAGAAAAAACAGTCAATATGGGTATTACTGGTATTGACATTATTATTATTATTTTAATTAATTGCCCGATAAAACAATCCGAGTACCGCTCGTAGATTCGCCATTTTTATTGATTAGCAAAACCAAAGCATTCGAATACCCCGGCAACTATCGTTTCGATATATTAAATATTTTAATTAATAATTATTTTTATTAAAACACTTTTATTGCATATAAAAAAAATACTTTTAAAAATACTAGAGCCAAATCTTTATTCTTTTGGAATAATAAATCTAGAACAACATCTAAACTGTTTGTCCTAGCTCGTCGTTGCTTTTCTTCGCGCCATACCTCACGACTTTGTTACCTTTGTGCCGCCAGCATTTAATAATTTTTATTATTTTTTTTTTATAGGTACTTATTTATTTTTACTCATATTAAAAGTAACATTAATTAAATTTGCGTTAAAAATGTTTATGTAAATATTATAGAATAAAACATATGTAAATACTGCATAATCATTTTAGTCCCAAATTTGCCTAACATACACAAATTCTTTTTTTGAAAAAATCATTGATTTATAATTTTTAAATAAATTATGTTTAATGTGTTTAAAAATTTATATTTCGGCCCTCTGGGACTCAAAGGGATAATATTATTTTACTTTGATATTCTACAATGAGAACTATTTTATTTTCCGCTTCTGCTTTCAAGCAATATAGTTGTGGGGGTACTTCTTCAAGATCGCTTACTAAATCACCGTAACCACGGTAATTATAAGGATGAACGTGACAAAAGAGTGTAACAGAATGGACTATACAATAGCCCTCGTTATGTCCAGATGAGAAAAGGGTAATAAAAGAGGCCAGATGGGACACAGGAAGAGACGGCCTGAGACGTGCAGACTCCCAGAGACGATCAAGGCAGAGAGGAACAGACATCGACTACACCGTCACTGCCACAACTACATCCTCATAGGACCATCTACTGGATATCATCCCTCCGCCAGCTTCTCCACTAGCGTTCGGAGAAAAACAATATTCGCCCACCATAGTATGTTGCAATATATTTATTTATTTATTAAAATTATAACCATCGTGACCTGACAGGCAAACCTAATGCGTCACGATAGTCAAAAGTACTAATACATCATAATACATACAAATATAAACAAGACAAAACAACAGACACAAATCACCTCAACAGGTGTGCATTGTCCCATACGAACTGAACCAAAACTTCATATGTGCAAGAGAAAATGTCAATATTACTATGGACAGAATTGAGCAGATATATAGCCTTGGCCAGAGAAGAGTTGGCAAGTGCTCCAGTTCTACACTTAACAGGCAAGAATAGTGGACGCGACCGAGAACTATAACCACCTTCAGGAGCCCACATTTGAAGCTGCTCGAGCACTGAAGGATTGTCTACGATGCCCTTCAGCAATTTCCAGAAGTGTTTAATTACATAAACACTTCTGCGAGTCGACAAAGAAACGTATCCTAGGGCTTCCAAAATAAAAGCACTGGGAAACAAGAACGGATAATACCCGTATTCCTTCAAGTATAAATATCGAAGAAATTTACGTTGTACTTTTTCCAGCTTCAATTCATTACATTGATTCATTACGCCTGGGATCCAAATGATGGAGCTAGTTTCTAGTATGCTGCGGACTAGAGTATCATAAAGAGTGCGCAATACTAAAGTATTCCTGAAGTAACGCGCATTTCTCAAGATAAAACCGAGCATTTTTAAGGATTTGCTATGAGTCTCTGCAATGAGCTGGCTAAATTTCCAACGTTCTTCGAAAGTCACTCCTAAATCCTTAGTTGAAGAAAACCTTTCCAGAAAATATCCGCCTAGACGGTATGAATATTTTGCCTGCGTTAATGACCTTGAAAATGAAATTGTGTGAAATTTCTTTACACTGAAAGGCAATTGGTTATAGCAAGCCCATTTCCATATAGAGTTGAGATCCTCCTGTAGCTCGAGGGAATCAGAAATCGAATGCATTTTCTTGTAAATTTTCAAGTCATCTGCATATAATAAAAAATCTGAATGCTCTATTGCTGTTTCTATGTCATTAATGAACAATAAAAACAACAATGGACCCAAATTGGATCCTTGAGGTACTCCAGTAGGGGTCTTATATCGTTCTGAAAAGGAGTTATTATACTTGACGAATTGATATCTATTGGTCAAGTAATTTGAGAATAGATTTATGAGATCTTCAGAAAACCCGAAATTAGATAACTTTTTTACAAGTAAAGCATGGTTAACTTTATCAAATGCTTTTTCAAAATCTGTGTATACGACGTCCACTTGTACACCAGAGTCCAATGATTTTGAAACATAGTTAGACAAAACCATTAGATTAGTGACAGTGGATCGAGATTTACGGAAACCATGTTGTTGGTCGAGAAGCATACACCTGCAATGATTAAAAATGTATTTATGCAAAACAATTTCAAATAATTTTGCAGGTGATGAGATCAAAGAAATTGGCCTGTAATTGTCAATCTGAGATTTGGGACCCTTTTTATGAATCGGAGTGACTTTTGAACATTTTCACAATTCTGGAAAACAAGAGGATCTCAAAATTAAATTAAATATAAATTTTAGAGGCTGTAAAATACCAGACTTGCATCCTTTCAGAATGTAGTCTGGAATAAAATCTGGTCCCGAGGTAAAAATGGACTTTAGTCTGCTAAATCCATTTTCCATATCAACCAAACTAAAGGTTTTGATTGATAACAAAGATGACCATGAACGATGAGTCTCATCGTAATTAGAATTAAACTCTAAATGTGACCCATCATTATGGTATACGGTTTGAAAATACCTAGCAAATCCATCTGATGTAATGTTTTACTGCAATATGTATAACATTTCATCAACGTCTTACTGGTTGCGAATAGGGATTCCAATCCCAATCCCCCAAAATTTTGATCCCGGGATTTCGGTATTGCAATTAGTCGATCCCGGGACCGGTCCCGGGATAATTTTCATGTTATTTTATCGATAAAAGTAATTTAAAATGAATAATACAATATATTTTTACATCTGTTTTTTATAACGTACAATGTATAAAGTACGTATAATTTTAGTCTTGGACTTAAAATAGAAAATAATATAATAAAAATAAAAAAGGGAAGGTCTTATATATTTATTTGAGAAGAAAAAAATGAACTTTTGACAATGTATGTACATACTATGTACATTCATAGACACAATTAATTGAAAACATTATTTTGAATAAAACTCACGAAGTAACATCAAAGCATCAAGTGTTTTATCATTTAGCCTTGATCTGATTTTGGTTCCTAAGCAGCCTGCTGCTGAAAAAGCACGTTCAGACTCACAGCCTCAAAGATTCACAGATGACACGTGCAACTCGCGCAAGTTTATACACGAAATATAACGATGTTGTCAATAATAATTCGATTGTGCTTGATAAATCAACCAATCCGAAAAATTCGGGATTATGTTTTATAATCCCGGGACTCATCGGGTATTGAAAATCGTCCGGGATCCCGGGATTGGAATCCCTAGTTGCGAAGTCTTTCCCCTGAGGGATAAACACCCGAGTCATCGTCGTTTTCATCTAAACCATGGAGACATTTTCAATAAATAAGATGTATGGATTGAAAAAAATAATTTCAATACTACCAGTATTTTATTTTGTAATACCGGTAGTACTGAAGGACAATTTTTGTTCCAATATCGGTATTGCAATCCGTTGTAATGCATTGAGCTAATGACTGTAATAGTAGATACATTTACAACATAAAATAAAAAAATAAGATATTTTGTTAATATTTTATTAGAATTCATATCAAATATACATATGTTATATTATAACTAAACAAATAAATCTTCTTAATACAATGACATAACAAAAATAATATATACATGTTCATGGCACAATATACAAAAATAATGAAATATATTCTTTGTAAATATAATACATAAAAAAAACAATAAATATTAATTTTTGTATGTCTTGTACTTATTTAAAAATATAAAAAAATAAGTTATATTTTGAGTTATCGGTTGCATTTATATTAAACATAAATATATTTATGATTTAATTTAATTTTAATAAATATTATTTGATATTCTTGCAATGTTAAAAAGTCAAATTATTGCACTGTTAATCTTGACAAATTATTTATTGCGCGCATTTTTATAAATTTAAAAGTATGAGTACGTAATACCTATTTTTTGTTACATCAAACAATTAACTATAACATTTAAGGCAAAAATGGTAATTTTTAACAGTAATAAAATATTTATATAGAATAAAAACTTTAAAGTATGTATATGCAGTCAAAATATTTAAGACACTAATAAGGCACGCACAATTTTTGTGACTTTAGTTTAAATTAGTAAAAAAAACACATGCATTATTAAAATTGTTATAATCGATTTATATAGTAGAGATTCGTATGAGTTTTTAATAGTGGTTGTATTATTCCATATCTTTGTAGTGAACAAAGAGATTGTAGAGCACCCTGAGAGTTGATTTCAGATCTTCGTTGACGACATCTGTAAATTAATATTAATTAATTTAATAATAACATTAAGAACATTCATCATCATTACAATTATAACCTTCAGGTCTCGCTTTCGGTCTCGGTAGTTTAACATCCTCCATTAGTCTGAAGGCGAACGCCACGTTGTGCACCTTCTGCTCGTAGTCTTTAGGAGTCAAGTGAAAATCATACAATGGCACGAAAAAACCTTCCAATAAACCCATCAAAAGGCACAAGTAAACGCCATCGTGGAACTGCTTGAAGTCATCTGTTTCAGATTCATTATATATCACTTCAAGGTTCAACTTTCCGAGGTGTTTGTTCACAAACAGTACAAGTGGCTGTGAAAGAAAAGAAGTATATATTAATTCAATGAATAGAGACGTACATAACATTAAATAACACGCGCGCAAAAGTATTTACAAAACATAAACTATGCAAATTCATGTTGTTGGCATCTTGCAAAAACTAACTTACCTTCTTTACCGACTGAATCTCTTTGGGGGCATGATCAAAGAGCGAGTCGAATGCGTCGCGTTCAGTTCTCATTCCAACATCATCATATGTCGACGTAATATTCTCTTGATTCACTCTAAAATAAATTTATTATTAATATCTACAGGAAACAACTACAATTTAACGAAAAATATTGTAATACCTGTGCTTCAGCGTATTTCCAGTAGTCTTCCTGACGATATCGACCGAGACGGTGACGTTTTCCGGAAGACGAATGGGCGCTCTGAAGAAACGCGCCAAAGCCACCAACAAATGCAAAATGGCGACTGTGTTCCTTGAATGAATGGAATCAACGCTCCACTTTTGCGAATGTCTTATCGGCAGATTCATCGATTTGTTTGCGGCCTGTAGTACGACAGCCAGCTTTTGCTTTTGTCCCTCCTCGGACTGCGTCACTTCGGGGACGTCCAACTTCATACCCGTGAGCTTTTCGAGCAGCTTCTGCAGCACCTGGCCATCATAGAGGTCTTCGTTTATATCCTTGACGATAATGCGCTGTTGTGCGAGCTCGTCGTTCATCCAATCAATCAAAATTTGTATCAGCTCTCGGAGCTTAGGATCTCCCATTGATTTTGGGTGTATGATCGAACGTTCTTCATTATCATCTACAATAGTTCATATATATATATAAGATCAGGAATATAATAATCACATTTATCATAGTGGAAAAAGTTAGTAAAAGCTGACGATATGTATGTTCAAATTTAAAAATGAAATATTAAACTATACCTGTTAGTGATAGGTTGATTATTTCGATAAGTTAATGTGAGGTTTGTTTTATAAGAAGATTTTTCTTCAGCTCCAAGAGATGCTATTTACACAGGGCCATAGGAAACCATTAGCAAATGGACATTTGCCAAGGGCGCTCGAAATGTAAAGTAAAACTTTCTTATGACGAACGATACAATATAAACAATCCATTTATTAACCCATCCGTACGGTGGTAGAAAAATTAAAGTATGATTTGTGTTCAATGAGCTCACGCACTTCCTGAGTATTGTATTTTTTGTTTATAAAATATATTTTATTTTTTCATATTTTTTAAAAAAAAATGGTATAATAGTTGCATTTTTTGTATATTAACAACATTCATATTAAAACTATTTTTTTATCTCAAAAATTGTTTTGTAATATAAATTCAATTTTTACCCATTCGGGTTACCTGTCGTCACTCTTCGTGTCGTAATGATTAGTTAAAAAATCCAAAATATTGACTAGATTATGAAGCTTATCATGAATAACTATTTTTATACTTATAATTTGATAAAGAATTCATCAATATCTTGCCTTGTAATGCTCGGAGTAGTTGAGCGACCCCATCGGATGACGTTTTTCATTTCGAAATACCGTGACGTACGAGTTAAGGGTTTCGTTCAAAGCTTAGACTTTAGTAGGTACCCATTCATGCAGATAATTTTTTTAACTGTAGATTTTGTTAACATTAAAAGAAGCGGAAATCTCACGATAGTGATTTCATCAAAGTCTACCTAATTTTTATGACGGTTTTAGTCCAGTCAAATAAGGCGAAATAAAGGCTAAATCTCGGAATGAAAGATAACAAGCTGAAATTTTGCTCAGACCTTCGTTTTGATGTTCTAAGGACAGAGTGAAAAGTCTCATAAAATATCGTGTCTGCTAATCAAGATATCAACGGTCAAAGGTCACAAAATTTGTTTTTTTGCAAATACCTCGCGTTTTATGTGTCGCACGTCATTAGATGCTTTACAAAACTTGTAAAACATAAAATTTTTTACAAGTTTGGTTATAATATTTGTTTTGTATCATTAACCGTTTTTGAGATATAGCGCGAAGAGTGGGAGGCGTACATCCGTTTATAGAATCCAGCGAGTATTTCTACCTGCTTAACTTGGTATAAGCTTTGAAAAAGTAAACAATCGTGAAAAAAGTGGTCTCGGCAAGTCGTTTGAACCGTAATTTTATTACTTTCTTCATTATATTATTAGGAATTAAGAGTGAAATATTGCTCGACAAGAAATTTGTTGAGAGATGTCCTTACGGAGTATGTACCAGATGATAAGAATATCATTTCCAAATTAAGAGAAAAATATTTAACAGATATTATAATTACAACGAAGATTGGATCATTCCCTATTTTTTCTTTTCGCGATGCTCAAGCTTAAATTTTATCCATAGCTTGGTATGAAAATAAAAAAGGCACTTCGGAAGAAGAACACTTGCGCGTAGTGGAAGCTGCTGCGGCGATTATTAGAGAAGATATTCGATCTTCTGTTGTTGAAACCAAGTCCTATCCGCCCCCGAGTAAAATATTAATGAAGAAATTCCGAAAACTTTATTACATTTTCTGCAAGAAGTTATTATAAAGAACAGAAAAGGAAAGACGGGGCATTTTAAAACGAAATACACAGCTATAAGTCATGCTATAATGACTTCCATACGAAAACGGTCCTTTTCTTCGCAGTTATTAATAGGCCTATCTGTATTTCTTCATAGAAGAAATACAGATAGGCCAAACATTTGTTTTTTTCGCTTCATATAGTGATACTCTAAAATGTTAAATTTCAGCTGTTTATCACCCACAGCCTCGTAATCCACCATCAGAGTCAAGTGCCTTAGTACAGTATGCAACGGATAATGCAGAAAAATATTTATATTCTTGATGGCTATAATACTGTTCATATAATGGGAATGATAAAAATAATAACTCCAAAATCTGAAGTTATATCCGATGACCGCATAAAGAAATTTACAACAAAACCAAGTGCAAAGGAGCTAGCAGCACTATCACATATACCCCTTCTAGTGTATGAAAATCATGTCGTATCCGGATTGAGCAAGAGATTCAAGTTCAAAATTTTAATGATGTAGAAGAACTAACCGAACAAATATTTAATGTAGTTGATTTGTTGTGGATGTACGGAAAGTGGAAAAATATCTCACCGTTGCCAGGGTGGAATGAATTTATTGAACAACTTATAAAAAACAATGGGAACTTTGTAACTTCTCGGATTCTGTTTCTTACTTTTATTCATCATCCTGCGAGTAATATGGACACAATTTACACCACATTACAGTGTGTTATAAACACTACCAAGAAACATGAACAAATAACATGCTTAATAACTTTTGATCAGCCGTTGTACATAAAAGCACGTGAAATCGTAGCAGCTTCAGATGCTAGCTCAGACTTTTCCAGAGTAGTTGTGAAACTAGGAGGCTTTCATATGCTTGTCTTTTATTGGATACATAGGGTATATAATGAATGGAAGCGGAATCAAGGAAGCTCTCAGTACAGTTTATGCTTCGAATTCTGTCGACAAAATGTTGGATGGTCACGCTTTTGCAAGAAGTATCAGAGGCCATACGCTATTACTTTTTGCATTATCGATGATGATTTTTGAAGATATGGAGATTGAAAGTGTTAATGCTTTAGATGGGTTCATTCAGCAGATAACAATTTGCGATGTTTCCTATGAAACTGTGGAAGAATGTGCAGGTAACTCTAGCTCCGTAGTTTACATAGCGTTATCCTATAAACGGATGCGCGCTTCCCACTCCCCGCGCTATATCTCGAAAACCATTAAACATACGAAGAAATAAATTATAACAAACTTGTAGAAAATTTTATTTTCTATAAGTTTTGTTAAGCATCTAATGACATGCGACACAAAGGAGGCGAGGTATTTGCAAGAAAACGATTTTTATGACCTTTGACCTTTAATATCTTGATTAGCAGACACGATATCTTATGAGACTTTTTACCCTATCTTTAGAACGCCAAAACAAAGGTCTGTGCAAAATTTCAGCTTGTTATCTTTCATTCCGAGTGGACTATTTGTAAGTTGCCGATTCTAATGAATTTATTTCGGCAAGTTTTTTGCAATTTTAAGCTAAAACAGATGTGTGAAAATAACTTATTTCAAACATATACATTGCATTTTTGGAGCACTACAAAATTTGTACCAGGATCTGCCATCTTGTCATCTCGTGAAAATAAAAATAAATTAAAGCAGTAAATTGAAATCTCTACAAATAAAATAGAGTATATAAAATAAATTAATTCAATAGGCATTTATGATATATATGCACCTTAAATATATATCATAATAATAAAATATATATCATAATGATGATATCTTCTGATGTTAATGCATTTGGAGAAAAACAAATCGAAAATGCTTCTAGACCCAGTTCCGAAATTCTTGTTGATTACCCTAAAGAAAATTAATTACAAGATGTCTATGTTATTTTTGAAAACTTTGAAGATAGTGAGAGATATGAAGTGGAAATATAAACTATGTCAAGCAAAAAAAATTCACAATTGAACATGGAATATTAGCTCTAAAAGATTTAAATCCTATTTAGTAAGTCACGGTCGAGAGCATGCAGTTCTGGAATTATATGCAATTACTAGTGGTCAGTGTTGCAATAATAAGTGAGATCATAAAAATATGGTTTTTCAGAAGGTAGAAAGAAAGTGATTATTTTATTTACATCTTCTAAAACCAAGAAATTATTTAGTAATTTGTATGGTTATAAAAACTGGAAACATTTGAACCCAAATGTTATTGTTCATGAGAATTTAATGGAACATATAAATAAAAGACTTGAAAAAGATGGTTTAATTCATGATTTTTTTCAAATCGCATTAAATAACGGGATAAAAAAAAATGGAGACATATTAAAATGCATTTTATTTATCGTTAAAAATTATTTGGCATTATATGGGATCATATAATTGTCAAATAAATTTGTAAGCGAATTTGATATCATCTTGACAAGTGTGTTAAATTCCCATTTTTAAAACCTTTACAACTATTTATCATAGTATATTTAAAATGAACTTATAAATGTATTGGTAGGCAGGGAAATAATGAAAGAAATTCAGCAGACAAAATATTACAGTATAATTTTAGATAGCATTTCAGATATTTCACATAAAGATCAACTAACAGAAATTATACGATATGTTAAATATTCCAATACGATAAAAGAAAAATTCATAGATTTTATAAACATGACATAAAAATCTGGAGAAGAAACTTATCGAAGATGGGTTACTAATCGAAAATATTCGTGACTACGGAAGAAATATGTCTGGAAAATATAAAGGTGTATAAGGTTTAATAAAAAATAACTCGCTTGCAAAATATTTCCCATGTTGTTCGCACAGTATAAATCATGTGGGTGTTTTATGCAGCATCTGTAAATGTTGACGTTACAAATTTTCAATACTTTTAAATTTTTTTTCTTTATCTACTAGATGAAAAAAATATCATGTTATTAAAATGTCTCAAAACGCATCCGATACGCTCTAAAACTAATGTAGTAATAACAGTTTTTGAACAATTTGAGGATATTGTTTCAGTCTTGAGAAATATAAAAGACGACGATTCTTTCATTGACCCTCAATCGCTTGTTAAATCGCTGTACCGTCACATGAAAAATCATAAGTTTCCCTAATTTTTGAACCTCTGGAATCTGGTACTAAATAAATTGAATAATATCAGAACAGAGATCAAGATGTTTATAGATCGTTGAAATTAATAAAAACTCTTACCGATCAATTTAAAAGATTTATGAAAAAATAATATAGATCAAATTTTCATCAAGTTCTCCATGATAAAACATTAACAACAAACTAGATAAAAGAAAATGACATGAACTTGCCAATGATGAATCGCCGTGTTTAAATTTTATTAAAATGTAATGTTACAGATGCTGTAATAATACAACTGAAAAAATGCTTTCAATGCATTAGACAGATTGCAGAAGTTCATTTTTTAACTGGGAAAGGCTTAATTTCATCACCGATAAAGAAAAAGAAGAAAAAATAATTCTATTGTCGGTGACATACCTAAAAATTGACAAAATAAAGGCTGATTTACACAATGCCAGTCGGCGCGCCAGTCGAGGTTGCCAGTCACTGGATGCCAGCAACTAGCACCATGTAAACGCTTAAAGCCAGTGCGCCGCTGGCATGCCAGCAACTGTCAGCGCCAGCAGAATAAATATTTTTGTTTTGCTAGCACTCCAGCTCCCCCTTCTACCATACTACCGTACTGGAGCAAGGTAAGTAGCGCTTTTTCGCATCAATAATTCTATCACTTGCTGGCACTATGTAAACGGTAAGGCCCCAGTGGACTGGAATGCCAGACAACAGTGACCCACCAGTCAATTTCCAGCTGGCATGCCAGCAACTGGCAGTGTGTAAATCAGCCCTTAGTTTATAAATGAACAAATAAACAATTAATTAGAAAACAAAAATCCGAGATTGAATATTCCAAATTCAAGTATAAATAGTTAAACTACTATTGTGAATAAATGTTTTGTTGTAAATTTGTTTTCCATTTTTATTGTTTTAAAAAATACTTTATTACAATAAATAAAATTAATTCTTTAATTATATTTTTGCCATTTAACCAGGGCTGCAGAGTCGGAGTATTTTAAGCGAAGTCGAAGTCTTAAAAAATCGACCGACTCAGATTCCTTTTTAACCCTTTTCTGTGCCATGCGTTTTAAGTCGGTAATATGAAGTAAACAAAAGTTATTATGCACTTAATCAAATACCCAACAACAGCCGACCGGCGTAGTCACACGTAGACACATACAATGGCACGGCACTAATCCTAAGAAATATTATTATAATTATTTCTTGTTCTTTCTTCTTTGATGTTATTTACATGAAAATAAATAAATAAAATAAATTTAATATTTTAAGATTATCTTATCGAAATTTTTAAATTTGGAATCGGGAAAAATTTCCAACGACTCCACAGCCCCGCATTTAATTAAAAAATAAGACATAAATGGGCGCCATATTTGATATTTGCCAAGGGCGCCAAAATCATTGCTACGGCTCTGCATTTACACAATAAAAAATACCTCATACTATATATTTAAAAATGGGATTAAAACCGATAAAAATAAAATAAAAAACGAGACATTAATTTATAAGAGCAATATCAACTTCACATCTAGCGATTATCTCACAACAATTGTTTCTTAGAAAATTCAGAAAGCTAATTCAAGTTTGCGTGATTATCATAATGGCTTTAAAACTAACATTACAGAACTATAACATGAAGAATAAATACTTATATGTAAGCAATAGCTTTGATTGAAAAGTCCTGCTTGCATATTATATTCTCTATATGAAAAGTATTTCGCTACAAGTAAATTTCATATTCTAATACTTTCATAATACTCACTTAGCTCGTACTCTTCGGGTGGAATATCAGGCACAATAGGACTTCCTGGCGAATCTATCGCTTGCTTTCCTTCAGCTTGCACTTCTTGTACTAAAATAAAACAATTTATTGAAGATTAATAATCATATAACTATAATGAGGGATTCAATGTAAAATTCCTGGTGAATAATCGTCTCACTAAAAAATTGAGTCGTTATATTTAAAGTGGTAAATCCATTTATTCATACATTAAGTTACATAAGGGCTTGCGTTTGAATCAATCTAAAAATATTGGCAAACATAAAATCAATTCAGGTAATGGTTTTAAAACTATAAGCTTGTTATATTTTATTGTGTTATAATAATCATTAAAAATGTTTTTTTAGCCACAAATTAACTTATACCACTTTCAACTATAACAAATTATAAAAAATATAAATAGCATTAATAATTTATATTTTAATTGAACTTGGCTTTCTGAAATGTATTTTTTTAATGCAAAAAATAATAAAAACATATAAATAAACAAATAATCGAGTTCATTAAGAAATAAGTAAATATTACAAGTAAATTACTTTGTTAAGATGACTAATAATAACAAACTTATTCATATTTCAATTATTATTATAGTGAAGAAATTATGGTGAATAGGACTTGTGTAAGGCAATAAACTCGTCAATTATGATCATTACGAATAGACTTATTCCACTTTCAACAAAAACATCCATACAATAACATTTAACAGGATATATAAATATAAAAATAGAGTATTATTATCTGACTAAAACTATCATTAACTCATTTTTTTTTTCAAAAATGGACATATACCACTATCAAAGTCATTTATATATTCTACTTCACGTATTATATAGTTTATCATTTTATAAAATCTCTTTGATTCTCCACTCTGAATAGATACATAAATTATAAGTGCTTATCATCGTGAGGGCGTACGCTTGTCGCCAGATGCTTTCCTAATATGGTAAAGGAGGAAGTTGACGTAATCGTCGGGCGTTGTACCTTCCTTTATGCGCTTCTTCCTGCCCAGTGTGCCGATCTTGTCCCAGAATGACTCTTCCTTATCTTCTTTTTTGGCCGAGACGGGCGTTTTGGGTGATTTAGGCCGAGGAGAAGCCATCGCAACGTAAATAATTAAAGTAGACGGGCGCGGCTCATACACAGTATACCTTTCTTAATCACTCTTCGAGGTCATAACACAATATTTTTCGCCCGTGGAATATTTATTTTAAACGAATCAACAAATATACAAACTTCAGATTTACCATACACAAAAAATAGATTAATTAAAAAATAATATCAAGTCTTGAAATATAGTCGATATATTACTGATAAACTGATATTACGTTTAATACTTACCGGTTTAAGCATTGTTATCAGAATTTTAGAACGCGTGAAGTAGGTGTATATATATATGTTAGTAAATAAAAGTATTCGTCTCTATATGCATATGAAAACACAGTGATAAATTTAGCTTTATGCAAATATTTTTTAATAAGCAAATAAAAATATATGTTACAAATGATAGGTTTGGAAAATAATTAATATTGTATTATATTTTAATGATTTATTGACAATATATATTTTTAATTTATTACATTACAGATAATGACTTCCGATATTTATTAATAACATTTAAAATTATGCATTGTTTAGCATACGTGATTCTAAGTTAAACTTCAGAATACAAGTTTATATTACTAATGAAATGTGCAAAATATTGTTTCTAAGATTCCTTCGAACAATATTTTACATACAAATAAAAAAAATTGTATAAAAAAAATATTTTTTCAAAATTAGAAAGGATTTATATATAATTAGTCTTAAAAACTAAAATAAAGATATTTTTAATATCATATTTTACTAACACTAATGACTCGTTGAGAATATTAGGGCAGGGTCGATTAAATGTATTTAAATTTTACGCCGCAATATTATTTCTTAAAAATTAGTTACAAATTGATTCTAGAAGTAATCCGGCATTGTAGTTATAATATTCCGGACGGATAGCAAAATTGACCAACATTTTACAGAATCTAAAGATAAACTCGATAAGCAATACACGTTCTCCCGTACACCCACCACTTAATAATTTTTAAACCTTATCATAAATAAATCAATTTGAGATGGACCCATAATAATTTAAAAATATTGTTTTCGTTGCAAAATGAGAAATACAATTATGTTTAAGCTTTCATTGTATATAAAAGCCGAAGAGTAACTATAGATAAAACATGAAATTAGATATGTCGAATAAAAATAATATAAAATATCACAATGTATTGGACGTAATAAAATATAATTGTTTCTTATTCCCGAACACTAGTAAGGACGGCCCTAGCTCATTTAGCGCAAAATTAACTAAATAGTGGTTATTTGTCGAATAATAATTATTTAATAAATTCACACATTTAAAACCTAAAAGATAATAGAGCAACGCCAAAAAATTAGCAGCGAAAACAATTGTATGATGATCACAGAACAAAGAATATTACGGTAATCAACCAAAGTGTGCAAAATATAACAACGAGTTGTAGAGAATAAAATATATGGTTACCAAGAGACTACAATTGTGTCGCTCTATTATTAAGGGAGCTAAAATATATGTTTAACCCTTTTATCCGCTACCATTTATTTCCAGAGGATTTCCTTTTTATTACATGTAAAATTATTATCTACGTATTTATTTTAAAATCTATTAGAATATAATTTGCAGTTTTAAACATTAATAAAAATGTCGATTTTAGAACCCCATCGAAATTGATATTTTTTCGAAAATAATTAGTAAGTAATTTACAAGTAGTTGTGTTATAGAATTTATAACCTTAAATACAAAAAAGTTATTTTCAAATATCATCCGCTAGCTTTACGGAATCATTTTGAGTAGTCTCTCATTCTCAGTAGTCTCTGGTCTTATGCACGCAGTTGCATGTACGCTCACAACCATTTTCAGATTTTTTAACATTGTTGCAAATTTTGGAAGGAAATGTTGGCCCCTAATATTATTATCATCACATGTAAAACTATAATTAAAAATACTAACAGTTATTAAGATTATACATAGTTTCCTAATGTTCAATATTTTTAAGTAGACGTTTTTTGGTAAACGTTATAATTCTTAAATATATAAATAAGTAATATTAAAGATTACTGTTATCAACTGACATCAAATATTAAGCTCATTTTTTTTTAATTTTCTGTTTAGAAAGTAAAGTTAATAATTAATATTAAATATTAAGCTCGAAATACAAAAAAATATCTCATTTTATAAGGAAAAACCGTAAGCATTTTTTTTTACTTGGTTTCCTAAAATTAAAGTAGGGTTATAATTAATTTTAAGTATTAAGCTCCAAATATTAAAATTATCACATTTTACAAGAAAAATAAATATGATTTTTTTTGATTTGGTATTTTAAAAGTAAATTTGGTTAAATATTAAAGTCGAAATATAAAAAATTATCACATTTTGCGATGGAAAAATTGAGCATTTTTTTCATTTTTTTTTAAGTGTGTATAGTTAATTTCACCCGCTTCGGTATTAGTTTCTGTCATTACTAAAAGGATTACGAATAACCAATATAACCGAATCGCCGCGGAGAAACATCTTTGATATAAACCGGTCTTTATTAACTGGCTTAGTCTAAAATAATAATAAAAAAAGTTACACGTGTAAAATGTTTTATTAATATATCTTATGTTTGAATAATAGCTTACCTTTTTGCCTTTACCAGTTCTCAGCATTTCAGTCCACATCTCTTTAACATTCTCCAACACCATATTGCAATGTCTATCGAACGCTCTTACACGACCGAGCAATTTTTTATTGTTTCTACAACTTATAAGTACTTGAGTATTGTTCTTTACGGACTGATTGAGAACAGACAGAGGTCCGTATGTTAATTCATACTCATCAAGTTCACTTAGTTCTTCTAAAGTCATTTGCGAACGGTGCTTGACAAAGGAAGTCCTGAAAATTTGAGATTATTCTTATAGATAATGATGGAAAATATATATTAAAAGTGTAAAACGCCGTCACTAATTTAAAACTTAGTTTGATAATTGAATGATGCTTGTAACTACGATTCAATAGGGCAAAAATTACATTTTTGAATTACTATGGCGGCACAAATCGTAGACCGATCGAAGCCGGCTAGCTCAACAGGCGTTCAGAGTTAGCCCTAACAAATGATATTCTGTCCATATCTTGTCAGACTGAGAAATAATATTATAATATATAAAATATATAACATGTAAATATTACACTTGTATTCAACGCAAATTCGTAATAGAATATATTTATTTGGAAATAAAATATAAATAATTAAATTTTGTGTTTTTAAATTTAAAATATTTAATCAAAATTTGTAAGAAAGGAAAGAGAATTCATAATATATATGTACACATATCCATGGAGAAATTAAATTTATTCTAGAAAAGTAAATTTATAATTAACAATTAAAATTAAATTTATAAAAGTTATAATTTACTAACACTAGCTTACAGCGATTTTGTCCTACAATATTTGAGTCATTTGCAGGTTAGCTGATTGCAAAGTATTTATATAAAATTACAGGTAATTAAGTTTTCTAATAACCGTTTATACAATACTTGGCACTATTAATGAATTTATTGACAATATTAAATCATTTAAAAAAAATAGTCCCGGTTTATTTATTGGTTATTGATTATTAAAATCTATTAAAAATGAAATAAGCGGGTGCTTATCACAATCAGTTAAAACATATAAAAGTTTTTGAGTATAATATAAAAGCATTTGAGTAAAAATACAGAAATTAATTTTTTACCCATTTCCATTATTTATATAAATTTCAAATGCTAATAAAAATGACTTTCGATTTGATTAGTTTTCAGTGTATTGTCAGTTTTTAGAGTGAGAAACAAAAGTCACTCATCATCGCTTCGTCACAAAGTAAAAACACTTTTTTTTCATGGGCCAGAATTGTTTTTGAAATTCGTAAACTAGTGTAATTAATTTAAGTTTTAAAATAACTTTTAAGTGTATTTTGAAACACATTGACCAAATATAAATATATGTAACGTCATTATTAAGTATTATTAAAAATTTTGTGGAACTACATTCCACAGCAAGATGCATTTTAAATAAATATTAGGTTTGTGAATCTATAACTAAGAATAACTAAAATTGCTTCATATATATTAAAATATGAATTATTATTAAAACATTTAATTTAATTATTGATTATGGAACATAAATGTATACACGAATACAATTAAGAAAAAATAAATCTTCTTTGAGGAATAATCCGAGAATTTCTGGTTAAGAATCAGAGACGTCATTTCAGATTTTCGCAGGGGAGGGGGGCAAAATTTAATTAGCCAGTGTCCGTTTTTTAATATTTCAATTGTAAACCAAAAAATGACATGCATTTTTCTAATTAAATTCAAGGGAGGGGGGTCAAATGCCTACCTGCCTCCCCCCTGAAATGACGCCCCTTTAATAATATTTACCCAAAAATATTATTACTTAAGTATGATTAATATATTAGAATGATTAAATGTTCAAGAAATACCGAAGATGGATTTTTTAGTATTTTTAAATAAGTCACAAAATAATATGTTGTCAAAGTATTTTAATAAGTATTTAATAATAAATAAAGATGTATATAGATGTAATATTAGATATAGAAACAATTTAGGGATAGTAAAGTATAAGAAAACGAGTACAGCCAGGAGAATTATGTACGGAGGTGGGAATTTGTATAATAATATTCCTAAGGCAATCCTCAAAAATAAAAATGTAGCGGGTTTCCTAAATGGAATTCAGAAACACATTCGTGCATTAGAAAATAAATTATAATATTAAGTCATTTTTTTTCTGTGTATATGTATATTAAGTTGAAATTTGTTTAGTGTTAAAATTAACTATATTAGCTAAATAATTATTTATAATATGTATATAATTTTAAACGGGATAACAATTTTAATATTCCTCTTTGTTTATGTTGTATTATTATCTAACTTATTATCAGAGTCGTATTTAGCAGCAGATTCTTATGAATTTACCATTATAAAATAATCTGTAAGCAATTTTCGCGATTTATTTTTTTTCAAAACAAATCGAAATATACATTAAAAAAGTGTTTTATTTTTGCCCGTGGTAAAACCAAACCGCGTAAAACGGGTACCGCGTTAATTGAGTTAAGTTTATTAAGATATGTTTTGTCCGCAAATAAAATTATAGAGCTATAATGGATCCATTTTTTATCGCATGTTATTGTCCTAACTGTTAATTATAGAGAAAAAAATATCGTAGTGGCTATGTTTTGCTTTACAATCAGTTAACAAAATACCAATATGTCGTTGATTTGCTTTTATTAGCGGTTATATGTGGTAAATAACTGTTACATTAGTAACGCTTAAATTTCCATAATAAATATTGTGAATCAACAAGTGTTTTTGGCTTATGGCAACACTACTCGTTTCTGTTGTATTGGCAGCGCAGCTTGGGCCATTCCCGTCACCTTATGGTCTTCGGGCCGGAGGCGTCGTCCTCGCAGTCTCTGCTCGACCGCCGAGATGACCAGCCCCGGCGAAGTTGTCCACCAGGGGTGGCTTACGAAGTCTCCGCCGTACACGCGTGTTTGGAAACCTGTGAGTAGCGTTGTCTTGTTTCTTTCCGCGCGTCCATCTGGCGGCGCGCCTGCGCCCCCCGTCGCGCCTTTAAATATCCGCGGACATTCATTGCGGCGCTCCATGTGCATAAGAGGAAGGACTTGTTGATTCTAAATTTTCGGGTATAAAAAGCAAAAACGGCAATGTCCAAGCTTTTAAAACTAATGTTATGAGCTTTAAAAAAATAATCACGGGTTCAAAATTTTTTTTATTTTTTATTTTCTCGATGATTATTGACATCTTGAAGCAGTCTGATTAGATACGTCTATTTTCATGTAAAAAGTTTTTTTTATTTTTAATATGAACTAGTGGTGTTAAAATAATAAATAAATTAAGATATTTGACATATTACAAATTATTTATTTAAATAATATACATAACGTTACAAAATTAACTAAAAAATAATATATAAGAAACAACACTTTTACGATTATATTACGATTTATAATTAAAAGTTTTGTTTCAATGATAGTTGTAGATCACTGGTGTTGTTCCATCGAAACAATCAAGTCCTTGTGTGTCGCTTCTTCAAGTAAATCGATGAAAAGATCATAGAAATTTGCTAAAAAACTGCCTTCACTGAACCATTATTTAAACTATTTTTCTTTAGATAATTTTTGAATTAATTCATATTAAGGGCAATTTAAATAAGCGATATATAAAATAATCGTTCCATAGAACGAATTGTTTGTGCATTACCTTTGCTCAGAACAATGAATAACTCTACAACGAATCCTTTTACGAAGATTTACCTATCATTAATGCACAAACAATTCGTTTTATGGAACAAAGTATTAATGTAAATACACATCTCTCAAAATAATTCCCTGTTAAATGTCACTTATTCATATTTTGACTCATATTTAAATGGTCAGAATTTAAATCAACTTTCAAAATTAATATCAAATGGTCAGAATAAAAATCTAAAACGATCAGAATTAAATATGGGATCGTATGAATTTAAAAAAATATAACATTTATAAATTTTATAAGATATTTTAAAAATATCTTATAAAATTTCTCGCTCGCACCAAAACTGATGGACAGGTTAGGTGCGAGCGAGCGTTGGTCAGAACATTGAACACCCCATGAATAACTCTCAACAAATCTATTTAATTGTATGTAATACATGGTGGTATTCAGATTAGCGAGCGAAGCGGGAGTAATGAGCACGCTTATTGTACTGACCATCTGTCAACATAAAACTGACCTTGAGTTTAAAATACAGATCATATAATATATATACTGGCTATTCTTTATAAATAGAGACAAATGAACTGAATAAATACTGACTAAAAAATGATTTTGACCATCTGTCATAATAATTCTAATTTCTGACCATCTTGAAATTTATTCAGACCTTTTAATATCATAAAAACATGATAATCATCACCTTTATGATTGCAATCGATAGTCCAAAATATCTGCCAAATGCTAACTTCTTTAAAATATCGTGAAAAATATTTTACGAGAAAAACAAGAATTGGAAGATGTAACATAAGATCTACAATAGGTAGTATTTTGTTATATTCTACTTAAAACGCTAAATGAAATCAATTAGACAATAAAATATGATGATTTGTGCATATAAACCTCGGTATTGTGTAACTGATACATCTTTACTTTTATGGATGTGTTTAGCTCGTTCTTGTTAATTTATTACTTATAACTAACAGACAAAGGCAGTTATGTATATCGTTATATAAGATCACCATAATTTTAAAATCAACTAAGCTAACTCGATAATCGGTAGATCTCCTGCATTCAAACAGCTCGTAAATTGAATCTAATACGAAAATAAATACAAATACTCGTGCAAAAACACAAACTACTCCTTTGACTGACAGCTGTATTCAACGCCAATTGTCTTGTTGACAAGTGGAAATTGTTAACAATTGCTGCAGCCAATGCAGCGATGTTGCTAGGTGATCAGATCGCTGGATCTTTGATCAAATGCATTAAACCATTTCGCAATTTGCAATATAGTCCACCAATTGGGAGCATTATAATTTGTTTATTATTAACAAATATTACAATTAAAGTTATATCACTAATTTAGATTTTATAATAGTATTCAAAACTTACCTGTTAAGTTTTCAAATACATTATTGATGAATTATATTTAAAGCTATGAAATTTCCGTAGAATATTTATACAGTGCGACCTTGATCTTCGTTCATTGTTGTTTCTTGCAATGTATTCTTCCAGACAGACGATATGTATCACTAAATATAAAAATAAAACATAATGGAAATTTTACTTTTTTTTCTAGCAACTTTCAATGGCTCACCTCAATGTTTATACAATTTTTTTTGTTGTCAAATTGAAGATAGAGGATCAGAATCAGACACGTTAGTTATGCATTCAGGTCTTATTATGTTCTAAATATGGTTCGTTTTGGTCAATTTTGACTCCCGTTATTCATGTTGACTCATGTTATATTTTTACATTTTTTTTTTATTATTATTAAATGATTGAAAAGTTGTATTTTTGATATGATAAATGTATTTAAAAAATGGTCATCTATTTAAATATGTCAAATCTGAACTATATAGCGAAAGGATGCCTAAAAAGGTAATGTTATTGTTTTGTTACAATGACTAAAGATACAGTTTAGTCATTCGTTTGTTACGTGATTTTTGCATGAATTTATATATGACCTGTAATAGTAGAGCATTCTATAATGAACGATGTGTGGCTAAAAAAGGGTTTCTGTTTTTGTACAATTTAATTAGTGTCTGACTTATAACAAGATCATTTTTAATTCATAAAATACATCTGTATATATATGATTTACAATTTATTAAGATTTACAGTTTTATGATTTTATCAAACATTGTAATGTGCATAAAGTTGAAAGCTCGGCTTGATTTGAATCAGAAATGTGACAAAACAGTACCATTACAATTCAGAACATGTTAAAAAATAGATTTATAATGACATCAAATTATTCGATGTAAATAATTCCATAAGTGATAAGTTAAAAAATAAAAAAGTATGTAATATATGACGATCGATAATTACAATAAATTTGATTCTTAAATTATTGACATTTGTTGTTCAAACCGTTTTGGAACATTTTGGCCTTAACAGTTCATGTATTGCCCTATAGATATTTTCCCCCTTCCTAGTCATGCCCGAGTTAATTCGAGAATTTGTATTTTGTGAATTCTCATTTCAAAAATCAGCAAATTTCTCTTCTTTTTTTTATTAAAAATTTAATTTTTACGATTAATTTTAAATGTTTTACAACGCATATGAAAGGGTGGGCCAGTTCAAGAAGTTTTTGAGTCATTTTTAAATAAGTACTGTGACTGGGAAGTGGTTAAAACAAAATTCGTTAGTGGAGTACAAAGATTTAACAACAACTCATCATTTAGTTATAATAGGTAAAGCAAAAAATAATGTTTTTTCAGTGAAAAAAAAAATATATAATTATTCCGAAAGATGATTTTCATTATTATTTATGATATATTGCCACAACTCTTTTGTAAAATTCTTGTGGTTTTGATTTAAAAAAGGAATCTGGATGTTTTCAGTATTGAAATTTTTTTTGAAACCAATGTTTCATTGACCAGAATAAATGATAATCCGACGATGCTTTGTCAGTAGAATAAGCGGATGTGGTAAAAGTTCTAGATCCAGTTCTTTTACTTTGTCCTGTGTAATTTTCGCTGCGTACAATAAAGTTCGGCTGTGATTGTCTGACTGGGTTTTAATAATTCATAATGAATAACACCCAAAATATACCATAAGACACAAAAAAATATTATTTAAGGTCAAAGATAGTCGAGGTGGTAAAACTGGCGTTTGGCCTGGAGTGGATTACTATAAAAGATCCAGTTTTCGTCTCCAGTAACAAATTGTCACACATTAATCCAAAGCCGACGGCGCTAAACTATGCGGAACCCAAACTCCTTGCTTATGTTTCTTGCCGAGCTTTTTTAAATGCTTTTACCATCAACCAGGAACAGAAAATCTCTTCTGACAATTCCTTGATGGTTTTAGATTAGATCTGATTCTACCAGTGATGAAACTGACTTAAAAATAACACAAAAAATCAGACATTTACCTAAAATTTACGGACACTTTAATTATTTAACACTGATTTTTTATCAGATCATTTATGGAATTATTTACAAATCAAATAATTAGTTGCCAATATAAAATTAATTATATAGCTATTTTTTAATATACTTTAATATCATAATTTAATATCTAGTGTATAAAAACTAAAAGAAATGATCGAAAATTGATTGAATCCTTGATTAATTCTATGCCGTCGCGTGTTTTAGCGGGGTTGAAGGCTAAAGAGGGTGCAATAAAATATAAATAAAAACTTATTAGTAATAATGCAAGTTGTATTTTTAAGTTTCTTTCTTTAAAAATGTTTTTTTAATTTAATAATGAATTTAAAATTTTTTATTTATGGGTCTCTAAATATGTTATCCAATTCTTTTTTATATTTTTAATTAATTTTTAATTAAATTAAATTTATGTTTTTATGTGTAAATACTTTGATAAACCTTTAAATATGTGGAAAACATTATGAATTTATTTCAACTATAATATGTTTTTAGTTTCATATTAAATATGATAATTTTGAATGCGATACGTTTTTTTGCACGCCATTGTATAACTATGATTATTATTCAAATAACACAATGAAAAAACTACCATTGAAATTTTGTGTGTTTATAGTATTCCAATTACGAGATTAACGTTATATGATATGTTATCATCATTTCGGAAATATCAACTTTCAACACAGATAAAAGACGTGTGATTGAAACTTTGCAAATATTAACTTCTGCAAACGGGTTTAGCTCAATCAGAGCATATGAACTTCAATTGAATTGTAACTGTTTACATTACCCAGGGTGGTCTCTTTAAGTTCATGTGTACATGGGTAGGTGTGTAAATAAAGACTTGTTGATCATATATATGATTCATTTAAATATTGACATTACTGTTTGTTTTCTGTCGGTGTTTAATTTCAAAGATAAGTGTCCCAGACTAAATTTAAATATGATTCAATCATACGATCAATCGGTCACGCTTGCAAATCAGTCTTCGGGTACGTAACAATCATGTCGTTAGTTGTTTGGCATGTATGACACTTCCCTGGACGCCGGGGAAGCTTGATAAATTGATTGAGCTTAAATGAATATTCAATCCTAATAGATGTATGTGTGCATCCATTCAACACATGCTCATATTTATTAATCGGATGTTTTATAAAAATAATAATAACAGTAATTTGTTAAATAAAAAGCATTGTAATTATATAATATTTTTTTTAATTTAATTAAATGCTTTCTATAGAAAATATTACTGATAAATTAAAGAGTACGAAATTAATTAACATAACAAAAAATATTTTATATTAATTTTATAAAAAATATTGATAAAATCACAAAAGTTGTATAATATATAATAAATATGTAAAATAAATTAACGGATATTATACTAGAAAGTGTAAAATAAATCAAAACAAAACGTTGAAGATCACTGATGTTTTCTATAATTTACTATAAATGCAACATTATGAAAAATACATAAAATTAGCTCACTACTCAAAAGGTTAACATGATGTTGACCTACTTTTTTAGCGAGCTTTTTGTCAAAGAAATACCAGTAATTTGTGTACATATAGATAATGACTGTTTAGAGCTTTTTCCTAAGCTTAATAAATATCATTTATTTTCATTAATTAGCAATAAAATGGCTTATTTTATTTTTCTAAATATCGGTTAAATACTCACTAGAAGTCACGAAATTTTTACACGCAAAGCATCTTGAAACACGTATTTTTAAAATACCTTTATATTCACTCATTCAAATGATGACTGCAAATGTTGTTATCGTACTATGTTTTTAATTTTACTTCGAACTCGATATTCATAATACCTTTTTCAACACACTGGTTTAAAGGATATGTCATGAATGATAGGCAAGTGTATTTTGATAGCATTTTGCATCTGCCCATCCTTATTTTCAATCTGCTGTTGACATCGGTCATGAAAATAGAACGGAAATCCAGAATTATAAATAAAAAGTAAACAAGATTGTGTGAGTCACCGGTGGCAGAGGAAGTTACACATTGCTGTTATCGCGTCGGCTCGATAATGATTGGTCTGGGACAAAGTGATAAACAATCGCGTTTTGTGCAAAATACTCTGTGATAATGCCTGCTACGGATGTAGCAATTAATGTATAATAGTGCGTATTTGTTACTTTCTTTTATAAGACACGTACGAGGATGAAAATACATATTTTTATCTCGTTTAATTTAGTCTCTATGGCATTAAAATGTTTCCGGGGCTTTAGAAGCGTAGGACAAAAAAATCATGACGTCTTGGATGTAGTTCGCTATACAATTACCTTATTTTAAAAAGCTGTTTATTCACATAAATAAAAACAACAGTATATATAACTAAAACAAATGTTTTCAGCGATGGAGACGTCGTTGGTTTGCGTTGGTGAGATCGAAAGATGCGCCTGGACAATACTTCTTGGAGTACTACGTAGATAAGAAGAGTCAAAAGCCAAAGGGATCAATCAATCTGAACTTATGCGAACAGGTATATATTGTGTCATAAAAATATCGACATCCCACGTTTTAAATTTATAGAAAAAGAATCAATTTTTATTTCATTTTAAAAATCATTAAAATTGTTATTTTTATAAACATATCGAGTGTTTTATTGATTTTTTAATATTTCAGATTGACGCTGGTTTACGTATACCGCGCAGAAATAGCGAACCAAACGCTTCGAAAGGCTCTGTGTTTTCTATCAAGACGGATACGCGCGTTTATCATCTGGAAGCGGAGTCCGTGCTGGAGATGGAAAAGTGGGTAGACGTTATATGCAGGGTGTGCGGGCTGACTCAATACGAGGGTAAATGTAAGTAAAACGGAGGCAAAAGCGTGTCTTTTCGCACCCCTATGTCGCTTACTCAGCTTTGTTTTTTTTTTGTGCGTAGCGAGCTTCATTTCGATCACTCGCAGCACTGAACCTGATACGGCCGTCTCCAACAGGCCGATAGCGTCCGGACCCTACATCGCCATATCAGATTGCTACACTGGAGTGCCCACCAGAGACAGCAAGGTAAACATAGATTCGTCACTATTTATCATATTTTTGTACATACACACCGTTTTAAATTTATTTCCGTATTTAACTATTCGCATAAATCTGTAAAAATAAATATTCCACATGACCCTGAGATTTATTGATGATCATTGTCATACTAGAAATTACAATCTTTTAAAGTCAAAGATATGCAATTATATTACTGATGTTAATACGCTTATACTGCGCTATCTTATGTGGGGCGAAGATACAGCCGCCTCAGTTGTGTTTACGAATAACGCACATAAGCTCACGTCCCGTTTTGCCCCGGTCTCCTATATATGAAAATATGTAAAAAAAATAATGTTTTTCTGAGTAAATGACACATTGTATATTTATCAGCATAAATATGCCATTGATACATTTTGACAAAAAAAGATTTTGCTTTTGCTAGAATTCCCGATGTCTGCAAAAATACTGTCTGGAAAGCTCCTATCTGCAAATCCAAGCACCGGGATCTTTAACCAGTCGATCGCAATCAACTAGTAATTTACAAAAAAAATCTGATCAATTCCATTGAATGATTTTTACCATAAAATATGTTTACATTTAACTCAATAAAAATGTCAATATAAAAAAAACAAATAATTTTTTATGAATTTTCCATTAAAAGCCACTAATTTTGCTCAACAAAATTAGCTGCGCAGTGCAAATTTTTAGGATTTTTCCATTAAAAACCGCTAATTTTTCTCAAGAAAATTTTTTAACAAAATCTCGAACCACTAATTATTTATTTTTGTATGGAAAGAATTATAATAACGATATCTGTTCATATAATTAATCCCTTTTGGTGCCCTAAAATATATAAAGATGTCAGTAAGAGTCTGTTAAATATCGAGTTTCATAAAAGCATGTTAACATGCGTCCGGCTGTAGGATCGAGTCCCAGAAATTCTGGCACTTGTTAAGATTATTTAGATATGTTGTAATATCTACCATAATCTTGTGGAACAGAATTTTTATTCTCTGTCATTAAAAACTCTAACCATCTAGCAGCTGAGTAGTAAATAACATCCGATTATATTTCTTGCAAAATTGTTCAGTATGTTTTGAATGAAATTTATATACATTTTATTTTTATATTTATGTAAATTTTATTATTTAAATAATTTGCAACTAATGGCCAATCGCTAGCGAACCGCAGAAAAAATCAAAATAGGCCACGGGTCGCCGACCCCTGACTTAATACATATTACGATTTATAAGGCACATTATCAGATACAATTTACTGAAGTGTTGTGTTTGAGGAATTATTATCTATTGAAATCGTCTGCTTTTCATATTCGATTCAGACAAACAGGTCACTTTTCCCATAATAAGAATAATCAAACATAAAATACATTATCATATTGAGCCATAGCAAAAAAAAATATTATATTCGTACAAATTAAAACGAAAATGTCGTGAGAAATGTTTCACTTATTAGTATACATATTATAGGCAATAAAACAGTTGATCGCTCATAAATTGCCAACTTAACCGAAATACGATCGCACACAGTTGCGACTGAGTCACATTATTGCAATAAAAATAAATATGTTTATTGCAATACTTATCTACAACATTACAAAAAAAAAACAATACAAAACATAAAAAAGGTGTAAAATTGACGTTGCAATAATTAAAACGCAGTGGTGATCCAGGATTATCTGTTGCTGATAAAACATGCTTTTTATAAGCCTCCTCATTTAAAACCATTACATTTGTTATTTGTATTAAAAATGTTTTTTAATGTCGATTACAGGGTCAGGTGTTCATAAATTACGTACCTGGGGTGTATAGAGTGAACGAATGTGGACAGTTGAGAGTGCCTCGTCCGGAAGCGGTCTACAAAAATATACAGCCGCACGACAGGCAAATGGACAAGCTCAGCAAAAACTTTCGCTGGAATGTCACAATGTCGTCCTGTCAAAGATGTAAAATTTTAATTTATTTTGCCGATAAAAATGTAATCGAGTCAGTAAACCAATAACAATGCTTTCTTATGTTATTATAGCGGACTATAAAAACTTGACAAGTTTATCGCTATCCGACATGCCTGGTGAGTTATTTTTTAATTTTATTTATGTGTAGTATCAGCAGTCACGAGTTTTTTTATTGTGTTGTGATATTATTTTATAGGCACTCCTGCGCCCCCGAGACCGCCAAAGCCTTCGCACCTCGTTCCCGATCACACGCACAAGTAATATTTATAGTGAAATTATTTCCAATGGGTATTCGCACAGCCTTGCGTTTGGCAAACGTATTAGTTTATTAGATGTTTCGCTAGCGATTTTTTACAGCGGAACTGTGCATGTATTTATATTGTCGTTTTATTTTCGCAGGGAAACCTTTGTCGGTCCCAAGGTACACGAGCCGAATGAGAACGTGACTAATAGCAATCATGCTGCTGCCGGAGCCGTTGTTAGTATAAAAAATATCATATTAACATAGAGAGAGACTCTTTTGCATCTTATGTATAATTGCTTTAATTTTATTTTAAATGTATTACAGGAGGCCAGTCAGCTTTCTCACGTGAGCTACGCTAATACGGCGCAACTGTACAATAAAAAGTCACCAAAGCCGGAACAATTGGTTTGTGTATATATATGTATATTAAAATATACATTTTTTGAATAATATATATAATAACATATACAATTTTCAGTATTATATGTATACGGCACCGCCTGTCGACCGTGAACTAAAACCGGGACGTTCTCGTGGACGATCATCTTCGTACTGCTACGAATCTCATGTGAATATGATTACCAATTTTTATTTTTGATTAGTAAGTGCAGATTGATTATCTATTTTTTACGCACAGGACATACGCTCGAGATCTTCGCGGAGTCAACCTGTAAAACTGCAATATTTAGACTTAGATTTAGTGCCGCCAAGTTCGGTGAGTCGATTTGCGTTAGTGTTTTCTATAATCAATGTTTGATGTATAATCAACGTTTGGTAATTATTTACAGGATTCTCCCGTGTCACTCTTGAGATCGCGCTCTACGCAAGAGACGTCTACCGTTTACAAAACAGTCGACTTTTTGAAGACACAAGCTCTGAACATGACGCGGATCGAAGCGGAGGCGTTCCACCGCAACGATATACAGTTGCAACACTGATTGTACAAAACTCGTTCTAATATAGACCTGTATTATGTGCCGATTTGTGGATGGTTGATTTATGATTTTATATCTCTAGATTAGTTGTATTATTACTTTAAATCGAGATGATTTTTGTTAATGATGCCATCCAATTATGCGCCTAAGCGCGAAATCGACATAATTTTATCAATCTTAGCAGGTTTATTTTTATACATGAGTCGCTTTATCATATTAAAAATTGATGATTTTTTAATTTTTTTATAATTCTGATTATAGTTCAGTTGAACTAGTTTATTTAGTCAGTCATTTTTTCTGTATTCTAAAATCTCGATATATTTTTTATGGTAATGACTACCGAACTTGTACGATGCTTATATAAGTGATTCCAATTTTAAATGTTAAATCTTATGGGCAAAACTGTACAAGCGGCGGTGCGTGAAGCTGTGGATAAAATATAGCGCTTAGCGCTTCTCGATATGTATAAGTACAGGTGTAATGAACGCGCACAATACAACACATGAAGATGATAATTTCTCTGATGTGGGGCAGTTTTTCAGATTTGCAATAAGCATTTTTTTTTAAATGGTAATAAATATTAATAATTTTGGATGATATTTAGGGCTGTTTATCATAACCGTCTTTTTAAAAAAAAATTAAGATTTTCATTCTATGTATTGTTATGCAGAAAGTTTCATACAACGAATGACGAGGAATAATTAAAATAACGCAAAATTGCTAATTTACATTTTTGATTTTCAAAAAAAAAACAATAGTCAATTCTTGTTTTTGTATTAATGTCAATTATGTGTGCCTATAAATGTTTTAAGTATATAAAAAAAATGGAATTAAAAATTACCAAGACAAGGTCATGCTGTGTAGAGCAAGGTCACTCACTCGCTCGCTTTGGATAGAAGTGAATCAGTTTTCAGTTGTTACACTATTGTCGATATATAAAAGCAGCGCTTTCACAACTTATATGAAACACCGCCACTGCTATGTATGTTATTGAATGTCTCACAAGCTCGTTTTTATTTCGAGCATCTAATATACATTCATACAAGCTCAAAGAAAAGACGAAATCTAGTCGGTCGGTACTGTT
Source organism: Plectrocnemia conspersa (assembly GCF_051122295.1). Taxonomy (NCBI): domain Eukaryota; kingdom Metazoa; phylum Arthropoda; class Insecta; order Trichoptera; family Polycentropodidae; genus Plectrocnemia; species Plectrocnemia conspersa. Next base: position 19,234,126 of record NW_028277170.1, read on the forward strand.
ACAGCTGCTGATTTTCAGTTGTTCGCTTGCCATCATTTATATCGGTGTTCACTGGATTAAAATAATATTAACTCCTTCGAGTCCACGGGAACTCTAAAACTTTGTGCAGCGGTCTGCCATGTCTGTTCCTCATAAATTCATGTAATTTCTTACTCCATCATTATATACATATATATCTGTAAAGATGTAAATATGGTTTGTTTTTGTAGGAATTATTTTATCGAATACATAAAATTCGATTAATAATGAAATGTGCCAACTTTTGTATTAAATAATGACGGATAATAATATTAAGAATTTCTATTTTTTCCATGTTATCGAATGTTGATTCGATGAAAATTATTTTTACGTACTTAATTAGTAATTTTTCCGAAAAATATATTTGATTTCATTATTCGAACGCTATTGATTTTAAAAAATAATTTGTTTTTAGACTCTGATTTTTAAAAAAAAAATGTTTTTTCATTTATTATGATATATTTCATTATTAGGAAGCTATGAAGTAATTTTAAAAACAGATTTGTTTTTTTATTGAAATTTTTATCTATTTTTTTTAAGCAACGTTACCAGCTGTAACTCAAATTGTTTAAACGAAAGATTTCTTAGTAATGTTCCTTTATTTTTATATGTAATGTAATGTTTGTGTCTTTTCTCGTTTTTTTTATTATTATTTAATATTTGCGTCGATAGACGTAACACAATCAAGTGCCTCGATTATAATAATAATGTTGGACCAATTCCATATTTTAATTTAAGATATGTACAAACTAAGGATTTTTTTACTGATAAAGAAATGCCTTAAAATAACTATATTTAAAAGTTATATGACACTTGAAAGGATTTTTAATGCTTTTTATTAATGTAAAAATAAAAGTGCCTATTGAGATGTAATTTATAGATAGGAATCTGCAATAAAACTTGGTCAATACCAAGTTATCTCATTACATGCAAAATGTATACATGTAACAATATAAGAAGATAAAAATTAGGAATTTATATCAATCAAGTTTTATTGTACTAGTTTGTAAGTGTCATGTTACCATGATGTAAAATTATTTGTGTTTTTTTTATTATTATTTTTATATTCAAAAGAAATCGTATAGTTGCAATGATTCTTTTACAGTATACACTCCGTTTCGACCACAGGACTGTATACTAAGTTCCTTCTTTTTTGTAATTAAAATTATTTATTTTCATGTTTATTTTGTAAATATTTATATATAAAAAATTATATTTGCATCGTTATGATTTTTTTTTTATATTTTTGTGTTTATTAAACTGTATTACACGAGTATCGACAGTATAATATCTGTAACTTTTAGTTACACTTTTTATGTAAATCTCTGACGTCTTATATAGTCATGACTAAATCGCAGAGTGTGATTTTACCATAAATCAATAAATATAATATGCCATGTGAGCATACATGATATTACTTATTGTTTTATTTAGCAGTCCTTTGTAAACGTTATCCAATTATCAATTATATTGAATACCTATACCATGTTTCACTTTAGGGCCCATACGCACTGTCGGCTAGCCGCCCGGCGACTGTACTTTATATGGTTTTAAATGGGTGCATACGCACGCAGGCGCTGAGTCGCCGGAGCGTCAGGCGCGATCCTGCGCAGAGGTGATGCACAGGCGACTTGCCTGTCGCGGCAACCTATAAAAGCATGGATTTAGATGAGTGCATTCGCACGAGGAGCGACTTTCGAGGCGACTTATACATCATTCACACAAAATGGCTTCGACACAGAAAAGCTCATCGTAGAAATTGAATCCCGAATCGTTTACAATGATTTTATATGAATATTGATAACGAAAAAAAAATATTGTGAAATAATATGTATAATTATATTATATTATTTCTTGCTTCTCGATTTAAATTAATTTTATTAACATAATACAGATACATTTATAATTGCATTTGGGAAACAAAAAGCGTTTCATCCGGGGAAATTCAATATTATTTTGAAATTAAAATAATATTTTTTTCTCTTTAACATTAATATTGCAATTTCTTTGCGAATGTACTACCCGACCTCGAGTTGCTCGGCTTAGCCGCCTAGTCTAGCTACCTACGTTTTTGAGCCGGCGACCGCTAGTCGCCGGCGGCTAGCCGACAGTGCGTATGGGCCCTTAAGGCTTAGTTGCCATATACATTCCGACTACTTAATTGTTATCGTTATACAAAAGCGAACCCGGGCCCTGGAGAGAATGATTCCGAGCCTCATAACAAAAATGACATTTTATGTATGTTTTAGCATGGTATAATTTCTTGAATAAATAATAATAGGTATGAGTTAACCCTTTCGCAGGTGGAAACTATTGAGAATTTTATTATATTATATTAAATATTGCGATGGATTATGATGGGCGAGATCGTTAATCTCTGAGCGGTGGTGGAGAAGCTGTCGCAGGGATGATGTCCGTGGAAGTTCTGACTTGATGTGACAGCAACAGTGGAGGTTGATCCCTCTGCTGCGGTGCTCGTATGGTGGAATCCCTCTCAGGATGTGGGCGTCTGCAGGTGTCCGACGGGTGTCTGATTGTCTCTTCGAGTTAAGAGACCAGCCTTATGTATGCTGATTAATCACAATCATCCAGGCCTTACCGTGGTATATTGTTTCCCGTGACTGTTTCGTAACAAAGAAATATTCATTCTATGCACTGGAGAATCCTTGCGTGTTATTTATGGGGAAACACATTTTTTAGTAACGAGTTCAAGAGTAGGGAACATTATCACGTTGGAAAGTTGCATTAAGTTAGTTCCAAAGAAAAAAGGCCGCATTCAAAAAATTTCAATTGATGACCTCAAAATCAGTGCCAGAAATGTTGGGAACATATCATGAGTTGATTACGCTCTTTTTCCAAAAGCTTGCGCATAGTTCTTTGATCAAAGGAAATATATTTTTATTTAAAAAAAAAAACAATTAAATAAAATTTAGGTGTCAGTCAAAAGGCCACATGCGGTCTTAAGGCCGCAGGATCCCCACCCCTGGACTCTAGTTTATCCTTATTGATGAATAATCACTTTTCGCCACTGATTTTAACCCGAGTTTCAAGAATAGGATTCCCTAAAAATATCTACTCATAATATTTACCTGATAATTAGTCGTGTTTTCTTTGCTGCCCAGTGCTGCCATATAGTGAATTTCCATTCCAGAAGCGTTTATATTAAGAATTTTTATAACAACATTAAGAGTGAGAATCAAATAAAGCACATCTCAACCGAATTTTGGTCAATAGGAGAGCGCAAAAACAATTATCCCTTCTCAGAAGTCAAAAATCCACGTCAATGAAGAGAAGTGATAATTGTTTTTGCGCTCTCCTATTGACCAAAATTCGGTTTGAAAATACTTTAATTAGCCCTTTTATATTAGAAGTCCATAGTAATATCGGTAAGGATAGCTATCATATTTTTAAAACATAGTGTAATATCGAATGCATACAAACTGTAGAGTAGTATGTGAGATGCGATGTCTGCCTGTACTTATTTCGTTTGAATTTTAGACTTGATCTAATGAAAGTTCTAAACTATAATTAGGTTAGGTTTGGGTTTGAACAGCAAACTGTCAAATTGACATTTTAGAGCGGCATATAATTTCACTAGCGTCTATCAGTCAAATTATATTTTCCCAGGTAGTAATATACATATATCTACTCACCGAAAAATACACATTCACTCTAACATGTATACATTGCATTTAAATAAATAATGATAAGCATGTAAATGTGTATATTACTACAGGCCACCCTTCTTATGTATTGGACATATAATTCCATTCAGCGGGTATGCTTTCATATTGGCAAATATTTTTACAATTTTGTGTATGTATGTAGAAGAGTATCTTCAACTCTTTTTAGCATCTCTGTATGCAGGTTGTTTGTACCTGGTGACTTATTATTTTTAAGACGCATTAACAATTTGTTTACTTCCTCCAGAGAGGGTTCTTACTTGCGATATTTCTTTCTGTCTCTTCGGAGTAGTAATTTTCTTGTTCTGAGTCGTTTAACAGGTCATCGATGTGCTCCATCTATCTATTTAAAATAAATATACTGAAAGTGATGAACTTCGACGATAAAGCAATAGATGGTTCACAAAATATTGCTGACGGAATATTTTCGTTCTATTTTTGAGGAATCTTTTTCTCCTTATGCTCAGTCGCTGCATTCTTCATGTTCTTAGTCTTCATTACTGACCATCAAAGAAACTGAGAGCTCAGATTTTAAATACAACTTTAATAAATTGAAGATTAGTATACTCTTCTGAGCCTGATTTCATTTTGAATGGTTGTAAAGTCAGTCTCGCTGATCCTCTAAAACGTATTTTTGATCTAATTATCAAGACGTCATCATTTTCTGATCTATGGAAATGCACAAGTCACCCCTATTCATAAAAAGGATGACTAATTGTATATAAAAAACTATTAGAGCCGACAACACTGACATGGATTGGACCAACAATATGGGTTTCGTCCCATCCGTTTCAGTTACTAACCTTCTGTCTTTCACCAAAACAGTGACAAAATCTCTCGATGCGGGAATTCAAGTAAATGTCGTATATATACATTTTAGGAATGTTTGCAATGGGTTATTATTAAAAAAATTGTCAAACCTCGGTTTCTTGGATGATTTAACTCTCGAGTTATTTGAGTGATCGTAGACAATTTGTAACCCATGACGCCCCATTGCCAAAAGAGTATCTCACTCCTTTGAGGTTCCTCAAGAGTGCAACCTGTGCCTTTTGCTCTTTATGTTATTTATTAATGACATAAATACAGCAGTTACAAATTCAAGTTTTCTTCTGTACGCAGATGATTTAAAATTATATAAATGCATTCGATCTGTTGTGGACTCCTCTCTACAAAGTGATTTAGACTCTCTGTGGAGATGTGCTTCCGTTTGCCATTTAGTGCTATACTGTGTCATTTTCTTGATCCCGTTCTGCATTAGTTTTTTCCTACAATCTCGTTGAAAACATTTTGGATAGAGAAACTTCCACTTAAGATATCGGAATCACTTTTAAGAGCAAATGAAGGACACATACACAATGCCTGTGATAAATCTTACAAGAAGCTCGGCTTTGTTATGAGAAACACCTTCTGTCAGTTATACGTCCTCCATTCTTATATCCCAGCGCCTTTCTTTTAGGAGTGCGGTACAAGTGTTGTCGACAATCCAATTGAGGAATTTCAGTTTTGAGTTTTAGACCGTCTTCGAGAATCACGATCACATCTTCTTTTGATGACCAGTGGGGTTAAGATGTTGCACTTGTCTATGGCTGTCGCCATCTGGATTCTTAATATGCTGGCATTGCACATTGATCTGTTTAATGTCGGCTACGAAGAGCTGGTTCGGTTCGTATCATATAATTTTAATATTTTATTATTTGTTTTGTTTTCTTCTTTCTATGTAATATTTTTTTTGTATATTGAAATAATACAATGTATTGTTTTCGACCATTGTGACGCATTGGGGTAACCTTTTAGGTTACGATGGTCTCAATTAAATTTAAATAAGTATATAAATAAATTTTTTTTTTTCACAATGATGGTTTCTTCTTTATACTTACATGTGGAGTTACATGGCTTAAACTTTTTCCGAAGTTGGTTAACTTTACAGTAAAAGAATCTATTATTATTGCTCCCTCTAAGCTTTCAATCTCGTTATATCTCACAGAAATAAATAAAAAAATATTTTTGTTGCATCTGGTACAATTTCATTGCGTTGCCACATATTTATATTTACTCTCAATAAAATAAATTTATGAATACTCTAATGAAAGATACAGCAAAATATACTCGATCGACCGAGTGATAGTTAAACTATAATTTTTATTAATACGCACACCATTAACATTGACTTTCTAGCAACATTATCAATTGCGTTTTTAAGATGTTGTATAGATGCGCTACTTAAAAATTACAGGAATTTTTGAAATAAATTATGTATGAATTTCTTGTGAGTTGAAATAAAAATCAATTTTTCACATTCAAAAATTTATTGCTAATACACGATAATATATTTCATACAGTTATATATGGCTATTTCTAAGTAAAAAAAACAATATTTTATGTATACATGTACGTCATTATGTTATATATTTATATTGAGAAAAACACGTTTGTGTTGTATTATATTATATATTCGCATAGCAAACAAGGAAGGCTAAGCATCGATAATTGGGATTCACTGCAAGCGGAGCCAAATGCTGAAACGAAATGATCGCATAGTGAGATGTATATCGCATACATATTTACATTATGCAGCATAGCGAGTCTTTACCCGAATCCGATTCCCAGTGCGAAGAGGAATGTGTTAGATACCAGGAACGGCACGAGGATCTCTTTATCGAGCAGAGAGGCTTTTTGAATGCTCGGTTGCTCTAGCCTTCTATATCTGAAACGTTAGCAGATATCAATTCAAGGATAACGAATACTTACTAACTAATAGTTAAAGATTTACGTTTGAATTCGTTGATCTTGTCGGTTGATCCATTGATAGTCGGATTTGTTGCGCGCCATATACTGAAATATATTTTAAAAATATAATTGATTTGAAACTGAATATTAAATTCCGGTTTCAGACACTTTTTAATTGTATGAATCTATGTATTTTTATTTTTAAAATTATCTAAAATAATTTAAAAATTTATCGCTTCACGTGGCTTTGGAAGCAAAAAAATAAGGAATGAATTCAAAACCTTTTTGTAAAATAATGTTATATATTATAACCAGATGTGCTTTGCTTAGAATTTTATTTGCACCGCGGTCAGAATAGATATTAAATGGTCAGAATAAAAATAATAGACTTAATTAATATAAATTTTGACCATCCAATATTTATTCTGATCTTTTAATACAAATTCTGATCACGCCTTTGCTTAACTTAAAAATAGGTCGACTGTGTTCAAGTGGTTAAGTAGATTTCTGCTCTAAATAGTAAATATTTACGACAATAGATGGGCGTAGATAAAAGAAATCCCAACATCGTAGTACAAAAAAATTTTCGTTCTCATCTCCCACATAGTGTTAAAAATGTATTAACTTTTTTGTAAGATAAGGTTGAAATTAATATTGGTAAAGTTCAGTTTTGCCAAAAAACTGTTTCGCCAGTCTTTAAAGTTGTCTACATAGCGGCATAAATTTAGTAAAATTTTTACCTGTATCTACTTAGCACTATAATCATTCGTTAATTTAACACTTTTTAATTGACGGATCAGTCAGAATCCAGGGGATGGACAAAAGCCACATTTTGTTGTTTTATAGTATATATCAAAAAAACAAGCTTATTGTGCTGCTATCTATAAAGTTCAAAGCGTCTTTTTGTAAATAATTTCGTATTTTTTTTCAGTGTTACAAAGCCGTAATTTATATAGTAAATATAATTAAACACACATTAACTGATATAACCCGTTGACTACTGAAGTTTAAGATGCTATTAAATTTATTTTTACTTTTTTTAAATAAAAATAAAGCATATTTTAGATTTTGATACAATAATTTTTGACTACTGTTCCTATTCAAATATTTTTTTTTAATCTTACTTTACACGAAATTCTTGCAAAACTGCCTGTTTTCGTGCTTTGAGTAATCTTACATATATTATTAATGTTAAAATAATGGCAAATGTAGCTTACATAATATCCCGAATTAGGGCTGAGTGGCGGACTCGGTGGCGATCTGCAAAATATAATATATTTAGGTATACTGCAACATTTAGGTATTCCGTTATATTAAGAGAAAAAGAACATATCAATATTATAGTTACAAGTATTTATCAATTAAATTTTCATAATTACGTCGTGTATCGAGAGAACATCGGCAGAGACAGAAGTGTAGAATTATATTCGGTTTGCGCCTCTCTCACTTTGCTGCCGCAGTAATTTACAAATATTCCTTTGAGCTCATCCTCAGTGCTCGGCTCCGTGCTCGGGCTGTTCGGAGGGCTCTTCGGGCTGAAAATTTTAAAAACGCACTTATCATCTGTACTACATAGTCCAAAATTAATTTTTAAAAAATACTAACCTGTTAATTCGCGAAGAAGCAACCGACTGTCGCAACGAAGAGTGATTGCTCTCCCTTTGCGCTTCTTTCAATAGTCGTAAATACTCCTCTCCTAATGTAGGCAGCGGAGTGGCAGATCGAGATGCGATGTTAACCCAAGATTCTGAAAATTGAACAATTCTATTTTTAACACTGATTTGTATCAGACAGTATTTTTTATGGGTATTTTCACGACTTTTTGTATTTGAACAATGCAAATATATTAACACTATTTTTATTTTCAGAAGCTTTTTATTTTTGAAAATCTGGACACTATATACCTATTTTTAATGAACCGTAAACATAATATTAATGGCAGCAAATTAAATGGTCAGAATTTAAATTAAATTTGGGTCAAAATAAAAATCAAATTTCAGCCTGGTCATAATTATATGATTCAAGGTCAGTATTAATATCGAATGGTTAGAATAAAAATATAGGACGATCAGAATTAAAATAATGAATTCAGAGTCAGAATAAAAATATAGAACAGTTATAATTAAAATATTATTATTTAAATAAAAATTATAGCATGTATATCTTACAAAATGGTCAGAACATTGAACACCCCATCTATTTAATTATATGTATATAGGACGCGAAATTATTTAGAGCGACAAACGAAGCGGGAATAACGACAGGGCGGCATCTGACAATGTTGCAAGCTCAACCAAACAAGTTGGCCCTAAAACACATTGATAATTATGACAGATCGATCAGTTGTATCAATCTTCAGAGTTACAGCAATAATAACTTGATTCTGACCACCTGTCAAAATAATTCTTACCATTAAATATAAATTCTGACTACAACAGTATTAAAATTCTGACCCGATTAGCACAAGCCATTTTTAATTATTTATTTAAATTTAATTAAGACCTCAGGTTACCCCAATGCGTCAAAATGGTAAAATATTAAACAATACACACAAAATAAATAATTATAAAAATAATGCGAAATAAAATATTAAAATCAAATGATACGAACGCAAGTGTATTAAGGAGCTGACATACAAGTTTTTGCGAGAACTCAGACAATCGTATCTCAAAGCTTCTAAAAGAATGGCACTGGGATACAAGAACGGATAATAATCAAATATCCTCTTATAAAAGTATCTCAAGAACCTTTTCTGAACTTTTTCGATTGAGAGGGAGTATTTAGTTATTCGATGATTCTAAATTCTAGATCCTGTTTCAAGAATGCTGTGAACTAGTGCCATAAAGGACACAAATAAATGACGGATTATCAAAGTGAAATGCGTTATTCATAACAAATACTTATTGCAGACGGCGATAGAACCTCCAAGTGATTCCGAGATCTTTAGTGAAAGTTTCTTTAGACAAAATTTTTCCATTAAGATCGTAAGAATAGTCTGATGGCGAACAGGAAGGCAGACGGTTATTTGGTTACTATCATAGAAGATCACTATTGAATTTCTGATTAATACCTACCAGGAACAGTAGCGCTTTCAAGTACAAGAAATCGAAAAAGAAATGGCTCCATACCTCCTCAGCAAAACCAAATAAATTGAAAAGTATAACTAGTTGTTTGTTAATAAAGAAACACTAAAAATAAAAACATTTTTTAATCAATTCAAGCGCAAACCGTTAAATATCTCGAAAGGAAAGAAACATAACTTAGTCAACTTTCATAATTATGGGGGCATTTCTGAAAATGTATGCGAATACACAGCTTTTGTCTTTATTCGGTGACGTAATATTTTTAGTAAATCAGACATTCGTTGCGAAAGTTACATGCGTTTTTCTGCAAAGTTGTGTACTTTCTATCATAATAATATTTGTGTTAATTTAAATATTAATCAAAAAGTACAATTCAGCAATGCTTATTTTAAGGGATTAAAAGTTTTAAAATACTTTGTTGCCAAGTTGTCCAAAAGTGGATAAAAAATAATATATTTTTATAAATATCAGGCGATTGGTATATAATACGCATCTGGAGCCGAGAGTAAACCTCGTTTAATCAAACATCTTTGAATGCGTTTATTGAACAATGTGTAAAAGATAACAAAGATGTACATAAGAGAAAATGAAGATATCAAAGAATAACCGGCAGAATTTTATGGCCAGAGGTTGAATCTGATAAAATGGTGGAATATTTTGTAATTAATAAGCCATGCAATATTGGAGATATAATGTCACTGAAAGTAGAATATAAAGACAGAAGCAAGACATACTTCAATGACTAATTTTAAATGTTTAAAGATTAATGATACTAAAGAAGTTCGCGAATGATTAATTTTTTCTTCAGAAACTAGTAAATGTTTGTATTTTTTTCAAACAATAATAATAAATTTACGACTTGAAAAATTTAAATCATGCGTTAAAGGAACATGAGGATTCAAATGATTATTTTTTCTCAATAAAGAATAGATTATTAACAGATACAGTAAAATTATTAGCTAGTTTGAGTTTGGAATTTCGGTGACATGACGAAGGTGTAAGCTCTCATAGAAAATGTAATTTTATGACGTGTATAAAAATCATTTAAAAATATAATAATATTAGATAGATTTGGGTATGTGAATTATATATCTCACTCAACTTATGACGAATTTATTAATTTAATGGGCAGTGAAGTTGAAGAAAAAATAATTTCAGAGCTTCGGGAAACTTAATATTATTCATTAATTCACGATTCTTCACCGGACGTAAGCAATACAGATCAATTAACGTTTATTTTAAAATTTTTAAACTTCAAAGTCACAGTGCTGAATATTTAGAAGAATGAGTCTTAAAAATAGTAATAATTTTTTTAGATTTAAAATATTGTTGCAGTCACTTATGACAATGCTGCTAATATGGCTGGCAAATATAACAGTTTGCAATCGAGAAAGAAAAATTTAAACGAATCCGCATTTTTCATTCCATGTTCGAGTCATACCATTAATTTTGTAGGCTTGTTTAGGAGCAGTATTTTATTTCGAGTTTGTTCAAGGCATTTATGTTTCTTTTTCTTCAGATATTTTGGATTTTATATGTCTACAGGATGTGCGCCGTACAACCACAAAATCATTTAAAGCATGAAGCTTGCATATCGTGTTATTGTGAAACAAGTCGTTCGGTATGCAGCCGCACAACCAGACAGTATACAATTGTATACTGTCGCGCCGTCAGCGCCGAACCAATCAAATTGTTCCCAGATTTAATGGTCAAAGTCCTCAATAACAGGTCACTCTTTTTTTATTGTAATATTAATATTTAGATTTCATTTTACCTTAATAATGACAAATTTAAAAAATTAAAATTAAACTAAAACATTTTTATGGAACATTATTCGATAATATAAGATTAAAAAACGAGCTAACTGTTCTATATTCGTACTCTAAATTTGCAGAAACCTGTTCATGAACTTGTACAATTAATGAAAAATAATCTTGAGTCAGGTTTTCAGGAAGTAGATAAGATAGCTAAAATAATATTAACTCTTTCAAGTAATACTGCTTCAGCAGAACGTTAATTTTTTGCTCTGAAAAGAATCAATATTTGATATCGAAGTACGCAAGGCAAGGAAAGATAATGTGGCCTAAGCTTGATTTCAATGGAAAAAAGACTCTTAATGGAATTAAAACAGTGGAGCACATTTTACGAAAGCGTAATCGAAAAATTTGTCTAAAGAACGAAGAATAGAATTAATATATAAATAATAATAAAATTTGTTTTAAAAAATTTTGCACTGTTTTTCCATTTTTCATATACAGCACACCCAACATATGCCACTGATATATATAGGGGTTACCAGAAACTTTAAAATAAATAGTAAAAGTAAATGCGCCACTGGCCGTGGTCAAAGGATTAATATAGACACAAAGGGAATGTAACTCAAAACATAGCGGGCTGAAAAGTTTGGCAATGAAAACTAAATATTGGAGCTTTTCTTTGTTTATGTTCTTATAAATTATTTTATCAAGAAAATAAAACGTCGAATAAATGTGATTTAAATAGTTTCTCGGTCATTGATGCATTACATGGAAATTGCAATAGAGGGGGGGGGGGTCACGAGGATATAATTTATTTATTTTCGAGTTAACTTGTAACATTCTAATTATTTAATAATTTTCTTTTAATTATTAATAAATCAATATTAAAAGGTAATTGTCTTATTGTGCTTAGAATATGGCGATTTCTTTAATTAAAAAAAACAGTTGAAAATAAAATATTATAAAAATAGTAAAAAAACTAAAAGCAAATCAGTGGTTATCAAAACGAAGAAAGAGGTTAAATTATTTGAACATGATTATTATTTAATTGGCAATATGCTTGAACTTAATTTGATGTAAAAAAAACTGTATTCATCTATAGCCGAATTCAACTGCGCAATTGCACTTCTCTGATAGGTCGGTGGCCATTTTGTGTGTGCATGAATACAATATAAATCTACGGGGTCATTGAACGACCTCGAGTCCTTTGTCTCAAGGTCAACGATCCTGTAGGATCTCGTCGACCTCGCGGCGAAACCATCGAAACATATATAAGATTTGCCAGTAATAATAACGATGCGTTTTGTGCGTATTGCGCCGCTTTTTTTGTTCTCGTACTTACCGCCTAGCTCCTCCACCACCAACGTTTTCAAATCAGCCATCTCCGAGCGATTGTTGCGTCTATGGGGCTCAGAGACTGTAGAGTCGCAAGCGTCACAAACAAAGAACGATCAAAAGCGAAGAACGGGCGACAACCAACTGCGTCGATGACAGTACAGCTGTACGTGTGTGTAAACATCGGTTAGAGATGTGTCTATTTATAAAGTAACCGAGTAGCAACACTGTTACAAAATTGTATTACAATTTTCAGTAATTTGATAAAAAAATAAAAATAAAACAGCAACGGATCAATAAAAAAAATATTTATAATAATTAAAATTTATTTATATTTCTTTCCCACCATTTTTTTAAATTAATTGATTTATTCATGATCATCATCATAGCGACATAGCCCAATGGAGAGGGTTGGCATCAAACCGTTATTTTATTCGTTCCGGTTCAATTAAATATATATATATATATATATATTTATATCGGTTCGGTTCTAGTTTTCGTTCCGAAATAAATATCGGTTTTCGGTTTAGCTGCTAGTTATTCATTTTAAAATGTTTTTATATGTATAAAAAATATTTTATTTCTTCTATTATTTATAAATAAACTATATTAATTGATACATTACCGTGAATGAATTTTTACGCCACAATATGATTGTGCTTGTTTATTTGTGATTGATATTACTTTCTTTAAAAATTATAATTGTTACTGCATGCTTGAACATGGACCAAACAGAAATAAGCTGATATTTTTATTCAGTTCAGCTCTGGTTTTCATTCCGATACAAATAACAGTTTTTCCGGTTTTCAGTTCAGTTCCGGTTCAAAGCTCAGGTTGGCATCATATAGAAGTTTTTTCCATGTGCCGGCCGAAAACACGGGTTATTTGAGTGGGAATAAACGGTTATGGGAAAAATGGGGAAATTTGAAAATAAAAATAAATATAAAAAACAGATTTTTAGATACGAACATTGCAACACCTGTTGAATGTAAATTGTTTTGCATTAGAGTCTCCAATTCGAGTAATCGAGTATTCGATACTCGAGTATACTCGTCTATTTTTCAAGTACTCGATAATCGAGTATTTTGAAAATTACTCGATTAATATTCGAAATTCGAAAATTTTGAAATATTTCAGAAACAACAATAACTTTATTAACGTCTTAATTTTATTTGGTGTTTATGCCCGAAGTCCCGAGTTAGAGCGGTCACTATCAGGTAATATTTTTTTCGCATAGTTTCGGTCGTCGGCTATGCTAGTGGGTACGGCGGAGAAATTTATTTTGTTGTTTGTGTCCGAAAGTCCCGACTTATCTAATTTATGGCAATGAACAACATAAAATATAAAAAAATAGGTTTTATGACTATGCAGTTGTAGCTTAGTGTTGTGTTGTAAATTGTTTGTACCGATCCCTCAGCTAAGAATATAAACCAAAACAATTGTGTATTTTAAAGACATTTAAAGTAAAATCAGTTCTTTGCGAACTGTTTAACTCTAGAGTGAAGGGGATTCACCCAAATACATATTCGAAGGATATAGATTTAAAATCAAAAGACGAAGAAGATTGTATATTGTTAGAAAAAAATCTATTCAAGAAGAATTGCAAATGCTATGTTGTCAATAGTCGAAGGAAATAAGGGAAAAGCAAAGAAGGGAAGGAAAGAAGAGAACATAAAAAAAATGTATATCTATAAAAAGCGAACAGATAAATTAGAAGCCTTATTCAACGCGTTGATAACAATAAGACCAACATCAAGAGCAATATAAAGGGTTTTTTCAACCACGGGAATAATAAAAACAAAACTTTGCAGTAATATTAAATTCGAGACATTTAATGTATTATTGTTTTTATAAAATATGTTCTTAAAGTTAAAATAAATGTAAAAATTAACATAAGTCTCTTATTTAATATATGTGCACCAATTTGAATAATAGCTATTTTGGTACATTTGGTAAATACTCGAGAGTACTCGAGTACTCGAGTATTTTAAAATTTTAATATTAGATACTCGAGTAGTTGATGGTTCGAGTAATTGGAGACTCTATTTGCATAGTCAACTGTTTCGCATACTGGCAACATCGTTGGCAGTTAGAGTCTCGGATATAAAAAATATTTTTGAAAATTGTTTCGCATACTGGCAACATCGTTGGCAGTTAACGACGTCTCAGATATAAAGAATATTTTTGAAAATTGTTTCGCATACTGGCAACATCGTTGGCAGTTAACAACGTCCCGGATATAAAGAATATTTTTGAAAATTGTTGTCGTGTAACATGTTTATAATTGCACTGTTGTTACATTTAATTTACAATATTATCATTTTGATTTGTATTTCGACTTTGAGTTTTGATTTGTATTTATGTATTGTATTTTTAGCGCCCGCCCTTCAGGGGCGCTGTAGTGAAGGAAATCAGGAATAAGTGAGGTGTAGATGCTCTAGCAATAATACGACAGCTCAACTTGGCGACTCTTTAATGACCTCCATTTATTTAAATCGCTCTAATCGATCTTTAGTCGATACACGTGTATTACTGACATCACTTATTAATGAGCAACACATGTAAACCATTGATTACATTCAATTAATTTATAACATGTCTATTCGTTGTTGATATGCGCAGGCAAAAAAGGTTGCCAAGGCTTGTTTTGATTGATATTTGTTCATTTAAGTTGTAGAATAATGTAAAAAATATATACTTATACAAAAGTGATTAATTCACTATAAATTAAAGAAAGACTCAATACAATTCAAATTTGAGTATCGCTCGTGGAGATATCTCCGACATTGAAGTGCATATTAGTACATAGTCAAAAACACAAATCTCGCGTCGCGTTGTCGAGTAAATTAGAATCATTTACTTCAGGGGTCCTTAAACAACGTCACGGGAACCACAATGTAACACGGCTACTTTATGTTTGACTCGCGAAATATTTATTTAGATCACTATAAAATTAAAAAATACTAGCCTTAATATATATTTAGAATTTAAGTAAACTAGTTTTATTCTTACCGATAGCATTGATTTATCGTCCAGATCTATGTATGTATATGAAAACTTTAACACATGTTCGAATATTTTTTCGTTAGGTCCACCATACATTTAAAAATTGGGAATCTCTGACGCTCACACTTTTTCGTTAACGTGACAGTAACGATGAAGATAAGTCGATTGCTTTTGAGTTATGCTTTGAGCGTCATCAATCTTTTGCATCTACTGACTGCGTTGACAAACTTATATCAAAGTTATTTAATTATAAACAAACAGTACAAGAATATTGAATATTCATCAGCCAGAACCAAAATAAAAAAATGATAATTCGATAGATTCAATTCTTAAATATTATAGCATTAGTATAAACAGGCCTGCCGAGAGGGGACAAATTCCCAGGGCCCGTTCTCCTTGATGAGTCCAACTCTTTAAAAATTATAGTAATAATATATTTATAAAAAAAGTAAAAATCGACCTCAAATAATGAATCTGAACTAAACTACAGTTGTTTGAGATGTACCTATATATTGATGTATTTCAGGTATAAGTTCCTTTAGCCTTTTTTATACATATTATACAATAAATAAAATGAGCAGAATATTGCCTTCAAAACCACCCACTTTCTAGGTAGTACTTTCACAATAAATGTTATTATTCAAAGGGACAGATTATAGTTTCTTAACGCGGTTCCGCTTATGTTAAAATTTGTTTGTAAATTATTCTTGACATGATTGCTTTTTGAACGCTTAAAAAATATACATGAGAGAAAATATTTAACGAATGTAAATTAGTAGCAGTAAATTTAGGTATTCTATCTGAAAATTTAGATCGAATACCTAAGGAAGAAGCAAAGAAATAACGAAAAATTTACAACAGCACCAGCTGAAGTATATAAATTTATCGTTTTTATAGAATGTATTATCGGTAATTTGACAACTAGATTTAATGCAGAAATATAAATAAATAATATATTCAGTGTCATGTGCTTATTCTTAAAAAAAAATCTAGAAAAAACAGTTTCGAATTTATCCCGAAAATATTTTTTAAAATACGTCATTTCAATAAAATCATATCGGAATACATTTTCACCAGTAAATATGTATTTTTAACAGTGAAAATATAAATTATTTGGCAGGTTCGCTCTCAATGGCCCTGAGTACGCAAACACAGTAACAGTAACTACAAAGCAAAAATATTATTCCCACTGTCTAAAATTTGTACAAAAATGTCAATAGAAAAATAGTAAGCCTTGTAAATTTTAATTGTAGAAGATCTAATATCATTTCGATCATATTCTTACATTTAATAACTGATCTATAAACTAGCTCTTTGTTGTGATGTATCAACACATTAAAGATTCAATTTGAAAGTTTTCAGAACATATTTTTAATAATTCGATACTGATCAAATTGTGTTCAAACTATTTTAATTTACATAAAAATTATAATAGAATTCTGAATTTGTGGATCTAGCATAAAAAACCCGCCTCTTTGCCATTCAAAAACCAGATGGCTTTCACTTTTCCCTTATTTGATGTATTAAGATCGTTTTTTATAAGAAGTGCGAAAGCAAATACAACGACCCACTTTTAAACGACCCTCTTCGAAGTCTTATCTTTGGTTTGTACATAGTTAAGTTACTCGAAAGATGATTCAAATCTGTCATCGATGTATTATATTATATGTTTAATAAACAACTTATGCTAAAGATAAATAAAATGCTAAAAAAGTTAATATGTAAAAATATACAACAATTAAATACAATACATTTTTTTACGATTATTTAACTGAAAGAATTGCTACATTAAAAATCTTGTTTCATTGTATTCATTAGCCTGCGTAATCAGCTTTAATGTTTAAAAATGGAGTCCATTCCTAAAAAGAAAACAGATGAAAAAAATGAGGAGATGCGGACTATGACGGACAACATACGGTCATGTAGCTCACATCTTTTGAGGAACTCGACCATACGAACACCGCAGCAGAGAGGGATCAACCTCCGCTATACTGTCGCTGCCACACCAATCAGAAATCTAAGGATTATCCACTGACATCATCCCTCCGCCAGCTTCCCCACCACCGCTCGGAGAATAACGATCTCGCCATCATAGTATTTCGCATTATGTAATATAATCTAATAAAATTCTTACTAGTTTCCACCTGCGTCTTACTGGCTGCGAAGTCACATCACAAAGGTTTTACTACTTAAAATTTAAATAAAAAAATGTAACAATGTTATTTTATTACAATAAAATATAATCTGAAGCTAATTCAAGTATGCCGCAGCAATGCAAGTTTATCAGTAGTATTTTGAGTGATAAAAACAAAAATAATAAGTAACGTTAAAATGTCAAACTCTGCAAAAAACGGTCAGTAAATATGTAGTATGAGAGGGATCAACTTCCGCTATATTGTCACTGCCACACCAATCAGAATTCTAAGGGTCCTCCACTGACATCATCCCTCCGCCAGCTTTTTCACCACTCGCCAATAAATAGTAACTTAATATATGTAACTTTAACGAGTAAATTATTACCAGTTTCCACCCCTCAGGGTTATCAAACCATAAACTACATTAGCTAAATAAATTAATAAAAATAAAACGGGCGAAGAGTTGCATAATGAAAATTGTGTTGTGCGTTGCGCAACCAGAAAACATGAATATATTAAATAAGCATAACAATCTTTAGAACGTAGAAATTTAAGTTTTAATAAAAAAAATGTTTAATTATGTCAATTTATATAAACTTTAAGTATAACGCGAGACTTACGTCGTTTTTTATTATTATTATAGGAACTTATTTTTACGCACTTGTAGCTTCGCCATTGTATTATTTAATATAACATTATGTGACCACGTGGGAGCAATTCACTGCCAAAATAAACCGAGCGCGGGTGTGAGGCGTTGTAGTAAGTAAGGGTAGTAACCATGTGCTGTATTGTAAACAACAAAAGTAATGACAAGCTAAAACTTTGACCCGTCAATTTAGCCGTTGTCCGGGAAAAAAGTATACTATATGTACGTATATCCCTGAAATTATAAGGCCGACAAAAAAATAGACATACATACTGCATATATTCTTATCTTTATGTATTTATATCAATAAAAAAAAACAACATATTTAATATTTTTAAAAAAATGTTTCATTCTGAAAATTGAATCTGTTAAATTAAAGTAATTACTACAAGATGATGGTTTGACAAATATTTCATTTATAGTTGTGCCGCAATATTTTTTTTGCACATTCTTGAAAAGTGAATAAAACATGAAATGGTTTTGTGAGAATTAAAGACCCTTATATTGTCTAATAATTAGACAATATAAAGGTAACAAAAAACATCAATTTACTTCATTTTTACTGTCTAGCTTATGGTGCATTGGTATTATGATTTCTGTGTCGAGACCACCCAGGAAATCAAAGATTTTTACTGTCTCAACTCCCGAAAATTTAAGATAAAAATAGCCCGGGACTCGAGACTTTCCGATTCAAATTTTATTTAATATATCGTACATCTATTTATTCAAAATAAAATCTGCATAATCTAAAACAGCCCATGTTTGGTTTGTACACAAGCAGGTAGCAAGCGGATTGTTAAAGGGTCGGCAAAATGACTCAGTTGTAACAGATAATGATTTATCGTAACCAGGAATTATGTCGTCTTTGGATAAAACTTTCGTCTTTATTTGTAAAATATTACTTAATCGAAAAAAAATGCAATAGAGAAAATATTTTGAAATATTTACCCACGATATTTTTCGTCAGGTAACAATAAATATGGTGCACGTGTTATTTCTAGAATAATTCGAAATAACACCTGCGAAAGATTTTATTTGTTAAAAGAGTTATTGTTTTTTGACTTCAGCCAAATATTCGTTAAATTCTGTGAGAATCAAATAAAGAACATCTAAACCGAATTTTGCCCAATAGAAGAGTCGCAAAAAACAATTATCCCTTCTCAGAAGTCAAAAATCCACGTCAAAAGCAATAAAATCGTACCGTCGCCGTCGCAGTTGGAACGCTCGGTCATCTAGCGTTCATATTACGACTCTTAAATTAATATTACAAATTAAATGAGGAACAAATAAACCGAATTCCGACCAATAGGAGAGCGCAAAAAACAATTATCACTTCTCAGAAGTCAAAAATCCACGCCAAAAGCAATAAAACCGTGCCGTCGCCGTTGCAGTGGGAACGCTCGTTACCGAGCGTTCCCACTGCAACGGCGCCGGCACGATTTTATTGCTTTTGGCGTGAATTTTTGCCTTCTGAGAAGTGATAATTGTTTTTGCGCTCTCCTATTGACCAAAATTCTGTTTGAATATACTTTAACCAATACTCTCATATTAAAAGTTTGTAGTTATATCGTATGAATAGCCATCATATTTTTAAGACATAGTGTAATATCGAAGTACAGACTAACTATGGAGCAATATGCGAGATGCGACACCTGTCTATACTTCTTCTTCCGCTTTTTTCCCCTTGATAATTGAGTTGGCTAAGTTTGTATTTTAGACTTAACCTGATGAAAGTTATAAAATTATTTTTAGAATTTTAATTAGATTAGGTTTGGATTTGAACAGGAAATGGACGTTTCGCAACTGTCAAATTGAGTTTCATAGACATTTTAGAGCAGCATATCAGATAAATTTTATTTTCGCTGGTAAAATATATATCTACTGGTGAAAATGTATTTGGACTTAACTTTTTATACTATACAAAATTCAAATATATAGTTTCTTACTTTAAAGCATTAAGAGCATTTAGCATCGAACTTGTTTTGCTCTCGAGCTCCTTAAAAAGTTTTACGATGGGTTTAATTTCATCGTCTAATAACAGTTCACTGGTTCGATGATTACATCATCTGGCCCAACTGATCTGTCAACTTGATTGCATACAGAACTATGGAGTAGGTCATAAATTTTTGCACTTTTTAAATTGATTTTGATCGGAAACTGCACGAAGGAGAAATTTAGTCGCAATGGATCGCTTCACGGGGGAACAACGTGCTGCGTAAAACTTGTAACTAACTACCATTTTTAATGGACTTGCATCACTTTCAAAATCAACAAACAATTAATATCATAGACCAAAATAAATAACTAGTAAAAAATTTACACTGTTATTTATAGATATGATTGTGAATTGATAAAAAACAGAAATTTTAACACTTTACCTACCGCTCACGCCAATTGGCGTCCTGAGTGTGCCGAAAGTTAAACACCGCAGACGCCAATTGGCGTCCTGTGTATGTTTTCGTTTCCATGTCAAATTAAAAATATATGTTTAGTGTTTTATTTGCTTTTTTTTAAGAGATGACTAAATAAATGTATGAATTTTCATTTCTTTTTAATCTAATTATATTTAGACAAATGCGAAGGTTTTATAAATATATTTTATATTTCTTTCATCAGGTAGTTTCACTACCAGACAAACTTATGTATCTTTTGATGTGGTCCAAATATTTTAACAAATTTTTCTAGACATGTTATAAATGTAACAATGCATCAATTCAAGCCATTATTAAGTGGTTCTCAACATGTGGTTCGCTGAAAATAGAAATTAATTATTACATTTCCTTATTATTTGATTTTAAAATTGATTGATTTTAAAATTATAAAAGCAAGTAATACAGGAATTTAAATAAAAATAATTTGAATTGAGTTAACCAGAGGTTCTCAAACTTTTTCAAATTTCTAAAAACTTTTATCCAGCACACTTTTTTTTCGGACGGTGTAAAAAAAGAAAAAATATGATATTTTATACACAAACATATAAGTATGTATATTTAAAAATAATTTATTGGGTAAATTGGTTTATTTAGAAATAAAGTCAAATTACATAAAATTAAAAAATACGATGTACATATATAAAAAGTACAAGACGCTAAAAATTTATCATATTATTAACCATTAGATAGTATTGGATTACTGAGAATCTCAAGATTGTCAGATTAGTAAGATTCTATTGTATTTTTTTCTATCCTGTTATAAGGAAATTCCAACATATTTTTTGTGAGTAAATATTATCTCCCGTCAGATAATACTGGCTTACTGGAAATACCGAATCTCAGTGACACATTATTTTAGAAAGTGGGAATTTTTTCGAGTTATTATTTTTGAATTATTAGCACGATACACATAAAAACTTATGGATAAGAATAAAGTTTAAGTTATACTATCGGGTGAAGTGCATCTGGTTTTCGTGTGCTCGAGTGAATATTCGAAAAATATTACGAACTGTTTATAAAACATAGTTTTTTAGTTAGATACGAGTGTAGAATCTACGTGAAAATAATTACAGTTTATGTTATTTAATATAGTGTTAAATATATATAGATATTCCAAGTGACAATGAAAATTATAGTGATAGTGATTCAGACTCCTCTGTTCATGAAAGAAATCGTACACATGCTATGATGCTCATGAGCAATGAGGAAGATGAACAAGAAAAATATTTAGAAGACACAAGACACAAAACTTTACTGAATATGACTTGTTTCACGTTATTGCAGAAGAAACAAATAGACACCATAATCAACACATCAACAGACACAAACTGCAAATAAAATCTAAAAAATGGGTGGATGTAACGGTACCAGAATTAAAAAATTGGTTTGAGTTAATATTGCTAATGGGCCTGGTAAAAAAAGGCTCATTACACCTGTATTAGACAATAAATCCACTAATAGGAACCTTGATATTTACAAAAACCATGAGTAGAAATAGGTTTTATCAAATATTACGTTACCTGCGTTTTTCCAATAATGAAAATGTTCCTGATAATGTAGGATTACTGTTCAAAGTAAAAAAAATAATTGATTATTTCTCCGAAAGATTAAAAAATATGTACAAACCAAGCCAAAACATATCTCTGGATGAGGGTATGATCCCATGGTGTGGAAGATTAAATTTTCACGTATACAACCCCAGTAAGCTGACAAAGTACGGTATAGTGATAAGAATGGTATGTGAATTAGTGTCAGGATACATATCGAAATTTAAAATATATTCAGGACCTGGAATTTCGTTACAAGATTCAATATCACATCTAACATCAGACAATAAATACAAATGGCATCATCTTTATATGGACGATTTTTATAACAGTGTTGAAATAGCAAAAAAAATATATATGAAATAAAAATAGAATCTGTGGTACCATAAGGAAGAATCGGGGTTTACCAGAATATCTGAAAAATGCAAAATTACGAATATTTGAAACCAAATATAAACGATATGGGATAATATTGTTGCAATTGCGAAAAACAGTAAAAAATCGAGACACTTTAAACTTTCATTATATAACTAGTTATTGTGAAAAGTGATTTACACGTGAAAGACAATGTAAATTATCTGTGTATGTGCCTGGAAAATTTCACATTACGATGGAGTGAATTACAACGGTTAGTGAATATTTTATTTCAAATGAATTATATATCAGTAAACTCGTATTAGTAAAAATGTCACAATACAAAAGAAAAGTTTGCTTGAAAAAAGTTTTTACAAAATTAAAAAAGTTTGAGAACCGCTGGTTAGCTCAATTTAAATTATTTTTATTAAAATTTCTAGGTTATTCGTTTTTATAATTTTAAAATCAAGATAATCATTTTAAAAATCTAATAATAAGGAAAAGTAATAATTATTTTTTATTTCCGGCGAACCACATGTTGAGAACCATCTAATAATAACTTGAATTGATGCATTGATACATTTATAACATGTCTAGAAAAATTCAACGAAATATTCGGACCGTATCAAAAGATACATAAATTTAAATAAAAAAGGTAAAATTCGCGAAGTTTTGCGAAAAGGTGCCGGTATTTAGCGTAAGTCTGGTAGTGAAACTGCCGGTCGGTAATGAAAATTAGCTTTAACTCTTTTCATTTACCAAATGGACTCGCCTCACTTTCATAATCAACGGCTCATCTATTGATTAAAATATTTAATATAATGCAAAAAGTATTAACAGCTGTGATTAGCTCGATGTATTTTCATGTAATTATTGTTCAGTGATCCATGTGTTAATCTAATTTATGTTCTCGAGAGAATGTTCACAGAAGCTTTAAGCTCAACACAAACCCAGATCATTCGAATGCCTCTCGAATGTTGTAAGTCAATTCTTTCGGTTGATTTACTAGTGTGAGACGAAGGATCAACCTTAGACTTTATTGCTGGTATTCTGAGGTGCATTTGAAAATGTGTAGACAGACAGTCGTCTTTTGCTCTGATGGATATAAACACGTTAACGTTAAAAGTACGTGGGCTTTCCGTTTCGTTGACAACGCCTCTCGGGTGAAAGGTCCTTATTGACATTGGAAGCTAGCGTAAATAAGCTCGATGATAAACTTAGACAGAGAAAGAGAAAAATACTTAGTCCAGTGATGCGAGAGTGTAGCAAATAATTTATCTTAACAAAAATATGAAACATCGAAGAGTAAGGTTGATGACCTTCCACATATTTATCATTTATAATTATTAATAAAACAAAATTACTTACATGCATGGATTTAAGCAATGAGAAAAGGGGTGAGAGGAGACCATCCCGGGGTCCGTTCTTCTTGAGGAGCCCAACTCTGGAAAAATTCATAACAAGAATATATTTATAAAAAAATTAAATCAGACCTCAAATAATAAATCTGAACTAAACTACAGTTGTTTGAGATGTACCTATATAGAAATGTATTTCAGGTATAAGTTCCGTTAGATTTTTTTATATTAATACAAGAAATAAAAAGAGTGGAACATTGCCTTCAAAAACACACACTTTCTTGGTAGTACTTTCACAATAAATATTATTATTCAAAGGGACAGATTGTAGTTTTTTGTCGCGACTTCGTTTGTGTTAAAATTTCTTTGCAAATTTTTATTGACTTTATATTAGACATGAGAGAAAATATTCAACGAATGTAAATTACTAGCAGTAAATTTAGGTATTCGATATGAAAATTCAGAACAAATACCTAAAGAAGAAGCAAAGAAATAACAAAAAATCAATAACAGCACCAGATGAATTATATAAATTTAATGTTTTTATAGATTGTATAATCGATAATTTGACAACTGGATAAATAAATAATATATTCAGTTTCATTTGTTTATTTTTAAAAGAACATATAGAAAAAAAGAGACTCGTAACAATACAAAAATTTTTTTTTTAAATATGTCATTTCACCAGTAGATATATATTTTTACCAGTAAATATATAAATTATCTGGCAGGTGCTAGTAAAATTATATGATTTCAACTTTTTTATATGTAGTAATATTTATATTTACATACTTATCATTATTTATTTACATCCGATGTATAAATGTTACAGCGAAGTTATATTTCCAAATACATTTTCACTAGTAGATATATATTTCTAGTAGTGAAAATATAATTTAGCTGATAAGCGCTAATATGCTGCTTTAAAATGTATATGAAACTCAAGTTGTGGCGAAACGTTCATTTGTTGTTCCAATCTAAACATAATTAAACTATAATTAGTTTTAGAACTTTCATTAGGTCAAGCCAAAAATACAAAAAATACCAATTCATCTCTCAGGGAAAAATAAGCGTAAAAATAAATACGGACAGACATAACTTACATACTGCTCCATAGTTTGTCTGCATTTCGATATTACACTATGTCTTAAAAATATGATAGCTATTCTTACAATATAACTACAAACTTTTAATATGAGAGTATTGGTTAAAGTATATTCAAAGCGAATTTTGGTCAATAGGAGAGCGTAAAAAACAATTATCACTTCTCAGAAGTTAAAAATCCACGACAAAAGCAATAAAATCGTGCCGTCACCGTTCCCACTGCGACGGCGACGGCACGATTTTATTGCTTTTGTCGTGGATTTTTAACTTCTGAGAAGTGATAATTGTTTTTTGCTCACTCCTAATGGTCAAAATTCGGTTTATATGTTCCTCATTCAATTTGTAATATTATTATAAAAGTCGTAGTATGAACCCCAGATTACCTAGCGTTCCCACTGCGACGGTGACGGCACAATTTTATTGCTTTTGTCATGGATTTTTAACTTCTGAGAAGAAATAATTGTTTTTCGCGCTCTAATATTTGACAAAATTCGGTTTAGATGTGCTTTATTCGATTCTCACTGGTAATGTTATAAAAAGTCTAACTATAAATGCTTGATGGCACGATTTTATTGCTTTTGACCTGGACTGGAAATTCGCCATATGGCAACACTGAACCAGCAAAGAAAATACGACTAATTATCAAGTTAATATTATGAGTAGATATTTTTTAATAATTTTAAATGCCAAATTAAAATATTTCGCACAAAATATGATTTCAGAAAATATTTCGCAATGGTGGATAATTTTAATACATATTTGTAACATTGAAAGATTTACCGTGTATCTATTATTATTTATTTAAGAAATTATATAACGATGTTAAAAGATAACATAAAACATTTATCATCTTAAGTAAAACCTAAAAAGTCATTCTTATTTTGAAAGATTCTGGATTTTGAATATAGATAATTAATGACAATGTCTCTTCGCTTGTTTATTTTTCTTAAATTGACAGTTGAAATTTTGAGGTTAGCTCTGAATCAATGCTTTTTATTTGTTTCAACAATTTTTTAAAGCCCGTTTGTTTGTCAATAGTGTAATATCTTCTCTACCGAGGTATTCTACAGCAGTGGTGTCGAACACGCGGGCCCGCAAGGACTTTAAATGTAAGCATTGAATTTTGATAAAAAATATTAATAAATATAGATAATAAATTTGGACATATATTAATATTATATGATATCAGGTCCAACATAAATACAGATATATGGTTGCGTTTTTTGATGAATATTTAAAATTTAAATTCTATATACAAAACAGTTCCTGTTTGTATTTTGGCTAATCTGTGCCCCTTTAATTAAAATATTACACTTCCAATAATAGCTAGATTTTGTGAAATAGTATTTTAATTCATATCCTCTAGTTCTACTAATAGTAATTGCGTGGGTTTTAATTAGTCTTTTCAAATCGAGAATTTTCATTAAAACATACATAGGTTGTAAAACATTAAAAATATGTACAATAAGTGCTCTAACGGTTTGAGCCCAACCCATAGGTACCTAGAAAATTTTCCAATTTCAAAAGATCCTAAAATGCATTATATTTTATGCAAAATATATTTACTTTATTATAAATTTAAAATGCTTTAAACATTTTCGCACATTCTTTTTTCAAAACAAAAAACTTTTTGCATAATTCTCAATCGCCCTACATTGCTCCTCGATCACCCATAAAATTCCCACAGAGCCAGATTTGCTCACCGAGATTCGTCCATCGCCCACTTTGAGAACCAATCAATCGCGTCAATTTGAGAACCAATCAATCAATTATTCGCGTGTATTTAAAATATCATCATCATTTGCGCTATCCTTTGTAATTATTGCACAATCTTTAAACCAACTCAGCGACATTTTATATTACCACAGTTTTATCTTACTATAAAAACGGACACTTCATATGCAACAACATAATATAAATATTTTAAAGGAAATTGCTTTTTTTCAGTATTTTTTTCTCTTTCGTGCAAAATTTGATTTTTAATTCATTAGAGCTTTTAACAAATCGATTACGAAATATATACATATAAAAGATTCAAAGCTTAAAGCTTAATTTAAAACATTAAAACTGCACCTTTATATAATATTGATCTAGTTATCAATATTGCTTCTTTTCATACAATCTACTACTTTGTATAAACGTTTTTAGCAAGTTTAAATAATATTAAAAATGCAATATTTTCATCAACTTAATTTAATATAATATCTAGTGTACCCAAAAAATTGTTATTAACAATTGTTACTTTGTAAAAAAATTAAACATTGAAAAGCTATTATAGTTACGACATTTATACTTAAAATGTTCGATTCAATACATCGTCGGCTTCAAGAGAACCCACTTAGATAACTTGAACGGTTTAAACGAATAGCCGTAACTTTAACGACTGATGGAAGAAAATTAAGTCTTGAACGTTCAAATGTGCTGGATATTTCGTTTCTAAGATAGTGAGTTAACTTGTGAGTTGATTTATCCTCGAGTCGAGTTAATCCATTGATTGAAAAAAATGTAACGGCACGACCTCGTCTGATACTAATCAACATTTATTTTACCGCATTGATGTTATTTTAGATATTTATTTGACTTGATTTACTAAAGGACACAGGCGATTAAATAAATATTAAAAACGTAAACTAGAACCTAATTATTTTATGATCTTCATACTTATTTATTCAATAAAATGCTTATAAATGGTATATTTAGTTAACCAATGTTTTTTCTCAATAATAATGAAATATAACAATTAGTATACATAGCTCTCTCATAAATAGGGAATGCGATCTAGAGCTAAAATTTCGATCCTGGGATTTCGGTATTGAATTTTTATATAATATATAAATTTATATACATATACTAAATATCATTTATCAAAGTTTTATTACGTCGTATAATTGCTGTTTCATCGTGATTTGTTTGATTGATAAGAAAGGTATGGAAGAGAAGACTGAAAAGAATCCAACAGATGGCGTTTCAAGTGGCTCTGAAATTGTTAGCGTATTATGTTTTTATTGTTTTCTAATAGTTTTATGAATTGTTACTATAAACACATTATGATGATTATATTTTCATAGAATTTATTTGGCTATAATAAATTATTATATCAATGTGCAATGGCAGTGTATTAAGGCGCCCGATAGCGACAGTCATAGGCGAATTGGTTAGTGCGGACGCCCAGGCTCTAACGGCCACAATAAGAGGACGCGATCGTGATTCTTGAAGACGTTCCGGAACCCAAAACGGGAATTCCTTGAGAATATTTTTACTGTCGGTATGCAGTGTTTTTGAAAAGGATGCAATGGTAGTTTGAAGAAATGCTTAGCGACTTTTAATAATTGTATGTATTCGTTTTCCAAAAAGACTCGATTTACAAAGATTAATATTTTTGTAACATATCTTCCATTGTTATATGTGTTATATGCAAAATTTTATGAAATCGAGAATTTACTGAAGTTTTTTTATCTCAAGTTACACAAAAAATTATTAACCAGCAATATACATATCATAAACCAAATCTTACATTAAACATAAATGTCACTATTGTACAGGTTTCCAACCCCAACTGCTGCAATGCAATCCCAGTCCATAACGCTTCCGCCGCGTATTTGACTTAGGGTACTTCTCATGACAATTTTTTATAATTTCTTGAATAAATAATAATAGGTACGAGTTAACCCTTTCTATGCTACAAAAAATATAAAAATTAGCCACCGGTGCGACATATTTTCTGAAATCATATTTTATGCAAAATATTTCAATTAGGCATTAAAAATATCTACTCATAATATTTATGTGATAATTAGTTATGTTTTTTATGCTGCTCAGTGTTGCCATATAGTGAATTTATAGTTTAGGGCAAAAGCAACAAAAGCAAAAGTGTCGATTATCAATTCGTAATACTTTTTATAAAAATATTACGACTGAGAATCGAATAAAGCACATCTAAACCGAATTTTGACCAATAGGAAAGCGTAAAAAACAATTAACCCTCCGCAGAAGTCAAAAATCCACGTCAAAAGCAATAAAATCGTGACATGATTTTATTGCTTTTGACGTGAATTTTTGCCTTCTGGGAAGAGAAAATTGTTTTTGCTCTCTCCTATTGACCAAAATTCAGTTTTAATATACTTCAATCAATACTCTCATTGAAAGTTTGTAGTTATATCGTAAGAATAGCTATCATATTTTTAAAAGTGCAGACTAACTATGGAGCAATATGCGAGATGCGATGCCTGTCTGTACTTCTTCTTCCGCTTATTTCCCCCTGAGAGTTTGAATATTAGACTTAACCTAATGAAAGTTTTAAAATTAGTTTTAGAATTTTCATGTCTATGTCAATATGGGTTTCAATAACAAATGGACGTTTCGCAACTGTTAAATTGAGTTTCATAGACATTTTGTAGCAAGCTGAAGTCCATTTTTTCTTCGGGACAAGATTTTATCCCAGACTACATTTTGATACGGATGCAAGTCTTGTATTTTGCACCCTCTTCGGTATATATTTAATTTATTTTGAGATTGTGAATATATTCTAAGGTCATACTGATTCATAAAAATAGTGACAAGTCTCATATTGATAATTACAAACCAATAGCTTTGCTTTCAGCTCCAGCAAAATTATTTGATATTATATTGCATAAATACATTTTTAATCATTTCAGTTCCACTGTCACTAACCTTATATTTTTTGTGGACGCTATATACATAGATTTTGAAAAGGCGTTTGATAAAGTTAATCGCGATTTACTCGTGAAAAGGCTACATAATTTCATATTTTCTGAAGGTCTCATAAACCTATACTCAAATTTCATGAGCAATATATATGTATGAAAACTCATTTTCAGAACGATATAAAACCTCTAGTGGAGTACCGCAAGGATCTAACTTTGGTCCATTGATGTTTTTATTGTTCATTAATGACATAGAAACAGCGATCAATCGTTCATTATTTTATTATATGCGGATGACTTCGAGTTTTTAAAGCAGCCATAAACACCAACACTAAAAAAAGGAATCGAGAAAATTTGTCAGACGAGAATTGGACAAAACAAAAAAAATCACTAAATTTTTATTCAAATATATGTTTTACAATTCTATTTTATATTTATTCTTCAATTGTATATTTGTATTTGTTCGTTTAACTTAAGATTTGATGTGTCTAAAGTAAAAAAATGTGATAAGCTTCGTTATTTTTTTATGCGCTTTATGGCATAGGAAAAGCTGCTTTAAATTATATTTGAATATATTTTCTTTAGTAAAAAGCTTGACAAGGAGTGAGTTTCGAATCTTTTTTTGTTTAAAAAAAGTACTTGTTATACAATAGTAATGAGGGGACCCATTTATTTATTATGTCCAAAACTAGGCGGCACTTTCATAACACGGATGTGACGGCGGTGGAGGGCAGATTATTCTTAGGCGGAACCCGACGGGTGTTTGATGCAGTGCCTCATCCGCCGATCACACATAGCATTCAATATTACTGTAAGATATACATATATACTTTTCTTTAGAAAAAAGCTTCACTTGAAAATTTAAAAATGTCATGAATAGTATTGTATATACATATAGCAAAACATAAATATTTAAATGGCAAAATAATATTCTCTTTTTTTGATATTAGTCTATAATATTGGTAAAAATAGTGTGAATTTTTTGTTTTATTTTATTAAATAAATTTATAGAAATTAAAAAATATGGGTTTAATTTTATGCGCTTTGTGGCATAGGAAAAGCTGCTTTAAATTACATTTAAAGATATTTTCTTTAGTAAAAAGCTTGACAAGAAGTGAGTTTCCGCATATTTTTTATTTAAAAAAAAATTGTAGGTATGTCAGAACTACATCAATAGTTTTTTCCTGTTCGGATCAATATTACTCATTTTTTTATGTTTACAATTAATCATTTTTAAATAACAATAACATATAAGTAAAATTAAATTAAATTAATATTACAGTAAAATAGATCAATATTTTTTTTTACTAGAAGCACAGTAATTAAAATTCGAATTAAATGTAAAAATTGCGGAAATTGACTATAAATATAAATTCGCAAATTCCCGTTCTTTATATTTGATAAAAGATGTATGTATGTTTATGGAACAGATAATATAGAAAGTAATTAAAATGTATTAAGAAAAAACAGGATATTTCAATAAATGGAATTGATGCGTAGTCTGTAAAAGAAATTATAGAACATACAAATCAAAAGTTGAGAGAATAAAATAAAATCTGCAAGATTTTATTTCATCTCTTTCCAACTATCATTTATTTTGATCGATACAAAACTTTATAGACAAAAAAAATTAATATGTAGATGAAATGAAAAAAGGGCTTTCAAAATGTTTTAAATTATATTATATACTATTTTATGCAATTGGAATTAAAGAAATGACCGAGTTGTATTAAAAAATTATATATTAATTCATTAAAAAAATTAACGTGTTTTATTTTTTGCTTTACTCATTTTGGGATAACTTTGTATATATATATATATGTTTATGTGTGTGATAGTGCCAATCATAGATATATTTTCATGAGCATTTAAATATATAATTAAAATGCTAATGCACAATCAATACAAATTAAAATGAAAATTTTTGTTCATCGGGTAACAATAGGTGATTTGTGCTGTGTGGATATCTCTATCGCACAAGATGATTCAGACGTATATTTTGCATCTCAAGCATCCTATATAAGTAGGAAAGAGAGGCGCGATTCTTAGGAAAATGTATCGTTAAATGAATTTACTGTGATTGTACGTGAGTTTTAGCCAATCTGCGATGCCGATAGAGAAAGAGAGAGAGTATTTAACTTATTAGGTAATATAAGTTGATGCAGTTCGTTTGCAAATGTTTTGATTAATTTTTAGTTCGAGTTCAAAG
This sequence comes from Plectrocnemia conspersa, assembly GCF_051122295.1. Taxonomy (NCBI): domain Eukaryota; kingdom Metazoa; phylum Arthropoda; class Insecta; order Trichoptera; family Polycentropodidae; genus Plectrocnemia; species Plectrocnemia conspersa. The sequence goes on from NW_028277170.1 coordinate 19,266,184, forward strand.
CTCACCGTGTTTGCACTTACGCGTATTGAACATCTTGTGGGGTCCAAGCAAATCTTGATAAACATTTTTAACGGTATTTATGTTTTGTGACACTTTATTTTTACTTATTAATATATACGAGCTTTAGCGAAATTCGCGACGATCGATCGGTAACTTTTAATTTTATAAATCTATAAAGTCGTGGGATTGAGGAGCTTCATCGAAACCCTCTAATGTTACATACAGTATAATTTATTGAACTAATGTAATTATTTTTATTTATAGATAGTGATTAAACTAAGTGTGACTTAAAAAACCGTTACGCAACAGGCAAAGCTGAAGTTACGAATTTTAGTGCGGAGCGTCGGTCCTTGTGAAGAGGAAGGTACAACCAGCAACCAGTGGCTATTCACAGGTGATTTTTTTATTATTATATCGTGCTTAACCCTTTGAACTCCAATGTCGAGTTGGAATTTAAATATATTTTTAATAATGATTTAAAAAGAAACACATTTCTCATTTTATGACAAACACCCATTATGCAAAAAATAGTTTGCCAAGGGTTACTCGACTGTATTTTTGCGCACACAATTCCACACAACGAAAATTCAGATTGATTGTCAAATATATTTTACGTTTAATTTTAATTACTTAATATTTTTTATTTTAAGTTAAAATTTGTGTAATTATAGGAAATGTAAGTGTATCATATTAATGTAAATTATTAATATATTTATAATAAAACATAATATTATAAAATTAAAATCATATTAAATCTGTTACATATACAGACATTATTTTTACATATTCTTAAATATAAATATATGTGTATAATTGATTCAACAAAATTTTTGTTGTATGAAATTTTCGCTATTCGCAATTTGTGTTTGCGCAAAAAATTACCAATAACATATTGTATTTTTGCAGTAATTCATTATTATTTAGACTGCACTTTTTTATTGGTTTTATCCATGTTAATTATTTAATATATTATTTTTTTAAATCGATATTTAGATTTCGAGCAATTAAATTAAAATATTTTTTTATAAATTAAAGTTAATCAAAATAAATTGATAAATAAATCAAATCTATCTTCAAAAGTTTTTTAAGTGAAACATATAAAATTTTAATTTAACCTTTATAAAATATCATGTTTTAAAACTGTTTATAAATATATTAATAATTTACATTAATATGATACACTTACATTTCCTAAAATTACACAAATTTTTACCTTAATTAAGAAAAATATTCAGCAGTTTAAATTAAAATTAAAACATTAAATTTAAGAATATGGAAAAATATATATAAAAAAATAATGTCTATATATGTAATAGATGTTAATTTTAAAATATCATGTTTTAAATTTACATTAATATGATACAATTACATTTCCTATAATTACACAAATTTCTACTTAAAATAAGAAAATATTAAGCAGTTGAAATTAAAAGTAAATTAACAATCAAACAATGCTAAATATATTTTTGATTTGTTTGAATACAGAGTTGTGTAAACAATGATTTTGGACCTCATAATAAAAATGTAATTTTTATATTTGTTAACATCATAATATAATTTCTTGAATAAATAAGAATAGGTACGAGTTAACCCATTCTATGCTAAGAATAAATATAAAAAAATAGCCACCGTTGCGACATATTTTCTGAAATCAAATTTTTTGCGAATTATACATTAAAATTATTAAACATATTTATGTGATAATTACTCGCGTTTACTTTGCTGCTTATTATTGCCATATAGTGAATTTCTAGTCTAGGTCAAAAGCAATAAAATCGTGCTATTGCAGTGAAAATACATATACAAAGACTTTTTATAACAATATTACGAGCAGTGGCGTAGCTAGGGTATGTACCGCCCAGGGCGATCCTTAAAATTGCCGCCCCCCTATACATTTTTTGCAGGATCATTAAATCAGCATTTTTTAACATAATAAATTGGTTATTATTAAGCTCTTGTTATTCGTGGATTTATATATGTTTTAATGGATTCAGGGTTAAGAACTACACTAGACGATCTCATCGCGAATATGCCGCCCCCAAGCAAGTACCGCCCTGGGCGGCCGCCCCCCCCCCCTCCGCCCCCCCATAGCTACGCCACTGATTACGAGTAAGGATCGATACCTCTAAATACTCTAAATAAATTTTGACCTCTATATCTAAATAAATTCTTTGAAGGCATCCGCGTCAAATGCAATAAAATAATGCCGTCGCAGTCGTAGTGAGAAAGTTCGGATATCTAGCGTTCATATTATATATTTTTATAATAATATTAAGACAATTAGTGAGAGTCAAATGAAGCACATCTAAACCGAATTTTGACTTCTGAGAAGTGATAATAATTGTTTTTGCGCTCTCCTATTGACCAAAACTCGGTTTGAAAATACATCCTCTTATATTAGAAGTCCATAGTAATATCAGTAGGGATAGTTATCATATTTTTAAAACATAATGTAATAGCAAAATGCAGACAAAAAGTGGAGCAATATGTGAGATGCGATGTCTGTACTTATTCTTCAGCTTATTTTCATGTGAGGGATAAGTTTACTTAATTTGTATTTTGGACTTCTAATGAAAGTTTTAAAACTAGAATTAGTTTTAGAACTTTCATTATGTTAGGTTTGGGTTTGAACAGCAAATGGACGTTTCGCAACTGTCAAATTGAGTTTCATAGACATTTTAGTGCAGCATATTAGTTGAAATATATTTTCGGTAGTAGAAATATTTATCTACTGGTGAAAATGTATTCGGGTTTATTTAGTGAAAATATGGCTTTAGCAAAAAATACGCATTCGCTGTAATATTTATACATCAGATGTAATTAAATAATTATAAGTATGTAAATATATATATAGAAAAGTTGAAATCATATAATGTTACTAGCACCTGCCAGATAATTTATATTTTCGCTGATAAAAATAAATATCAACCGGTGAAAATGTATTCCAATATGATTTTACTGAAATAACATATTTTCAGAATAGATTCGAGACTGTTTTTTCTAGATTTGCTTTTAGGAAAAAGCATATGAAACTGAATGTATTATTAATTTATTTTGCAGCATTAATTCTAGTTGTCAAATTACCGATAATACAATCTATTGTATAAAAACAATGAATTTATATAATTCAGCTGGTGGTGTTGTTGATTTTTCGTTATTTCTTTGCTGAACTGAATTTTCAGATCGAATAACTAAATTTACATTTGTTGAATATTTTCTCTCATGTCTAATATTTTTTAGATGTTTAAAAAGCAATAGTCAACAATAATTTGCAAAAATATTTTAACACAAACGGAGCCGCGTCAAAAAACTTCAATCTGTCCCTTTGAATAATAATGCTTATTGTGAAAGTACTACCTGGAAAGTGGGTTCTTTTGAAGGCAATGTTCCGCTTCTTTTATTTCTTGTATAATATGTATAAAAAAGGGCTAAAGGAACTAATACCTGAAATACACCAGTATATAGGTACAGTCCGTCCAAGATATGAACGCTCACTTTTTATTTTTTTATTTTAATTTGTTGAGGAAAGTGTAAAATATCACTTTCTTACTTATTTTGTTTATTTATATACATATTTAACTCAAAAACATTATAGAAGTTATGGAATCACTCTCCAGGTTAAATATCTGTTTAATATAATATTTTTAAAAATACCAATAGAATATTACAGGAATTGTTAAATTGATTATAAAATTACACAACATGACAATAATTTAAATTGAAAATATAACACAATATAATTTTTAATTGAATTTCCAAAATATGGTCACCCTACCCTTAAAACAGCCCTAGTATTAGTAACGTTCTCCTATCGGTGTAAACAAATTCGCAGAAAATTGTATATCTATGCATGCACGCGTAAACGCACCCTTATTTCCAACACAACGATGATGAGCGCTAACATCTTGGATGGACTATACATCAATGTCATGCCCAATATATTTTCTATTTTCTAAAGCCACTTTCAATGACATTTTATTGCATTAGCATATTACAGTAAAAATATTTAGTTTTTCCTAACCATTTTACATGGAATTGTCAAATTACTAAAATTCGTCGTAAACTCTGTTAATCCATCGATTGATTTTAGAAACAATTTATTGACCAGTCTGTGCCAGCCGCTCGAAATCAAAATCATAGAATCATTATCCATGGTTCTCAATCTAAACAGTTTTTTTTACATTTACGTACATATTTTCTTTAAATAAATTAAATTACTGTTATCAATTCAACTTAATATTTAGACAATATATTTTGAGAGCATATATTTATTATTTTTGTGTGAATGTTTTAATTTAATCAAGGGTAGTCCTTCAGTTGTGGAATAGATTTTTACGGTACATTGATCATACTTTCACCGCGGATGATTTCTATAGAAGCCATCAAGAAAATCGCCAGTACTCATTGAGCACTTAAATGTGCCATAAACCTTTGAGCCTAATAATATGGTTATTTAGTATAATTTACGGCTGTAAATCACTTGAATTGCATACCTGGAATAATCGATAGCCAAATATCTATGAGTGGCTTATTTTTAATTCCGATGTGGCAAAATATGTATCTACGTCATGGTTTTTTAGCAATTTTTCTTCTGTGCAATCATTTCTCTTTCGGAACAACCAAATTCATGATATTCAATTACATCAAACCTATGTAGTTTGTTCTTTATAAAAGATAATACTTGTTGAAATGATTCACTTTTAGTTTATATATATATACCAATTCTACGCTGTCGTCATATAGGTCGTCAAATTGTCATTGCTTCTGAAAAATAATTGAAGATAATAAGACTTTTATCAAGAGAATACATTATTACTTTTAATATAATCCATAAATGAAATTTAAACGACAACTAAAGAACAAAATTAACAGAAGTTACCTTAGAGGAACACGTATATCGGCATCACTTCTTAAACTGATAAGTTGTACGTCGTATTTCAATTGTTTGCCATATGTAAATGTTATTAGATCTTTCATTGCTTCTGAAAATTAATTGTAAACGATACTATATAGTGGGTAAAATGTAGCTTTTTGTTTACACAAATATGAGACTTTTCATTTTTACTACCATTGTAATATACTTAATTAACTTTGGTATGTATATCTTCAATTGCCAAATCACTGCTGTTTGTCTTTTAATATTAGATCCTAGAAAGTCAATAGTCATTTTGTTAGAGTAACCGTGATATATTATTAATATAACCAAACACTTACTGGCACACTTATAATTTAATATTGTCTATAATTCCAATGCTACACCATTTTGAATCATCTTCAATTAACACTTTGTATGAAAAATGTTGTGATTATAACATATTTCACTGTTTATTTAATCGCACTAAACTGTATCCCGGCGCGCGTTTGACAGTTGATAGTGTCATATGTAAGCAAATCTGACGGGAAATCCCGGGTAGTATATAATATGGCGCGCTTGAGAACGAGCGACGCAATTAATTTTATCGATTAAAATTGTAAAACACATATCAAAATATGTAGAAAAATCATCAAGTTCTAAAAAAAATATTTTTATAATTTAATTTTTTTTTATCTAGTTTATAAGGGATTGTAAATATGATATAAATAATTTGTATTAGCTTCTCCATACAGAAAAAAGGTGAAATTAAATTTTGACGAACGTTGGCAATTAAAATTTAAATTTTTAAATAATTTTTAAAATTTTGCTTAAAAAATGAAATTTTTTTAAATTTTGCTCAAAAAAGGGCACAATGACAGCGCGTTAAGTCTTGTAATTAATAACCAACGACTAATAGAAGAAACACATAGTGCTTCCCATTCTCACAAAAATTCCCATTTACTGACGCGTTCAAAATTAAACTACACAAGATTGTAAAACACTAACTTAAATATTTTTTAAATTATAAGATTTCATGATTTATTCAAAATATTTTATAGATTTGAAATATGTTTAGTTTTCATTTTAAGCACAGTGAAACTTTATGCGCTTACTGATTATTAAATTATATAATGCTGCGCATAAAGCAAACTTTAAAAAGTATGTAATTTTTTAATAAAAATAGACAAAGTTCCCAAATTTATTAAAGTGCATATTGTGCTTACTGTACATTTTTGGTCTAAAACAACAGATTAGGTGGTCGATATTTTCATTTTAGAGTTATATTTTTTAGAGAATCTTTTAAATTTCACTTAAAAATACATTTTAAAGTCTCAATGACAGTTCGTAAAGCAAAAATCCTATTTACGGACGCGTTCGAGACGAAACTTCACAAAATTATAAAACACTAATTAAAATATTTTTTAAATTATAAAATGTCTAATACTGAGCGCAAAATACATTTACTGTAAAAAAATATAAATCAAAATATTTTTTTATAAAAATAGACAAAGGTCTCAAATTATTAATATATTTAAAACGCATATTGCGCTCACTGTCCACTTTTGGTCTAAAGCAACAGATTAGGTGGTCGATATTTAATTAGTAAATTTGATTAAAAACTGGCTTTTATATTTACACATAAAACATATATTATTTAAAAATTATGTAGTAACTTATGGTGTAACTAAAAAACGTTCTTATTACTGAAATTTAAATTTATGATAAAATTGTGTTATATGTAAGTTACATGTTATTAATATCACATAGTAATATAGAAAACTATTTTTTTATATTGATATAGTTATTTAAACAAAAAACATTTCGAGAAAGCATCAATCATCTAAAATACGCTAAAACACAATCAATGACTTATAATCGCTCACATTGCACCAACTATATGTAATCCATTGTGTTGTACATACAACATATTTTTTAATATCATATCCAAATAAACCTTAATAGGGACTAAATATTTTAAAACGTAATACAGTGAAATCTCTTTGTAACGAATACCGAATTAACGAAAAACTTCACACAAAATATTTTTATTGTAACGAAGACTGATCTCAGTATAACGAAATATTTTGATCCGAATTTAAGAATGACGCTACAACTTGACACAATATTTTTTCGAATTCATTTCGACATTGACTTGGCGTGTGCCGGATGTGTACACAAGCAACAATCAAGGTGTTTTACGACCTTTTTTTTTAACAAATTTTATTGTGTTCATTACATTATCCTTACAAATAGACAAAAAACGATCTGTCAATCTTATAAGAGGTTATTTCGATGTTGTAGTAATATGGTAATTAAAAATAAAATAAAAATATATAATTTTCCTTACATTCAATGTAACGAGTTTTCAGTATAACGATTTTTTTCGGTACCGTGAGCTTCGCTATACTGATATTTAATGTTCAATGTTTAGTTTTATTATTATCTATCTAAGTTTCAAACCAACTTTAAATAATATAAAATGTTTTCTTCTGGAAATATTGCAAATGAATTGAAAACGTTAAGTAGTTTTTTTATAGATTGAACCATTTTGACTATTATTTAAAATCAAAGAAATGTGGTTGATTTTAGGAAGTATTTATTTTAAATAATGTTCCGTAGGTATAAATACACAACATTTAACATTTTTTTTGCCTAAAAGAATATTTGTTGTATTGTATATATTTTATTTGTTTATGTTCAGGTATAGTGCGAAGATGTCGAATTTAAACAGCATGGACAAAAATGAAAGATTCGCCATAAGTTGTGAAGAATTGATTGAAATGATAAACGACCAATGTAACAATTTTTTTCTTTAAATAGTACATAATAAATATTCAATCTTTTTTAAGTTGATGCAAATATTTTTAATTTTCAGTGTATCAAAACGACTTGTTTTTTAGTGCTGATCAGGAAAATATTGAAAATATCAGACGAGAGTTTACTCAACCAATTACCAGGAAACGCGGACTTAATGTAGAGCAAAGCGAAAGCAAGAAGCCGAAGGAAGAAGAGAAGAAATAAATATTTTTATTATTATTATTTTATATAATTTTTGTTATCAGGCATGTAAAGAAATAACCAGGGCTGTGGAGTCGTTAAAAAAAACACGACTCCGACTCCGACTCAAAAAGTTTAATTTATCAGGTATTTTTGGTGTTTTTCTACACGTTTAATATTCATACGCTATACACATTAATTAATACGCAATTAAAAATTCATAAATTTCATAATTTAAAAAAATGCTCGGAGTCGCTCATTTTTCACGACTCCGACTCCGGCCAAAACACCACGACTCCACGACTCCAACTCCGACTCCACAGCCCTGGAAATAACGGTACTTATTTATGTGAAAATAAACAATAAATAAACTTAATAAATAATGGATAAATAAATTAAATCATTTTTTATTTGAGGAATCTGGAGAATATTTTCAATATTTGAGGCAAGTAATAAAAATGGTATAATACATATTATTTGATGTCATGAAAACGAGAAAAAATAATATTTTATATTGCATGCCATTTAACATATAGAAAAAAAGCAAAATCTTGCAGCAGTAATTTTAAATGATTTTAAAAATTATTAGATTAATATGATGACAATGAGTGTTCTTTAATTGATAGAATTAAACATCTATATATGAGTGTGTCATATATTATTTTTGGGACTATATTTAAAACAAATATATTACCGGTGTTACTCCACACCTAGCAAACAAATGATATTACTGATCTAATTAGCTGACAGTAAGCCATTTTTATAATTATGTAATATGTTTAATGCCTCATTTGAAACAGTTTTTACATTTTTTATAATTTTTTTTATTTTTTTTTGCAGGGGTACATACTTGGGCGAGTTTATGCAGAGGTCGATAACAATTTACATGTATGAATTTGATCTGTTGCGGACACCTTTTCTCTACAGAATGATTTTGCTTCTCTACGGATATGGGCTTTCGTCATTTGTCTGACTTTTAGTTTCGTAAAATGCAATAATATTTTTAATTTAAATTAAATCGCAATCAGCGTGACCTAACAGGTCACGATGGATTTGATTTAATTTAAATTAATAAATATTACTGTAAATATATTATCGAACTATAGGAATTTAAATCAACTGCAATGAAGCATAGGTAGAATTTTTTTCCATTTGCTACACAGATGCCTGTGTAAAACGAGTAATTGATCCAATTAGGAATAAACCGAGGAAGAGCTGTCAGACGTCGGTTAACTACAAAGGATTTGTCGAAACCGTCTTGGCTTAAATAAATAAATAGTCCAGTGCCAAAATTTTTAGTGGGATTATTAAGTTTAAAAGTTAGAATCGTGGGTAAGGTAGTAATATTTTTAAGTGCGATTTAACAGGGAATTATTTAAAAGATATGTGCATTAAATAAATAATTTGTTTTATAAAACGAATTATTTGTGCATTTATGTATGTATAATTCATAAGGTGTTCAATATTGTGGCATATATATTTACAACGGTAATGCACATACATTTCTTATATATTGCTCATTTAAATGTTTTTTATTATAATGAAAAACACTATCATTGTATCTAATTAACACTACTTATGTAAAGGAAAATTATCTAAAAAAATATTATTTTATACGAATGCAATAAATTTAACTTGACAATAAAATATTTAATTAAAAATAAAATGGTTTGATAGTTACATTTGCAGGTAAAAATTATGTATCAAAGAGCATAAATTAACATGTTAATTTATGGTGCATCTGGGTCATATTTTATTTTAATTTTACTTTATCTTTTGCACAGAATTAATTACTTGTTGTATGTGCGAAACGCGGCGTTTTTCGGTTACAAACGGGAGACAAAGACATTATTTTTGTATTGCAATGTTAGTAATAATAATTCTAAATTTACATCGGTATGATATTAATATGGTCAGTTAAATGTTTTTAGAAATAGTTGCATATAAAAAATATATAAATTAAATTTTAGTATTAATTGATTTTCTAATAAAATTAATATTTTAATTTTGACAAGATAATAAATAAATAAAATTAGTATATAATATGCCATTTAAAAATAATACAGGTTGTATGAATTACATCATTGCAGGACGAGAATCTTCGTTTCTCTCTCATTTATGTGAAAAGCGGGAGACGAGGATGAAATTTTATTGCATCACTATGTAAGGATTACTTTCTAGGTTAAATAATGCATCTAACTACCCGTCGTATTTAGCTATAAATAATGATAGAATCGACTACAATAAATCTATTTCATACAGATAAACACACCTAGTTTAATACGATTAATTGAAAACGGGAGCCGAGGACGAAACCTTTTTTGCACTGTGATGTTGCTATTTCGTTGCCTGGGCAAATTTTTTTAATTACAAAAAATACGTAAGTATGTATATTTAAAAAAAAAATTAAGTTGGTGTTGCGATCGTGTCTTGGCAAAATGTTACTTACGTCATAAAATAGCGGCAACAAGAAAGCATTTATAATTTGAATGACTATTTAGAAAAGGTACGTTAATTTTACGAGCTACATTCTAGGTACTGGCAAAACAATACAATATCTTCAACGCCATCCCGACAAACATGTGTTTTCTCTTTAAAAATAACTGTAAATCTCAAATGAAACGTTTCTGAACATTTTTTCTACGTTAATTAGCTGGTTCGTCAATTTTGCCAAATTAACAAGAATTAAAATTTGATCCTCTAAAAATAATTTCTTTTCTTATATTTTGTGTGTTTCATATTGTTACGTACATTAATATTAATATTTAAAAAAATAATACACCTATAATATAAAGAAAAGTAAAGTCGATTTGGAGAACTAGAAATAAAATGAAGTATGATTAGCTGTATGACTTTTAAATATTTTACAAATAAATTTATAATTGTGTTTTAAGGGGTGTGCCTTCGCACCCAGTAAGATGCATGTGGAAACTAGTGAGAATTTTATTAGATTATATTATATATTGCGGCAGACTATGAATGGAGAGATGTTTTCTTCGACAGTGGTGGAGAAGCTGGCGCAGGGATGTTGTCGGTGGACTATAAATGCAATATAAAATAATAATAAGTAAATAAAAACAGAAATAATTTTGGTGTATACTAACAAATGAACTCACTACTCAAAGGTTTAAGTATCATCGAAAAATACCAGGTAATAGCTATGCAATGATTTATAGTTGCATAATAATTAAGGGCTTCAAGATTTCTTGTCCGTCGATATTAACAGATTGGTAATAATAATTGTTAAATATTTTTTATCCATAATTTAACCAGCTTTGTAGACGACTGGATCACTCAGACGCAGACACAGGTAAAAGGATTTTGCGTGTAAGTTAACGTATCTATACACATTTACTTGGACGTGACTATTTTTTTTCACACATCAAGTTATTGTATGCATTTTGAATTCGCGGAATACAAAATTTTGAGTTTAGTGGTCCGTGATGTCCATCAGATTGGCGACCACTGTTATAAAAGGTTAATTGTTTGAAGTGTGCAAAAGAATTAGATCATTTCAATCAGTGCGAAAAGCAGATGTCGCTGTTCTTGAAGCATTTAATAAGCTGTAATAGTTTCTCTAAGATTAAAAAAATTGTAGTGTATAATACTAAGTTTATACTTTTTCTGAATTTCGGTGGTGGTTATTACTTATTTGTAGGTATTCATTATATCTGATAAACTCACTAAGTTTGGTCCAGTCAGGTCTTAAAAAATATATATATTTTAGTGTAATTTCAGTTTCGCGAAATGTTTTGGGTCTTATTTTTGTCAAACCATTGTATTGACCTATTTCTGATATCGTGGCACCTATTTGACGTTTTTTTTTAATTATTAGTGGGCAAGAAATATTCAATTACTAACGCCTCAAGGTAGTGCCTAGTTCTGATTCAACACATTCGGTAGATCTTTATAAACTAAATAAGAATTCTTTATCATTTCTCGTCTCTAACATCTAATTTTTGAACCTTCATTAGATCTGTCGTTTCTTAATAGTAGCACAGAAAAAACACTGTGTAGTCTACGAGCCGTTTCTGTTGCTCTGAACTTTGCAAACAAATTGCTACTATTTGCTTATTCTCCATATATATTACATAAATCCAATGTGAAGCAAATACGTATGTTATATTATAGACGTTTTCTTAAATTTGTGCAACTATTTTTTATTAAAGGAATAATATATTACAGAGTCATCTAATGTTGGCAGCACTGTAAATCAGATAGCAGTCAATAATTACGCGTTAGTATGCATAAAATTCTGTACGAAACTTACGAGACGATTATGGCAAATTTCATCGTCTTACTGAGCAAATAATCCGCAACATTGTAAAAAAAATTGAAGAGGCTGGAGAGAGGGTTAAGCGTGTGCATCATCCGTTTAGCCGAGAATATTGTTGCTGTGAAGGCGTTCGCAGCTTTTATGCTTTTTTAATGGCTCTCGTTTGAAATTCAGATAGTACAGAAACTGAAGCATAGAGAGCATGGATAGCAAAGAATTTATGCAGATTGGGTGTTAGAGCAGCAAGAAGTTGATACTGATTTTTCAAAGAAAATATATTTTTTTAATGAGGCACATTTCCACCTCTCTAGGTATGTTAATAAGCAAAATTGCTGCATATGAGGCGGTGAAAATCCTCATGTGATTCACGAGAGAGCGTTACATGGCCAAAAGTGACTGTTTGGTGCCCCTTGTGGTCAGGCGGAAGCATTGGGCCTCACTTTTTTGAAAAATATTAAGGTCAACGGTGAACGGTAGGCACATGATAACCGATTATTTTTGGCACTAAATCAAAGATATTGATGCGAAAGACGCGTGGTTTTAACAAGAAGGTGCAACTTATCACACATCGGGTGCAACGTTGGACGTTTTGCGTAAAAAAGTTCGGAAACTGAAGTTCAATCACCCTTTATATACAACAACACTTACCTTTTACATTGTTATCGATTTTATTGTACAGTATATACAAATTTATAGTGCGACAGGCTTAAGAAGAATCTCTGCCGGGGTACTGGTAGCTTTATGGTAGTTAATATTACAATTAAGTATTTTATTACCTTGTTAAAGCAGTAAGTTGTGAACTATTGGAAAGTGGGTCGTAATCATTGCGGCGAAAATTTTTGCACATTGTCTACAAATGATTTATGATTTTAAAAGTATGGCATTGCTCGAACAATTATATTTTCTATGAATAAAATAACATTTTTTGATTTATCTTTTATTTTTTTAAGTAAATAAAAATGGAAATTTTAATATTTTTTTATTGTTACAATTGGGAGTACACAAAAAAGTTTTTTTTTTTAAACACAAATAATGTAATTAATTTAAAAAATGCAAATGAATGATTTTATTAAAAAAAATGCATGTTATTCCAAATTGTATGCCAAATAAAATATATTCACATATATTTTATTCTATAATATTACATAAACTTTGGAAACTCAAATTTAATTGAAATTATTTATAATTATATTATTGTAGAAATAAGTATAGCTCTGTATATCTTACTACTAATATTGCTTTTAGATATTCGTGGCTGTCAAAAATTGTGTATTTTACTCAGGTGAAGACACTTTTTTGCTACCAAATAGTTAACAAATATTTTTTTATAGCTATCCAGTCCAGGCAGCTGGGGCCGTATCACAGTATAGCACATATATTTATATTATATATGAATGATATAATTAATAATATAAAAAAATGTTAAATACATCTGTGATAATGTTAAAGAAGTTGTAGATAATTTAAATAATGAATTATGTATAATAAATATTGCTAAAAAATAATTTGAATATATTTAATTATAATAATAAAAATTGAGTTTGAACGATTGATTTCTGGTAATGAATTCTGTTGTTTCGACCAATGAAAAATAAGCATTCAAATATAAAACAAGATGGCCGACATTAACGTGACAACAGTTTTAAATTATTTTGCTACGCGACAATAATTTTCATTATTTCGTTATGTGCGTTTTTTGATTTGAGTGAATATAAATATTCGGATTAAAAATTAACTAGGTGTGTTATAACTATGAAAATTAAATATATATATATATATATACATAGTGTGTGTGAGGATTAGAGGAATACATTGAAATCTTCAAATTTTGAGTTTCGAGGGCTCCAAGGTCGAAAAGTGAGTTTTTACTTTTACTATTCATAAAAATTATCATTGTTTCTGGTTTAATGCACATATTCGTTAGATTTGACTGAATATGATTACTCGAATTGCAAATATATAGATTGAGGTTAATGTCGATCAAACCATATAAATGTTAATAAAACGTATTCTTTTGTCTATCGATATTTGGGGATACTATCTTTCACGACGATCGCGTGACAATGATTGTGTTGCAGTCGGTTATTTAGTTGAGGAAGTTTGATTCCATTTTTGCGTAGTCATTTTATTGAAATAATATACGGAGGTGTAAAATTGTGTTATAATATTTCTAGGACAATTCGAAAAAATAAAAATGTAGCAGGTTTCCTAAATGGAATAAAGAAACACTTTCCTGCATTACGAAATACATTGTAATATTAGGTCTATTTTTATTTTCTGTTTATTTGGTTAAAATTCGTTTAGTGTTAAAATTAGCCATATTAGCTAAATAAATTAATAAAATAAATAATGAACGTCGCCGATATAATTGATTAATAATTATTTTTAATACTCCAGATAATTAATTAAATGATTTTGCGTATCAAAAATAGTTTTTTCTTAAAAACGTAAAAATTAAACCTTGTAAAACGAGCATCCTGTAAATCGAGGCATAGGTTTATATATTATTCTATCGTATATACATATATAGTCATTTATGTCATTCTTTACGACTTAATGTAACACATATTTAACTACTACTAAATATGTTTGATTTAACTACCAAATGGATCTATCAAACGAAATATTTTATTAGACAAAATTTGCTTTTTGGTGTTTCACCATGTTTTAAAAATATAAAAGATAGCTTTACCGATCATTTATACTAGGACTTGATTTGACTTGAGGTGATTACGCGATTTTATATTTTTATTTTAAGTATTGATCGAAGTATATTTAAACCGAATTTTGGTCAATAGGAGAGCGCAAAAACGATTATCACTTCTCAGAAGTCAAAAATTCACGTCAAAAGCAATAAAATCGTGTCGGTGCCATCGCAGTGGGAACGCTCGG
Source organism: Plectrocnemia conspersa (assembly GCF_051122295.1). NCBI lineage: Eukaryota > Metazoa > Arthropoda > Insecta > Trichoptera > Polycentropodidae > Plectrocnemia > Plectrocnemia conspersa. The sequence goes on from NW_028277170.1 coordinate 19,281,204, forward strand.
TAACGAGCGTTCCCACTGCGACGGCACCGGCACGATTTTATTGCTTTTGACGTGAATTTTTGGCTTCTGAGAAGTGATAATTGTTTTTTGCGCTCTCCTATTGGCCAAAATTTGGTTTTGATGTACTTCTTAAAAATCGTAATAAACTATCATCGCCATCGTAGTGGGAATGACAGCATTATTTTATTACTTTTAATATGTTTGATTTGGAGTATTAAAAAAATCGCGTAAAACCTGGATAAGAGGTGGTGTTTTCAACCCATCAATACTTTGCGACTTTCGGTTGCGTGTTTTAGAGTGCCCTTAAAAGTTGCAAGCGCGTCCCTTATTCTTACCAGTTGCGTCCAGGACGTCAGCGCTCGAAAACGCTCCTCTTGCACGAGCTACTCAGCTTCTCAATTTTTATTATTATTAATATTACAATTTGAGGTAAAATAATGAATAATATTAATGTAAAATAAATCATTTAGTCCAGTCATTCAAATTTCACACGAGGAAAGAGGTCATCCTCGTGTTGCATCACTCGCGATTAAGGATTGCAATAATACCAGAATTTTCAATACCGGTATTTGACTAAAAAGTGGTTTCTTGTTAAATTAGTCGAAACTATTTCTTTGAAATTAATGAATAAAAATTTAGTTGTTACTGTCGTCTTAATGTTTTTTTTTAAATATAATTAAGAACCATTTCTAATTTTTTAAACAATTATAAGCTTTTATACAATATTCCTTACATTTAGGTTCTTCTAAAAACACTTTATACGCTGTTCATCCATTGTATTGTGTGCGAGTACAAATAAAAATCAATAGGACGACTGTGTATAAAAATCTTTTTGCTCAATTTATTTCTTCACTTTCATTATTTTATTATAATACATTGTCGCAATTTTTAAAAAAATAAGGGATATTAGGTTAATCCCCTAAAATTAGCATTATTATATTCTCCGCTTTTGCTTTAACCCTTTGAGTAGTGAAATAATTTGTACTTATTTGTTAATTTGTTAATATACTTCTGGGAGTGAGTGCATTTTCCATATATATATCCATAATTATTTATTTTATATTGTATTTCTATGATTTTTTAATACATCTTAATAATATACTTAAACACTTTTCAATTATTTATTTTCGCTATTTTACATATTTTAATATATATGTTATTTGACTTTTGTGGATTTTTGATATCAATTTAGAGGCTCTAAATATTTTTTATAAAATAATATGAATTATTTTTTGTTATGTTTACTTATTTAGTACTCCTTAATTTATTGGTATTATTTTCTAATAAAATCAAATTTAAAAGCAGTATTATACAGATATAATGTTTTTTATTTATTATTTCTTCAGTTATATATGTAAATATGTAACTATCTGGGCTATCTCAAAAAAATAGTAATACCGTTATTTCATTTTGCAATACTGGTAGTATCAAATGTCGATTTTTGCTTCAATACCGGTATTGTTTTTTATATTCTTAGTAATTTATTTACGATTATTGTAAATATCTTAGCTTAAGTTGGACAGCTACCCTGATCCGCCATCTTATTTCAAAATGCCGTTTGTTAAAAAATCAAATATTTATATTATATTATTATACAGCATATAAAAATATATATAGATTTTAATTTAAATGCAAATTTAGGTTATTTATAAGATCTGCTTTTTAAAAAAAGTTTTATGGCTATCTGGTTTTTTAACTATATATTTCAAGGCTGCAATGGGAAGGACGAGTAAGTGACACAAACGTTTCTAATGAATGTCAATATGTTAAGTATATATGCTATTAGGTCAAGAATGAGAGCGCATTTAAGTTGTTAAACTGCAGAAGTAATTTCGCGCTTTAGACAATGAAAATGCCTCGTTTAATTTGCTTGAGTATTCACGCTTTTACATATACGGCACAGTTAAGGGTAGTCAGTGGATATGCACTGTGGTGTAAAGTGCGTTTACGTAAAATATTTTTATTATAAAATAAACTATAAAACTACAAAGTTAAACTAGAATTGATTAAGCTTTTCAAATGCAGATTAAAAGCTTGGGATGTAGCTATGAAAATTAAATTTGCTCTAAATGGTGAAAAATTCTTGACCACTCAATTCAACGGTTATTCTAATTCAAGTCGTATACATGACGATCTTAAGCTCACGTGTGCTGCTATAAAACGGAGCATTAAAATAGCTGTAAAGGATTACTGAAAAGCTTTTAACGTTCTTTGAAGTGTATACCGTTTAGTTTGTATATGCAAAAAGCATTGTCAAAACTTGTACACTTCTATAAAAATAAATTTCCTGATGAAACAGTAAGAGGAGTGGTAGTTTATGCTTCGAAGAAATCATTAGTAAGGCGATAACAGGGAAATCTTGTGTGAAAAAAAAATCTTTCATTGCCATTGTATTACTATTTACAGTGTATTTATAATATACGGATGTTTATTAATCAATATATTTGTGCGATCAGCTATATTGATTTGTTAATTGCAATTGCTTTTATTAAGAGATAAGTATATGTTATTAAATTACAGAAAGTCCCAAACAAATTATTATTATACATAACCTCAAATGTGTTAATTACTAATATTTTTTTAGTCATACATGTGACGAAGTCAACTGTTAAATGATTAAACCGAATAATTTACCCATGCTGCACATCCCTCTAGCTGTCATTCCGAATATAAAGTGCATTTTACGAGTGAGCTGTCAATAAATTGCAATCTGCCATAGTCATTGTTAGTATATATGCTATGAATTTTACGACTAGCCATTTTTTCCTCTCCTTGAAGATTTACGCATCAGTAACTGATTGAAATAACGATGCATGGCGGTGCCTGTGAATATTCGCAAATAAACCTACGTGAATAAACCAGAATCGAGAGAATTGTTACTACACATTGTATATTGCTGCACTCTCATATATACAGATATATCACAAAGTTTCCTCAATGTAAATACTATTAATTCAGAATTAAATATCTTGGAATGAAGCTAATCTCTTTGTATTAAGCTTTGTATTAAAAATATATAATTAGTAAAAATCGATTATCTAATTCTGATTATTAATATTAGATTTTTTTGGTATGCGTTTTATTTTAAAAAAATGCGTATCTTAGCGGATATCGATCAACAAGTTTATATTTAATTTAATTTTGAGATTTTCACTAAATTCTTAAGGGTATATAAGTTGCAGTAAAATCGTACTAAATCACTTTCACGACAAATATACTTCGCGTCAGACTTGCATCAAGCGGAAATGTTGCAAATTGACCGCAACGATCCTTAACCCCTTACACGCGCACTCAATTTCAGTTTATGATCCCGTAACCAGGGTCGCCGAGAGCGAACCCGGTCACTGGGTAAACAATGATTCCGGGCCTCATGGCAAAAATGTCACTTTTTATATTTTTTAACACCGTAATATAATTTCTTCAATAAATAATAATAGGTACGAGTTAACCCTTTTTGTGCTACAAATAAATATAAAAATTAGCCATATTTTCTGAAATCATATTTATAGTATGACTAGATATTTTAATTATGCATTAAAATATCTAGTCATACTATTTATTTGATATTGAGAGCACAAAAAACAATTATCCTTTCTTAGAAGTCAAAATCGTGCCGACGCCGTCGCTCGGTAATCTGGGATTCACACTACGACTTTTTTGGTTTTGTCTAACTATGTTTCAAAATCATTGGACTCTGGTGTACAAGTTGACGTCATATACACAGATTTTGAAAAAGCACTTGATAAAGTTAACCATGCTTTACTTGTAAAAAAGTTATCTAATTTCGGGTTTTCTGAAGATCTCATAAATCTATTCTCAAATTACTTGACCAATAGATATCAATTCGTCAAGTATAATAACTCCTTTTCAGATCGATATAAGACCCCTACTGGAGTACCTCAAGGATCCAATTTGGGTCCATTGTTGTTTTTATTGTTCATTAATGACATAGAAACAGCAATAGAGCATTCAGATTTTTTATTATATGCAGATGACTTGAAAATTTACAAGAAAATGCATTCGATTTCTGATTCCCTCGACCTACAGGAGGATCTCAACTCTATATGGAAATGGGATTGCTATAACCAATTGCCTTTCAGTGTAAAGAAATGTCACACAATTTCATTTTCAAGGTCGTTAACGCCGGCAAAATATTCATACCATCTAGGCGGATATTTTCTGGAAAGGTTTTCTTCAACTAAGGATTTAGGAGTGACTTTCGAAGAACGTTGGAAATTTAGCCAGCACTCATAGCAAATCCTTAAAAATGCTCGGTTTTATCTTGAGAAATGCGCGTTACTTCAGGAATACTTTAGTATTGCGCACTCTTTATGATATTCTAGTCCGCAGCATACTAGAAACTAGCTCCATCATTTGGATCCCAGGCGTAATGAATCAATGTAATGAATTGAAGCTGGAAAAAGTACAACGTAAATTTCTTCGATATTTATACTTGAAGGAATACGGGTATTATCCGTTCTTGTTTCCCAGTGCTTTTATTTTGGGAGCCCTGGGATACGTTTCTTTGTCGACTCGCAGAAGTGTTTATGTAATTAAACACTTCTGGAAATTGCTCAAGAGCATCGTAGACAATCCTTCAGTGCTCGAGCAGCTTCAAATGTGGGCTCCTGAAGGTGGTTATAGTTCTCGGTCGCGTCCACTATTCTTGCCTGTCAAGTCTAGAACTATAGCACTTGCCAACTCTTCTCTGGCCAAGGCTATTCATCTGCTCAATTCAGTCCATAGAAATATTGACATTTTCTCTTGCACATATGGAGTTTTGGTTCAGTTCGTATGGGACAATGCACACCTGTTGAGGTGATTTGTGTCTGTTGTTTTGTCTTGTTTATATTTGTATGTATTATGATGTATTAGTACTTTTGACTATCGTGACGCATTGGGTTTGCCTGTCAGGTCACGATGGTTATAATTTTAATAAATAAATAAAAATAATAATATTATACATTTATTGAGGAACATATAAATCAAATTTTGACCAATAGGAGAACGCAAAAAACAATTATCCCTTCTCAGAAGTCAAAAATCCACGTCAAAAGCAATAAAATCGTGCCGTCGCCATCGCAGTGGGAACGCTCGTTACCGAGCGCTCCCACTGCGATGGCGTCGACACGATTTTATTGCTTTTGCCGCGAATTTTTGCCTTCTGAGAAGTGATAATTGTTTTTGCGCTCTCCTATTGACCAAAATTCGGTTTGAATATACTTTGATCAGCCCTTTTATATTAAAAGTCTATAGTAATATCGGTAAGGAAAGCTTTCATACTTTTAAAACATACGATGTACTTATTCTTCAGCTTATTTTGCCCTGAGAGATGAGTTGGTTTAATTTGTATTTTTGACTTGACCTAATTAAAGTTCTAATACTATATTCATTTTAGAACTTTAATTAGGTTAGGTTTGGGTTTGAACAGCAAATGAACGTTTCGCAACTGTTTTATTGCCATTTTAGAGCAGCATATTAGCGCATTTAAGTTGAATCGTATTTTTGCTAGTAGAAATATGTATCTACTGGTGAAAATATATTTGGACTACTAGTGATAATATAGGATTTATACATCGGATGTAAATAAATAATGATAAGTATGTAAATATATATATTACTACATATAGAAAACTTAAAATCATATATATTTACTAGTACCTGTCAGATAATTTATATTTTCACTTGTAAAAATATATATCCGCTGGTGAAAATATACTCTAATATGAGTTTACTGAAAGGACATATTTTAAAAAATATTTTCGGGATATGTTCGAGTTGCTCCATTTTAAATGCGAGTCACGGATGTCACATTTAAAATGGGGCAATATGATAAGATTGTAAATTTTTTTTGTGCTTATTGTTGCTATGTTTCCCATTTTTTATTTAAGACTATATTCTACTCATTTAATTTTTATTATTTTAAATATTTTGTAAGATATATATCTTTTTTTAAAGCATTTTTCACATTATCATTAAACCACGGTTTTGGGTTGTATTAGTATTCAGTTTTAAAATTATATTGACTTTTCATTTTACTATCTACAATATTCTTATAAATATTGTTCTATGTCGTATTAACATCCATGTTATACTTTTGTAATTCTAATTTTAATTAAACCTAATTTGTTTTTTAATTATATCGATTTTTTGCATCTTAATTACATTGTTTTTCTATATATAATAAATATATACAATTAAATTATCAGTAATTCTTTGAGTTGTTTTCACCTTACAATGTATATTTTGGCTATTGGTATAAACTAAATCTATTAATATGCTAAAGTTATTATTTGTCCTTGTATTTTTTTATTAGTTTATTTATGATGTATAAAAATCCTCACATTTTTTCCAATTAAAGTTGCAGTCACCAGTGAAAACAGTATCCAAAATTAGATCAGAACTCCATTCTATACTATTATTTATGAATTCTATGAATGAGTTTGGAGATCTATATGCTAAACATAATAATCTAAAATATTTTTTCAAGAAAATATTTACAGTGATGGATCAGTATGTTTTTTATTTTAATTTCTATATTTTATAATATACAATATAACATCTAATCATAAGAATTAGAATCGCATCTCAATATTAAAATCATATTATAATTGTCAATATATAAATCATATTCTTCAATATCATCTGTGATATGTGTTTCTGTTAATCCAAAAAATTGCGAATATTCTATTGTATATCAACAACTAATTCTATCTTTACTTTATGTGCTAAATAACCCTGTGCATTAATCATTATCCTAGTTACAGATTCGGGTTAACAATGTGAAATTAATGTATTTAGTTGCTATATTTTATATTTTGTTATGATAATTTTTTGCTTATCTTTTATATATGAAACAATTTCGATCCATTAAATTATGTTCAATATTTAAATTTAAGTTTTATTTGCTCTGCAAAAATTTACACAATTATCTTTTTTATAGCATTGTTTTACTATTATTTATTTGTTTTTACATTCACTGGATTTATGACTATATCCATGGCAGGTATAACAATGGTATATAAATATATCCTCATATGCTTTACACCTATCCCATTCGATATTTGATTTTCCTACATCCAATATGTTTTTAAATGTTGTAATGTCTACATCTACAACACCATCATATTTTTTTTTTTTTTTTTTTATATATATATTATACTTTCAAATAATCTTTGCTTTTGTCTATGCATGTATTTTGTTTAATTATAAACTTTTTTAATTGATCATTTTTTTAGTTCTTCTGAAATTATAATTATTTTTACTTTTTATATTATATTTATCTCCTCTTCTATGATTTTTGATGCATTCTTTTTATTGTCACAGGTTATATTAAACCATCTTTATTTATGGTTTTTATATTTTAAATACCAACTTCCAATTCTTGTTTGTCTTATTAAACTTTTGCAATCAAATTTAGTTTTCTTTGTATTTTGTATATTTTTTACTATAATTATCGCTATATATTTTCAACCACATCAGAAATATATGTTCCTTGTCTTTTTTTCTAATATTGCTGCCACGTAATTTTTTTATTATTATTTTAAAACCATGTTTTTTACCTCATTTAATATCATTGAACAATTAATTTCAATTTTATTACTTTCTTTGTTTTATAAAGTTTTTGTTATGTGATTGTATAATACATAACGTCAAATTAATTTTTTATAATATTTGCTGTTTATTTTCAATTCCTTCGTTTCTTTGATTCTAAGTTCGGGAGCCTTGGGAGTTTACATTCTATACTATACATTATGAATATTATTCATACTAACTTCCATTTGCTCGCTCGCTCGGGGTGCAGAGCGCAAGGCCTTATCTCTCACTCACTCTCGTCACTTATTACGCGAGCGAGCGAAAGGGAATGTATCTCACCGTACGCGTCTGGTTTTTACATCTGCCGGTTTTCACCTCAAAAGGGATTGATTACCACAACTTAGATAATTACACGACAGACACAAACACTACGAGCGCACACGAAATTAGTAAAAATACATTTTTCACAATTTCATTGTGACAGCTGTGATCGACATTTGATAATACCGGTATTACAAAATGAAATACCGGTAGTAGCATTTTTTTTCTATATTAACCTGTCAGGTCACGATGGTCATACTTTTAATAAGCAAATAAAGTATGTTTATTAAATTCGTTCTAAAGATTTTAAAAACTAAAATTCAATGCAAATATGTATTTAAAATGTTTAATATTTTTTTCTAAATTAATTCATTTGCAACTGATATTAATTATGGTGATTTGAAAAAGCTGAAATGTATGTAAAATTGTGCTATGCATATTTAATAAAATTCAAAAAATTACTGATTGTAAAAGTGAACTCGGCTGCCTATCAATGATGCGCATAGCGTGGAAGGGGTTGAATAAAAATTTATGTAAATACACTATTTAATAGTATTTTTAATTATTTAAATTAATATCACGCGGTTAAAATTTAAATAAATGATTGGGATCTAAGATTTTTTAACAAATTATATATTTTTATTAGTTCAAGCTATTGAACTAAGCTAATATATTTAAATAAATTAGCACTTTATAGTCAGTAATATATTATTTAATAAAATATATTTTCAATAAATTGATTTTGCTCGAAATTCGAATGACTAAAATTAATTGTTTATTTTACATTTATATTTTTAATTGTTTTATATATTTTCAATAATAATGATAATAATTAAATCGTATTTGTAATTTTACAAAACTATTTATGACTAATTTTGCTAAAAAAAAAACATAAAGCTTCGCGCTGGTGACCCGAATCGGTTGCTCATCGTATTAGGGGCACAGCGTGGAAAGGGTCAAAGCAGTATATGAAACATAAGAGTTCAAACGACTATGTAACACAGCTTTACTGACAGTATAAACTTCTTTATTACTCAATTTCAAAACAATAAAAAATTTTGTCAGTTCAAGCAGTTATCATTTTAGTTAAAATGTACTATTTACTAATTCTACAAACAACTGATTATTTTATTTATTGAGCATTTTCAATATCAAAGTTTATCAGTATATAGTATTATAGCAAAACTTTTATATATGCAATTTGGATTTTTATAGACCTTAATGCAAAGCTTCACTGAAATCGGTTATGTAGATATTTTTATGAAGTACGCATCGTAAAACCTATCGAACGGTTACATGCAACTTTGTCAACGAATGTTATACTTTATTGTATGCACAAAATAGTTAACTTAATAAGTGACTTCAGATACATTTATTATCAGCAAAAGTTTATATTATTTAAAGCATACTTCACTACATAAAAATATCGGTTTGATACAAAATAGTGAAATAGGTTCATTATATAATAGAACATCTTCTAATAATAAACGGACAGTTAAACCAGCCGATATTAATGTTTATAGTATGTATGTAGTAATAATCTTTCGTCCATGGAAACAATGAAGAAGTAAATTATTGTAACCTTGTAAGATGCAATTCTATTTATTACGAATACCTAATTTTGTAAAGTACAGCATTTCATAAAAGGGCAACAAGGAAGTTATAAAACATTAATTGACCGATGATTATATACAACATTGTCTATTATATGAACCAACTTTTTTTACAGCCTAGTTCCGAATTGTTGAATGTTTTCTTTTGTATTTATTATTTTTAGAAAAATATTTATTATTATTAATTTACTTGGATAATATAGCGAATTTTAATATTAATACATGAATATACTAAATGTTATACATTTTTTTAATGCACAAATGTGTTTTTATATTCCATTTAAAAAACCCGCTACAATTTTATTTTTGCGGATTGTCTAAAATTTGTTCATTATTCCCCTGGGCGTACTCGTTTTTTACACCTAACTATCCTTAGCTTGTCTCTTTTTCTAGTATTAAATCTATGTACATCTTTATTTCTTAATAAATACTCTGATAACATATTATTTTCTAACTTATATATAAACTAAAACATTAATACTTTCACAAATATTAAAACTACCCCCCCTTGCACAATTTTATAATTTTTGCAACATCGTTTTATTTCATTTATTAGGCATATAAATATAATATTGTTGCACAATATTTAAAGTAGGCCAATATAATACTATTTTATATTTTTTTGCGTTTACACTTAACATATTTTTTATTCTGAATAATAAACCTATTTTTTTTATGTAATTACAATATTTCTTATAATTTATTTTTTATCTACAATTACTTCTAACTATTTTTGTAATAGAGTTATCTATAACTATTTTAATATTATTATCTAACATATATTTTAATTATTAAATTACTAGTAACCAGCTAATTATTTAAAACGGAAAGCTAAGATATTTAAAATTTAATCGATGATACAACTATTCATAATATCTTATTCAACGCTATCTAAGTACCATCCCTAATATGTTTGCAAGCTCATTAATGGCTCGTTGTAAGAGTAGAATTCTCAAGTGCTGACATCATGGCTACAACAGGCATGAATTAGGGACTCGATCGCGACTCTCTATAGCACTCTAAATCTTACATCCGAAAATGTTGTGCTACATTGATTAAACTGCATTAAAACGCTTTTATTGTAGATAGAAGGATTTAGAATACAGAACCAATCCATCTATCAAAAAATTAATGAAATTTAAATATCGATAATTTCAATTATAGTGATTTGTAAATACAAGTAACAGTGAGACACCAGACTAAATCAGTGACAGATATTTAATGAATTATAAAATATAATTAAAGCACGACCCAGCTTGATTTTATTTAAAAAAAAATACTATATTCATCCGTGAGATCAGGAAAATCTAGGAAAACCCAATCAGTGATGATTGATCGGAAATATATTAATATAAAAATCACTAATTTTATTACCAAAAACGATAGAAATTACTATGGTTTATATGGGATTCGAGCCCAGGTCTTTCATGTATTAGTAACTTACTTATACTTGCTTATCTTGTACTTTCATAAGAAGTGCTTTGAGGCACAGTCCTTAAATATAATAAACGATACTCTAATATACATTTAGTTGAATATTAGGTTTATAGAAAAACAGTATTTCATATTCTAATATTATTATGAAAAAAATATATTTTTTGTAAAAGTATCAGTAAAGATTATTAAACCCTTTGAGAAGTATCTCCGTACATGTACGGCGGTCGATTATTCACTGTTTTTATATTTACATATATAACTGAAGAATAAAAAACATTATAGTAATATTATATTTTTTTTTAATTTAAATTCTTGTAAATGATTTCTTCACAAAATAATACCAATAAAGTAATAGATTAACATATTTTATTTTAATTTTATAAATAAAAATAATAACCATTTATTTTAATAACTGTGCATTTATTAAAACTAATGACCATTTTTTAACATTATTAAAATTATCGACACAATAATTACCGTTATTTCGGTACTTTATATTTTATTTTATATTATATGATATTTATTTTCTGTAATATAAATTTGATTACCTTGCTCTATTTGTGTTTTGGAGCTTGTTTCATTGTGTTGTGCAGATTGTAATAATAATATTTTTAATGCTACAATTTATTAAATAATCCAGAAATAATATTTTTTATTTATAAATAAATAAATAAAAAAGATATTTTATATTCTTAAAATATCTCTCCATTTGATAAACTTTACATGTTTTATCAATGGATGTAGGTACTAATTATTGCATATTTGCACCTACTGTTCAAACCGAAACCTAACCTAAATGAATTAATTCAAAACCTATATTTAGTTTTAAAACTTTCATTAGGTTAGGTTTGTGTTTGAACAGCAAATTGACTTTTTTTACGTACAGTAAGAGCAAATAGTTACGCTCTTAATAAATTTATAAATGAAAGACATATGGCAGAACGACAAAATGTATATAAAATAAGGGAAAAAATTTCATATGGGATTTTTAAAAACCATTTTTTTTACTTAAATTAAAAAAATGGTTATTGATAAAAGTTTTTAATATAGTTCAGTGCTGGTTAGGCTAGGATGCTCCAGATATAATAGACGATAGCTCTTCTTCTCTTCGATTGAGTACTGTTCTGTCTTTATTTGCTTAATTATTTCATGTTTCTAGTAGATATTTAATTCGATACACGAGTGAATAATGATATTTTCCTATTAGCGCGCAACAAGTGTAAATAATTAATTACATATAATTTTATTAATTTGTAACATGTATATATAATCAATTATTCTTTGATTTGTGAATAAAATAATGTATGGATATTAAACTCGATTGTCAGTGGTCGTTAATTTGTTGGTTCAAACAATATTAAAAATTAAATGTTTTAAAACATTTGTCATATTCAACAAATATTGCATTTTTAAATTATCATTACAATTCTTAGGTTATAGAGAAGAGGAATTGAAAAAAATATTTAATTTATAATCTTTACCTGATTGTTTTGAATAGATTTGAAAATAGTAAATTCGTAATTTTTTTGCTTGGGTTTTACCTATATTAATTTATTTAACCAATTTGTGAAAAAAATCAAATAATATTTAATTAAAAAATAATTGTTTTAAATAATCATTAATTACATTTAAAATCGCTATTTTTAAATTTCATTAAATATGCATAGCTAAATGTTATGGAAATCACTGATCAGTAAGCATATTTCAGCTTTTAAAAATCACGAGAATTAATACCAGCTGTGATTGAATTAATTCGAAAAAATTGATGGAATATTTTTAATACATAATTTCATTGAGTTTATTGTATAATACAATTTATTTCCATATAGATTAAATAACTATAAATAAATTGACTACGTTCGAATTATTGAACTGAAACAATAAATACAAAAATGAAGCATGGACTTCATAAAAAAATACGACGCACACCTATTTTTGAGATAAGCGTTAAATGATAATAAAGGGTGGGCCTTTTCAATATTTTATTTTGTTCAACGAACGAATTCTATGAATTTCGGTCATCGTATCGAATTTATTGTATAATACAATAGCTAATTATGTTTAAATTTGTGAATTTGATATGCGTAGAGATTTCGTTCAATCTTATATGTATTAAAATAAATTAAATTTAAAAAAAGTTGCGAGTTTCGGTGATAGTAGACAGGCTACAGTTTTAAATTTTTTTTTTTTTTTTTTGAAAAAAAATCGTATTAAGACATGGATTTTTGAGCGGCACTAGTCACTCGGGTATATTGAGAGAAAAAACGATCTGTGTTGCTCAAATATACATTATAAATTTTTTTCAAATTTTATTCTGGATAGTATAAACGAATGTTTAAGATTTATTCAATCAATTATTCGAATATTCCTATAGTTGAAAATCTGATATTCGATTGAGAATCATAACTGTGACGCATGATTGCAACTGCAAGTACGATAGACCAGTAATATGACTCGATTACTAATACTTGAAAAAATGTACGATTGAATAGTAATATGAGTCGGTTACTAATGCTTCTTAACTCAAAGACCATATGATTCATATTGTTTTTACACTTCTATTGTGTGTTGCAGATCGGAATTTATGATTATCATTTAATTATATTTTCGATTATGTTTTTCTAGGTTTTTTAATCTCACGGATGAATATGGTGAAGAATAATTAAAAATAAAATCGAGCTAGGTCGTGCAATGTGACATATTATAATTTATAATTTTTAAAATGTCACTGATTTAAAGTCATTTTTTGGTAGTTGTTGACTGTGTTAACCTTGTTACTTACTTGTAGGTATTCATTATGTCTGATTGACTTACTTAGTTGGTACAGATTTGCCCATTGTAGCGCATTGGGCTTACGCCTGTCAGATTATGATTATGAAAAAATATAATAAATTTGCACTCAATCACCACATTCATTATTGAAAACTAATTTTTTTCGCCAGAAATGCACTTTATTTTTGTACTGATTCTAATGGATCTTATAAGCTAACCTTTCGTCCTTAGCCGGGCGTCCCCTTTTAGACGTGATCTCATTAAAGGTACTCTCTCTATCAAGCTCCGAGACTGCATCCACGACTAAATTTATGTATTTATTGTACCGTGTTTTATTAGTATTATATTAATTTTTATTTTTATTACAAATCTGACCATCATCACAGATTTATTCAATGCGTTATGATAATCGTACATAAACAATAATTATACAATTAAACATTAAAAATAATTAAGAAACAATTATGGTGCAAACCTAAAATATATGTGCTTCAACCCAAATTTTTATTAGACCTTCTAATTCTTCTATAAGAATTAGGGACTCAAAAATATAATATATTTATACTATAATATTATTTTTTAACGTCTTTTAACATTTGTATTATATATGCAAAGTAATAGATAAAGACGATCTTAAAAAGATAACACTATGAATATAAAGAAGAATAAATATTATTGAATTTTTTTTTTAGGTATAATATTTAATATTTAGTTTATAGATACATATATTGAAGTATAAAAGTTAAAATATATAAGTAAAATTATATACAAGTTTGCGCAAGTCGGCGGTTCGCGACCCCTGACTCGTGTGCAAGGATCGCATTAGAAATAGCGCCATCGATGGTGCGTTAGTTCGCGCCGATCTTTCAATACATCGACACATCGGTGACACGATGGTGGACTTTACGTGTGAAGAGCCGTCTCCGAGAGCTGAGGAGAGGATTAGGAGAATCCGGTTCCAGGAGACCATCAGGAAGTACTACCGGTCCATGAAGGACTGGATGCCCTACCATGTTTTGTGCGGAATGGCTTTTATCGTAATTCTGGTGCTAATCATCCTTGCGGCCAGTTTCAAGAGCTACTCGCACGAGCTTTCAGCTGAAAAGTGTACCAGTTCGGAATGCCTGAAGGATGCAGCCCTGGTGAGTAAAAATTCTATAATAAAAGCTCGTCTAGTATACTTTCGGTGTGAGAGATGTTTGATTGCAGTTTTGTACTTTTATAAGGTATGAAAAATTTAAGTTGCGAGTTGAATGGCATTGTTATATTTACGCAATAAGAAGTAATGGTTTTGTTATATTAATGTTATAAAATAAATAGTTTATATTTATTTATTTATTTATTGAATCTTTTTACGTTAAATAATTATGTAAAATCAAAGTGAATATGGTGTGATTGTAATTTTAAGGGCGCGTGTTTTTTTGCTATATATTTTTTATTTTATTTTTAAAGTAAAAATTATGTTGTTGATCGATTTTATTAAAATTTTAAAACTTAACTATTGTAATAATAATGAAAAAATTAATGATATTATATATACAATTATATTAGATTGCAATTATAAATATGTTATTACTAAACTTAAAGTTCTAATGCGCATAAATTATAAATTCGATTTATGCTTTGTATTTTTGATTATTATAATAAATTATGAACATGTTTCTACAATATATATTATATAATATGCTCTATAAGCATATGAGTTAATTGTTATCGCAAAATCAACTATTTTCTATAAAACGCTGATTATTGCGCAAACAACATTTCACACAAAGTTGATTAATATATACATATGTACATAAATGTATACATATTTAAGAATACGTTGATATATATATAAAAAACAATGTCTCTTGGTTAATTTAACGGTATGATACTTATATTTCCTGATTTTATACAAATTTTTACTTATTAAAAGTAAAATATATTTGACAATCTCATGTGCGCCATTTTTATAAGCGCAATAATCACCATTTTATAAATAGTTGTATTGAGCATAATCATTAAATATATACATTTATTTCTCACGTCCTAGGAAAATAATTATTTTTGTGTAATATAATATTTTTGCATAAATTAATTTATCAAAGGTGATCTGTCTTTCGAAAAAATGTAAGAAGTATGTAGATACATTCCTGTTTAGTTTCAATAGTAAAGTGCAGTTAATAAAAGTTGACACAACTTAAATTTTCAAACTATTTAAAAAAAAATATATTTTCGTTTTTTTTAATAATTCGATATTTGAAGTATTTCATTAATTATGAAAAATAATATCAATCAAATGGAATTTTGCAGCAGTCGATGCTTTTTAAATAAGTTTTGTACTTATCCAAGTCAGTTTGTACTAATATAATATATTTAGTTAAATAATTTAATGATCATTAAATATATTATTAAAAAACTTTTTCTTTCATATTATATGAAATAAATTATATTTTTGCAGAATTAATTTTAAAAGTTAAATTATATTTATATGAAACACATTTTTAGTTTGTTCTATACAATTTATAATCAATAGACGTGTTTTTAATAATAGTGCATTTTTATAAATAAATCGAGTGTCACAGAGCAACCTCAGAGTTCCTAGTCTGAGACGTTACGGACTACGCTATTCCATCCGTATAGTTGTATTAAGTATAAACAGAAAATATACAAATGTATTTTTGTGTTAATTTATATTATAAATGAACCTAGGATTTGATAGAAGATCTCATTTTTTAATATTTTTTTATATTACTTGACAAGTGTCTCCAATGAGTCATGTTGGCCAATATATAAACAATAATACATCTAAAATAGTGAAGCACACTTAAAATTGAGAAGCTGAATGACTCATGCAAGAATAGGGTTCTTGTATATTTACGTATTTACGACTAACAATGTTATTCGCTTCAAATATTCAACTGTTCAATAGTTTTGCAAAACTTTTTTCCCTCTTGAAGCGAACCATTGCGACTAAATTTCCAAGGACATAATGTCGTTTGTGCGTCCCTCCTTCGCGTCTTTCTCACTCAGAAGCGATTTAATAAATGCAAATACATACTATTAAAAACATAAACTTATGACTAGTAAATCTAAATCTATATTAATAAAAATTTTTGAATAAACTACTATTTTTATTAAATTTTTATCATATATATATAAATAAAAAAATATGTTCAATTGTATAATTGTGGAGGTAGTTTATGGTTAAGATTCACAAAACACCAATATATATTTCTGTGAAAGATTTATATAAGTTTTATATTCAATATATAATATTTAATCATATGTTGTAAATTATGAAAAACATATTTTGCCATTTGATCAAAATTTTTCGAATCTGGACGAGTAATTTTTAACAATTTTTCATATAAAACTTTTATTATTAAAATACACAAGATTGCGTCCTTGATATTTTCTCGACTCATTTTTGTACGCAATTCTAGATATTTATATTCTGCTGCCAATTTGCTGTCTCTTAGATGTTGCCGTCCTTTAATTTAAGCACTGCATTATTACTAACTTGTGCTCACGAGACGTTTCTTCTCGAGTGACGAACCCCAATGCAGATTTCCGAATGGGGGTTACTTTAAAAGCTAAGTGAACTGTAGTAATACAAACATCAGAAATCTCGTTTCGATTACATTATTCAACATGATTTTATAAAAAACATAAAAATAATTTTATCAATCATATTTAAGAGCATTTGATCCTTTTCATAATAAGTATTTAATTAAAAATCAACGTAATCGTTATATATAAATTCGTTTGATTGTCATATCTTGAGTTTTGATGACTTTACTTATTGACATTTCTTAGAATCAAACACATACAATTTTATCGTTTTTATTAATCATACACGTGTCACAAAAACCGCCGACGATAAAAGTGTATATATGTAAAAAGGCAATGTTATTTACTCGTACGCTAAAAAAATATTTTGATATTTAATATTTCGTATATAATTTTGCATACCAAAAATTACGAGAATGCAAAAATATACATATAATTGCTGACTACCTCTCGTTCTGATATTTAGCGACTACCACCGATTAGGAACACAGTATAATAGTTACTCAGTAATGTATTTTTGTTGGTATGAAAATAAAATTATTTCTTTGTATAATTTATACACAGATATTTCATTCAAGCGCGAAGTAAAGCAATAAAACATATCTTAAACTGGCATTATTCTCGTCTCTTCTGATTTTAAACCTTAGCTGACCGAAAATTAATATTTAAATTAATTTTATTGATGTAACTCTGTATTGTGCGAAAATCACGCGGCAAAAAACGACCCGTCGATTAAGTGCTAAATGAATTCTGTTTCAGATTCTATTCAATAGTTACATATATTTCATTCAATTATCAAATTGCATTTTTTGCAAATAAATATGAGTGAAAAACGTAAAAGGAGTATACTAATTTTACTAGCACCTGCCAGATAATTTATATTTTCACAGGTAAAAATATGTGAAAATGTATTCCATATTATATTGCTAAAAATAATTAGTCTTACTCAGACCATTTTGAGTTTCTACAAGTACAATAATGAAATAGTACAAAAATGTCTCAAAAAAAACTCACATGTCATATTGAATAAGAAATTAAATTTCGAATATTGCAAAAAATTATCGAAGCAAGTGGATAAATATCAGTTTTAATCGATGAGTCTACACTGAGTACAAAACACCAATAGTGTACTTAAAGTGTGAGGGTGATATATTCACTTTTGCCTGCTCAAACAGCTAATAAAATTATACAAAAGTTGGCAACATGGATTTGACAATATTTATTTCAAAAAAAAGTTTCATGTTTGAAAAAATCTGGTGTCGCTCAGCGAATGTTATATATGTTATATATGCCATTGTCTTGAATTACTCATCAAAGATTCAATTAATAAAGTACAAGGAATCAATAATTTTAAGATGTTTAAGGATAAGTTGTTATCAGTATATAGGCAATCTCTAAAAAAAATCAACGGGAACTTGAAGAGCGTTCTGTTGATTTAGGATCAGAACATAAAAAAATGCCCGTGTTTTGGGAAACACTTCAAACAGCTGATACAGTTCATTAAGATCAACTGTTTATTAACAAAAAGATTTATTATTGTGTCGACATTTTGAGGTAGCCAGTGTAGATAATAAGTACTGTAGTCTTTTATGGCGAATTTTATTTTAACGTTTTATTTATTTGCAAAATAGATACCCTATAATATATATAATATATATGTATATAAAATTAATAGAAGTACAGTAAGCTTTACTTTAAAGCAATTTCATGTGTTTCCTTAACATAGATGGAACGAAAGGCGTGTTTTATGTTACGAAATCGCGAAGTTTTCTAAACTGCAAGGTAGTACGCCTATGGAATTGCTGAATTAACAAAAAGCTCGATTTCATTTACCGAGCTTAATTATCTTAATTAGTTGTTTTTTTTTGTATAGCCAGAAGTTAAGAAGTTAAGTTTTATAGTGAGCTACCTGTGCTTGGCTATTTATTTTCAGTTAAGCACAAACTTTTGTGAATAATTTTTGAGTCAATTTGCAGCTGTACTTTATAAATATTTAAAATCTTTCGCCTCAATGTGATTGACGACTAGATTATAATTTATTATTGAAATGGAAGCGGCTGTTTTTCTATGGACCGCTGGATTCGAGTCGCAACTGAGAAGTTCCAGTGGAAGTGATTTTTCGATGAGCGTTTTGGCTTATATATGATCAATCAAAATACGAGCATCCATAAACAAATGCTACATGTGTATTTGTTATGTGATACAGCTCTAAGCTTTATTTAATATCTGAATATGTTGTTAACATGTCCTTCGTTCCTTTTGTACAGGACGCTAAAACGCCGTTTCTTTGAAAATATAAGACATAATTCTTAACGGTTTTTTTTCTTAATCATAAACTATTATACAAAATAAGTAGTGAGAAAGCCTCTAAATATTATTAAAAAAATATTAATACTACTTAAAGCAATATATGTCTTTATGCACAACCTACCTCGATTTTATTTTTAATTATTTTTTTTACTATATTCAATCAGGGTAAATAAATATATTATTACCGTTGTTAAAAAAAAGGTTATAGCATGACATGATTGCTTTGGCACTGAATTATATTTTTTTTATTTCTGCAGAAATGATTTTCATACAGAAATAAAAAATTTCAGTGACTATTTGATTAAATATAAACTATTAATACAGCTTACAATTAATATATGCTACTGTACCTTGTCAATTTTAATATAATTATTCATCACGATATTCATCCGCGAATATGAAAATCTGCAGAATTTTTTCACTCTGCAGTTAAAATTTTCTCTCTCATTTAATTTGTTAAGCTTACATCATTTTGTAAGGTTACACTTTTAAATCAGCATGCAAAATGTGCAAAATAACATATTTTATATCCTTACTGCCGTGGCATCCTTATAAACGCAACGATTGGGCGAGGACTGGAAGAGAGCTTTTACTGTTTTTACATTTTCTGATATTCTTTTAAATGTAAATATAAGATCCATATAAAAACTATTTTACGATCTGATTCAGCTAACGCTCTCTGCGTCGATACTGTTCTCATAATACGCTTGAACAACAAAGCTTAGATGTCCACCAATACAATTCTTGATAGGTCTAATATATCAAATTAAACGATGGTCCAGTTCTAATTTGTAAAGTATTTTAAAAGTTTGTATGGAGGGCCGATCGACTCATAACACTAAGCTTGTTTCGAAACAAAAAACTATTTTTATGAGATATATTATTTTTTAACAAATTATTAAAAACTCTATTCTGTATCAAAAATTCAAGTCTTAATCTTTAAAATGAATGAAATAAGTGTTAACTATATGGAAAGTCGCATAAAAACTCGTATGGGGGTCCGATCAATTTAACATAAAACTTGTTTTTATGAAAAAAAAATATATTTTATTCGATGCAGATTAAGCTTCTAAACACTTTCTGCAAAAGACATTTTTAGTAGGATTTTATCTCACGAAGTTATGATACGTAAAATATTATAGGGGTGCTTAAGAATTTTATATTATAACAAAAATTCAATTTTTTGTCATAAAAACAAAGGAAATACCTGCCATAAGAAAATTGCAAGTATTATAAAAGTTCGACTTATAATACTAAACTTGTTTTGAAGCAAAAAACTATTTTTATGACATATTTTCTCTTTGTAGAAAATATTATAAGGGGTATTAATTGCTCGATTCTATAACAAAAATTCAAATCTTAATAAAATTATAAAAAAAAATATTTTTTCTCCTACCTTTGGTAATATATAATAGTATATTTTTTTAAGTTAAGAAAATTGTTAATTTAAAATATAATGCATTTTTATTTATTATTTCCAAAATCAGATAATACAATTTTTTGAAACAGTAATTAGCGTTTAATATTAAATCTATAGCACCTTTAAAACAGATATTTATCACTTTATTTTTAAAAATCAGATTTTTAAAATTATTTTGCCATATTTATTTGAAATATATTTTATGTTTTGAAAAATATTTAATGGGACCGCTTCTGACCAAAATATATTATGTAAATAATCTATCAGTTCTATTAATTTATTGCGACTGTACATTTTGATTACAACGCATTCATTTAAATTACTTTAATGTATGCATGTACTTAAATTTATATATCAGGGATAAAAAATAACATCACGTAATGATGTTTTAAGGAAAAATAAATTGGAACATCAAATTTAATTCCAGACTTGATATGCTAGTCAAATAAACAACATCGGTCTTCAAATTATTAATGCGTTCTGTATAAATAAAGTCAATTAAACAATCTGAGCGAATCTTCGCCGTTGTTACTCATATAAAGCCGTCAAATAATTTCTAAAATTTATTTTCATAAACACAAATGTATATTTCTCGCTATGATGAATGACGAATATTTTTCTTTTGCACATTAGCGTTATCTTTAATCGCCGTAGGGCAAATGGATCCATCAGAATCCTGAATCTGAGCAATGTGGCCAACGTGTGTCTGTATCAATACTACATAATTATATTTTTAGGTCCATCATTTGGGAGCTAGTCTCAAGTGGAGCGTTTTTGTGATGCAAACGTATGAGCAATGATCACAAAAATATTTATACTCTGTTGTTTCTATAATATCATTTATTTATTTGGGAGATAAAGAAACAGAATAATTTATCATCTTGTATCTGTTTGTCATAATATTTTTATCAATTCGTTGATCACAATTAATAATTAAGCGTAAATGAGAGATATTGATAGTAATCTTTAAGAAAGTTTAAGAATATTATTTACACTAGCGATCAACATTAACTAAGCTATCGAAGCAGTAAACATAACAGTTATTCTTTCGATTCAGTGATTTTTAGTAATGCCCTTCAAATACTAGTTGATAAATAAGGTCGCCCTAAGATAAATATTTATATAATACATATTTAACGATTACTGTAATTAGTATTATTATTAAAAATGTATACTTTCCATGGCATGATTTTTATTCTATTTTTTAAATGAGTTTCTCATTTTCATGTTAAATTTTAATATTTTAATGACCACAAAATATATTTTTTGGATAATAAAATATTAAAAAAAGTATAATTTCGTTCAGAAAAATATTTTTAATTAAACGCAACGTCTTTCATAAATTGTCATTTTCTATTAGGAATGTGAACGTTTAATTTATACACAGTCATTTTATTTTTCAAAATATGTATTAAAAACTTTCATAAATATAATACGAACAATAATAATGTTAAGTTAAATATACTGAAAATCTCTAATAGGTTATATTTTTTTTGCTATTTCAGCACAATTTTAAAAACAGCAAAAATCCACCCAAATGAGTACTTAATAAATATGCTACATTTCTGGTCAGTTACTTAATGTAATTTAGTAAAAAAATAATTCTAGTTCGTTTAAAATAATTAAGGGAATAAACTAATAAACAGAAACTTAATATAGTCAAAAAATCTTAAACTTCGGCTAGCGTTAAAAATTTACGAATAGTTTATAGTGTGAGCCATTATTTGCATGGAAATTGTTTATGAGACTGCTACGTTTTTCAACGCTTTGTAGCACTTTCGTAGCCGCAATTCCGATACTGTTTATTTAGATGAGCACCTATATAATTGTTTTGGAACGTAGTGCTACAATTTGTGCAATGATGAATTTATGTATGCTTTTCTGATCTCACCGTATGTGCTATAAACCGAGTTGAGCTCTTTGTTATTGTGAACCATATCAGACGGTTAAAGCCAACGAAGATGCTCTGCTTCATTATGCGTGTCATTCTAATTTATTGGCGATCCACATTCTGTACGATACGCTAGTTCGTAGCATCCTCGAATATGGCTCCATCTGGAATACAAGCGAAGCGAAATTTTCTTGCCATTGGAGAAATTCAAAGAAAATTTCTGAGATATCTTAAAAGTCGTATCTGTATTTCGGCGTAGCATCTACTCAATCAAGTACTTTTTAACATTGCTAAAAAGCGGTGTCGACAATTCGTCGATGCTCTGCAAGTTTTATAGTGCTATGTAGTTGCGATCCCGTCCGTTTTTCTTACCCATGCGTCAGTACTGAAGAACATTTATTTTTAATGTTTAATTCTTTAACTATTTTTTGTCTAATAGCCATCATTACGCATTAGGGAAACCTGACTTTAAAATACAAACACAAATAAAGTGGTTTATTATATTAATTTTCATTTTCTTAGTAATATATGTTTCAGTTTAATGGCTAAAAATTACTTGTAGGTAATGATTACATCTGATTAACTTACCCAATTGGTACAGATTTATCCCATTATAACGAATTGGGCGTATGCCTGTTAAAAATATATATTAGAATAGTTGAATCAACAGCAATATTTCAAAATACATATAACAACAATAAAAACTACTCACTGAATTATTAACTCTAATAATATGAACGGTTTAAAATTCTTAGCTTGGAATGCAAACGGTATTTTTGAAAAACAGCATGGTTAATTCATTTTTAATATATAAAGACAATTTTTTGCAAAAAACATGGTGTCCGCAGGTAAATCGCATTATAATTACAAAAACCCAATAGATTCCTGCGAGATAATAATATTAAATAATAATTTAATCTCAATACTATTATTGTAAAAATGTTATTTATTATTTTTTTATATATAATAGAATGTATATTTTTTATTGAAGTTTTTTTAACCCTTTGAATATCGTCGCACATGTATGGCGAAAATTATTTATAAAATGAAATAAATTAACATACAAAAAATATTTTATATTAATTTAATAAAACATATTGAAAGTTTCTGTATTGATTAAAAAAATACTTATATTTAGTAATAAAAAGTGATACAAATACAAAAAAATAGTTAAATAAATCAATGCAATAAAACGTTGAGAATCAGTGATTTTTTTTCTATAATACAATATAAAATAATAATATATAAATAATTATGAAAAAATACGTAAATTAAGTCACTACTAAAAGGGTTAATTACCGCGATTTAATCCTCATATATCTTTGCAAGAACAACGTGTCTACAATATCGTATGCTAATCGATTTTTGAATTGATAAATAAGGATTATTGTGACGAAAAGGCGGAACATTCCATTCAATTCACGCTTGTTTTTTTTATTATTTAATAATACAATTAACAAAGACTGAAGAGACAGAGAAAGCAGCTGCTTCTCTCTTCACGATCACCATGTGAAATTGTAGCACAATATTACTAATTTATAACACATTAACTTTGCCTCATATAAAAATAAACATTCTGATACTCGATAAATTAAACACTATATATTTTTTGGAATAAATGAAATTTTAACGACCAGACCAGACAATAGCAAACGCATAAAAATCTATATCCCCATTAACTTTGTGCCATACATAAAAACGTATCGTAAAAATGGAAACTAGCAACTTCATTTTATAGTAACACTGAAAAACTGCATGTCGTAGCACCTTTTATTCTTTGTATCATTACGATCAGCAGTTGACTCTGACTCTGTTACAAAATTATTTTTAGATGTTGGATCAAATCTTTACAATTTTCGAAACGTAATAATATAAACAAATCATTCCTTAGTACTAAGTCTATGATTTTAATATTTTAAAAAATTGCATTGTCTTTCTGTATATGTATAAGCATTAATACGAAATTGCTATTTTTTCTTTAAAAAAATATTAGAGGTTGATTTTCACGCGTGATATTGTAATTTTATCTTAATATAATTTAAAAAATATGTTATATTTTTTGTGTTGCATATTTATATAAAATCGGTTAATAATATCATCGATATCATAATTTGATCTTTATGAGAGAGAATATAAGATATGAAGTAAAGTTTCCCGGTTCATTCGGTTTCAAGTTAGTGTTTACAAAAAAGGATTCATGCGTAAACATCAATCTTCATTAACTGCAATTATTATATAACGTATATCTTAAACAAACACAGTCTCATCGCGTATCATAAGTATCGATAATTAATAATCTGACATTCGTGTATTGAATAACGTTCTGCTGTAAGCGATACGTAAGCATTTGGAGCAAAACGTTAACCGAGAAATTAATATTTTTAAACGATCAAGGCCTTTACTTATGTATATTGAGATTGCGATTGTTTTTATTCAGACTGTAGTATATACACACATTGTATTTAATTGTATGTATATATATTTTTTAAATATAGTGTGATTTTTTTTTATAAATCCTGCAAATCATAAAAAGTAACAATACGTTAGGTGCTTTTTGTGCAAAAAGTAGAAAAAAAATCAGCATAAAATGTTAAGAGGCTTTGATTCAAAATATTCAAATCCTTTTTAGATGATTTTCCGTTTAGTTAGTCAAAATAAATAGTATATTAATTGCTATAATTTATTTTACCACTATTTTGTATTATTATGTTTTATTAATTTATTTTAACATCATTAAATTGCGTTATTTTATTTTACATACTTATTATATATTATTCGGTTTTGTGGATCTTTTTATATTAATAAAAAGGCTTGCAATATTTTTTATAAAATATATTTTGTTATGTTTATTAATTAGTATTATTTTATATTTACATTAATTTAAATTAAAAAAATATTATATAATTATAATGTTTTTTATTTAATATTTCTTCGGTTATATATGTAAATATATAACTATCTGGGGTACCTCAAAACAGTGAAAAATTGACCGCCGTACATGTACGGCGATACAAATATTTTTGGTTGCTGTGCTCATTTTTTTTGTGAAATTCATATAGCATACATGTGCGTAAAAACACCTTACTCGGAATTGTAATTGTAATGTTGGTTATATTTGTAACGCTCTCTCCAGTTATTAATCCAAATACTACCAAAACCTATGCGACCTGAACAGCAAATAAGTATAAAAACGTCCTTTCTTTTGGGTATTCCTAATATTTCGTATACATTTTTTTAGTACAAAACAAATTTTCTTTGAAGTAAATTTTTTTAGTCTATTAAAATGTTTTTTAATATTTTTTTTAACAATTTATAATTTATTTTGTAGATCAAAAAAATATTTTATGTATATTTTCAAATAAAAAACTTTTTTTTTCCTTAATTTCATAATTTATTTCTAGTTATTTTACAATGAATACTATATTTATAAACAATAAAATTAGCTTTTTCAAAAAAATATTTACCTATTAATGTTTGATAACAAAATACATTAATTTTCTAAGGACGGTTTTGATTTATTATAAAAAAAAACAAAATGTTTTTTTTTCCTACTATTAAAAAAAGTTATAAAAATTATTTTCAGATGGTGGAAATGGCAGATTTAAAGGTTAACCCTTGTTTTGATCCTTGGACATGGGCCTGTGGATCCTGGATCAGCAACAAATCCGGAAATCCGTCGAATACAGTCAGAACTCGAGAGAAAGATCTCTTAAGAAATGGTTAGTATATATTCAGTACTCTATATCAAAAATTTTCCATGCAAAAATAATATTTATTTTTTTATTATTATTTTAATAATACGGCAATGTTTTGGAAATATTATTTAAGGCTTTTTGGTGTGCTTTGTAATATAATGTTTATTTAATATTTTTTTGCTTAATGCACGAAGGTGTTTTTTTATTCCATTAAAGAAATCCGTTACATTTTTATCTTTGAAGATTGTACTAAGAATATTATTATACAAATTCACACCTCCGTACAATATTCCCCTGGCCGTACTCGTTTTCTTATACCTTACTATCTTAAAATAGTCTTTATTTCTGCTATCAAATCTATCTACATCTTATTATATACTCTGGTAACATATTATGTTTTAACTTATATATAAATACTTCAATATTTTTTGAACATCTATCAATCATACTTCTACTTAAAACTACTTTCATTATCTAATACTTTCATAATTTTTGGTACATTTATTAAACATATTTAATACTATTATTGCACAATAATTGAAATGGGGCAATATAATACTATCATATTTTTCATCTTGGATAATATACATATTTTTTAATATGTGATTACAATTTAATTTTTTATTTACAATTATCCCTAAATATTGTAAGTTATGAACTATTTCTATAATGGAGTTATCTATAACTATTTTTATAATGTTATCTAACATCTTTTTAATAGAAGAAGAAATCTAATTCGTTGTTTAAGTTACCAAAAACTTCTTTAACATTATCACATATGCAATAAATTAAAGGATCGTCTACAAACAGATGTATTTTACATTTTTATTAATTATTGATTATATCATTAATATGTATATTATAAACAACAATGGTACTTATTTGGTATATAATAAGATTTTATTTTCTTTTTGGAATAAGCATTATTAATTTTAAATGCTTACCTTTTTTAAATAATTATCAAATCATTTTAAAGCTATTTCACTTATACATATAATTTCTTTCATATCCTTGGCCTACGACCAATCATTTATCACCACTTGTAATGGAATGTTTTTCTCTGAATCCCGATTGTTGTTCATATGGAATGTTTTAAGTGTTAGCCTTTATTTGGATACCGATATGCTTTTTTCTCTGATATGCAACTAATTGTTATCCTTGCTCTGCTGTTGTGTTCTGGACTGGTTAAAAATTTAAATGATTGCTTAAATCAAATTCAGCTCATCGCCTTGAAGATGAAAATTTGATTAATTAAATTTTTTAAATAGTCAGTTAAATAAACAACGTCATTTAAAACTAGGTCTTTTTTAAAAACACTAGCATCAAGTCAGAGTTTATAAAGCCGATCCAAACAGACACCTTTTGATAAGCAACGAACTTCTTTATGAAACAGCAAGCGATTGAATTCTTAATTTTCGATACACAGTTGTCAAAGTCATGATTTTTTCGATTGCATCAATGACATAATATAAAGAACTATGTATATATATAATCAGATTGTTGGCAACTAAATGTTGACGATAAATCACAGATAGCTAATACATCATATTTAGCAACATTTACTTTAAATATGAAATAAAACCAATGTAACTCCCAACCATCGCTTTTTTTAAAAAAAAACTTAATAACGATATTTTATTAAATAGAAGCAGTTTGCAATTTTTAGCAAATTTACGACAATTCCTAGCATTAAAGTTCTATGAAGTGTTACATAATGAGTTTTTCACATCGATTTTTCATTCCACTGTATTGCTCAAAGGATTGTTTTAAATTATATTAGACGCTGGCTTGTTTAGAATAGTGCATATTACTTATATTATAGTTAACAGAATTATTTCTTTGGCAATACCATTTTCTCAAAAAAAAAGTCAGTAACGAATTATTCTGAGAAGTACCAACACATCGTCATTTTATTTAGATGTTGTTGCAAATAGCTTGTTACGATTTGTATTTTTAAGTGCTTGAATATAAAATTAATTCTTATCTATTTTTTCATTGTGAACTGTGGTGTTAAATATTATTATTATTTTAAATGACACATTATAATGTATTGTTTGTAGGTGACTATATAAATCCATATTTAATACTACATTATCTGCAAAGTATACATTGCTCGCTAGTACTTTTTCTATATAGCTGTTTAATCAAAAGTGGATAATAAATGTGGCTAATTGAAGTTGATATTAAAAACTAATATTTTTCAGATTTAAAATTGTTACCATAACAATAAAAAAATTCTCTTGTTTATTAAATAAATGTACAGTGCTTCCATGGAGACGATAACAACAATGCTGGGAATCACATTAAGAATTTTTTCGTTATGAAACTGATTTCGTGTCGACATGTGAAGTGATCTACATACAACTGTAATGTACTAATAAATTGTTATTTTTTTAATTTTTCAGAATACATCAAATTCCGCGATCTTATAACAGCTAAAACCATCAGCTACATAGACGAGTCAGCAGAATCCAAGATGCGTATTATATACAATAGTTGTATGCAGGAAGATGAATCTCTTACTCGAGTGTACTTCGCAGATCTGTTGCAAAAAATGAGTGAGTTTTAAGTTTGATTATATTACCCTATTTTTTATTTTAGTGTGTGTATTGCAGGTACAGTTTTAAAACAAACGTGTTATTAAGTTATGTCTGCTTTCTTATGGGAATTACTGACTACTTAAATAATATGTGAAATGTCTGTATAGTTTCTATACTTTTGAAATGTATGAAATAATCATACTTCTTAAAAAACTTTTATTTAACCCAGAAAATATTAAGCATAAACGTTGGAAACAAACAAAACAATCATAAACGATTGTTTTGTTCATTTCCAACCCTCTCCAAAGGTATTTCATGAATTAATATTAATTAAATTTATGATCCATATTATATTAAGCTTTTTTGTATTAAACTAAAAAGTAGATAAATGTGATATGTTTGATATTGCCCCATTATTAATAATTTATTTAGCATACATATTTTTTATACATAAATAATTAGATGATTTATAAATTTATTATATTTATTATTAAAATAATTTTTAAATTATCCTCTATGTTTTAGCAAAAATATTACAAATATGTTGTAAACTTTGCTTAATATTACTTATAATTTATTCCTACAGAGGGCTCTTTAATTTTATAAATTATAAATAAAAGATCGCATTCGTAAAAAGCTTAAATATAGCTAAAAGCCGATTTAACTCTTCTATAAATGTTTTGGAACACTTGAAAGGTTATTAGTCTATATATAGGTCATTGCATTTCTTTCTTACATTTGTAAAAATGTATAACTCTTTATGAATTAACAATAATTTTAATATAATTTCTGTGTTTTTCTAACAATATTCGTATCAATAATGCTATTTAGGAATGGGATATTTTTTGTTTCGATATTTTCAACCATTAATCAGCAATAGCAGTGGAAATAAAACAATATAAATTAAGCTATATTATAGTTTATGAATAAATATGTGTTTTTAGCATCTATTTTTATAAAATTTAACGTTTTAAATCAAATAAAATAACGAATTTTAGCATATATTTATTTATAAGTCACAAATTATAACCTAAAAAGTAAAATTTCAAAACACTTTTTATTTAAATACTATTTGATAAGAGCGTGTCCGGCATAACTCAAAAACTACTTGTAATAAGTTATTGAAAAATAGCTTGAATATTAGTATGTGTTATCTATTTTTTAGTTAATAATTAGTTAATAATAAAGCATAGTAACCCTTATAATGTATTATAGGGTTACTATGCTTGATTATTAGTATTCTATCCAGTCGCCCCCATTATCAATAATCAATTGGCATATCCGAGGCATACTTTCGAGTAATTTGCCGGCGTATTCTTAAGGAAAAATTCTTCAAGTTGATCAAATTTGGCGACATAATTGCCTAATATTCCAAATCTTCTTTCCACAAAGCTTTAGCTTTAATAATGCCCAAAAAAATGTAATTTGCATCCGGTGAATGCGAGGGTCAATCCAGTGCGTCAACGTCATTTTGAATTTTCAACGTCACTTCGGTGTTTTGGATCATTGTCTTGGAGAAGCCAATTTTTCCCTCTTCTTCCAAACCAACTCTGAGTAAA
Organism: Plectrocnemia conspersa; assembly: GCF_051122295.1. Lineage (NCBI taxonomy): Eukaryota > Metazoa > Arthropoda > Insecta > Trichoptera > Polycentropodidae > Plectrocnemia > Plectrocnemia conspersa. Next base: position 19,311,853 of record NW_028277170.1, read on the forward strand.
TGGTAATAAAGCTTTTTCATAGATTTTTAAGATTTCGGTGGCATCTAGATTTTTGGTGAAGACGTACAAAGTACCAAATTCACATTTTGAGATGCAACCCCAAAAATGCACCTTTACTGGGTGTTTAACAGTCCGCTGGAGGAATCTATTACTAGTGCTAGACTAAGTTTCATTAATGCTACTATATGCTCAAAAAGAAGCTTCGTCAAAAAAAATACGTTGTCCCAATCTCGATCCAAGTTCTCTTGCGCCGAAGTCATAATTTCTTCGACATGTTTTTCAGACAGTTGAGGTTTCTATACTGCACTCAAATATTTTATATAGTGTCGCATGATAAGTATAAGTCTTTCTTCTCTCATAATGCTTGTCCATTACGCAGTGATCAGTATGTCCTCACTTTTTATTGTTTTCTTTGTGGAGCCACGTTCCGGCAGGTCATCCATATTTTTGACATCCGAATACAATTTTATTCACTTATTTACGAATACCTAAGACTTATTAATGTAGAATCATATACTCGGGACATTGTTGGTCCTTTCAGATGCATACAGAGAAACACTGCTGAGAATCGCGGTGCGTATGCTGCATTCATTGCGAAATATATTGTTTGGACAGGCAGGTCGAATGAGATTTCCTGTAAGATGCAACTTGGGTAAAGGGTCCCTTTACCTACCCGGCCACGGTTCCACGGCCAAAGTTTAGCCGGGCACGTTCTTATCAAACATACTGTATATGTACAATTTACAGGTACAATACATAGAACATATTTATATATAATTGATTTAATCCAGTACGAAGATCATTGCAACTAAATTATGGTGCTCGGATTTTTCCGGACACTGATTTTTCTGGACAGCATTTTTGCGGACACTGATTATTTTAGATATAGATTATTCCGAACACGAATTTTGCGAACAGGAATTTTCTGGACTGATTTTTTCGGATACTGTTTATTCCGGACAGAATTTTACGGGCATTGATTATTTCGGATATAGATTATTCCGGACATGAATTTTGCGGACACTAATTTTGGTGGACACTGATAATTCCGAACACTGATTTTTCCGGACAAGATTTTTGGGAACATTGATTCAGAGGTGTAGCCAGTGTATGTGCCGCCCAAGGCAATCGTTAAAATTGCCGCCCCCCCATACATTTTTTGCAGGGTCATAAAATCAGCATTTTTTAAAATAATAAATTAAGCTTTTGCTATTCGTGGATTTATAAATGTTTTAGTGCATTCAGGGTTAAGAACCACACTAGACGACCCCATCGTGAATATGCCACACCCAAGCAAATGCCGCCCGGGCGCCCCCCCCCCCCCCCCATAGCTAGGCAACTGCATTGATTAATTCGGATATAAATTAGTCTAGATAGAATTATTCCAGACACGAATTTTGTGGATAGGTATTATCCGGAGACTGATTTTTCGAAACAGGACACTGATTATTTCGGATATAGATTATTGCGGACAAGAATTTCGCGGACAGATTTTTGCGGACAAGAATTTACCGGATACTGATTTTTGAGGATAGGATTTTTGTGGACACTGATTATTTTGGATATAGATTTTTTCTGATACATATTTTTCGGACAGATTTTTGCGAACAGGAATTTTCCGGAAAGTGATTTTTGCGGACACTAATTTTTGTGGATACTGATTTTATCGAACAGGATTTTTAAGGACATTGATTAATTCGGATATTAATTATTCCGGATTATTCCAGACACGAATTTTGCGGATAGGCAATAACAATAATTTTACTGGACATATTCTAAACAAATCAGAACAGATTTCAAACAGCAAAAATTCTGTTCATATATGAGGAAATATTTAAAAATATGTTAATAAATATAAAAAAACATATGTATGTATAATAGATGTTATTATGATTTTAATTTAAAAATGTCATGTTTTAAAACTATTTTAGTAATTTACATTTGAATGATACATTTACATTACCTATAATTACACTTTTTTTACTTATAGATAAAGAAAAATATAAAGCATTTTTTTTTAATTTTTTAAAATATATTTGGCAATCAACAATTAACAATATTTAGATTTTTTGCTGTGTGGAATTTTCGTGTGCGCAATTTTTATTAGCGCAATAATCCGGTTAAGGTTATACATATGTATATATGTATTCAAGCAATTAATATAATATATTAAAATATAATATTTTTAAAATCAAAAGCTCCTAAAATATTTAATCATACTTATGTTTTACTGTTGATTTTTTATCAATATTTTAAAATGCAGCTCTGTTTATTTTTGCGCTAATTAAAAACAAAGAGGTTGTTCAATATTAAAATCATTTTAAAAATATTTTCAAAATACTATGAATTTATAAAAAGGGGGTCTTAACTTTTTTGCCTATATTTACAAAACCACTAGTAAAACGTATGATAATTTTATTAGAAAGCTACTGACACCTATTGGCGAAAGTATATTAATATAAACTATACGCTGTAAGTTACTTGAGTCAATGTAGGTGGCGGTATTTACATTAGATTTTTATTTTATCAAATAGCCTAATATGATATTGAACCAAAAATATTGTTAGGGCTTTATATTATTATTTTCTTATAATGATAAAATGACCTTTGCAATAAATTAAATTTATTAATTAATTATTTTAGGTACATAAATGTATCGCATATTTTTTAGATATGGATGAATTATTAAAAACATAGTAAAAATACGAGAAATCAATATTTTGAAGTTATACAATAAACTCAAATGAAAATTCATTAATAATTTATTCTCTTTTTTATAAATGGTTGATGAATATTTCATATACAATATAGCAACAAGATTTAACGTACCTATTAAATACTTAAATTATTTAACTTTGAATACTTTGACAAACATTGAATAGTAAGGGTATACAATAACTAGTTACATTGTTCATAATTTATTTTGTGTGTACTGTAACTGAAGTAATTTGCAAGTGACTAGGCAATGAATGCATTTTCGAAATTCCCACTTTGCCTGTAACATATATAAATTCAGAAAATGTATTTTAATTAATTTAAATTTTTTTATGTAATATTTTATTGTATTGTACATACAGTCATAATTTTATCAACCACTTTTGAATTGTAAATAAAAAATATAAGTACATTCTGAACATTAATTATCCATTTATTAAAAAAACAAGTCGGAATCAGTCGACTTCTAACGACTCTGACTACAGCCTTCAAATAAAAAAATCTTTTATTAAATTTATCTGAAGTTCTTTCCTTAACCCAATTTTTTCTTCTATTCTACGTATTTACCATTTGTCCCAAATTTTTATTATGTACAATATATCTGTCAAAGTAGTCAACAAATCACTGTTTTTAAAGAAAATTCTTTATTTAATGTAGAAATACTAATAATGAGTTTGCCTTATAGAATATATTTTTTTTAGTGTTCAGTTCTCAAATACATTACTAATTTATTCAATTTTAATTTGCGCTTCCCACTGCGATGGCGACGGCACGATTTTATTACTTTTGACGTGGATTTTTGAGTAGAAATAATTGTTTTTTGCGCTCCCCTATTGATCAAAATTCGGTTTAGATATGCTTTATTCTTTATAGTTTATACGTTATATAAAGTATTATTATTAATGCTTGCGTTTCCACTGCTTTTGATGTCGATTCTAAACAAGAATCTAATTTGAGGGTGGTGGGCAGGTAGGGGCATTTGCCCCCCCCCCTTGATTTTGGCCAGAAAAATGCATGTATATTAATGAAATACTATGAATTTTAATGAAATTGAAATATTAATAAAACAATCAATTTTGCCCCCCACCGATTTGCAATGTACAGCTTCACATCCAATGAAATCGCTACAGAATTTTTTTCCTTAAGCCATCATAAATATTTATTTATTTTATATTATTTTTATCTATTGTAGAATCATTCATCGTTCTTCAAAATTATGCATGATAGATTCAAAATTATTCCACACAACCGAAACTATATGAAAACTAGATTGGGTTCTTAAAACTCTTCCAATTTTCAGCACCTCAATGCCTAGTGATTTTGCACATACATAAATGCATCTTTATTATTTTTCGGCGACGCATGGTATGAAACATAACGTTTATTAATAAATGATTTGAATTTATTTTCTTTACAACATCACTTACTGTGATTAGCACAATGGCAAACTATAATTTGAAGGAAATTTCCTTGTCAGGAATTTTTTCACTCCACTTTTACATTTTAACATCACAGCAGCGCCGTCGCATACTACTGAAAATATTTTCATCCTCTAAAAATCAAGACATTGGAGTAAAGACTCAAATATTATTTTTGTCGTTACGTTTTCAAGTTCGATTAAGTCTAAAAAAAAATTAATCGGTGAATTCATTCCAATACTTTTGATACAGCATCGAACATACATAATGAAGGTGTATTTGATTCATCAATTATCATTGAAATTATATTTATTGATTAAACATTTTTTCTCATTTCATCACTTATATGATTCATTGTTGAATGAAGAATAGCAGCCATTTCAATTCCATTCAGTTCTTGCAGATAAATTTCACTTTTTAGTTAAGTATAACGCCGTTCCACCGCGTTACATGACAAAAAGCCCTCTATATACATATATATCAAAATTTATATTCATGAACTAGACCCTGACTCTTGAAAAATTGATTGACAATATAAACGCTCGAGCGATTACTCGAGTTACGCAATTCAGTTACGTATCGTGCGCATAACGACTCATTGTTGCAACGGAACGATGCGCTCCGACCGTCTTTTTTTTGTATTATTTTTTCGCAAGGACCCAATTTGTTTTTGGTCGCTTCCGTTTTTGTTGTTGCTTTCATAATAAGATAAAACAAAGTTTTCTTAAACGTCTGGTCACTAATGACTGTGGGTATATTCAGAGAGCATGAAAGTAACGATAATCTGAAGAGCGGCTAACGTGAGGCGGCAATAAAGCACACGGCACCAGGAAGTGAAAGTTGACGGAAGGAGACAATGCCTGATCAATATGATTCTGATTGCTTCTTGCTTCGATTATGGTATCTTCTTGCTTGGACCTGTTGCGTCACACCTGTTTGCACGACGGCGGACACGTAATCGATTCGATTCTATGAATAATTCGTGTAAGACAAATTGCGGTCGACGTGCAATTGATATGTTCAAAATCAATATATACAGAATTTTTGTCAAAGAAAAAAATCTCAATATAAAATAATTTTTAATAAATCAATATTTTTGGTACTTTTTAAAATTGTCTCCACCTGAGGTTTGGTTGAATAAAAGTCTTCACTTTTCATTTCGTGTAGTAAAAATGGATTTTGTTTGCGACATGTTTGTATTAATTTGTAATAATCCTCGGGAATGTACAGAAATATGTCATGTCATTTTTACAACATCTTTTGGCAAGAATGAATGTCCTGATAATAAGAATTCATGGTCAATAATATCTATAATGTTAACGCTAGACCGAACAATTTTCATTCACATTAAGACCAACTTTATATTTATATTTTGGCTAGTCCCAGTGAGTTGTCACATTTTGTAGATGTTTTAAACAACAATCCTCTGGATGCTGTTGGTTCATCCCAGGTATACAAATTAATTTCATCATCATGTAAATTGTGGAAACCTTGCTTTAAAACAGACATGTTTTATAGTATGAAACAGAAACTGTCAGTTTAGGGTATGGTAGTGCTTTTAGCAAATCAAACGTAAAAGCAAAGTAGTTTACTTGGTTTTTTTATGCAACCGCTCTACCTTCTTGTCGAATTTTATGTTTTTAATGACATTGACTTCTAATAATATCTATGAATAATTGATTTTAGTTTTAGTATTACAAATAGTAAATCTTAGTCTCTCATCAAGAATATTACTATCTATAGAATAATAGTATAAAATTGAATCACGAGTCTTGTGAAATCTTATCTATTTACAATTATTTAAAATTATTATGATTGCAGCAATTTATTATTCTATTAAGATCTACTTTTAAAATATGGGAATCATCTTGAGATTGAATTGAACGATATAATTTTACATCAATCCATAAAATATTAGCAATATCATTTACGAATAAATTCAGTAAAATATTCAAAATTAATTATTAATGTTTGCTAATCATTTTATATTCATTAATAACACGCAACTGTATTTCAAAAGCACGTAATCATCAAATTCCATCTTAAATTCCAGATTTGATAAAATCTTAGATATAAAGTAATTATATATGAATAAATAGGTTAATTAAAAAATCATGTTGAAATGACAAAATTACTTTTTCCAACTCAAAGTTGATAATATCCATATAGGTGTATAGTTCGTGATGTTACTTTTATTACAATTTTAACGTAAGAATTTAGTAATAATTGTGTTTTAATTTACTATGAAATTATATGATCATTAGCAACTGGTATATTTTACAGTAAATGGAAATTTAGTTACCTAATTGATTTATTAAATAATAATTATGTAACAGTCTATAAACCCATATCATCTTAACCACAAGTTATATATTATCGAACTTTTATATAAGATAAGTTCAATATATTGTTTGATCTATTAGTCTATTACTTATACACTAAATGACTTTTTTTACATTGAGTCCTGGCTTCGTCGTAGGTTTTGCTTCTTGAATTTAGGATAACCTCTTCTTCTAAGAAGACTTTTGTCGAATAACACGTATTTATCATCTCCAGTTACCAAATAATCGAGAAAAGGCGATTCAGTTCAAAGTTCAAAAGCTCTTGGGATATGCGCCGACTTGTTTTCTTCGCTTAATTTGTGTAGAACCCATAGCTTTCCCAATTTTATCAACGTGTCTATGCATCGTTGAATTAAAAACATTTATGTTTCTCGGCCTGCTTAAGTAGGATTTGCTTCCATTTCTGCAGCCAGGACATCATCATCTATATTTGGTTTAACTATTTTTCCATTCGATTTTTTTTTTACATTTACGAATACGACATTCACAAATATTTTACGTGGTTGTAGTATCAAATAACATGAAATTTTGTATAATTTGTTAGCTTAGTAAAAGTTTTTAAGACAATTTATTTTTCTAATATCAGAATGTAGGTTCTAGATCTGCACTAACACATATATAACAAATTAAATACCAAAGTATGATTTAGAAAAAAAATACATTTATTTCGGGATTGTCTGAAATATGTACTTATACATAAATTATACATATACATATATGTAATATAGCTAAAACTTGTAATGAAAAATGGTATTTTAATTTATTTAAACACAATAAATCTTATTGGGCCAACATTTAAATTATTAGTGCTCTTTCTTGTTTTCTAATTTTACAGAAAATTTCGATCGATTTGCATAAGTTGTTAAACGGCTTTTTAATTTGGAAGTTTTAAGAACATATAATTAATATACCTGGATAGATCACGGTAAATCATTTAAATTAGAAATTGTGTCTATATCTTACATATTGATAAATTGACACTTTTATTATTATTATTAAGTATAATATAATATATGGCATATATATATATTTTTTGAAATCTCGGGTTTCATTGCGATTTTCGCTTATTTTTTTTTTATATTTCGGCTGCGATTCTCCAGCCATGGTCACGAATTATCTCTGGTCCTTCATCTTGTCATATATACACGTTTCGGTGGGGAAGTATTAATTATATTAATTAATTGTCCATTTGTGTCTATGTCGTATTTGATTTTTATAAAATTCATTTCACCTGAAAAATCTTTCAGAATCTATAGATTGGATGGTAATGTAGTTGTTTCACCTACTTCAAAAATAGCAAATTTTCAACCTCCTAATGAGGATTTTTTTTAAAAAATCAAAAAAATTAAATTGTCAGATTTTTTGGTCAGTTTTGACGTAACTTCGTTTTTTTTACAAATATTCCAATACCAAAATCAGTTAAAATTATTAAAGAAAAACTTGCTAAGCATATTTTATATCTGGTAAACCACTCTTTTAAATCAACCACAGGTAAACGAAAAGACGCGATACGCAAGCCCTCACATCTCAAAAAGCCATGTAACGTGTTGAATTAATCCGTTAAAAATACAAACTATAAAAAAATGCTTTTTGTATAATTGTTAATACGATTTCCCTGCGGTCATTATTTTTTTTTCGACTGGAATGTTTATTTATAATTAACATTCCAGTCGAAAAAAAATAATATATAATTTTAAAGCCTAGTCCATCCTTGCAAAAATCGATTGGACCAATAACCGCGATTCAATCCTCATATCTTTGCTGATATAGTCTTTTTAAGCAATATATAATATTTTTCTGTATTTTCTATAGAATGTATCGTTTTATATAACATTCTTCCGTTTTTTTATTGAATTACTACTGCACTCTTTGTAACATTTTTTCATTTAAAATTAAATTAATCAGAAAAGGCCGATTTCACTTATTCTATTTGATTATATATTTTTCCCTTAAAAACTGTTTTATTAAAAGAAACAAGTAGTAGTCGAAAAAGGCCATGTCCAGTTTTAACACTTCATAATAAATAATTTCTTTGGGAATCGCCTTTTTTGGATGGGATAATCACTGTTATTCTTAGTTACGATTGAATAAAGAATCTTAGAGAAATAGCTGTAATTATTTTTAGTTCATGTCAATATTAAAAACAAATAATTACGAAGTAGCAATTGTTTGATAATACTTTTGGATATGCCATAATTTTAGCTCGTAAGACTATTTCATTCTCTTAGTTGTGTGGTCCATTAAAATCAAAAATATCAGATTTTTTAAGCCATCTTGGATATTGTATGATATAATTGCAGAAATATTTTTTAAGCAGCTATTGAATTTCTTTTCATATAAAATTAATAGATAGATTTAATTCTTAGAACAAATTTATCCCATTATTTCCCGATAAGGTAAAAGTGTATTTTTTGTAGTTAAATTCAGGTCGTCTAAGGCCACAACACAATCTTGGAAATTCATGTTTGTTATATAATAATAATAAATCATTTTAATTGAACTAATATAAGTACATAATACATCAATAAATTGTATGAGAAATACATGAATAAAAATAATAATATAAACGGAAGAATGAAACGGAAGGCGCTCGTTTAATAATGGATGCGATAGCTCATTTTTATATTTATTATGTCAATCATTTAATCTTTCACTTTCCGACGGCAATTATACATTTTCACTGTCAGAAGTCATGGGAATCTTATTGTGAAAAAATGTAATCGGTCTAACAATCAAGGTTTGTTGCCTCGTGATCACATCGATTTCTTTACTTAAGAATTCCACACAAGAAGATGATGACTGTGATGAATATTTTCAATTGTATTAGATAACTTTTACGCACGCAAATTACATGCTAGAACATAATTGTATGGAATGAGGATGTATGTAGATGTTTGTGTAAAATCTCATGATAAAAACAACAAATTTAATAAACAGTTTCTGGTTGTATAATACTTTTTAGCGAACGAAATACTTTTGCATTAGCCTATGATATATTAAAGCTCAATTTATTTTTTAGTGAATAATTTTTGATTCTTGAAATTCAAAGATACATTATTATGATACACACCAACATACAATCAAATTGTTTATAATGCACATATACATGGGGCAATATGGATGCGTGTGAAAACTGCGCGTAACTTCTCTCGTTATGTAACGTTACGGAGAAAAGGTTCTTCTTCTCATTTGTTGTTGGTAACTGCGACTAATTATTTTTATAAAAAATAAAATAATAATTGTTACCGGCGGTAGTGTCTTCTAGACGTTGCGAGCGATTAAGGTTTAATTAAAATTTAACCCGTTCGAAAGTTGTGTGCTTTTGTGTTTAGTTTTATTGGTTGTATAACATAGAATTGCAAATTTCGAGACTATATTGCGTGTAGATGTTTATTAAGACAATTAATATAATCAATAATTATTTATTATTACATATTCGATTGACTGAAAAAAAAACATTTTTAAGACTTCAATTATTGATGGCACATAAACAAATAATTAGGGTAGATATATTTATAAGTATATATTTTTCAGAAATGTCAGTCAGTATTTCATTAATCTGCATTTGCCGTATCACATTGTTTTGATGATACTTTGAACGCAAGAAATAGGGCTTTCGATCCGGGTAGAACCGGAAAAGGGTACCCGCACGTTTTCAAAATAACCGAATCCTATGTTATTTTTAACAGGTACATGGTCAATTTAATTGCAATTATCAATATAATATTTATTTTTTTATATGCAATATATATCTTACACTATTTTTAAGATGCAAAATTCTCATGCTATTCTTCTATTGTGTTTCGCAAAACCCATTTAGAGATTAAGTTTTATGACACACATCCTTAAACATTTACAAACAAAAAATAAAAAAAATAGTATTTCTAAAAATACAGGGGACGGTTGTACACAAAAACGATATTATTTACCGTCAGTGATTCGTGATGGTTAGAGTCTTGCTCGCTCGTTATTCATCGGTTGATGGTTAGCACCGCTAGTACAGGATGTGAACAGATTTTTTAAAACTATTCCAATGCAATTTTGGTATCGACTACACAAAATAAATTATTTAATTAGTAACAAAAATATTTACTCTTGACTTTTTGCATCTACAATGAGGTCATCCATAAATATGAAAATATAAAATTTTCGTTAAAAATTTTATGATGCTTTTAAATTTATAATCATAAATTCTATGACTCATAGTAGAAACACATTTTTGCTGTCAACAATATATTAGGACGGGTGAGCCCTTTCACGAGTTTTTACGATAAGCAAATTAATATGTTTAAATTATCCCACGCTTACAAACAAAAGGCGAAACAAGAGTGATTCTAAAATATTCTATGCTAGCAAAGTTAACCATCAACCGATGGATAAGGAGCGAGCAAGACTCTTACATCGAATTGTAAATAAAGTTATATAGAAATATTCTGATTTTTCTGATATAGCGCTTTCACTACCCACTTCATTTCTAAATGGGTTTTGTAAAATAGAGGAATAGCCGAATAATTTTGCATCTTTAAAATTGTGTGAGATATATATTTCATATGGAGAAATCAAGTATTATATTGAAATTAAAATAACCGGATACGTGATATTAAGTGAGCTTTTACTTTTAAAAATATTACAATATAAGGATTTTGAAGACATCTTACAACTGTATTATTTAATTAAGGAAAAAGCGTTTACTTTTAAATCGAACTTGGCGAATTGATACGTCTTGTATATTTGTTTTTTATTCTTTGACTAGTTCAGTTATCTTTTAATTTAGTTTACCGATAGAAAACACGTATAAAAAAGCTTTTTTCTGCTGAAATTATTTCAAAGAAGCGCTCTTTAAATCTTCCCGATGGAATTGAGAATTAATTTAATCCATTACATTCATTCACTCATTGCAAAAGCTTCGCAAACCCTTGAATGCAAAGTAAGTCACATTAAATTATAAGATTAGAACAGACGTGTCGAAAAAATTGACTTTAAAGATAGTTTGTTAACAAATATTCAGCACGATAGATCAGTGGTAAAGATCAGTGACTTAAACCTGAAAGACTTAGTTCAAATCCCATATGAATTTATCGTCTCGCAAAATGATGCTTATTATTTTAATATAATTTCAATCGATTATTACGATTTTTTTAATCTTACGAAGGAATACTGAATAGTTAAAACAAAATCGAGCTAGCTCATTGTTTATAATTAATAAATTGGTGTCACTAATTTATAGGCTTTGATATATGTCAGGTGTTTCACTTCCTACTTAGAAGTTATTAATTGTGTTTACCTAGCTGTAACGCAATAAGATAACACCTGTCATATTGCAACAGAAGATTGATAGTAAATAAAAAAATGAATTATCTTTACAAGCAAGCTCTGGTGAAGATTTTGAGGGAATATGAAGTTCAGAATATTTTCTGATAATGCTGTTTATCAAAGGAGAATCTCCTACATATAACTTTACGTATTCCATGGGTCAAAAATGTACATGTGTTAATTTTTATGGTGTGGTGCAACAACGAGATTTTTCATCTTTCCAGGTCAAGTTTAAATATTACATTATCAAAATAACGAGCGAGTGACCTTTGCATAAACTTATACATAACAATATACTAAATATTCCACATGTACCACAAGAGAAGCGTTTATCTATTGAGTAATTATTTATTGTCGTGTCGTGGCGAAGTTAAGGCAAATCAGGAATAGAAGCCATTTGAATTGAAAATGCTAATAAGGCAAATCAGATACATATGTATTGTATTATATATGGTACTGCGTTCTACTCTACAGTTTTGGTGCATTTAAGTTCCTCTGTATAAAAAAAGTTATTATAGAATAGTTTTCGATGTGATCATTCATTATTTGGTCAATTTCCATGCTTTATTAACTACGTCGTCTTTTGTATAGAAAATTGCTTCCATTTAGACAAAATGTTATTATATTTTTTGTTTCTTGTCTTGAACGAAAAGGTGCAATAGTTATTTTTATCTTATCCATCCAACTCTATTAATGAACAATGCATTCAAGTTGACGTTAAAGTTATGCTTTCATAAGCGGTGGGGGATATATGTCAAAGTGAGCAGAGTTGTGCTTCATTTGTAAAAAGGTCAGTCGACGAGAAGATTAATCTCTCGTCGACCGACTAGTAATGATTTTTCGTAATAAATGTTTTAACTAATTACAGTAATGTTATCCCCAAACCAGTAACGCTTATGTAATTGCAGGTCTTATTGTGGATTTATGCATAAGTAGTTTGTGTTCGATGTTTAACTTATTTTTGCTGCAAAATAAGAGATATATCTTTGCTCTAGTTGTTTCATTTTTTTAATTAGTTTATCTATTTACATTTCCACGAAAGTGCACATTAAAAATACATTATAATATTAAAGTTCTTTTATATTTCGCTTATGTTAATATTATATTTTATTTTCACGTTTTGATTATATATATATAAACAATAATATTATTTATTTTGCTATATTAGCTTGATAAATTTAAAAAAATATTAAGTTAATAATTTGTGGATCAATTGTTGATCTACACAAATTTTATATTCATGAATACGCTTATTAAAAAATCATGAACTTAAAGTCTAAACATTTTGAAACAAAATGAAATTTGTTTGCCGAATCGATTTGATTTTATGTTATATTTATTATGGTCTGTGCTTAAACAGTTTAGTTGTTATTTATTAAATACAATTATGATAGGGTGCAGAAGTATAACTTGTATTAATCCAAATAACTTTATTTTACTCTCATCAGTGAGCGGCACTCTTTCTTAACACATTACAGTCCGTTGACGCATTTTCGCGTGATAGCTACCGCATCTACCGCTTGGGGTTATAAAACCAAACATTCTTAGCATTTATTGATTTTTTAATGTACGTAATTATGAAACGTAATCGCTCAGAAAATCGGCTACAAAGAACCATACCGAGAGAACGGCTAAAGCCGACTGCTGCGCGGACGGGCTGGCTGGCCAGCTGTTTTGCGCACTAGAACTTTAGACGTGACTCGTGCTCGTGTTTACAGTCTCCCGTCATCAACCGTTCGTGAGCTTGACGTTTGAATATGTCTATTTCTCCAGCTTTTCGACTTTCATGTCTCGCAGTGGGAGCTGCCGGTTACCCATACTAATAGCCGGCAAAATAGTTGATAATATTGTTTTAATACAAAACAGTCTAAATGTTGTGTTTATTGTCCCGCATTTAAAGATATAAATGTATAAGAGGTTTTGCAAGTACTGGTAAAAACCTTATAACGTAAACACATTCGTATTACGCGAGCTTTACCAAGGGTAGTTATTTTTACCCTTCTTAGAAGTCTTTGAACTGATGATTGGCTTTAATCCACAGACTGTCACATTTATTATGTAGATAACCTAATTAAAAAATTAGGTTATCTACAAACTTTTTTATTTAAACCAATTTGTAGATGATTTGTCATTATAGTTTTTATAAATACTTTTACTCACTTGAATATGTAACCAGAATCAATATAGACTTAATGAGTGATAAATGGTTTTAAGAAATCCAATCAAGGATTACGAATATGATCTCGAGAAGCGATGTGGTTTTTTATGAAGGCTTCTGTATGTGATAATTTCTTCATTTCTCTTATATGCCGTCTCGGAAGCGTTTTTAGTAGCAGCAAAAAATCGTTCGAATTAATACATATTTGTGTATTTAAATTGCCGTTGTGTTGAAAAAGTCTTAGATGGCCGCCTTAGACAATGGACCCGTGTTTCATTATTCAAATTAACGTTTTTTTTCTCCTCGGTCGGCTCTGGTTTGTCTCACACTTAATAAATGGCGCGTTTGACGCCGAACAATGGATAGCGCAACGTTCCCTTCTTTCGAGAAAGTGATTCCCAACCATTCGGATGCCGGCGTCGAATTAAGCAAATCGCCCGAATTTCGAAACCGCCTGCCAGCCAGAGAAAATCCGATGTGATCTGACACGGACGATTGTGGAAATTATTATTTACCATAATGTACCGCACGCCACTGTGCTCTTATAACCGGAATATATTCAATTTATAGCAAAGCTTATATTTTTATCTTTATTTTAATACTTTCATGGGGTTACATAAGATATGAGATTCAATCAAAATCTTCTCATATTGAGGTTAATCTATATCGAGATATTTTTTACAATTACATACACAGAAGATGTTAAGAAAAAGCGTTTCTTGTTATAGGCTATTTTGTAAGTAGCTATTTGAGAGCAGTGATGTTTTGTTGTACTTTTTATAAGTATATGTATGTATACATTTGTAATGAACAAATTATTAAATAGGTTAAAAACTGTCTACGATCGCTCAAACAATTCTAGAATAATATAATTGAATTATCGTCGACTGTGATCTATCGCGATGCCGTTGAACGATCCGCTGATGTATATTGTATTGTGATTCGTTACGGTCGAGTCTCTGTAACGTTCGAGACAGCACTGGCGAATCGCAGATAAGGATGTTGGCGGGCAATTGCATCTCTCAGATACATTGAAAGTGAAACTAAACTGGCCTTTTTCGGCGATCATTAATAAAGGGTGAAAAATAACAATAAGATCAGGTCTTGTCCACGCACATTTTCTGAAAATAAAATGCGTCAAACAACTTTCTCGTAACGCCAGTCTAAGTGCACATCGCCTGGATATTATCGAGTGCTTATAATATTTATTTATAAAATAAGTTTTTTACTAATTGTTGTGCCAATGATTCATTGGAATCGCGAAGATTCTTAGATTCTTAGAATCATTAATTAATCTGCGAATAATTTCTTTCCCCGTTTTATATATTTCTGGTTTTAAAGAATAACTAAAGAAGTCATTATTTTTATGACTGTTTTTTTTATTTATTTAATTAAGGACATCAATGTCTGGCTTCTTCGATTATTTAATTTCTTTTTAATTTCGATCTTAGCTCAGAAATTATATTTACAAATTGTTTTAACATAAAATTTAAAGCCCCTTCTGCTGTCAATAATAATCATGAGACCATTGTTAAGAACATCTGTTGCTACTTAACAAAAACACTTAAAAAACCTTTTTGGATTATCGAAAAATAAAAATAGCCCTAAATCGTTTTGTATTCTGCCTAATCCTATGCGTAATTTCTTCTTATCGGATCGGGTTCTTAGATCACCAAAGCAAAGATAAAACCGCCGGCCGGTTATAGTAATAGAAAATCGCAAAAAATGTTGATCATTCAAATACTTATGCAGCGTTATAAAAAGGCAGTGGCTGCAAACTTTTTATAAATATTCGTAAAAATTTAATTTTGTATATTAAAAAATGCTTTATAAAATTCTGTATTTGATATTTTAAAAAAAATATCTTTTACCTAGAGATTTATGTTACAAACATTCCAAAAAAATCGTTTTATGAATCAAAATATTTATTTAAATCACATATGTTTTAAAATAATTCCCTGTTAAATCATACCTAAAGTGAAAAAGGTGAAAACTGTGTTTATAATAATTATATTATTTTTGGCGTAGTGTTTTGAGATATTTACAATTTTTATTTATTAATGTGTTTTGATGTAAATCGAGCAATAATGAATATATTATATTTATATAGTAGTCGTACGGTTATTTTTGTTGCTTCATTCCCTAAAATTAATTTAATCGTAAAACATATTCTGTTTTTTTTCTTAATTTTCTAACAATTTAAGTCTGTCTCTTCACTATCACATATTCTTGAATTTCAGTTTTTCATATACTATTTTTGAAAAAATAAAACTACTTCACGAGAAGCATTTGTGATTAATATATTAATAATGAAACTGTGATAAATAAAAAGATCTTGAATGTAACTTTTATATGATTATTAAAAATATAAAAACATATTTTAATTGAAATTTTTAATCAATAGTAATCAGCACAATTTTAAGATCAGACTTTTTAAAGATAAATATAAATAGTTTCAAAATCATTGCATTGTATATATTACTTGCGGTGGTCAGGGTCGTTGATTAGAATCTCATTATTACGTCTTAACACACAATAAGCTCAATCTTGATGTATATCGCATACTTAAGCAATGTTTATTTAAAATTTTTTTGTAAGAATTTCGCACATATTTTTTGCAATGACGTTTCATTAATCTATTAACACAAAGACGCGTTCACACGGCCATGTGTATGCAATACCGAATTTTGAAGTAAGATTTTGATAAAAGTACAAAAGCTTAGCTCACTGTAATACACTGCGATTTTTAATCTGACAATCCGAGAATTATTACAGCCGATAAGAACAAAAGCATTACTAGTACTCTATTTGGCAATATTTTATATTGACACTTAGAACTTATATTTAAAAGTTAATGATAATTTTTTGAAAGATGGATCTCTCTAATACTTATTTGTTAAGAGTAACATAAAGTAAATTTGAGTTATAAATGTGTCAGGCGCGTACCGTGAGATGTTTTCCTTTTCGCTTGCTCGTGTATTAAGTGACGAGAGTGAGTGAGAGATAAGGGTGTGCGTTACATGCGTTCCGCACGCCCTTAGCTTAAGTATCTCACCATACGCGCCTGAAATGTTTACGTAAATATTATAGAATATAAAATACGTAAATACTGCTTAACCCTTTTAGACCAAGATTTGCGATTTTCATTACACATATGCAATTTTTTTTGATTTGCATTTTTTAAATAAAATATATTACAACTTTTTTTTCATATTAATTAACTTTAAAAAATTAAGTTTTATTTAAATTTATCAAACCCATTTTAATTATTAATTATTTTAACAGTGCTACTAAGTGCTGGCCCGTGGACCAAAACCGGTCCGTAAGCTGATTCACGGTCAACGACGTAATATGTAGTCCCTTCAGTTAATATGTTGTTAGCTTCTTTGAAGTATATATTGTTCCGCGTATCGAAAAAGTTTGAGTGGCACTGGTCTAGTGCAGCATACCTTAAGTTATTAACAACAACAAAATTTCAATATTGTCCAATCAATTTTTTATATTTAAATATAATTATTGAGACTAACTTATTGTTAATATTTAACACTTATGTTTAGTGAAGCTAATTTTGTATACTATTTGGGTTAACATATAATATGTCTGAATGGATATAAAAATGTATAAATAGTAGAACATGTAAATAATTCATCTTAATTGTATTAGTAAAAATATATTTATGGCACTATTCATATTTGCGTCTTTTGGTCCTGAAGTTAGCCAAATCCTGTTCCTGTTTAGTTGGTAACAGAAAAATTATGATAAAAGTTGTTATTTTGAGTAGATCGAGTAAATCGAATTAGGTAAATTGTTCAAATTAAATTTTAGGTTGATTGAATAGGTAGAGAAGTGTGTATTCAAATCGATGAACATATTTTAAAACTCAGACAGTGATGGTAGAACTTTCAAAATGTTGAATACGGAAGGAGTGAAATGGTAAAAGAAAGTAAAAAACACACATAAAATAAAGAACACGACGGGTGACTCGTGAGTTCGTCTTTTTTTGGCGTTAATCCAAAGAACAATTCCTTTTGGTGATTTTCTCACCGATACGGAAATTTGTAATGAGAACTTTTATATTTAAATTATCTACAATGTTTATGCTTGTGTATGTTATAAGCAAAACAAATTGGATTATTAGATTTTTTAAGTTTATGCACTTAGAATAGTATTTAATTGTCATTGGTAGTAAGTAGTAGTATTACAATAAGGCATGTTGACCCCCAGCGCGATTTCGAAATTTACTTTCAGCCACGAGAAGGTCACATTTCTTGTCGTAAATG
Organism: Plectrocnemia conspersa; assembly: GCF_051122295.1. NCBI lineage: Eukaryota > Metazoa > Arthropoda > Insecta > Trichoptera > Polycentropodidae > Plectrocnemia > Plectrocnemia conspersa. Next base: position 19,330,079 of record NW_028277170.1, read on the forward strand.
CGTAAATCATAATGGTGTATGGTCAGTGAGAGATGAGAGATGAGAGATGAGAGATTTCACAATCGACTAAACGTTTCTATAACCGCTGTTATTATTCTGACAGTGACTACAGCCTTGTATAACAATGTAATAAAAAATGGTATAATATGTTTCAAAAGCGCGAGGTAAAAATATTATTACATTAAAAAAATATATAATTTTAATATCATTTTTAATTTATGTCTTTCTTCAACGCCTGGATAATAACAATGTGATTATGAAATCTGTGGAAAATCTCCAAATGTCAGGAGAGATGATAATCTGATGTTCAAAAGTCAGACGAGTGTAGCGAATCCGATAAAGTTTCATAACTTAATTATATGTTAATGTAAGTTTGTACACATGTTTTTGCTTATAAAATAAATTCATATTCTGATTAATAGCAAATTAGTCTCTATCCAAAGCATTTTCCATAACTTTGTATTATATATGTATATGTATATACAGATATGGCAAAGTTAGTGCTTGATGAATCGATTAATGCATAAGGAATGAAATCTTTTACTTTTTCTATGGCCCACGGTCGCTTACCATCTGCTCCAAACAGTTAAATTTAGACTCGTCGGAGGAAGCCACTTTTCTCCAATCTTCGACAGTCCAATGGCGATAAGCTTTGCCCATTTAATGCAATTTTTATTTTTTTGCTGGGTTTCGCGCTTTAAATCAGGCTTAAGCAAATCGTCAACAACGACAACAAACTAATGACAATTTTGTTGTAGATTTTAGTTCAAGCCTATAAACATGTGGTATGATTACACTAATCTCTCAATTTAGTTTTAAAAATTAATTTAATATATAAAAAATATCATAACCCTTAAAAGTCTTCCGCAACCCTAAAATCTCTAGTAGTTCGCATTAAAATAAATCAAATTAATGATTGCTAATTTTTATATAAAAAAAAACATTCTTTTATGTGACTGCACGTGTTTATAATTATTATTGTTTGGCACATAAGCATTAATTCTGGGAAAAAATGACATTGAAGTGTGCTTACTGTTTCATCATTTACCGGTCGTCTCATCATCTGACCATCATCAAAACTGGTATCATGAGCCCTTCTAAAATGACGAATCAAGTACCAAAAATTCAACTCAAGAGGCAAACTATTTGTTTAGAAACGAAGATTAAAATTGTAGATTGTTTTTAGAAAGGAGAAATAATATCATCAATAAAAAAAAGTGTCACGAAATGAATAAATTGAATTACATTTAAGAAGAGTATGATCCAGATCACTATCAAGTTCCAATTTATTCTTATACTGAAGATAATATATTTGAAACCACGGAAAAAGTTCTGATTATTTTAATATAAAATCATAAAAATATAATATAAATATACAATCATCTCAAACTGGAATTTATTAATCTGACAATGAAGAAAAACTAATGGACTTTAAAAAGAACATCTCTCTATAATAGCAAGGTAAAAATATAATTTGCATCATGGTGATGCGAAAGGAGCGTTTCAATTTTACCAAAATTTAAAGAGATAATTGAAGAAAATTTACACAGTCCTGACTCTACTGGAAAAAATGCCTACCGGGATGTATTAAGCTTGAGCTGAAATAAGTGCTTTGAACAGTATAAATATGAATATTCCGGTACATTAGAGAGCTAACAAAAAACTTCTGATGACTGCATCTATTTTGGAAAATGGTTTTTGATAAATCACCTGGTCATCTGCATAACATCAATGTTGAAGTTATATTTTTACTACTCAATACAACCGACATATCAAGGCATCATCTCAACTTTTAAATGATATTATATCAGACATACTTTTCAAGATATGAAAATTATTTAATTGCAGTTGCAAAAATTTAGGAACATATTCAATTTTAAATTGCATGGATTAAAAAAACAACTTTAAATGACTATTGGAATTGGTACAAGAAAGATTCAAGTATCATAAAGAGATACAGAAATTGATTATATTAAAAGCATATAACATTCCTTAGAAGATGGTTTTCAACATTTAAATACCCATGTAATTGAAGAATTATATTTTTGAAGAAGATTCGGTTAATATGGTTCGTAATTCTAAAATAGTAAGCGAACTTATCTAATTCTGAAGACAAGAATCATATTTATTTTGTGGTAGAAATATGAGCAACAAATTAAATGAGAGAGAAAATATGTGTATACAATATGAAGAAATTCATAAAAAAAAAAAAAAAAAAAAAGATAAACAGAGAAATTTTTTTGCCCAATGGGACAGTAATTTTAAATATTTCTAGTCATAACAAAAATTCTAAATAAAATAATTTATTTATTTTATTATGTTTTATAATATATGTTCATGAAAATATTATGTACATATTGATTTTTTTCATTACTACTTATATTAGAAAAACATATATAGGCATATAAATAAAAAGTTTAGGAAAATGTATTGTTGGCAATTCACCGCTAGCAATTAACCGCCAGCATTTACCACCACGTCAATTGATCGCATAAATAATTTATAGCCTACAAATAATCGCTAGCATATTTAACCGCCTAGAAAAAATAATGTTTCAAATGTACCGGATCATCCGCGCAATGAATAAATACAATTTCACTGATATTAGCAAGTGAAATTATAAGTTAATTTTTTGAGTAGAGAAAAATGATATTCATACTATTGAAAATATAACTTTACTGTAACAGTTGCGAAACGTCCATTTGCGGTTCAAACCCAAAAAATTAATCATAGTTTTTGAACCTCCGTTGGATTAATTCATTTAGGTTACATTTGAGTTTGAACATAAAATAGACATTTTTCAACTGGCAAATTTAATTTTATAGACATTTTAGAACAGCGTATAATTTAAACATCTTAAAATACGTTTAGATTAAAAAAAAATTTGATCAATCAACTAATAAATTAGCGACTTTGCACTTGATTTTAAAAATAGAACATATATAAATCATTATTTTAAATTTAAAATGATCCATATAAATTATATGTATTGCCTGGAGATAAAATATGCTAGCGATCAATTGCTGGCGGTGAATTTAGGACGATAAATTTCCCAGATTCCATATATAATTATTAACATAAAAAACCGCATTTACGCATTTTTTGGAACGTATTTTTATCCCTGAACCTATCTCATGATTTTGTAACAGCTTCATATATTTATTCTCGGTTTTACGAAGAAAGTATATCGAGGGATGAGTCTATCTACATTTCAGTGCATTTTTTATAGTCTCATTAATTACAGTTCTAAACAATTATTGGCTGTTCAAAAATTTGATCAGCAACAACAGATATCCTTCTACTCTTGTCTTAATCGTAAGCGCCATTTCTTCTTGCTTTGAATTCAGCACAGCGAATTGACACGGTCATCTTAACCACTGATGCCTCATAAGCTTTGCCTCATCACGCAAATTCGAAATTTCTATTATACATGTTTGTACAACTCTTACTGCATCTTTATAGTTATTATAATCCTATCATAAGATAATTTCGTATATAATACTCGAATTGATCACCGAGTCACGACAACGTCGTTCAATATCACATTTTTTAATAGTTCATAACAAGCTTCGTGATCTTCTCCAAATCCCCATACTTATCCGTCTGCAAAATTTGCATATCCATGTCATATCTTTCAACCCTATAAGCACGATTCTCTTTAATATAAACACTCCACGGGTCATGATTCTAAAACAATCCGATTACCAGACCACTTTCACGATCATGGTTCTCTTCATCGACAACTTCCACATCTTATTTTGCATAAAAGAAGTGGAAGTATCGGTGAGAAAATGGCGTTATTCAATTTAAATTGAAAAAAATAAATAATAATAGTAATAATATGGAAGTTGAAAAGACTCTCCGCAAAGCGTATGAATTAACCTTTTGTTTGAAGAACGCGCGCTAATTGAGAGGCTGCTCTTTTTTCCCATAACGATATGGAGATTTTTAGAAGCGCTAGTACTTAGTTGAGATGTTCTAAAAGAGATATCGTAGGTATGGAGATGAAATTCGGCGTTTATCGGTCATTATTTAGCCGAATTTACGAGCCGGTATTGTTCTAGAGAGACGGGAGAAAGGAGGCTGAGCGATGAGTCTATGTTTTAGGTTTCTATAGATCTAAACTCTTTGAGAATCTCAGATTTTGATAAAATAAAGTACCGTGGAACTTTAAATATATATTGCTTGAAAATAAATCGTTTAAATTGAATCGGAATGTACCTAACTGTATGAATAAAAAAAACATGGCAGTATCATAAACTTAATACAAAGATATATTTTATGTCATTATTTATGTATATCTTTTTATGTAAATATAAATAATGAATTCATGGTTTCCACAATTTAATGACATTGTTTTGATGGCGATTAGAAGTCGAAGTCTTTAGACTGTTTTTTTCTTGTCCATAGTATATGGAGTAATGGGTAATAGTTATTTATCAAACATAAAGATACAATTTAATTTATTTATGTATCTACATATTCACATGAGAGGAGGGCAAATTCCTGGGGCCCGTTCTCCTTGAGGGGCCTGACTCATATATTTATAAAAAAAATAAAACCCGATCTCAAATAATGAATTTTAACTAAACTACAGTTGTTTAAGATGTACCTATATACTGATGTATTTCAGGTATAAGTTCCTTTATCCCTTTTTTATATATTTCATACAAAAAATAAAAGGAGAGGAACATTGCCTTCAAAAGCACATACATTCACAATAAACATTATCATTAAAAGGGACATATTGTAGTTTTTTGACGCGGCTCCGTTTGTGTTAAAATTCGTTTGCAAATTATTTTTGACTGTTTTAAAACTTTTATTAAGTTAAGTTCAAAATACAAACTATTCAAACTCATCTCGCAGGGGAAAATAGCGGAAGAATAAGTACAGATATTGCATCTCACATATTGCTCTATAGTTAGTCTGCATTTCGATATTACACTATGTTTTAAAATTTGATAGCTATCTTTAGCAATATTACTATGGCTGATCAAAGTATTTTCAAACCGAATTTCGGTCAATAGGAGAGCACAAAAACAATTATCACTTCTCAGAATGCAAAAATTCACGTCAAAAGCAGTACAATCGTAGTGGGAACGCTTGGTAACGAGCGTTCCCACTACGATTGATTGATTTTTTTTATTTTATTATTTCAGTATTTATATTGATTTTATTATTGCAAAATTTCCTATATTCTAATAATACAATGGTGCTATTTTTTTACTATCGCGATGCATTGAAGTAACCTGTTAGTTCACGGTGGTTTTAATTTAATTTAAATAAATATATATGTATAAATATTAGTATATGTGATACTATTGCAGCTTCCCTCAATATGAATGAAGCAACTTTTTATATGTCAAAGTTCTGTATATAGTTGTTTGTTAAATATTGAAAAAAAATACGTGGGTTGAAATATTTTTATATGTTGCCCACAGAACACATCGTTATCCATTTGAATCAATAATAAATTATATGATTGTAAAACATGACGCGTGTATGATGTGATGGACTTTAATTGCTACACCAAGATCAAAAATGAAATTCCCAATTTTCAGTTAATAACCAAAAAAAAATATATATACCTCTTTAGTGTTTTTTTTAAATAGTTCATTAGCAGCAATTGTTATATTTAAAAAATATAATCCAGAATACAATTTATTTTAATATTGAATCAGAAAATTCCACCGTTCAAACTAAGCATATCACAGCTAACATAGACCAGGGAAAGGCAGAGATGCTAGCTGATGCTTTTTCTCTAATGTACGAACTCACCAAAAATTTTAAACATTTTAAAACCGTAGATAAAGTAAATAAATTGGTAAAAAAAATAGAAGCAACCGCGGTATATTAGGATTTAATTCACTACTTAACGAACATCTTTAACATTTGCTTATCTTTCGTATTTCACAACTATTTAAAAAAAAATAAACGCTAAAATTCATCCATTTAGGATCTTATAATTCCCAATAATTTATTACTGTTATTTAAAAATTATTTAAAAAAATATTTCTTATGCGCTTAAAAGAATCGTTGGAAAATAAAATTAAAACAAAGAATATAAGAGCTAATTTTAATATTAAAAACACGGGTCTTTAAATGTTAGATATAGAGAAAGCATTTGACACGGTATGGCATGACGGTTTGATTCACAAACTCCAATAATACAAAAGCATTGCCTATCAGATATGTTTGAGCATTCGATACCATGTATAATTACGGCCCTTTCTCTTTATTTAATATACGAACAATATCACAAAATTAAAAATATATGACGATACAGCTTTTTTAATAAGTGCTAACGATTTTTAACCAATTGCGAATAAGCTACAGGAATATTTTAAAACTTAGATAAATATTTAAAATTTGTCACCGCCTATCCAAAATGAGCAAGGCAGTAATGTAAAATAGAAATCTAGCAGTAAATACATAGACTTACACCTCTGGCCTACAAGATTAAATTTATTTAATACATTGCGTAACTTTGCTCTAATGGTTTTGCCACCATTGCGGCTCTTAGACCGATATTTAAAAAAAAAAGTGCGCTTTACAAAAATATAAATCTTAACATATGCCTGTCAGGTAATCAAAAAATATATATTTATATACAAATTGTCATACACCAGAAAATACTATAAAAATATTTTGCGTAACCACTCTATCTCACTAATTTTGTATATCGGAGATTAAATTTAAATATAAGCACAAAATGGCAAAGCTTATATAGCTTTATAGGCTGAAAATCAATGGTTCTAGATCTTCAGATAAATGTACTTAGATTAGCACTTAATCTATGGTTTTCAGTTTTTTTCCTTAAAATGTAATTATCACTTTATTTTATACTTTTAAATATGAAAATGGTTATAAACTTTTAATTTTATAAAATAGTGTGTTTATAAAATTAATTGAAAAAAATGATGAGTGGAATAGCAAGTACTTCTAGAATAGAATACAATGATTTGCTATGATAAATTTAATAGTACAAGTCTATATTCTAAAATAATTATAAAATGTTGTTTTCTTATTTTAATCTTAAACTCATAATGAACTTTGCAAACAGTCTGTAGTTTGATCTCCGCCTTTCACTCTCAACGATGCGTCCTCAGAAGCGCACTGTGTCATACGTGTACCATATAATCGTTACAAAATTGTATTATACCAGTGTTTCCCAACTCGATTTGCATAACAACGATTCAGTGGGCTTCAACAATAAATTAAATACAGTGTCGATGCGAAAAAAGCTTCGTTGCTTAACTCTCATTAAAAAAATGGCTTTTGTGAATCTAGGGCTTTTTAATGAAAAAGTGAAATATTAACCATAATAATTAACAGTCTCGCTATTGTTTATTGCGAAAGGCGTGGTTATAGTTAGTTGAATTATATATGCAGAGTTCAAAGAAACTCGACAGCTGGCGTTATTTGTTAGAGTATTTATGGCTGTTCTTCCATAAAATATATCAGATATCTTATTGCATCGTGTATTGTATTCTGATTTTTTTTGTGCGTGCTGCTCACTCTCTAATCTTATATTTGAACCAAGACTTTCTCAAATTTTTTAGATCGATAAACGATCGCTCTTTGTATTGTTTAAGTAAAATATATAATTTAAAAATACGTACTACTTTTAAATTTGACATGTTTTAACAATAATTTACAGTGCAAATTTTTCTAAAAAATTAAATAAGATTCTATCTTGCTACAATTAATATTGAATACATACATATTTTTAATGTTTTATAATATATATTTATAAAGATATAATCTTCTCCCACCTGGTGTTTCAAAAATACCGATTTTTTGTATGTATAGAAACCGTAGAAAGTCTTACTGTAATTAATTCAAATTAGCTACTTGGTAGATCCTGTCGGGATAAATTCGATACGTTCTTAAATACGATTGATTCACGCTCGTGGTTCACTTGGCTCCAGCAGTTTTTAATGACATTTTTATAATTAAAAAAATAATTAATTGCTTTGGTTACATTAAATACGTGGATGCCGCAAGCTCCATCCATATTTGTGTTTTTTTTAAATAATTCATTAGCATTAATTATTATATTTCAAGCATATATTTGTTGAAAATAATTATTAATGTTATGGAACAGCGAGGAGAGTAAGGATGCTCCGTGAATAATACGACTGTATGATCCTATACATTTGATTGGTATTTAAAGTTGATACGTAATGACATGATTGATGCGTTACAATGATAATTACATATGTGACACGTGTTATGTGTTATGGTGAAACATCCAAAGTTTGATACAATACTGAAATAAATCTATAATAATATTTGTGTCAATTATATAACAATTATATGTTTTATGATTAAAGATCGATTAGATAATTAGAATTTTTTGCACTATAAAATGATGCAAATTTCAAAGTTAGCTCAGATTGACAATAAAAAAATGCATGATTTTTATTTATTTTCTATTTAATATGCACTTTCAGTTTAATGGTTATAACTTACAATTTACCGTAGCAGTCATTAAATTTTTATTTCTTAGTATTTCTTGAGTAAAATAAACTTTATTACAATAAATTTCCCTAATAATATTTATAAATAAATTTCAATTATCTGAAATGACAACAATATTGCTTTTACAAAGTTGAATAAAATTTAAATTGCTTAGTCTATTTATTGATGTTACATACACGTAATATATTCTGCTAGTCGATATGTATTTAAAATATCTCTCGATCTCAACAGATCGAATTAGAAGGTATAGAGTCGAAGGATTTCCAATTAGACTTGAGAGTGCCATTCGGATGACACACATCGATAGCTCATTAGACGACAATGAAAGTCGAATGAGTGAGAGTGTACCGTAATGTGCTGGAATGTATTTAAAATAATGTATACACTCTTGTGCACAGTCGGTGACATTTTCCTCATTACGCAAATTGACGTGATTTACATACGTGTTATACGTATGTCGGAGAAAAGAAAACGAAGAAATATTTTACTTATAGCTTGTCAAAAACGTCTTTCTACAATCATTCGTTTTCTTGCCATAATTTTGTGCTATGTCATACTTCAGAAAGCATAAATTCATAATATCCGTGACATTATGAATTAAATATGTACATAATACATTAATCAATTCCATGACATTGCAATTGAAATTTAATTTAATAAAAACTAGTTCGCGTTGATAAATTATGAAATATTTAAACCGTTTTATAATAAAGTTACATCTTGATTGTTTATTTAAATTTAGATTAAGTGATTCAGCAGATTATCCCAATCGATGGTCCAAAAATAAGCAATACATTGAATTATTACAATAGGCAAAAAACAATCCAAAAAAATATTTATAGTAAGAAAGAGAAAAAAATCATAAAATAATATAGTAATTCTTTAACATCAGTAAATACAAATTATTTTTAGATTTTTTATATTATTAATTATATAAACAGTAATGGTCTCAATTTGAACCCTTGTGGAACACTCTGTGGTATGAGGATATTTATATATATTTTCATCAATCTCCTTATTTATTAGTTCGTTTCTCTGAGTAGGATTAATTATTTTTTTATTGTTTTCCACATTTGGATCATTTTATATTTTACCAATCGACCTTTTTAACAATTCTTAATGCTTTGACTGCAATATTGTATATTTTACATTTTTCATTTAAGACTCTGTTTTTATTATTTAAAATATTTTATATGATTTATCTCTTCCTTTTAAAGTATTTTCAACATCATCATAAGTAAACCATGGTTTTGAGCTGTATCACAGCATTTTTTATAAAATTAATTAAAATTATTATTATTAACTAACAATTCTTTTTTAATTAAATAATATTTTACAGGCAATCAAGTGATTTTTGTATTAATTGGAAAATTAAATAAAAAATTGGTAAATAACCATTTTTTATTCAGTTTTCGAATACTTGAAAACTACGAATAATTGAGAACCCTAGTATTAACCCATTATAGGGCAAATTTATTATTATTTTAGAATTTCAGCTTGAACTATTGGGTTTTGGAACTTAAATAATGTACCATTGACTCTTAGAACATATTTTCAGAATATTTTTTTTAATAATTAAAAATACTTTAAATAAATAAATCTTTTTTAATTGCTCAATCATACATGTACAATTATATTTTTTTAATAATCATAGGTGTATAGTATGGTTCAAAACATAGTACATCGCAACTCTTGCAATAATATTAATAATATGCAATATGCACAATGACAAGTTCCTTTCGGAATCCAATGATCAAAAGTGTAAACAATTGCTGTTTTGCGTCCTTTTCATCCCTAAGGCTTCTTACTTTTAAAATGACTGATTAGCTAATGATCTAAACCAGTGGCGTAGCTATGGGGGGCGGAGGGGGCGGGCCGCCCCGGGCGGCACTTGCTTGGGGGCGGCATATTCGCGATGGAATCGTCTAGTGTGGTTCTTAACCCTGAATAAAATAAAATTTATTGTAAATCTACGAATAGCAAGAGCTTAACAATAATCAATTTATTATTTAAAAAAATGCTGATTTTATGGGGGGGCGGCAATTTTAAGTATTGCCCCGAGCGACACATACCCTAGCTACGCCAATGATTTAAGCCATTTTTAAAAGCCAAATAAGAAATTTGTTTTTCCTTCTGGCTTCCAGATTTTATTGTTTCTATGTATAAAATAAAATAATTTAAAATGTAACATTGATTACCTTGAAATATCGTTGATTAAAATAACTAATTTCTCCCATGTAAAAATCATAATACCATACGTTGGTTTTGATTTCTTCATATACAATTAATGAAAAAACAGTAAATCGACCTCAGTATTAATATAATAGCAATATATTGATTGAACCTGAAATTGTTAAATTATATTGGTATACTTCTCCTTTTCATTATGGACAGTTACATATATTAGGCTCTGAAACATTTAGAGCCAAAGAAACAATATTTCGTATTTCTTTCACAAAATCGTCAGAGTTTCATTCAATGTCTAAATCGATATCTTGCTTATCCGTTATGCCATCAATTAACTGAATTCAGATTTCTTCGTCTATCTTCTCTACCTCATCAAAAGTGTATGGATTTTAATTAATGTTGGCTAAAATATATAAGTATAAAAATTTGTACATTTTTCAAATTTATTCTAAGCAAATATTTATTAATTTGTTATATAGTTAAAATGAGATTTTTTAAATAAGATTCCTTGCAGTTAGTTATTCATTGGGTGTTCACTGTTCTGACCAACGCCCACTCGCTACCGCTCGTTCACACCTAACGTTATAAACAGATTCTTGCAGTAATTGTACGGCTTCCGTTTCGGTACCAGGCATTTTCAACTCGTTATTTTTTAATGAAAATATAATTGTATATAAATAAATAAAATGTATAAAAAATATTTTTTACAATAAATTTAACCCCCAAAAAGTACTTAAAAATTATGATTATATACTAAATTGTAAAAGTTAGATTATTTACAAATATCTCTCTGATCATTTCGAATCAAAATCGTTTTTACCCTTTAAAAAAATTCAATCCCTAATATAATATTAAAAACTAAATTAGAACATAATCTCACATATATAAATCATTAAAATATTTGTCACAAAAAACAATTACTATATTTTTAAATATTTTTTTAAGTAATCTTTGCGAATTAAGATTTCGAGGTTATGTCTAATATGCTGCAATTATATCATAAAAAATATAAACGCAACTAATTTATACATTTTATTATTTTTATATAATATATAATCAAATATTATAGCTATACTTTTCCCTGTAAATCGCAGATTATGCTTGAAAAATTAACTCTGAAGTGTATCGTCTTGATTGATCAAGTACTCGCCCCATCGCCACATAGGCAATGGCTAATATAATAATAATGACTTTTAAACATGCATTTAAAATAATCTGCATGTAGAAAATATTTTAATTTGTAGCTCCTGTATTTATATCATTAATATATAACGTAAAGAGCAAATTAAGGAACCCCCCGAAGGAAAAATGTTGTGATGTATGTATTAATTTGAAGAAACTTTCTGTGCAGATTGTAAATATCGATGAACAGATATTACACATCGTTTATCAATTATTCAAATCATATTTTTGCAAACGCACACATATCGTATTGATTGTGATAATCTGTCCGTGTTGGTCAATTTCGGTGAAATGCCATTTTGAAATTGTGAGAACTGCGAATATCGTGACGCCGTAATGATGATGATGATAATGACGAAGACCAAGAATATTGTAAAACTTAGAATGCGAGTCTGTTATATAACAAACGTGATATATGGTCGATTGATTATTTTTTTCTGTACTAATTTAAAAAAAATTCTATTCGTTTAAAGGATCGTGTACATGCGTGCAAAATAAATTGTATATATGTGTATAATACAGAGATAAAAAAATGTATGATTATATTTTTTTTATTAATAATTAACTTACCATTTTGGCGATTTTGATTTTGATCACTGCTGCACGAAATATTTCATTGGAATTGTACACAACTGTCGTCCATTATAAAATTTAATGGTTTAATATAAGCCTAAATAATCCCGAGATTCTATTCTAATTATGTCAAAATGTTGAGAGCCACTTTGTAACATACAGCCACTTAAAAAATATTATTTAATAAAATCAAGACGAAATTACTAAAATAATGTCACAAATAATCCTAATAATCGCAAAACTACTACTGATTTTTTTAAATATTTCTAAATGCATCCAAACAATTTCAAGGTTATGCTTCATGGATAATAAACCATAAGGATTAAAAATAAAAAAAGTCATGTACCTCAGATAGCAAAAAAATATATTTTTTATCAAAGGTTGACAATTTGTCTATTTTTAAAACATTTATCACTAATTCGAATTATTTTAATGCAAGTTCGTTTGTTTATTTTTAAAATATCTGTCTTTTATTCGATTTATTTTAATGAGAGGTCAACCGAAGTCATATACCCGAAGGTCACCTTTGTAATAATGTTGACCGTCTAAAAATATAATGTCGATGATTTGCAGTTTATTTATATGAAAAATATGATTTAAATCTAATTTATATGTGCCAAATTTACGCCATTTTCAAATAACGTTCTTCCGTTGAAAATAGTGAAAAAAAATATATTTTCATCACATATCGATAATATGTGAATGTATATTGCCATATCTTGAAGAAACTTTAAAAAATCAACATGCCATAATACATATTTTTGACAATGAAATCCCATACGTCAGAGGACGCCATTGTGGCGTATGCCATGCTTTTACTATCTTAATTTATGATTCAGTGTTTGGCAACCGTCAATATTAGATTTTCGAATCGATTCTACATAAGTAACCGCATATTTCTGTAGTAGTGAATGCTAGTGAAAGACAAGTGTAACCAGACAGTCATCGCAAAAAAGTATGATTGTTTATTTTATGTCTGAATGCATGAAAAAAATCACTCTCCATTAAATAAAATTATGTCAATTGCAACCGATGGGCCAAAAAAATGGCTAGGATAAAAAAAAGCATTTGTCTCAATTAAAAAAAATATTATGAAGTACTACGTTCCAGTAGTGAGATAGTATTTTAGGTCGAGAGTTAATTAAAACATATTTGTTAGTTTATATAGAAGTTATTTAATGTTACGTATTGTTCCATAATTATTATTTTATATTGCTTTATTTTAACACATTTCTATTATAATATTTCATTATTTATTTTACATATTTTTTTATATATCAATTCAGAGGCTCTTAATATTTTTTATAAAATATATAATTTCTGTAGTTGTTTCTGTTATTGTTTTGCAACTTTCTTAGTTGGACCGGCAGTTGAGGTTTAACTGGAATTTTCTGTCTTTTTAAAGCTTTAGGTTAAACTTTTAAGCTTGCACTACACTCTCTGGAAGTTGTCCGAACCGAAGTTCAACTGAAATTGAGTAGCGGCCACACTGCCACAAATTTTATATGCCGTCCGGGCGGCGACCGTGAATGACCTCCGCACGGCGGCTGCTGTCACGTACAGCTGGCATATTTGCACACGATCGAAAAATGTGCTAAATAATCGCAGTTTTAAATTTTCATATTATTAAAATTACGCTACTGATAATTATAAAAGTTTGTGTGGGCATTCACCAATACAATATCAGTGAATTCAATTTACCCAAAATCTTTGTCGGCTTTTGCAAAATGCCATAAGGCATAAAAATTATACTTCAGAATATGAACACCACATCTGTAACTATTCTAGAATTTGTCGCCATCGATTCTAAATAAGAATTCGTTATGGTGTGACATTTATGTAAACCGATATAGGAAAATACATAAGGATATTCGTAACGTTTTTTTTATCAAAATCAAGTACTGCTAATTATTTAATTTTATATGAAAAAAATATAATAACGATATCTGTTAAAAGAATAAACTATCAAAAATATAATTAATCCATTTTGGTGCCCTAAAATATTCAAAGACGTCAGTAAGAGTCTGTTAAAGTTTCCGATAAGCATGTGGTATTATAACTTGACCATAGGACGCCTACGCGCATACTGAAATTGAACCGAGCTACTCGTTCATTATCTCTCTCACTCTCGTCACTAAACACGCGAGAGAGCGAAAGGGGAAGTATCTCACCGCTCGCGCTCGAAAGAGCTGCTGCGACTTCGGTCCGTTTGCCGACAATGTTCGAAATGTGTTCAATGTTCTCGATAACCTCGGACAACTCCCGAGAGATTTTAGACCGAACTCGACCGAAGTAATCCACTATATTCTCCGTCCTTGGCCAACCTTGACCAACCTTCCAGAGAGTGTAGTGCAGGCATTGCACTTAAAAATAAGGAAAATGAAAATAAGTCATGTTTACGTAAAAATAAACAAATAAAATGTTCCGCAGATTAGTATAAATTGCTTTTTTCATGACAAAAGCCCTGATTGTAACAATTAAAATAGTGATTTTTACACACACCGTTACCGGTACACACCAGTACCGTCTCAAGGGCAGTAATTTAAGAGCATATTTTTTTTTTTGTATGTATTGGCTCACTATTGAAAATAAATATACTATTGAGATTGAACGCTAGATTTCTCTTATTATATATATTAACTTGTTGACTGCTTTGTCTAGGTTTTATAAATATAATTAATTTAATTTTTTTACCTATTGAATTTTAATTTTGTGAAAACATTTGTATATATAGATTGAAAATAAACGGTGTACTAATTGCATGTTCTCAATGTCAATATCAGCGTGGGCAAGATAAATAATGGTATCAGGAGAGTAGGAAAAGCTAGGTGGTTTATGCTTCTGGCATTGAATGCATGTATGTATTGTGATGGCGAAGCACACCATAAAAGCTCGGCGCAATACATTAAATGCGCAGCAAATCAATACAACAACTCAACCCTTCGTCGTAAAGTTTACGAGTACGAGTTAAATATCAATTAGAGGTAATTTTACGAGCTTTCAATTATTCACCTATAAGGTTTTACTTGAAGATAATATGTCTCTGGGCAATGATTTTTTTAAATGTTTCACAAAAAAATGGTGCAAGTTTCTTGCTCAATTTCCATAAATAAATACATAAATATTATTATAATTTTAAAACAATTTTAAGCTGGTGATGGTGATATGATAGGTTCAGTTCGTCCCGGGCAGAAATAAAATTTGTTTAGGAGCACAGAAACAGCTTGGGGGTTGATGTGTCGCAAAATTGAATCGATAAGTGCACGGTCTCAACGCACACATACAAAGTCCCTGCAGAATACATTTGAAGCTGCATCCATATTCACACATAGGCTTCAGACCAATACAATATTAAGTCCGTTACAGAATAAAAATATTTGTATACATAATCTCACCCAAGTCATTGATTTGAATGTAAGCGAATGTAAGAATCTGCTTTTTATAGCATATGTATATAAAATATAATAATATAAAGACTCCTAATCAAAAATGAGTTATAATATTATTCAACTAAGTTTTAGGTGCTGTTAGCTTTTCATGGCAATCTATTTCTAACAAGAATCTCAAAAGATTTTTTTTGTTGCAGCTTCTTGTTATTTGTAGCTAAAAATATTCATTTATAAAAGCAAATTATCTGCAACAAATGTTGTTTACAACCACTGTAAATAAAAAAAGAGAAATTAATTTTCAGTTACCACTCTAAAAAACTTGTTTAGCAATATAAGTTTTATGACCAACTCTAGGAATTACGAATGGCAAACGATTCGTTTCGACTTCCGTGAACATATGGTTAACATAAAAAATATGTATTTTAAGGTAAAAATCTTAATAATGATTAAATTATTTATTTTTATCTCAAAGATTCTTGTTAATTTTCATAATTTTGTTGCTGAATATTAAATTTATATAAATATTTATAAATGTTTCACAATTGTTGCTAATTGATCAACAAGTTTGGGTTTTAATACTTTGAATTCCTTGAACATAAGCTAGTTTACAAAAAAATATGCAAAGGTTAAAGGCAGGTTTTATCAAGGATTCGTTTGCTGGAATTAAGTTTTCTTGATAATTCTCATGATTAAACACTTTTGTAAATTGTTTGAAGGCATATTTGACATTATATGTACATATGTATGTATATGTTTAATTATATTTTTTTGCAATTGTTATATATTTTATGCTTTTGGCCATCATGATTAAGTTTCTCAATTGAAGATGCAATTATTCAAATTATTTGTCACATTTTCAACTTAAAAATATTTTCTCATACTATCTCTAATGAAATTTAAGTGACTAGTACTGCTCCAAAATCTTCACCTTTATTTTGTTTTGAAATTTGAGACAGTAAAAAAATTGATTTTACGCTTTAAAAAAAATGGTGTATAGAATATTTATAGGCCGTAGCTACTATGACTGAAATTCGCAGAATTTCAAAAACAGGTGTGCGTCGCAAGTTTTTGTGCAATTACGTTTTTTGTATTTGTTGTTTCAAGACGCATAGATTTAAAAAATAAAATAACATCAAATACAAGAAACTGCACAAAAATTTTCAACTCACACCTGTTCTTAAGATAAGCGTTTAACGATAATTAAATGTGGGTCAAATTCTGCGAGTTTCAGTGTTTTTTTATCGGCGGTATCTACTATGATCGAAATTCTCAAAATTCGTTCGTTGAAGAAAACAAAATATTACAATGTCTTAAAAGCAGTTCGTGTTTTGTTTTTATATTTGTTGTTTCAAGACACAAAGGTTTTATTTTTATCGTTTCCATAATTCAATTGCGGTTAATTTATTTTTAATAATTTATATATTCGCGGATTCGATCCGATTTGTATGTAGCATTATTAGTTATTGTTTTTATATTATATATATTTACAATAAATTCGATAAAATTATGTATTGAATTAATTCAATCGCAGCTCTGATCAAAAAATATGCAGAGTAATAATTTAAGCATTTTTTTTGACGCCTTCACTGATCAGTAATTCTTTAAGGACTATAAAAATAATTATTTAACAATTAAATATCTATTATTTTTAAATTAAATAATATTTTACAGGCAATTAATTGATTTTTTGCACTATTTTTTTTAAATAAATTAAGGTCGGTAAAAACCGAGAAAAATATTTTTGTAAATAATATTTGATTAGTCAGGTTTTTATATATTTATTTAAATTTTTGTTATAAATAGGACCAAAAAAAAAAAATTTGATCACGATGATCCTTATTTTAATAAATAAAAAAAATACCCTTGTCTCCAAGTTCATTAATCATTTCCGCTTAAACTTCATATGAAAAGCACATAAATATAGTAGGTTGGTTATTACCTAGATTATGATTATTATTTTTAAGTGTCTATGGAGAAATTAAAACTCAAGTGTGTCGAAATCGTTAACGATTTGAACTGTTGGCAAACAGTGCGATTATTATGAGGTGATGATGATAAAAACGCTTTTGTGAACTTAATACATAATACGATTTCAACATTTTTTTACATATTTTAGTAATAAGGATTTTGCGTTTATGTAACGAAAAAAATATTTTAATTGGTCGACTAACGGAAAAAATAATCAGTCACGACCTCCCGCTGGGTTTTCTATGAAGTGCCAAATGAGCTACTTGGCTTTCTACACAAATGTAAAAATTACATAAATTGATAGTAGATATTGTAAAGATAAATAATCAACGATTATAACGAAGCAAATGTGTCAATGAACATGTGTAATTGATCATTAACCTTTCACACTCGTAATAAATAAAACAAATAATTTGAAAACGTAAACACCTGCACATGTAATAAAAATATTTTTGAAGTGAAGCAATTCAGTATTTTGAAAGAACATCTTAAATTTTAATAGATATATCTATTCATTGGATTTTAATAATCGTCCTGGGTTATTTTTAAAAGCGTCGCTTAACGTTAGTTTTTTTTATATAATTTCTAATGCGAAATTTGTGCACAATTTATAATGCTAAAGGTTAAACATCATAAAAAGCTAGGCTTAACGATCTCAATAAATATTGATTCGATGATGTACACTTCGCGTGATATGTGTAATTTGATTTTTTATAATATATTCTTATTAATGTGCTAATGTGTGTAATTATTTCATAATTTATAAAATATAAATGATGAAAGAGAGTAGCTATTTTATTAATATTTATGAATGAATTTAATTTAATAATTTTAGTATAAAATATATTTTTATTTTCGCATTCCATTCTTCAATAATATTTATCATACTAATAATTTCGTCATTATTTTACTTTCTTTTCACTTTCTTTGCATCCAATCAGATACAACACACTGTGGGTGTTATAAACACGATATAAAAATATAAGAAGCATTAATGTTCTTAACAATATTAAAATGTATTAATATTAGATGACCAAAAATAATTTAAGTGAAAGTCGATCGTTAAACTCACACTGTTCTGGAGCAATTAAATTTGCAAAATGTTGATCTTTCACATGGATGTCATTAAACATAATGAAAAATAAGAACAATGACAAATCAAGCTTTGTTTTATTACATACACTTAATTATTAATTAAAACATAAGATTTCATTTTTTATTCTTAATAAAAATAATTATATTAAGCTGTTAAATTTTATAATAGATTTATTACAAGCATAAGATTTGTAACTTTATTATAACCTCTGACAATCTTAAGTTTAACATATCCATCCGGTTTTTACATTACACATCCGCAACAATTACGACATTACATAAGATAAAATATACATACATATAATAAATAATCGGCGGTAACGTTGCAAAATCATTTTCTAAATTCAATTAACTCGTTTCCGGGATGTATGCTATTTTTTTTTCGCTAAAAAAATTAAGTCATTTTTTGTAAAAAATATAATACGCAACTTTATGACATATATGATTTAAAAAAATACTAATATTTTTTTAGCAAACCTACTAAAAAAAAAAACACATTTTTGTGACGTCTAGAATCAATGTGATGTATTTTACAGTGGTTTTCTGTTCTTTAGTTTAGTGACCTAGATAATAATATAATTGCTTAAAACGGAAGCAATTCAACTGGTTTCGGGAAACTCATATTAGAGTCGTCGGATCAGTTTATTTG
Organism: Plectrocnemia conspersa; assembly: GCF_051122295.1. NCBI lineage: Eukaryota > Metazoa > Arthropoda > Insecta > Trichoptera > Polycentropodidae > Plectrocnemia > Plectrocnemia conspersa. The sequence continues at coordinate 19,349,606 of NW_028277170.1, forward strand.
TTATTATATAATAATTGTCATAGTTATAATTAATGTATTACTGACGGCGGTGCCTTGCGAAGAAATCAAAGTTATCTAATTTCCAAAGAAGTAGCTCATGAAAAAGTTTGTCAAAAGCTTTTTGAAAATCTGTATGGACTACATCGACCTGGATTGAAGAGTCGCGGTATCTTGTCATTCGGTCCTGATTTGAGCTTCTCAAAACCGTACTTCATGTCTTGAATGGCAATTCAAGTATATTGTCACGCTTTGAGCATATCCCATCCTGGTCTTGTTATTCCATTGTCGGTTACCAAATGTGTACCTGTCTGTCTGTAACTATATAATTTGTCAGATTCATATATAATGTACGAACACGATTGTCGCATTCGATAGCAATACTACTTTTGTACTAAAAGGAAGTAAGCAGTTAGTTACACGTAAAAAATGAACAAGTATCACACGCGCAGAACATATTATACGTACATCACATAATTAATTATTATCAACTGACAATGGCAATAAATTTAATATTTGTATCCATTTTTCTTTTTACGATCTTAATAAATCATAAAAAATGTTATATTAACTAAGGGGTGCAATATAAATTAATTATATTAACAGGTTTTTATTTTTTAAGATGCAAGTCAAATGTATCTTAATTATTTGTATATGAAAAATGGCTTGTTTCAATGATTAGATTATATAATTTTGATTAATGTCTATTTAACTCAGATGAGGCACAAAGTTTATTTTATCTTACAAGATTGTTTATTGTTGTTATTTATAATTTCTATACAAATATTTTTCATCATTAATTAACATCAAATTTAGAATGTTTAACACTGAAATATGCATTAAATCATATTAAAATACTATTTTTAATTATTTTTTTTATTATATGTTTCAATAAAAATATATTGAAAAAAATGGTTTATAATGCTACATAAATTAATTTAAATAAAAATCATATGTAAATAATATTTCATAAATATTCATTAATACATGTGTCGTAATATAAATCAAAAATAATAAAAAAAGTAGAGATTCTCTCTAAACGTAAACGACGTCTGCAAAAAAATCCAATATGCTTTGTTATGAGAAACGCGTTTCATTTTTCCGATCAATTGATTTTTAACTATACAAATATTTGAATAATTTATAGAATATTCGTTTATATTATCTTAAATAAAATTCGAAAAAAATTGTATATTTGAGCAACACATATAGTATTTTTCTTCTAAATATACTTGAGTGACTAGTACCGCTCTATTTTTTTTTAAAATGCGAGACAATGAGACGCTCGTTTTTAAAAATCATTTGTTGAAAAAACAAAAATTTGGATAGGCGCACATTTTATTATCGTTTACCGCTTATCTAAAAAACAGGTATGCGTCGCAATTTTTGTTACGTTATAAGTTATTTGTATCTATTGTTTCAATACGCAAATATTTTATTTCAATAATTATATACAACATTCGAATAAAAGTAATAAGATAATTCTGTTTCTCACAAACTTAATTTAATCGAAAAATTAATGTGTTATTTTAACATCGTGAAATGGAAACGTGAAGAATTGAAACTTCGTAGAATTAGGTATTAGCGAAAGTGTACTTTCGGTAAAACCTTCGATGTGAACGGTTCGTTCTTTATGATTATGGATCTTGGAATACGTGCATCATATTTTCTCAAATTTCGTTACTATAAATACATGATGAATTTTTGTATTTTTCCTTTCCCTAAATTTTGCAATAAACGTGTGTGTTATTTGTTAAATTAATGAGACACTTAGTATTTGGGTTGAAATAAAATTAATTGCGTCTCATTATTTTATGTCAACAACACAAAAATTTAAATCATAGTCATAGAGTTTTATGACCGACTCTAGGAATTACGATTAGCAAACGCTTCGTTTTGACTTCTTTTAAAAAAAATAAATGCTAGGATCAATGACCTATTAATGATTATATTATTTATTTTTAACATTTTAAATGTCAGCGACTGGGTAGTGCGTCACTTGTTATTTTTTTCAGGCGTCAGTATCTTATAAATAAATATAAAAAACTTGGTTAATTGATAAATGATGCATATACAATTTAATAAATGATAATTTGTAATTAATTATTTTTATGTTTTAAGCAAATAATTTGTTTTAAAAAAATTATCAACAAGTGACTCACTAGCGTTTAAATGGTTAATTAAGGATTTTTTCGTCGGAATTTTAAGGTTTTCCGATATTTTTCATATTTAGGTTTAATATTAAATGTATATTACAAATATTTTGAAATAGTTTACAACCATTGCAAATTTAAAAACAAATTTTGGTTTTATTCCACTGAATTCACAACTGCATTAGGTAAAGGGACAGATTTTCAAAAAAAAAATTACTATATAAGTTTTATGACCGACTCTAGGAATTACGATTGGCACATGAATTTCAACTTAAACAAAAAAATATGAATGCAATGATCAATGACTAATAATTAATATAATATTTAGTCTTGATTAAAAAAATAATAATTTTGTATTCAAATGTCTTAATAAATACCTAATTGGTCTTTGCGCTTATTTATCTTTTAATTTTAACTATAATATAATATAGCCAACATACATAAATATTGTCGCAAATTGTTGTAAGTTAAATCAGTAAAAAGATTTTACTCGAACAAATATTATTTCACATGTCCAAATTTCTCGAGAAGTTTGAAGTAATTTCTCAATTTCTTGAGTAATGAGAAACAATAAACAGCGGCATTTTTGCTTAATATTCCTCATATATAACATATTATCACGGATTATATAATAGAAACATGCATTGGACAATTTTGCATTTAGAGAGAATTACCGGATAATGACGTCATATGAAATGCGTATTTTCCGACATGATTCACTTTATGCTTATGTAGTATATAATACAATATGATCCAAAAGTTTATTCTCCTTTAAGAAATTGATTAATTTATGTTGTATATTTTTATATGTAATTTTTTAATAACTCTATATGGAAAATTATGTCACGTAAATTATCCCAAAGTGCTGGCTCTTTCTATGGCATTTTATATAATACGTCGCTTCTTGAATGAAACATGACTTATGAACATACAAGGAGTGTTTTATATTACAACAAAAAATTAACGTTCTTCTTAGGAGTTGCTCAGTTAAGATGTTTTAATCTATGAATATGTATTAATATTTTAAATGCAAAGCGACTTATTGAACGTATTGTATAAACCGATCGAAATCGAATATTCGACTCACGGTTACAAAAGTAACACACTTTTACGTAACTGTTCCGATGACAACTGAGAAAAACAAGTGACGCATTGTCATCGCACTTTAATTTCCTTTCAACCGTCATATTTTTTCCTTCACTTTGGAAGAGCAAATTACACGTTAGTTGTGAGAATGGAATGGAGGCGAAATTTTCGATTGTGCAATATTATGGCAAACAATCAATGAGTGACATAATACGTATTAGTAAAAAAAATAACTATGTCATACGTTGACTATATTTATTATTTATTGACGACACAGTGCCTTTCATTATACCGAATCTATAAAGTTTTAAAATAACTATAATAACACTAAAAATAAATTATTATATAAAATCTGTTCGAAACATAAATGCGATTTTTTACATTGCTGAAATAATGCGGTTAAATAAAAACCGCAAGCAATTTATTTTTATAATACACCTCAAATCGAATTTAATTATTATAATTATAATTTTATTTACCTGTAATAAATTTATAGTAAAAACTATTGAAAATAAATTATTAGTGTACATATTTAGTACCTTAAATATATTGCCTAAATGTTGACATTCTTCATTGTTTTTCAAAACGATATTTTATCATGTCGTGATCAATTTGTTATGGACAAATTGAGTACGCATCAATATTATTTTATATACACGTGGAAATTATATAAAATGAACGAGTTTCGAAACTAGTCCATCTATATACCTGAAATGGAAAGATTAAATGGACCGGTTTCGTCGGATGGACTCATCGTAAGATTTCGCAATCTAATGTAATTTATGCTGTTATGTCAAACGACCATATTGTCCGGTTTACATTAACTTTTTCCATAAATATATGAATTATTAGTATAAAAAAAATGCAACACCAAAATAAATTTTTAATAAATTGTATTCTTACAATACAAAAAAAAATATACATAATGAAATAATACGGACCAAACCAGCTCCTCGTAGCTGACATTTAATATATCAATGTGCAATGACAGCGTTATAATGACTCAGGCATAGGCGAGTCGCTTACTGCAAAAGAGGACGCGATCGTGATTTTTCAAAGATGTTCTGGAACCCATAACTGGAATCCCTCGAAAAGGGTTTTACTTACCCTTATGAAATGCTTAGCGACATACAAGTTTCTTCAAAAACTTAGTGAATCGTATCTTTACCCTCCTAATAGAAAATCGCTGACGTACTCTTGCATCAGATAATACCATAAATTCTATTATAAAGGTATCTTAAGAACCTTCTCTGATTTTTTCAATTAAGAGAGACTATTTTATTATTTGGGGATTCCAAATTATATATTCCGATTCAAGAATGCTGCGAACTAAAAAACAATAGGGGATACGAATAACTGACGGATCGTTAAAGTAAAAAGCGTTCCTCATAACAAAGTCGAGCATTTTAGATTTTTTTTGCAGACGTCGTTAATGTGTAGAGATAACATTTACTTATTATCATGTGATTCCAAAAGCTTCAATGAATTTTTCTTATTTATTTTACAAATTTATTTAGCAAATATAGCCAATTATTTATTCGTTCATGTTTATTGATAGATTTATTGATACAAAATAAAATTCTATGAGCTGAATATGTATATTATCAGTGTCCTGACGGACCTGATATTACAAAGGAAGTTATCTTAATAATCGATTAAAAATATTCATGCAGCGATTTGATCGTTTTTTAAACTATAAGTGAGTTAATCCCGAATGAATTTTAAGGTTTGAGGACCCTAGGGGGAGTAGATTTGTAGCAAGTGAGACGCTTAGTGGAATTTAGTTAGAGCTTTATTAAATTATTTACATAAGTTGCGATGGACGATAAATGGCGTGATGTTTTTTTTGAGCGGTGGTGGAGAAGCTGGCGGCGCGATGTATGCGTTCATGATCGTATGTTGTGCGCGGGCGGCAGGCGTCAACTGGTCTCTTTGAATATCTGCCGGAGTCTGCGAGTGACTGCTTGTGATTGCCTTCTTCTGATCAGAGTCCAGGCTTAAGTATTCAGGAATGCAAAGCTTGCTAACTAATAACATTTACAGGCCAATAGCGTTTCTTTCAGCACCTGCAAAATTATTTGAATGTATAGCGATCTCGATCCACTGTCACTAATCTTATGGTTTTTACTAACTTTGTTCCAAGATCATTAGACTCTGGTGTACACGTGGACGTCATGTCATATACACAGATTTTGAAGGGACATTCGATAAACTTAATTATGCTTTACTTGTAAAAAAATTATCTAATTTCGTGCTTTCTGAAGGTCTTATAAACCTATTCTCAAATTACTTGAGCAATAGATATCAGTTCGTCAAGTATAAAAACTCTTTTTCAGAACGATATTAGTACCTCAAGGATCCAACTTAGGTCCATTGATGTCTCTATTATTCATTAATGATATAGAAATAGCAATGCATCATACAATTTTTTTATTATATGCAGATGACTTGAAAATTTTCAAAAAGCCAGTCGATTTCAGATTCCTTCAACTTGCAGGAGGATCTCAATTCTTTATGGAAGTGGGATTGCTATAACCAATTGCCTCTCTATGTAAAGAAATGTCACACAATTTTATATTCAAGGTCGCCGATGCCTGAAAAATATTTCTACCATTTCGGCGGATATATTCTATGTGTGACTTTCGAAGAACGTTGGAAATTTAGTCAGCACATTGCAGAGACTCGCATTAAAAATGCTCGGCTTAATCTACTTCAAGAATACTTTAGTATTGCGCACTCTTTATGATGCTCTAGTCCGCAGCATACTAGAAACTAGCTCTATTATTTGGATTCCAGGCGTAATAAATCAATGTAATGAATTGAAGCTGGAAAAAGTACAGCGTAAATTCCTTCGATATTTATACTTGAAGGTATACGGGTATTATCCGTTCTTGTTTCCCAGTACTTTTATTCTGGGAACGCTAGGATACGTTTCTTTGTCAACTCACAAAAGTGTTTATTTAATTAAACACTTCTGGAATTTGCTCAAAGGCATCGTAGAGCAGCTCCAAATGTGGTTATAGTTCTCGGTCGCGTCCACTGTTCTTGCTTGTAAAGTCTAGAACAAAAGCACTTGCCAACTCTTCTCTAGCAAAAACGTTTTTCGTGCACATGTGGGGTTTTTGTTTTATTCATCTGGGACAATGCATCACTGTTGAGGTGATTTGTGTCTGATCTTACTTTTATGTGTATATGTGTGTGTGTGCGTATCAAAGCAAAGTATCATTTGACTGTCAAAAAATTAAGCCAATTATATTTCGAAACAATAATTTTATTATGTGATCAGATGATTTTATTTTACGAGGAAGTAAAAAAGCCTGAATAATATGTGGCAAAATTGATCGATAAAATCAAGGTTTGATCTCATCCACCATATTCTCCAGTCCTTGCTTCTTCCGACTACCGTTTATTTTGCTCGATGTCAAAAGGAGGCTATCGGAATATTTTAAATCAAAGCTTCCAACATTTTATGCTAATGGAATTAAACAATCTTAAGAAAAAAATTATATTTTGAATCATTAAAATGGAAAAAAGTATTTTTTTTGATTTAATAAAAAAACTACCTATTATAATAAATAAATTATTATTACATACTGATTATTAATATGTTGATAGAATGTGTCTAAATGCTTTCAAAGCTGCAATCTGTATAGGGAAAGTTCAGTACGATAAAAATTAATTTCCAAATAATAGTATACACGCCTAAATTAAAAACATGTACAATTTTCTAGTTTCACTACATTATCGCGATCGTTTAACTTTAGAGTTTATAGCAATGATTTAGTGTTTTGTTAACACATGAACTTTCAAAAGAAGCATTCTCCGGATTTGGACTCGGGCTAGTGACTTGCTGTTTTATGGAAGAGTTAATTGACTATTAAACGACTACTTGCGATTCTATTGCAGCTCTTAAAATTCAACTTTAAATCATAAAATTTTGCTATTTGAAAATTTTAAATCAATATAGCTATATGCCATTTTTAAGTACAATTGCACTCTGCGGAAGTGTCCGACGATCACTTTCACCACATCTTCAATTGTGTCGAGTCGGCTACTTATGCACCTCTTGATCTAGTGTTAAAAAGTCATGACCATATACCAGTAAACTATCATCATCGGTTTACGTAACGATGCTTCGTTTTCTCCTTTTAATAGAGAAATTAATTAAAAATAAATATATAAACACACACTTTCATAAATCATGCGTACAAAAAGTTGATCGGCTATTAAAAACCGTAAGATGAAAAAACATCATCTGGGCATGATTATTGATACATGTACATATTATAAAACCATCACTGTAACAATATCGTGTCTGAAAATTGTAATTATTATTAGATTAATATAATATAAAATTTGATAACAAATATTTTATTATTTATATTCTTGAATGGTATCAACGAGTTTGTACGTACGTATGTAAAAGTGACTAGTTTTTTTGTTATGACCTGAATCGCATCATGACCACTACTACCATCGACCACTTAATTTATCAAACAGAAGTATTTAGTGAGATCATCGGTTATTTTTGTTAACTTCTCCACAGTTTGGGGAAAGCAGTTGAGCATAATAAAACTGTATTATTATATTTTAATTATTATAATATTTTTACATTATTATAAATACAAGTTATTAACAACAACTAGCCTTAAGGTACATAAAATATTTTCAAAGCACTGACCTAGAATTATTGTTTATTGTAAATGGGAAAATATTTACATAGTATTATAATGAAAATATAGTGATTTATTATTTTATTGCATATAAAATATATCTTTATAAATATTAAAAATTAAATTTAGGATAGAACCATCGCAGTAAAATTATACATTAATATATTGTAATAAATTGCTATTTCTCTATAAAGCTCACGGCTACTAAACTCGGACTCTATTATAATTTTATATTCAATCTTTAAAGTAAATCTAGATAAATATTTTGACACGACTTAAAATAATTATTGTTGCGAGGTAGCTGCTGCTTGAATGCAGATCGATATTATCAGTGTCCTGACGGACCTTATGATACGAAATGCAAATACAGTCGACCCCCCTATAGCATAGAGATTGGGACTTCATTATAGGAATACTACATTATAGGTGGGACTAGGCCATACGAAATTTGTGGTTAGGTATTTTGTGAATTTAACGAAATCAGCAAATCAAACTTTTTTTCCTATTTTTATGTATTAAGTGCCCTTGTATTTAGTTTGTAAACTAGATGTTTTTATTGACGAAGAATGTTCTAGATTTTCGAATGCCAGGGGAGTCAAACGCAACAGTTTTTTTTAATTATTGTTTTAAAACGCGCAAGCCTAAAATAAAAAAATATTTACATGGGTTTTGCATTTTAATTTTAAAATAAAAAAATAGCTAAGTTTAGAAAGATTACGTATTATTTTAAATGCAGTAAAATTTGAACGTTGGATATAAAGTGTCTTATATCAAATATATAAATATATTATATGATTCAATAATACTTTTTTAGATTCGTAATAGATATGTATTAAAATAATTTAAGCCCCCTGAAAAGTGTATACATAATGCATTAAAAAACGTGTACATTGATTTACTTGATCATATTTTTTTTCCATAGCTATACAAAAATAAATATTTTCTTACTGTATTGTGATGAATATCCCTGGAAGGTTATAGTTCGGGGGCGTTTCGCCTGTCATAAAAGGATAAATAGTAACAAAAAGTACGCTATACGGGGGAACGCTATAGGGGGGCTTACTGTTCTATATAATAATACCCCATAACAAAAGACACTACCCTTTTTAAAATAAACATAATGGTATACACAATAATACAAGTTAATATTTTTTTACATATATATCTAGTATATAATTTATCTAATACATCCAAAATAATTGTCTTTATTTAAAACAACCAAATGCCACAAAGCACTTGACAAAATCCTTGCCTCTTATTTTTTGTTTGTATTTATTTATAATAAAATCCGCCAGCATTGCACATTGATATATTTAATGTAAGCTTTGAAGAGCTGGTCTGATTTGTATAATTTTATTTAATTAAATCATGATTTTTTTCTTACCATGTATTAGTATATTATTTTTAATTTTACTTGTTTTTAATATTGTGTATTGTTATGTGCCCGTCATGATGCATTGGGTTAACCTGTTAGGACTCAATGGTCATAATTTAATTTAAATAAATTTTTGTAGTAACACAAATTATTATTTTAATTGATTATTTATAAATCAATTGGATCTAAATACAGTAAAAATGAATTCAGATTTTATTCAATTTTTTTGGTCCAATCTATTTAAAACAGTACTAAAATAAATATACATATACTATTACAGATGAATTATATTTCTTTATGAATGCAAAATATGAAAAAAAAAAAAAAATTATGTGCATTCTATGTATGGTCTAATTGCAGATGTCGAAAGCCACATCCGGATTCTTAGCGTTCGATAATAAAGTTGCTAGACTGAAAAATAATTGTGTATGAATATCTCTTGTATATTGTTTAAAAAAAAAACATTATTTTAATATGATTCATATGTTGATTTTTTATCTTTAGATAAATAAAATAACGCTTTAAAATCAAAAGCAATTAATTTTGTTTTATTAGTTTAGTTGTCATGGTGTTATGGGTTAAAAAAATTCTTATAATAAGTTCCGAAATAGAAGCTCATTACAATGTAATACGAAAAAAGTTAAATATTGGAGATTTTTTCTAAATATTATGCTGTAATCGTACGACGAGTATAAAATATGATATGAACAAACAACATAGGTGAGCAAATAATATATTGCTATACAAATATTGATAGGTGGACTACAGAAATTAATATTTTTTTATTGTTCTGTTTTGACGCAAATCTTCCTCCAAGAAAGTGTACCGATGATTTCTATTTTCTCTCTCTTTCTCTCCACATACATCTCTAAAATCTTTATCCATTTTTTATAGCACTGTTCGCCAAAGCAATTCGTCTAAATTAATGATCGAGTCGTAGAAAATGTCAGTAGAAGGTGAGAGTCGAAAATGAGTCACACCCATCGAAAAAAAATGCAAATTACGCGTGATAGATTGAGCAGTGTTTCTTATATTATAACTTATCTATTTAGAGTTCAAAGTTTTTTTTGTTTAATACAATTATAAAGAAACTGAAGCATTCATTGAGTGATTTATTTTCAATATATTAATTTTATATGTGACATACCTAATAACAATATGTGTTTAAATTATAAGGTGGAACTTATTGTGCCAATAAATATTAAAATAATTTGCAATAGGCAATCAAACCATTCTTTTCTTTAGAGAAATTTCTTGTCTTCGAGAATCACGATCGCGACCTCTTTTAATGCTTGTTAGACGTGTGACTGTCGCTATCCGGCTCCCTAATACACATTGATTTATTTAAGAAAGAGTAATATTAACGTAGTTTTAATTGTATACAATTTTATGTATGATATATAACACATTTTAAAGTGATATTCATCATTCATATGTATACGAAATATATATATACATACATGCGATGAGCACAGCGCATTATTAATATCAACAACGAGGAGCTGGTCCGTTCGAATCAATTAATTTTAATATTTTGCGATATTTTCTCTTTCTTACCATATATTTTTTCTTGATAATGATATATTGTGTTGTTGATTTTTTATTATATGTTTTACTACAAATATTAATTATAATTCAAATCTCTTAATAACTATTTAAGACTTTTTTAACATTGAAAATACTATAATATTATTTTTATTTTTATTAAATATTGCGAAAAAATTGGTTATAAATGCAAAAACTATACTACAATAGCAAAATTTATCACTTAAATATATTTTTAATTTAATAAATTTAGAGCGTAAAATGTATAAAATAATAAAATATCCATTGAACTTTTATATATATTTTACAAAACATTATTATTTATTATTGTAATATATTGCAATAATTAGCTTTTATTAATCAATTTGTATATCAGGCTCGTACGGTGAGATACATTCCCTTTCGTTCGCTCGCGTGTTAAGTAACAAGAGTGAAGGAGAGATAAGAGCGTGCGGACCGCATCTCATCGTACGCGCCTGATGCCACATAGCAAAATATGTGATTTTTGTTTTACAGATTCAATATTAATTACCAGTAAAATTTATCATTATTTTTTTTTTTTGTATTAAAATAACATTATAACAAAAACTATGGCAAAAAAAATTAACTTACTCTAAAAAATCATTGAAAAGAAACAAGAATATTAAATATACATATAAATTAGTCCATTAATTATGGTGATTTTATATTTGTATATATACATTACATACAGGCTTGGCCATAAAAATGTTTAAAGTTTATTTTTAATATTTAGTAGGCCCACCCTTAGCTTTAATTACAGCTGCAACCTTTTTTGGCATACTGTCAACTAATGACTTGTGGGTGAAAGGAGACAATTTTTTTCATTCCATCTGCAATTTAGCAGTATAATTTTAGGTTTACAATTATGCTGGGCATCTTTACTTTTAATTTTGTCCATAAATGCTCTATAAATTTAGGTCTGGTAAGCATATAAATATTTTTTTAATTCAAAATATTTAAATTATACGAGTTCAAGGTGAGGTATGTTTGAATCTGTAATGTAAGTTTTTCTCTAGACACGTGTTGATTATCCGGCAGTCGCTAAAAGGCTGAGAGAGTACGTAAACTGCGTCGCGTCGTTTAGCACTCTATCTGGCGCCTATTGGGACTATTTTTTCGATTTGCTATTCGACCCTACTGCCGTCACAAAAAAATATTATTTTTTCCGCTCTTTTACTGATACTTGAATTATGTATGTAGAAAGAGCTTTATATTTTATATCAAATAAATAACTCCAAAAAAGTTTATCCCGGCCCCCGATCTATGCACCACTGATCTAGAACACAAAATTCAAATTGAAATGTTGCAAAAATATTCAATTTAAATATCAAGTACATAAAAAAAAGTATAAAAATAAATAATGTATAGCAACTTTAATTGCTTCATAGATTGATTATGAAAAAAATAAGTTTGCTCTGCTATATTTTTTTTTATAAAATAGTCGATTTAATATTTTACATACAATAAAAAAATATATAAAATCATTTGCACTCAATGTAATGAGCTATTTTAAAGTTTTAAATTGCGTTTATTATAATATAACAACCCAAACCTGATTTATTTATATCATATTTTGTATATAGTTTCTTGATTAAAAATCATTATATTATACCATAATATTCTATATCAAAAAAATAGGTAGAATAGCTGTGTTTATGTTATGTTCATGAAGGGAAATCGACTATTATCCACATTTCGCATCTTTGCCGACCCCCTGATCCTACGCGTCGATACCTACTATAATCGACTCATTGTGTGGTAATTATTATCAGTTATAGTGCTTCCTAGATACAGAATTCCATGTGTGCCATACAGGTTTACAACGACAGTATACTCTTTTGTCGAAACCACTTTCCCTATCATCCGTTCACCCAAAGTATCCATGGATAGTAAATACAGTATTTATTCATTTAAAAATGCTTATAAAATAGTAGCTATCGATCAATATTTTTTATGGTGCTCGTTGAAATGTTTTATTGCGTCATTTGTGTCGATCGTGTTTGTGTACTATGGCAATTATTTATCACAAGCTTCACTACCAAATATTTTTGTAGAAGATGGCTTTTAATGCAGACCGCAGATCACGTCTGCTCGTGGGATCAATGTAGCAAATTGTGGAGAAAGTAATTGCGGTATGACCGATAAAGGCCAACTATGCAATGACATCCTGTGGTAAGTGCAGTATTTACTTTCGGTGATGTCACACGTTTGTCTATTGATTTTTAGTTTCATTAAAAACAACATAAAATATAATAGTACAATTTAGTTATACTCCCGAGTCAACTAGAACAGTCAATAAATCAAGAAGGAGTAAAGTATTGATCTCCTCCCTTTTTCCCGATTATGTAGGATTGTAATGGAGAAATATAAATTTGAGCAATTCTGAACTTATCTTAGGTAACAAATTAATTATTATCTCTTAATAATATTTTATTTCTTGAAGTACAAATGTATGCTTCATTTTTACTGTTTAAAAATTTACAATATATATATAAATGGGTCATTCATAAACACTCAGAATTTTCACTTTTACAATACGCGCTCTGAAAGTCTGTTTAAGAAAACATGTAGTATGCGAAGACAAAATAAAGCACGTTTCTATTATTTCTCAAAAGCTTGTTGAGGCAGAGTTGCGCAACCGTCGGTCAGTCAATTATATTACAGTTTTTTCTACATCTCTCCCTCTCTCTCTCTCTCTCTCTTTCCCGACATATTATTTGTAACACCACTCCGCAGTCCAATTCTCGTCACGTTTTTCAACCAAAAAAGTGACGATAACACCTCATAAGTTTAATTATTGCGATCTCTATGTAGTTTCGGACTCGTTATGAGAAATTGAAGTTATGCAAAACGGAAAAATACAATAAGTCGCACGGTGCCATAACGAGAGCATTAAAACGGTATTGTGTGTGTATGTCTCTCTGTCTGTAGTATTAAATGTTCACAGTCGCTCAAATAAGAGCACATTAGACATTTTTTCGCTTTACCCAATTTCGGTCATATCGTATAATCGTATGTAAGCATTGAAAAAAAATTCGTTTACGCCATGTCTAAATAACATATTTTTTATTACCTTGCTTAATCTAATTCTATCAACCTACATAAAGAAAATAGGTCCTTAATTTTAAATCAACATAAAAATCTTGTTACATATTATACAATACTAATGCGAATTTTTTTTGTATTTATTAGTGGATAGATCGTTATTTCCATGGATATGCAATGTAAAATATACAGGCCTTCTTGAGACTCGAGTTAGCTCTTGTTGACTAGTGGTGATGGCTGGGATGTAACAAAATATGGCAAATGACATGGAAATGCGTACGTGCTTGTACGTTTCACTGGTTTTTTGAGTATGGAAGAAGATCAAAAAATGTGTTTTTTTCAATACGCATAAACAGTAACATTATTTTTGCATTAAATAGTAATATGAGTTCCGCCAAATTAACGTCGAATCTTTTGTTTATTATTCCCTATTATTACAACAAAAAATATACATACCTTAAAAACTTTTTTTTTAAATTAACTTGTATGTATATATAAATCATTCTCGTTGCAATAGTCCCCATGTTTTCTCTGAAGATCAAGTTAAACTCTTCATATCTTGATCTTCTTAGCTGTCAATTTGACGGTGTTTTTCGAATAGTCCTAATCCGCCCAAATTGACGATCAGCACGTGCGCTAATATAACGTGTGTGTGATAAATAAATTAACTATACCAATTATTTTACACGTTTATAAACGATGCATTTCAATAGTTTTGAAAGTTATTTCACGCAAAGCATTATGATATGCTAATTTATTTATTATGATAAACTATGTATTTGTTAATATATTTGTGTGTGTGTAAAAGTGTGTGATCTTTGACATTGATTCGACTGCAGTCGTAACGTCTGTTTTGTGACATAAAAATATTCATATATGCATATTTGGATCTGATTCAAACATAATGTAAAAAATCATCTAAATATTATTCTAAAATATTCTAAAGTATCCAAAGTGATATTTTATGAATGTCATCGACCGAATAGTTATGAATGAATTAGGTAATATTTATTACTATGTAATAACTTTGATCAACGAAAATAAATACAGGTTTGTTTTAAAATACGGAAAAATTATTAAGTACATTATTATTTGTCTAATGAGAAGCACTAAATAATTCCCACTTATTTGAAATCAATGAGAATGATCGGTGAAGGACATTGTGATCTTTTATTTAAGAAGCAAATCCGCCCAAATAGGCGATTAGCACGTGCGCTTGCAAAACAGTTACAAAACAGAAGTTTGCTAGGGCCGATTATTTTTATCTTGAAATGAACGATGTTCCAAAAATAAAAAATATACGTTTTTTGATGGATGTTGAGGATACAGCTATTTTAAAAGTGCTTAAAATCTTAACCCTTTAAACGCCAGCGACTTTTTAGTGAGTCACTTGTTACTTCACTTCACGCGCCACTTTCTAAAAATAAATATAAAATACTCTGCTGACTGATAAATTAAACTAGTATAATAATCTTTATTAATTTTAAAAAAAAACGTAAATAATTCGTTAATTTGTTTAAAAAAATAAGCAGCAAGTGACTCACTGAAGGAAAATTAAAATCAACTAAATTAAAACAGAATTAATTATTTTCACAAAACATAGGTAAAATCTGCCACTACCTCTCTAAAATGAATAGGACGATAACGTAAATTAGAAAATAATTGTTAAGCACCCGAAATTTAAGCTTAAATTTAATAAACATATTTTGTAACTATGCTCTAATAAGGTTGCCGCTATTGCGGCCTTTAGACAGATATTCAATATAAAGAGCACGCTAACTATAAAACGTTTATTTTAACTTTTGCCTGCAGTGTGGAGTAACATCAGTAATACTATTTTTTATAAATTCCAAAAAAGTTATTTAAAATAAAGCTCTACAAATATTATATGAAACACCTTCAAATATTTAAGCTACAAAATATTACAAAAATATTTGCTAAACCATCTTAATCCAGTAATTTCGTGTATCGGTGAATACGATAAGAACAACCTTAAATTTAAATATAAACATAAAATGCCAAAGCACATATTGCTTTAGAAGCTAAAGACAACATATCAATGGTTTCAGATTTTCAGTGAAATATTGTTTTTTTCCTATACTTTTATTTTTCTTCAGCTTAAGTTATAAGTAGTTTTTTAGTTTTTCTCCTTAAATTATAGTCACAAACGTTTCATTTTATACTTTAATTTTTATCAAATTGTAACTAATAAAAATATATATCTTTGTTGCCATTTAGACTCCAATCTAAATATGTACATACCGAATATTTGTCTAACGTAAAGTATTTATTCACATTTTTACTGAAATATATTAAAAAAAATAATTCTAAGAATACCAAAAATTAAAAATTAATTCGCGTTGAAAGGGTTAAGATACATTATTTTTTTATATATCATATAAAAAGCAACGAAAATGACTAGGACCATATTATAAAATATTAGCTATTTTATGATACATTAACACACTATTTATATAATAAAATTTGAATATATATTTATGTTAAAATACATATTAATTTGTGTCACACATTAACATATGCGAAATATATATATTTATTCATAATAAACACAATGACTCAATGATTCGTAACCCATGAGAATTTTTTCAACTTATTATATTTTATGTCATTGAATAACTTTCGACACAATACATTATTTAATCGATAATAAACGCATAATATGAATAAACATGTCGTGTGAATTTTGAGCGTGCATATGTTAATGGGCGAAAAAGGCGTTTTTGTGAATAGCCGTCAAACAGATCGTCAACCTTTTTTTATTATTCATAAATAAAAATTGTGTGTATGTGTCTCTGAATGAGATTATCAAGATTCAAAAGCCGAATGTTTTCAAATCACAAGCCTGTAAAAACGTGCTCCATCAACTTTCACCTCTCTCAAAAGTTTGGCATCACTGTTTATGGATAGACACACACGCTCCTTTTGTGCAACTTGATCGTACAGTAGACTTAAGTTATACATATATGTGTGTAAAAAAAGTAAAAACATGCATCTACATCTCAATCGCAAATATATATATATATATATATAAAAATAAATCTAATTTGTTGCAAATTTTCATACTTAATTAAATGCATATACATGTATTTAATTATCATAACAATATTGAGAATCTTTGTATTAGTACTAAAAATTATATAGATGGTTCTAAGAATACCATAAATTTCTCTGTAATATGTATGCGAGAGGTGATCATTAAGCAAAAATGATTCTGCAATTTGTGCATTTTTTAAATAAAACAGTATACAAAGGTTTCGAAAGTTTATGAGCGCTAGACATGATGACATGTTAGTTTGTTAATAGCAATAAAAATGCAAATTTTACATTCAATAATAATGTTGTATATTGCTACAGAGTGAGTCACAATTTGTTTTAAAAATACTTTTTGCATACTGAATATTTACAGATTTCAGTGTAAAATAAACTGATTTGAAATGTTTGCGTTGAGGCATCGATGATGCTCGATTTCGTTATGCGGAGCGCTTGTCACATGTCTGACGCTTCATAGCGTCTTCGAATATGACCCACCGACATCCTTGCTTTTATAAAAATAAGGATCATATCCTGTAGCACTTTTTAATATTGATAAGGGACGGTGTCGACAATCTGACGATCCCCTTATTCTTGTCAAAAGCGCTAGAGAAAGTTATCTTTACATGAGCTTTCCAGACATAAAGATGTTTTTGATGATAGCTACGAGGATCTGGAACAATTTATGTGGAATGTTGCTTATCTCATTTATGTGTGCGATACTTTTTATTAATAATAATTTAACAAAACATATCATTAGTATTTTTAATAAAATTAAATGTGTCATAGTGTGTGAATATATATTTAAGCTTATGCTATAAAGCGCATCATGACATATTAGGTAAACCTGACAAATCATATAACTAAAAAAATAAAAATACTAATAATAGTAACAATATGAGAGGTTCAACCACTTGCAAAATTAACGGTGTAATCCAAAAGTTTTTTTCTTTTAATAGCTCTAAAATATGATTTTATACTCTCTTTGCTCAGTAAATTATGATATAAAAAATATTTTTGAATTACATATTTATAAACTAGGCGTTGTTCTTCCGCCGCGTTGCCAAACCAAGTCCGTTCCCGCCCTAGTGAATGACCTCCATGGTTGCCAACTTAAAACGGTCCCCACACAAAAAAAATATTTTTATTTTGATTCTTAATAATAATAAGTATTTAATTTTATTAATATAAAAGGTTGAGGAAGTATGTTTTGTCACACAAACACGTACATATGTTAATGGAAAATGTAAATTTGACAATAAAGACCGGTCGTCGACATATGACATATGTCCGCTAATGAATTATGCATACGCACCCAAACTGAACTATGTCAAAAATACACCTAAATCAGTTGCAATGTCAAGGTCGTCGATGCACTTAAAAATATAAAGACATACATGTATTTAAAAATTAAATAAAGTTTTACTTTTTTCTTTGTTTAACTGTCAGTTAAGACCTCAGTTAAGTGATTGATTCGGGCTACGCAACATTTGAACTGAAGAAAAAATAATAACATATATAGAAAAGTCATAAATTAAGAAACGAGGACACGCAGATTTATCAAAACGAGGACACTTTTTTTAAAAGTAGAAAAATATATTTAAGCGATAGAGATGAATGCTTTAATTTGCATATTTTTTGTAACGTAAATTTAAAGGAAACTTATTTTACGGCAGAAAGCTAATTATTGTGATAGTGTTTTTCGCGTATTAAAAAATCGCTTTACTATTTAAAAAATAATAAATATTTTGATGAGCTTTCTATATTGTATTTTTATGAACAATTTAGGAATTTTGTCAAACCAGGAAAAGTTTTCCCTTGCAACTTTATTTGTTTTTATTGTCTTGAAAGTAAATGCATTATGTATCACTTATTAATACAACAATAAAATACGCTTTACATCATTTTCAAACGAGAGAAAGTAGCTTTGTAGATGTATTGAAAAATAAATTTCACACCTTTCAATCTTGCTTAAATATATGTATACATTTTGCATGTTTAAATCGTATATGTGTAGACTAAAGTTGGTCACGAAATACCGTCACCGGAATGATTGTAATTTATTATGCTATTGTAATAATTTAACGGCAGACATAAATAATTAAGTGCATATTAATATAATGAGTATCATATACTTTGATTCTAAAAGCGTATGAGAACATAATAACCAGATTTCAATTAGACCGAAAAAGGTGACGAAGCTGAGAAAGTCTTTCAGTAATAACACTATGCGGTGGCAAGTGTTGCAACAACGGAAGTGGTCGGTAATTCCCACGAAGTATTTTATGAACAGCATGATGCTATGGTTCGATGGTATGGTCAAGAATATAATTCTGTACAATTTATAGTTTTTTTTTTTAAATATGTCATTTCAGTAAAATCATATCGGAATACATTTTCAACGGTAGATATATATTTTTAACAGTAAAAATATAATTTATCTTGCGGGTGCTAGTAAAATTATATGATTTTAACTTTTCTATATGTAGTAATATACATATATATATACATACTTACATTATTTATTTATATCCCATGTATAAATGCTACTGGGAATGTGTATTTTTTGATAAAGTTAAATTTTCATTAGTAAAGTCCAAATACATTTTCACCGGTAGATATACATTTCTACAAACAAAAATATATTTTAACTTATAGGCGCTAATATGCTGCTCTAAAACTATGAATATGAATTTAACAGTTGCGAAACGTCCATTTACTGTTCAAACCCAACCCTAACCTAATGAAAGTTCTAAAAGTATATATAGTTTTAAAGCTTTCATTAGTTCAAGTCCAAAATACAAACTAAGCCAACTCATCTCTCAGGGGTCTGCATTTCGATATTACAATATGTTTTAAAAATATGATAGCTATCCTTACCGATATTAATATGTTACTTATCAAAGTATTTTCAAGCCGAATTTTGATCAATAGGAGAGCACAAAAACAATTATCCCTTCTCAGAAGTCAAAAATCCACGCCAAAAGCAATAAAATCGTGGCGGTGCCGTCGCAGTGGGAACGCTCGGTAACGAGCGTTCCCACTGCGACGGCGCCGCCACGATTTTATTGCTTTTGGCGTGGATTTTTGACTTCTGAGAAGGGATAATTGTTTTTTGCGCTCTCCTATTGGGCAAAATTCGGTTTAGATGCACTTTCTTCGATTCTCTAATAACTGACATTTTCATGTAAAATGCACCACTACACTAACTTTTGTGTGCTCTTTCATATGAACATACTTTCATTGCTTACAATAGTGTTTCTTCTCGAGAAATTTTCCGATTTCTCAATAATTTTAGTAGAACATACTTTCATTTCCATTAAACTGCTATACACATTACTTAAAAATCATATTTATTTTATTTTTTATAGCATTTAAGTATATGATGACTTTAAATAAAAATCATGTTAACTGAGATTTTAATCAGAGTTATTATATTCATAAGAGTAACTTTTATGTGCTCTTTAATGTGACTTGAAAATCATATTTATTTTATTTTTGTATTCCATTGAAATATATAATAACTTCAAGTAAGAAACATATTAACTGATATTCTTATCAGAAATGAGTTATAATATCCACCAATATAAATTTTATCTTATTTTTCATATGAACATACTTTCATTGCTATAAAAGTGCATACACATTAATATGATGATGTGATTAATTTTTTTTTTCTATTGCATTTAAATATATGATGACTTCAAGATTATGTGCTTTTTCATATGAACATATGTACTTTCATTACTTAAAAACTGCTAACTGCATTACAATGATGATGTTACAATAAAATCATTTTCTTTGGCATTTAAATATATGATAACTGATATTTTTATGGATACTGATTCAACTAGACTAAATTTTGCGTGCTTTTTTATATGAACATACTATAAAACTACTATATGCATTACAATATTAGTGAGATATAATAACCATATTAATTTTATTATTCTATAACATTTAAATATATGATAACTTCAAGGAAAATAAATTTGTTAATTAATAATTTGATTGAACATGAGTTATAATATTCACAAGACTAACTTAAATGTGCTCTTTTATATACATTATAGAACTGCTATACATTTACAATAATGATTTGACTTAATTTTCCGTGGCGCAGTTCTGTTTTATTTTGTATAAATTTCATTGAAATAGTCATCTCTTGTGTCATTGTAATTCTGTTAATTTTCCCATACGTGTGACACATGCCGGCCGCCACAATCAATAGTATTATATTTGCGTGAGATAAAAGCATTCGAAATCAAAAGTGAAGACATGTACATATTTTTTATAAATTTCTTAAAAACATATTAAATAAACGAAAATAAATGACGACACTTTAAAATGTGGGTCAACAAACTATGTAAAGTATCGAGCAAATATAAATATAAGTAAGTATTTATAGAAAATTATTTTAGCTCCACTTGTTAGATAAGAGCAGTTTTAATTTATCATAATGAATTGAAAAGCTGATTGACTTTTTATATTAGACTAATTTAAATACAAGTTCTACTATTTATATATTCAGTGTATTTTTATAGTATTTTTTATATGTATATATTATATTATACATATACAATAACGTCGTGTTTTAAACGCTACTTTTATTACAATATCATTATGTTTATAATATTTAATTTAATATAGGTAAAATCGTTGTAAAATAATATTTTTTTATCATAAATACAATGCATTTTATAGATGACATTTTTTTATTGTACCTTCTTTAATTTCAAGTACAAAATGTTATAAATGTGATTTTCATTTTTAGATTTTCTTTTAATTTATTATTTAAATAATTTTAAAAGTGCGTTTATTTCACATCATCACAGCAACACATCATTCATTGTGACATTCGCTGATAACATGTAGAAAACGTAACCCGTAACTATTCAATCCTTTAGCTTCTTTGCCAACAAATTGGCTTACATAAGCTGTGACAGCATTCTGTAGTGACTGGTAAGTCACAACTAAAGACCGACCGGTTTAAATTATTAGTATTATATATGGTATGAATTACTGTATACCGCAATAGGAATTGCCCTGACTTGACCGTTAGAACTGTGGTTGTCACTGCGAATCTTCACTTTCAACGCTCATTAAAGTCGTGAATGATGAATTTGCATTTATACGCGTATAGACGTATATACAGGATGGTTAAAATATGCGTTCATAATATTTTTATGAAGCTCGCGTGTCGTTGATCATGTACTTTTGGAGGTTTCGTTGAGGGTTTCAGAACATAAAATAATTGTTATTGTTACAAGCTGATCAGTGTCCTGACGGACCGTATGGTAGGGAATGAACCTTTAGAAGTCAAAAGACAAGTATGTCATTCCCAAAATGGTTTTACAATTGCAGTCTATGCATCAATGTCATGCGAAATATAATTTCTATTTTGTGAAGCCTTTTTGAATGATTTTATGATACAATTTCCAGTATTTTATATTATATTATTATCAATTTATTTATCCAAATAGTGCAAAAATTAATTATTTGTCTGTAAAATATTATTAATACATATTAATTTATTAATAAAAATAATGGCAATTAAACATTAATTACTTTCATAATCGTTAATTTTTTTGAATTTTATTAAATATGCATAGGTGTGCGTCGAAAATTTTTGTAAATTTTGTGTTATGCTTTTGTATTTGTTGATTCAAGACGCATAGATTTTATTTTTTTCTGAGAATTTTGATCATAGTACCGAAATTCGCAAAATTTATTCGGCCCATATTTAATTATCGTTTAACGCTTATCTCAAAAACAGGTGTGCGTCGCAAATTTTATTTTTTAAATAAATTTTATTTTTTAAATCTATGCATCTTGAAACAACAAATACAAAAAAATTAACATAAACTGCGCAAAATTTGCGAACCGATTCATAAATTTGGCCGGGTATTCAAATGCCCTGACTTTTAGAAGAAAATAATATTGCATGCAGCTTCATCAGTAAATTGAATCTTAAAGTAGATCATCTCATTGTCTATGATTAGATGGTCTATCTAAATAAAATGAATCTATCAATTGCTTTCAACTGTCATTTTTCTGGAACAAAACAGAATTTAATCAGCAAATTGATTATGATGTAGTTTGATGTATTATATTAGGAATAAAAAAACAATAGAGAGAATTTTGTATAACTGCTTCTATCGCCATATATGATAAAATAACAATGTGCAAATAATTTGGCTAACCCAAGAACGAGTACCTGGGCTCGAAACAATAGGATAATAACTCACGCACAGTAATATACTGGAAAATACATCTTTCAACTAATGAAAGTTTAAATTTTAAATTATAGAATAAATGTATCTTTTCGCATATATTCACTGGGGTAACGTACTCCACATTAAATTAGAACTAGAGGAACTTTGTTCCCACGCCACTATATCACTTCGTGTGAAGTCTTCATGTGCTTAATAGTGATTGGCATTTAGTTTGCTAGATATATGTACATAGGTAAATAACAACTGCAGCCTTTTATTGAATGTGATACTGTACATTACAAAACGAAAAATAAATGCATTCAAGTTTATAAAGAACAGAATTTTGGACTGGAGCGTCATTTCAGATTTTTACAGGGGGAGGTGGCAAAAGCTGGTTAGTCAGTGATTATTTTTTTTAATATTTCGATTTCATTAAAAAAATTCTGGGCGAATCCAAAAAGGGGGGGGCAAATGTCCTTACCACCCCCCCCCCTTACATTTCAAACAGAGTTTCAGAGTAATTTTAGAACAACATTTAAATTAAATTTAAAAAAAAAAACATTTTGAACTGTAACATCATTTCAGATTATTACAAGGGGGGGGGGGGCAAAAGTTAGTCAATCATTAAGATTCATAGTATTTCATTAAAATACATGCATTTTTCTGATCAAATTCAAAAGAGGGGCAATGCCCATACCTGCCCCCCCCCCACCCTCAAATAAGGTCCTTGTCTTGTCTTGTGAATTTTGACCAATAGGAAAGCGCAAAAAACATTTCTCAGAAGTCGAAAATCCATGTCAAAAGCAATAAAATCGTGCCGTCATTATACGACTTTTATAATAATGTTACAAATTAAATGAAGAACATATAAACCGAATTTTGACCAATAGTAGAGCGCAAAAAACAATTATCCCTTCTCAGAAGTCAAAAATCCACGTCAAAAGCAATAAAATCGTGGCGGCGCCGTCGCAGTGGGAACGCTCGTTACCGAGCGTTCCCACTGCGACGGCACCGCCACGATTTTATTGCTTTTGACGTGAATTTTTGACTTCTGAGAAGTGATAATTGTTTTTGCGCACTCCTATTGACCAAAATTCGGTTTGAAAATACTTTCATAAGTCCTCTTTGAATGTCAGAAGTCAGTAGTAATATCGGTAAGGATAGCTATCATATTTTTGAAACATGTGATATCGAAATGCAGATAAACTATGGATCAATATTTGAGATGCGACTGTCTGTACTTCTTTTTCCGCTTATTTCCCCCTGAGAGTTGAGTTTGAAAATTTGTATTTTGGACTTGAAAGTGTTCTAAAATTGTAATTAGTTTTAAAACTTACATTAGGTCAAGTTGGTTTTGATTAATTCGTGTAGGCTAGGTTTGGGTTTGAACAGCAAATTTTCGTTTCGCAACTGTCAAATTGCGTTTCATATACATTTAAGAGCAGCATAAAATCTCATCAGTTAAATTATATTATCGCTAGTATAAATATGTATCTACTGGTAAAAATGTATTTGAAATTATAACTACACTGAAAAAAACAAACATTTATAGATAACATGCAAATTAATAACATTAAGTATGTATATGTATGGAAAAGTATAAATCATATAATTTTACTGAAATTAAAACTATTTATAAAAAAAATTAAATTAAAAATAACATATCCTCTATAAATCATTAGCTTAATAATCTAGATTTAGATAATAATTTTGCGGACTAAGGTTAGTACTTAATATTATAAATTAATAATTTTCTACGTATATATAATAAATAAAGAACTTGGTAAATTATTTTTTCTTATATATATTTTTACTGCTGAAAATATATATCTACCAGTGAAAATGTATTCCCATATGATTTCACTGAAATAACATATTTAAAAAAATATTTTCGGTACTGTTTTTTAAGATTTTCTTTGAGGGATAACCCTAGAATTTCTGGTTTGGAATCAGGAAGAGGATGTCAAATGTTGGCCAGTCAGTGACATTTTTCTGACAAAATTCAAGAGGTGCATATCACGTCCCTGATTTTGGACCCTATTATAAATGTGCTCACCCCTATTGACTCGAAAACATTTTATTCCTCGTTGAAAGTAATTTTAATAATTAATGCTGGATAGTAAAAATGTTTGACGCAAATTTGACCAAAAATATTGGCCTGAATAGTTCAGTTGAAATTTGGAGATATTGAATTTAGGAACATATCAATCAGACTACCATAAGCGAAAGATGAAAGATTCAAGGAGTTTGCGAATACATTCTCGAAATGACATCTTAAAAAAATATCGCGTTTCATATAAGTTTCTTCAAGTGAATGTGAATGCAGTTTTTTGCAAATGAATATAATTATTACCTCAATAAGAGCTTCGTTCAAGAGCAATACACTTTCAGCACTTTTGTTCATCAAACTCGTCGGAGCACCTTTGCCACTTTTCGATCTATCAAAATACGTTGATCTGTGGTTTCTCAGATTTAATTCGGCTATAGACAGCAACACTAAAAATTTGAATTGAGACGATTTGTCAATGACTTTGGAAATCACTATAATTTTGTATTCAAATAAATGTTGTTTAACTTTAGATTTGCCATGTCATTGTAAAGAAAAAATATGATTTTATTTTTTTACGCGCTTCGTGGTAAATTTAATTTAAATAATATAATTTTCTTTAGTAAAAATCTTGACAAAAAATTAGTTCCGTAACATTTTTTTAAAAAAAAAGTCCTGCTCAGAACTCATCAACAAGATCTTATCTTACAGTTTGTTTTCTTGAGCAAAATAAATTTAAATAATAAATATTATAAGCAGCTGTTCTCTACTTATTCGAAGCTATTTTTCCTCACGTATAAATTATAGTATAAGTATTCACAATAACGATGTTTACGGCACGCATTGAAACGGGACCGAAAAGTGGCTCAAGCGCCAAATTTTTTGATTTGTGTTGCCGGGGCCAAGAGTTCGAATCGCGTTATGTGAACGGCAAAAAACGAGCATTTTATATTATTTATGAAAATGATCACTCCAGTTTTCAAATATGATCATGAAACAACGTGAACTTGAAAAATCCAGTTCCGACACCTATTGACCCGCAAATCCGGTTCAGAACTAGTTGCATAGTTGTACAATATATTTAAGTACATAAGTATTATAATATATATTGATGCAATGAAACATAACGCACATATAACTGCCATAAATTATTGATCAATAAAACCGAAATATCTTACCATAAATCGCAAAAATATAAAACAATAGCTTTAATTACAAACGTAATAGCAATGTATTTGATAATGTAGTGAGTTTCATCATGTTTTTCGTCACAGATTTCAATATAACATTTCACGCATTTTATATGGAAGTTAGTGAATGGTTGTACACTGACTGTTTGATATAATAATCAAAGTTTAAAATATAAAAATGGCTTTGCAATATTTAAGATCGGTGGAAATATTGATATAAATCATACTCAAAGTGAAATTGCATTTGTTGATTTAATCGAAAGGTCATTACATATTTTTCAATAAATAAACATCACAATCGCGAAAATGAGTTATGAATGCCAAATTTTCGTGTCAAACATATTTTTTTATATATATGTATGTACATATACAATGTGACCTAACACTTGAAACCCAAACACACTTTAAATATTTGTAGCTGTGAAAGCAAAAGTTGAATTGAATTCAAAATGACTACTGTTGGCATTAAGCTTGAAAATGTCTAATATTTGTGACGTTCAGAGTCAATAACTGAAATATATTTTGATTAGAGATTTTGCGTCATATATATTAAAATTAAATTATTATAAAAAAATATCAAATTGCTACTTCTTTGAATTTTTTTCAAAGTCGTAAAATTAGCAGGGGGTAACGCTTTTTTGTACTATATCGTATAATTTACAGTTATTATTATTTAATGCTGACTACTTGCACTGAAAGTCAAAATAAGCATTTACAATTGTATATCAAAATGAATTTTATTTTTTGTCCAATGAACCAGAGGCTATATTGCATTCACATTGGTCGATTTTTGAGCTTAAAACCCTAAGTTTAGAGTCTGTTTTTAAGAAAAGTCTGAAAAAAAATACAAATTTTCAGCCTTTTTGATGGATTTTTGAACTCAAAAATCTAAATTATGGGCTTGTTTTAAATAAAAATTAAAAAAAAATTTTCACAATTCAATTCATTTTTTATATAACTTAAATTTAGGGTTTGCTTTAAAGAAAAATAATAATAAAAAAACAAATAAATTTACAAGTCACAAATTTTCAGCTATTTTGATAGATTTTTGAGATCAAAACCTTTAATTTAAGGTCTGTTCAGAATACAAATCGGTAAAAATAAAATTCAAGTATGCTACTTTTTAGCCTTTTGATGGATTTTTAAGCGCAAAAACTTAAATTTCGGGTCTGTTTTGAAAAAAAGCCTAGAAAAAGCGTTATAAATTTACAAATATCCAGCCTTTTTAGTGAATTTTTGAGCTCAAAAACCTGCTTTTTTGAATAAAAAACAAGAAAAGGGAAAATTTTACACGTCCACTCATTTTTACATAACTTCGAATAAATCGAAAAAAAATACAAGTATATAAATTTTCGGTATTCTTGGTTAATTTTAAAGCCCAAAACTTAAAGTTAAGGTCTGTTTCAATGAAAAATCAGAATAAATACAAGTATACAAATTTTCAGCATTCTTAGTAGATTTTTAAGCACAAAAACCTAAATTTAGGGTATGTTTTTTAAAAAAATCAGAAAAATTCACAAAATCAAGTAAATAAATTTCCTGCTTTTTAATAGATTTTTGAGCTCAAACCCTTTAATTAAAGGCTTGTTCAGAATAAAATTCAGAATAAAGTCACAAGTATACAAGCTTTCAGATTTTTGGTAGATTTTTAAGCTCAAAATTAAGGATTTGTTTTGAATAAAAATCAAAAAAAGGGAATTTTTCACAAGTACACTCGTTTTTTACATAACTTTAATTTAGGGTTTGTGTAAAAAAATATAAATAAAAATATAAATACAAGGATACAACATTATCAGTATTCTTAGACAATTTTTAAATACAAAAACCTAAATTTAGGGTATGTTTTTAAAAATAAATCAGGAAAAAAACAAATAAATTAACAAGTTACAAATTTTTAGCTTTTTAATAAATTTTTGAGCTCAAAACTCTTAATTTAAGGTCTGTTCAGAATACAAATCGGTAAAAAAATCAAATATACAAATTTACAGCTTTTTGGTGAATTTTTGATTTCAAAAACTTAAATTAAGGGCTTGAATAAAACTAAAAAGGGGTGAATTTTAGTGGCAACCCTTTTTTTACATAACTTAAATTTAGGATTTATTTATAAAAAAAAATCGAAAAAAAAATTAACATATCTACAAATTTTCAGAACTTTTAATAGATTTTTGAACTCAAAATTATTTATTCAATGCCTGACAAAATAACAAGTGTACGAAATTTAAGACTTATATGTGAATTATTAAACTAACAAAAACATAAATTTTGAGCCTCTTTTGAAGAAATATTAAAAGTATACACATTTTTAGCTTTTTTGCTGGATTTTTTAAGCACAAAAACCTAAATTAAGGGCCTGTTTTGATTAAATATCAAAAAACGAAAATATTACAAGCCCACTCTTTTTCACATAACTAAAAAAATTTGTGATGGTTTTAAAGAAAAAATTAGCCTTTTTCTTAGCCTTAGCCTTTTTGGTGGATTTTTAAGTTAAAAAACCAAAATTAAAAGAAAAATAAAAAAATGGAAAAATTCACAAGTCCACTAAATTTTTACATTACTTAAATTCAGTGCTTTTTTTAAAGAAAAATCAGATTAAAAAAAAAACAAATAAATTCACAAGTCCAGCAAATTTCAACCTTTTAATGGATTTTTGGGCTCAATACATTTAATTTAAAGCCTGTTTAGAAAATAATAAAAGTATATAAAATTTAAGTTTTTTTGTTGGATTTTTAAACTCAAAACCCATTATTTAGGGCCTGTGGATTTTTGTAATAATTATGGTAGAATTATCATCGGTCGGTACGTTTTTTGCGTACGCTTTTAATTGAGTTTCAGTATTTTTGTTAATCGGTTAAATACTGTTTATTTTCACATTGTTCATTATCGTTCCATGATAATATTATTGACTAAAAGTAACGCATTTTAAAAACATGTAAAAACATACCTAAATAATACTTGAGTAATACATATTCTTGAATTATATTATTTTGTCAATGTTTATTTATTTTTTTCACTTTTACAGTAACAATAAATAAAAAATAAAATCAATGGATTAAATTTTACGTATGTACTTCAGTTAAAATTTAAATTACACTAAAATAATATATTTTAATCACAATTATTCTTTTTCTTGAAATTATACAAGTATTAATAATTCGTATTATCGATATAATAAAAATTGTTAGGTAAATATTTTCATAGTAACCATAACAATTGAGTTTTATAAACAAAAGCTGTTATTATATAAATTCAAAATCTGTTAATAAAAAATCATATACGAATCTGATTCCATTCACGCGAATGTTGAACGATAGAGAGAGAAATATAAATAATTTAAAACTAGGGCCTCTTCGTGTCAACGGAAGTCACCACGATAATTAAAACAGCAAAAAAGAAAGGTAGCTACAGAATGAGATGGAAGCAGGCGATTCTGCAGACTGGAAAAGTGTCGCTGATTTTTTCTACGAAAAATTACAGTGAATTCTATAGTAATATTTGTTTAAATATATTATTTATATTATACATATTACAATTTAATTTAATTATATTATATAGACAGAAATCGAATCATGGACCGATTTTCCTGTTTTCACACTAATATATTATTATATTTGGTAAGTGTATTTTTTAATCAAACGATTTATCTATTATCTTAAAATATTGCATGTTTTACGAAATCGCCTGTGGCAATTTATTTTCTCAAATATGATTTATTGCATTAATTGCGTCGCGATTGTTACACAGATCTTTTTGATGTGCTAAATTAATTGATCAAATTTTGCCTCCCATAATTATTCACAAAGTTTTACACTATTGTCCTCGACCTTCTTTTCATCTAATTCTCATAGAATATGGTACAGTTATTTCTTTCTATTATTAAAATTAAATAATGGTAACAACGCCTTACTAAGATTCTTTAAGGAAAATCATTCCAATAATATTCACATAATTTATTCCGTCGTCATTTTGGCACAAAATAAGTTGCACTATAAATTTTGATTTGGAAAGTATAACAAGTCTGTTTAATATAGTATTGTATATATTTTTAACATTGTTGGAAAGCAGCACTTGTTATTAATCTGGAGATCTGTTTGCAAACGATGCATTTCAAAAGCTTTTGAAAGTTATTTCACGCAAAGCATGATGATATGCTAATTTCTTTATTACGAGAAAATATGTCCTTGAGTATTTGTTAAGAAATTTAAGCAAAAAATACAAGTCAGAGAAAGGTGCGTGACCTTTGGCATTGATTTGATTGCAATCGTGACTAAAGAAAAACGTCCGTTTTGTGACATTCTAAAAATATTCATATATGCATATATTTACAACAAATTCGGATCTGATTTTAACATAATGTAAAAAATCATCTAAATATTATTCTAAAATATTCAAAAGTATCTAAAACGAATTTTATTAATATAAAACGCCAATATATCATCGACCGAATAGTTATTAATGAATTAGGTAATATTTGTTATTATGTAATAACTTTGATCAATGAAAACAAATAATTTTACAATTACAGTACAAGAAAGATCTGTTAAAAAAATTAAGAATCAAATCCGCCCAAATTCGCATTTAGCACGTGCGCTGGCATAACATCGGCGTGAAAAATAAATTTGTTCTGCAAACCGCAAGTAACTATAATAAATATTTTTATTATGATTTTAACAAAATATAATCTCACGTAAAAAATACATAAAATGTGTCAATAAAATCGTTTTTATATACAAAATAATATATTTTTTTATTTTTAACAAAAGCCATTTTAGAACTAGATTGTATATTAATTTTTTTTAATGTTTCATTTTAATTTATTTTATAGAATATTAGCTAAGATATTTAAAATGGTCTTGAATAAATTGTCATTAATAAATAAGTAAAAAATATATACTTTTTAACGATTTTATTGTAGCAGCTACACAGTTGAGAGTGATGCAACACGGTGACGCCCTCTTTCTTCGCGTGAAATTCGAACGTCCGAAATAAATCACTTATTTTTTATCTATATTATTTATTGATCTACCGCAAATTATCATTAGATTAGTAATGAAATCGTTTACCGATAAATAAAACTATTTCTTAAAGCTTATTATTTATTTACATCCGATTTATAAATGTTACTGTGAAGTTATATTTTCACTAGTGAAGTCCAAATATATTTTCACCAGTAGATATATATTTCTATTAGCGAAAATATAATTTAACTGATAGGTGCTAATATGCTGCTCTAAAATGTCTATGAAGTTAAATTTGACAGTTGCGAAACGTCCATTTGCTGTTAACCCACACCTGACCTAATAAAAGTTCTCAAACTAATTATAGTTATAGAACTTTTTAAAAAAAAAAAATTATAGAGAACATTTGCCCCCCCCTCTCCTTGAATTGGTCCAGAAAAATGCATATTATTAACTTAAATACTATGAATGTAGTAGAAATATTTTTTTATAAATTCTCGAATTTTTTTTAAATTCTCACAGAGAATATAAATAAGCAAAAATATTTTTTTAAATAAGTCATTTCAGTGAAATCATATTAGAATATATTTTCACTATTGAAAATATATTTTTACCAGTGAATATATAGGTGTTAAAAATGTAAAATTATATGATTTTAATTTTTCCATATGTAATATATACATTTAAATACTTATCATTATTTATTTACATCCGATGTATAAATGTTACAGTGAATGTGTATTTTTCTGTGAAGTTAAATTTTCACTAGTGAAGTACAAATAAATTTTCACTAGTAAATATATATTTTTATAAGCGAAAATATAATTTAAATGTCTATGAAACTCAATTTGAGAGTTGTAATTTAGATTTCTAGTATAAGAAGACTTATCAAAGTATTTTCAGACCAAATTTTGGTCAATAGGAGAGCGCTAAAACAATTATCATTTTGATTTTTGCGTTCTCCTATTAGTCAAAATTGGGTTTAGATGTGCCTTATTCTTTTCTCACTCGTAATATTGTCATAAAAGTGTTACTATAAACGCTTGACCTGGACTGGAAATTCACTATATGGCAACACTGAGCAGCAAAAAACATACAGATGAATATTATGAATAATATTTTTTAATGCCTAATTAAAATATTTGGCATAAAATATGATTTTAGAAAATATGTCGCAACGGTGGCTTATTCTTATATTAATTTGCAGCATTATTATTATTTATAATTATTAAGAAATTACATTACGATGTTAAAAAATATACAAAATGGCATTTTTGTCATGAGGCCCGGAATCATGGTTTTTCCAGAGTTATTACAGCATGTTGATAAAAATGTGACAGTATTTTATTAGGTGTAATGATTTATATTTTAAAATAAAATATAACTCATCTCCGCGTCTATATGGTACTACTCGAAGTTCGCGTATCGAAAGATCGCTTTTCATTTGCCGCTATTTCTTTGTTCGAGGGTAGTCCGCGAGTTTTACGTTGTTTCCGAATCGCTCTTCGATCCCGTAACGGTCCGGTTACGTCACCGTCGTCGGTGGGTGGCATCTTGGCACCGGTATCGGTTGTGTCGGGTCAGCGGCTACGTTCCACCGAAATATACCTCATATTCTACTTTCACCGTTCCCGCGCGTCTCTCGGATGCGCCGGCGAACTTTCACTTGACCGCTTGAACTCAGCCCCAGACTCCGCAGCAAGGACGCAAGCGACTATTACAATTGTTGGAGGGGTACGCCGAGATGGCTACATAAGCAGACCTCGCCACCAACAACGGCATCAATCCATCTTGCTCAGCCGAGCCGAGCGAACCACAAAAACCCAGCATCCGATCGAGACGAAACGCAACCATGAAGATCTTCGTGGTAAGAGACCAGTGACCGCCGTGTGACCAGTGATAGTGCTTATCAGTGATATATCGACGCTCACAACAAAACATTTATTTCACTTGAAGCGTCATCTTCAATTTCTCCCCATTAAATCTTCGCTATAACAAATTATAGCCATCTGTGTTATCATATATCAATTTAATCAAATCCGTTTTTAATTTTAATCCATCAATATTATATGACTTTTCACACTGACTTAAAAAATATATTTTCATGATATTCAATTTTAGACAGATTCATTTCAATTTCATAATCGTGTTACATGCTAGCTTTTCAGTCCCCTATCAAACATTTAAGTGTGTCATCTTGATTCACCAGGTTTTAGCGGTCGTGGCTTTGGCACATGCTAGGCCCGAGGCCGGATACAGTTATAACCAGCCTAGGCCTTCCGGTAGCTACGGAGCCCCTAGCGGCGGATCATCGCACGGAGGAGGATTCGGAGGAGGCGGATCCCACGGAGGCGGATTCGGCGGAGGCATCGGAGGTGGCATCGGCGGCGGAATCGGCGGAGGATTCGGACACGGCGGCGGAATCGGCGGAGGCATCGGAGGAGGACATGGAGGTAGCATCGGCGGAGGACACGGCGGCGGCAGTGGATTCGGCGGTGGATTCGGAGGCGGATTTGGTGGCGGAAGCGGCGGCGGATTCGGCGGCGGCAGCGGTGGCGGATTCGGCGGTGGATTCGGCGGCTTCCAAGCTCCGATCGTACAGAAGCACATCTACGTCCATGTTCCGCCACCAGAACCGGAAGAGCACCACGTGAGACCACTCGCCACCGCAGGACCCCCTCAGAAGCACTATAAGATCATCTTCATCAAGGCTCCGTCTCCACCCGCGCCAACCCAACCGATCATTCCTCTCCAAGCCCAAAACGAAGAGAAGACTTTGGTCTACGTCTTGGTCAAGAAACCCGACGAACAGCCAGAGATCTCCATCCCGACCATTGCTCCCACCCAACCTTCGAAACCCGAAGTTTACTTCATCAGATACAAGACCCAGAAGGAGAGCGGCGGAATCGGCGGAGGCATCGGCGGAGGCATCGGCGGAGGCATCGGCGGCGGAATCGGAGGAGGAATCGGCGGTGGAATCGGCGGTGGAATCGGCGGCGGAATCGGAGGATCCCTCGGAGACAGCGGCCACGGAATCGGCGGAGGACACGGAGGTGGAATCGGCGGAGGACACGGGGGCGGAATCGGCGGTGGACACGGAGGCGGAATTGGCGGCGGAATCGGCGGAGGAATCGGAGGAGGTATCGGCGGAGGACACGGAGGAATCGGTAGCTCCGGACCTTCGGGACCTTCGTCACAATACGGCCCACCCGGACAATCGGGGCCATACTAGAACAAAAAATACCAACAAATTACGGGTAACTTTCCCTTGGACGGCAGTCCTGGGGATCGTTTCTTTATTGGCGACGCCCGGACCAACAGGGCCGCATTCGAAATATGATACGACAAAAAAAGTATCGCACTTGTACATATCACTTTCACCCAGTGTGCATATATTATTATTATTAATTAATTATTATTATTTTTATATTGATTAGTGTTAATACTATTACTTTTTAATTTGCAAGAAAACGGTGGCAATAAAATGCATTTCGTAAAGTTTAAACATTTTATTTTATTTTATTTTTACATGATGCGTAAAGGCGATTTTGTTGCTATATATGATGTGTGTATATTTGCTATTGCGATTTTGCTATTTAATTTCTAATGCATTTTTTCATGTCATGTTCTTTAAAACAGTATAGCAACCAATTTGCCTTATCGCTCAAACAATACCTCTCCAAATATATATATATATATATATATATATATATATATATATATATATATATATATATATATATATATATATATATATATATATATATATATATATATATATATATATATATATATATATATATATATATATATATATATATATATATATATATATATACATATATATAATTATTTCGTTCAAACTGTTCGATATTTCGGCACATTTACCATGGTAGCTGAATTTCAATAACTTTGCTTGTCACGAAATTCAGCAAAGTTATTGAAATTTCGTGACCATGGCAGAACTATCCCTGCCGAAATATCGAATATATCTCAAAGAACCGTCCTCACTACAATATCGAATAATTAGATTTGCAAGGTGGGAGAGCTTGTATTGCGCTTTTTATTGCTTTCATCTCTTTTGTCGATGATCTTGGACATAGTTCAGCTTTTATCTCGGCCGCCGCAGATTTTTTAGGTTCGCGATTATATACATATATATTATGAAAAGCAAACAAATAGTTTTCTTCGCATTAGTGATCATGTAGATTCCATCACTGGCGAAATATTAAACAATAAATCGCAATCGCGATGAAACAAGCTTTTCAAAAAATATATGCATAAATATAATCAGTTATTGTATATGCGGAAAGAAAGTTTCCGAATTGTTCGCGTCGAAAAAAAGGCAATTCATCATCTCGGACGCGCGTTGCACGAGTGCAAACGCCCGGGGCGCCGAGCGTAGAGGGGTGGCGTTTTTGTTTCGATGTGTGTGTATTTTTTTCTCCACACAACCGATTGCCGTTAATTGTCCTGTGCGCGTGTGAGAGAGGTCACAGTGAAAGTAATTCGTACTCACACGCTCGAGATAAACATCTGTTCGTTCGTCGTCAATTCGATAAAAGAGACGATGAGAATCGAAAAATCGTTACATCCGCACACACACACTTGCGGAGGATCGTTATTATCAAAATCGGAAGAAGAAAGTTTTCGGATGGTTCCGTGACGGCTCGGCAATTACTCGGATGCAAAAAGTTCAAGACGATCACGATTGTGAGCGCACGAGAAACACTATTGCCGATGAAGAGGCAGATATGTGCGCGTGTGAGTATGTGTGAGTGAGCTACCGTGCAGTGACAGTGAACGCGAAAGAACCTCATATGACAATTCGAGTGTATCAGCTTCCAGTTGCCATCTTATATTGCTTATTCTTTTACGGGCCGATCTGATTCTGTGCATAGCTATGAAGTAAAAAAATATTTTATTGATGGTTCTAAGCTAACTTTAATTAATAATTATTTTTTACTCATAAATGTCTACATATAAATATTTGTGCCAAAATATTAAACATCAAGATTTTAACGCAATAATATTTTGTTCAAATTTAATTATGTATTAAGAATAAATATAGAGGGCTATTTAATTATTCTACTTTTAAGTACTAACTGACTTTATAGATAGAACAATGCTAGCAATATATATAAAAAAATCAACAAGCAATAAAAAATATATGTAGACATCTATAAACATAAAATAATTGATTATTGCATATATCTTAGTTTAAAACCAATCATAAAATTTAATCTTTTTCTACTACTTGTTTGTATATATGTAGGGCATTCGAACCGGGTAGAATCGAAACAGGGTACCCGGGTACCCGTCATGTTTTTCGTGGAACCGAAAACCGGGTAATTTTCGACGGGTATCCGGTTGATTTCATTTAAATATTTTTTTCCATAATTTCAAATTAAATGGAAGAGCTGAATCGGCGTTCTTAAGCGACTAACGACTAGCGACTAACAAAAAAAGGGATAGCACTTAACCTAACCTAACCTACCGATGGAATGTAAAAATATTTCGATTGTGTAAAGTATTAATAATAACATAATATTTTGATTTTATTTCAATACCCTATTTTTTGTTAAATTATAATAATTATTAAAATAAAATTAAATATAAAATAAAATATATCACGTCATATTTAATCAAAGATTCAAATATAATAAAAATTGTACTCTTAACGGCTTACAAAAGTAGTTCATTTAATAGCTTACAAAATACCCAGAACCCGGAACCGAACCGGGTACCCGGTTCTTCCTCGCAAAATTCCCGTAGAACCGGGTAACGAATTAGGCCGGGTATTTGGATGCCCTAGTATATATGTACATCGACCGTCGAGTTTTTAAATTTCCATCATGCCTGTGAGATCGCAATTAGTGATTTTAATTATATATGCGAACGATCATCACAGATTAGATTTTCATAGATTTTCCTAGTCTCACTAGATTTTCCTAGATGTCTCGTAACGAATAATAAAAATAAAATCGATTCAAATCGTGCATACATATGTATGTATATTGATTGTACTAATAGTCCTTAATTATTAAAATATGTGTCACTGATGACAAACAGTTTATTTCTAGTGTCTCACTAGATATATATATATATATATATATATATATATATATATATATATATATATATATATATATATATATATATATATATATATATATATATATATATATATATATATATATATATATATATATATATATATATATATATATATATATATATATATATATATATATATATATATATATATATATATATATATATATATATATATATATATATATATATATATATATATATATATATATATATATATATATATATATATATATATATATATATATATATATATATTAAATATACATTATAAATATTATTTAAAAATAATCTGAGCATATAGTTCACCTAATAACTTTTATTTTCTGTTGTAATCTGACAAGTGTATTATTAACCACCATACTAAAAGTCTGGAAATCAGTGAAAAAATACAATAAGCGTTCCCATTGCGACGGCGCCGACACGATTTTATTGCTTTTGGCGTAAATTTTCGACTTCTGAGAAGTGATAACTATTTTTGCGTCCTCCTATTGACCAAAATTTGGTTTACATATACTTTTATCAGCACTCTTATATCTATTATATTTTTTAAAACATAGTATAATATCAAAGTGCAGACAAACTATTGCGCAAATGCCAAATGCGACATCTGTCTGTAGTTTTTCTTTTGCTTATTTTCCCCTGAGAGAAGTATTTTTGATCTGACCTAATGAAAGTTCTAAAACTATAATTAGTTTTAAAACTATTTTTAGGTTAAGTTTGAATTTGAGCAAAAAATGGACGATTCACAACTGTAAAATAGAGTTTCATAGACATTTTAGAACAGCGTATAATTTTACTAGCGTAATCAGTTAAATTATATTTTCGCTTGTAGAAATATATATCTACTGGTGAAAATGTATTTGGACTTCACTAGTGAAAATATGACTTCACTGAAGAATACACATTCACTATAACATTTATACACCGCATGTAAATAAATAATGTATTTAAATGTATATATTATTTATTTTACCTTTTTAATACCTGCTAAGTAAAGTATTTAACCTTTGAAAATTTATTCTGATACTGAAATTTTTTATTTTAAAAAATATTTTTGTTTATTTAGATTTTTTTTTTGAGAACTTAAAA
Source organism: Plectrocnemia conspersa (assembly GCF_051122295.1). Classification (NCBI taxonomy): domain Eukaryota; kingdom Metazoa; phylum Arthropoda; class Insecta; order Trichoptera; family Polycentropodidae; genus Plectrocnemia; species Plectrocnemia conspersa. The sequence continues at coordinate 19,388,165 of NW_028277170.1, forward strand.
ACTCCGAGAATTTTTTATTTAGAATCAGGGACGTTATTTCACCTTTTTTTTAATGTTACTACTACATTACGATTCATAGTATGTAATTAAATGACATGCATTTTTCTGGACAAATTCAACGGGAGGCAAAAGTTCCCATCTGCCTCTCCCCCTGCCACCCTAAATGACGACTCTGCTTTTTTTACTTACGGCCTTCGAACGCATTCATTAATCCCTATACGAAGTTTGCCGCTAATACTTTGACCTACGCATACCACCGGTTTGGAGTCACTGAAGTAGGTCATTGTTATTGATATGATGCATGAGAAACTGGAATCAAAACATCTAATGATGTAAATCTGTATTTATATCTACATGTTTTCGCTGTCAACAGTGTCAAAGTTGAACGGTCGTGCGAATATCGCCCGTGAATCGACTATTAAGTGTTAAAAATAAAGATGCTATTATAGAGGTCCCAAAGTTTGATATTTTTGTTTTAAAAATAAGTAAAAATATTTTGTCATCATTATATCATAATCTGATTCGTTTTTATTTTTTTAAATATGTATATTTGGTAATTCTAAACACAATTTTTTTTTTATTTAATTGGTACGCAATCTACAGTTTGATGTTTACTGATTTTTAAATAAAAAAAAATTATAAAACTGTATTTTAAATAATTAAAAAGTTATGATGGTTTTAAAAACTAAGTTTATTTTATAATTTTCGTAAATAACCCCGGCCGCATGGTTGCATAATTAGGAATAATAATATTGATGACGAAAAAAGCTAACCGTTTGAGAAACCGAAGTTGTTTAACTTCCGGAAATTTGGTATGGAATACATCAACCTGAGTTTTAGAATCAAGGAATTTTGTCACCGCCTTCGAAAGGCACCAGGGAACGACGCGGACGAAGCGAATAGTGTATCAAAAAAGTTTTTGCTACACTAATTTTTACCCTTTTTGTGGATCGGGGTGACTTTCGTACATCTACACAAATCAGGAAACGATTAAATTTTAAGGGACAAATTGAAAATTAATCGAAGATTAATCTGTCAGCCCTTCAATATATAGTCAGAAAAGTATGTATTTGGATCCTATGAACTACACGATTTGAACTTCTCTAAGCCATACTTTATGTATAAAATGTAAATTTAATTTATAAATACAAAGAAGGATGTGGATTAAGAAGAAGTGTTGCGGAACGTGTAATTGTGATCAGGGCAGGCTGCATAAGAGGTCAGTAGTGTAAGTAAAGTAGCATTGGTATATGATATTTTATGCCCTTCTTGCGAAGCCCAGAATTCTATTAGCCCTACTTATGATATTTCTTATTGATCTTTATCAAATGGATATTAAATTAAAAAAGTCCATTAATAAAAAGGCGGATTATTTAATAATAATAAAAAATATTAAAAAGGCAAATAAATATAATACAACACAAGGTTTAAGATCTCACATAAATTATTTTAATTATCCTCATAAATGTGACAATGTTGACAAGCCTATTAATTTATTTTATTTGACCAACAATATAAAGAGGACTATTAAATGAAATTAATATGTTATGAATGAATAGTTATGGTTGTTCAGATTTATATTATCTATATATTCTATGATTTATATTATTTGAATGGATTAAGATCAATATCTATGTATTGTACACAAATAATGTAAGAAATTGTATCTATCTCAGAACAACAGGATCATTTGGGAAACGTTGGTCCAATGGATAAAGCTGCTTTGGTTGGACGCATTTAACGGAGCATTCGATTTGGTTTATTCTTTATTTCAAGTAGGCAGCATGCCGATTATGGGATGTTCGTTTCGCGATGACGCACTCTTTCCAATTTCAACTTTCATTTCTCATGTCTGTGCCCGGCCGTTCTCTTCATCTTCAATTCTTGCCTAATTGAATACGAAAATTCGATTCTTGCAACTTTAATTTGAAAGTCGAGTAAAATACCGCACAAGTTTTCCGTGAGCAATGGAAAGGATCTCATCTTCTGTTACGATTGCGCTGCATTTTTTAATACTAATATACTTTTCTTAAACGCATATAATACTTTTTAAAAGATTTGTATTGTTTTTTAAGATCAATGAATGGTTCATTTAATAGCTAAGTATATCGATTTAGTACAATTCAAATTTAGGAATTTGTATTAACATTATTATTTGTAACGAATTACATAAATATTCAAAAGATTTAATTTTTCTGTAGGTACTTTGCTCTTTCCCAATCTCGATCGTGTGGCCAATGCGATTCTTCGGGATGGAAACAGATTACATTATTGTCTGTTGCTTACCTTATAAAGACGCAATAGTAACGTCTCAAACTAATAACTTTGAGGTTGCGGGTTCGAGCCACGGCACTTGAATTTATATTTATAAAAAATACTCCATTACAAAAAAAAACATCTATTGCTTGTTAATACTTACTTATAGGTATTCATTATACTGATTGACTTACTCAATTGGTACAGATTGTTGGAACGCATTATGCTTACGCCTGTCAGGTTACAACGAAAGATTTGCTTTAAAATAAAAAATAAAAATGCCTTTTACGTAACAATAATAATTTAAACAGATGGAGATTCAGCAATGCTGTCATTCGGGTATCCATTCCAATGACCGTTCGGATTATTAGTATCGGCATCATTAATGACCGTCATTTATATTTGTATTTATATTGGCGGTGCCTTTCTTTATTTAGTTTACTTTGAACTGTGTATTTGCTAGTGGTCCTAATCCGCCAAAATAAGTGATTAACGCGTGCCTGTATAATGTATAATTAAGGCGCGACATTATTCTACAAGTCGCAAATAACTATTAGAATGTGTTGTATTATGCTTTTAACAAGTAATTGCGACGAAATTCAGTCTCATTTTCAAAAAAAGAGAAAACGAAATGATCGTCCTAAATGAAGTTCCTGACTGAAGTAATTCGGTAAAGATTAATTAATTTGAAGGAAGACTAACGTCCCTTCCAATCCTTGATCCTCTGACAATATATATGATTTAGGGCGGAACCAGACTTTTTATTATTGTCCAATACAGATATTATCAGGCTTTTGTATAATGACGTAAAGTAGATTCGAAATCAATACAATTGGCAACAATTGGTATTGTTAAGCAGAAATAAATTACACCGATCCTTGTTTCTTTATAACGTATTTGTTTATAATTTTGACGCAACGATTATGGGTGGTCGCGACAGTATTGATATTTACTACATTTATATTTGTTTAATAAGCAGAAGGGTTTTACAACAATTTTGTAACTTTTCGCTGGAAATAAAAATATTAATAGAAAGATGAATATTTTTTCAAAAATAAACGGAAGGCTTATCATTTTTTCAGATAATTGCACAATTATCTGATTTAAATATGAAAGATTTTGTTATTGTTTGTTGCCAGATGACAGTTTTAGATAGATTGAGAATGAGTTTATTTTTAAATCTCGGCTAAGCTTGTTAACCAGCTAGATCCTCAAGCTTCATTTTAAAATAGCAACTATTTAAAAACATGTTAGAAAAAAAATAAAAAGGTAAAAAAGTTTTCAAATAAAAATGAAAATAATATAATTTAAATATTAAAAAAATGTACTTTTTTTACATTTTTTGTATTTGACATATCGATGGCTTAATTTGTAAATTTTCTAATACCATTTTTGGGTAAAATGACTTAACAATGAAATATTGTACCTTTAATCGAAATACACATGCTCAAAAATTTGCTATCTTCAATTAATCACTACAAATTGAGATATTGTTTTATTTTATATATTGACATGAAGCTTGTCTTAAATATAAATGTTGTGTGTATTTCGGTTAAGTTTGTTAACCAGCCTGATTCGCCATCTTGTTTAAAAATAGCGATTAATTAAAAAAAAATATTTGTAGCTCCATTAAAAATAATCCTAGAAAAAAACAGAGCAAAAATATTTATTAATTAAAATAAAAAAATGATTGAAGCAAATACAAAGCCATCTCTGGAAGAGTGATAAAAATTTTAAGTATAAGATTTAAATTAGGTTTTATTTTCGTCGTAACGCTCTCATAGTAACTACATGCATTGGTGTTTCCACGAGTGAAAACACTTCAGGAGACTAAAAGAATTTTTATTTTTTTCATAGTGAAAATTACTTTGTAAAACAAAATCTTAGATAGGTTTAATAATATAAATTAAAATAATTAAAAAAAAAACATTTTTAAATTTAGACCTTGTAAACATCTTGGGTAGCTATACATATTATTTTTAAATGGCTACTATTAAAAATCTTCAACTCTGTTACCAATCCCATAAAAAAGGAAATACTTTTTATAATAGAAATTTAAAGAAAAAATAGAAGAAAAATATTTTTTGATCATACTATGAACATGTGTATTTGAGATGATTTATTTGATCACGATAGTCGATTTAATTGAATTCTATATCACTGTTAAACTTATAAATATCTCCTTAAGTGTGGCTAATAAAAAAACGTAATTTCATTAAAAAGTGGATATTCGTTATGTCACTGTCAAAACTAAAAAAGAAGAGACTAGTGCATTTTGAATGTCGTGCTTTTAAAATATAGTAGAGATGAGTAAATAGATTTAAACGCCAATAACATATAACTTATTGACGGGCAATCTGTCACTCTATTAAGGCCATAACAAACGCAACATCGGCCAGGATAATAACAAATCGAAATTCGGCCAGCTTTTTAAATATATATATGTTTTTAATTAAATCAATTATTATAAAACTAAAAAAAATTAAAAAATGCCATTTGGTATTTTAATAATAAGGTACGAAATTTTTTAAATAATGGTTTAATTTTTTGTATTGCCAGTGAAATATTAATTAATAATATAAATATATAAGCAAGTATATTTAAAATCTATCAATGTGTAGTTGTAAATGCATCAGGAAGTGTGTAAAAAGTTAATAAAATACATGTTTTAGTCGACTTTATTTCAGAAAATTAATAAGTATCGACAACAAATTAAATGATCAGTAATTAAATCAACTCTATGGCAGAATAAAAATCAAACCTTGTCAACATTTTATTAACAACCTAGTTCTAATTATATTTTTCAGGGTCAGGGTTAAAATAAAAATAGCATACGGTTAGAATAATAATAACGGACTCAAGCACCCGCCCTCTTTAGCAGAAGGCAGGAAACGGTGAGGCGGATGCCCCAGAAATATTACGACGATAGTTCTAGCGACTCTTTGAGCACTATCTTACGACTCCTTTTATTTGCTTAATTACTCCGTGTTGAACCCGACAATTAGCATTAGTTAATTTGTTGTTCCTAACAGAACGATCATGTAAATTTAAAAAATATAAATGGCCAATAAATTATCTATTTTAGAAATATCTTATAAATTATTTCGTTAGCACCAAAACGATTGGACAGCAGGCGTTTGTCATAACCTGAACACCTACAACTAACTCTCAATGAAACTTTTTTAATTATATGTAAGACGCCAAAGTATTTAAAAAGGCAAACGAAGCGGGAATAACGACAGAGCGGCGGCGAGCACGCTTGGCTTGTTGTGTTGGCATCTGACAATATTGCGAACTCAACCAAACAAGTTGACCCTAAAACACCTTGATAATGCTAATGAACTACCGACATGCAAATGACTGATCAACGAATTGTATATATCAAATAATTGTATAATAACACTATTGCTAATATAAGATCCATCAGTGGCAACTCATGTACACAAATCAGGTTCAATTTCGTCAATTGTTCCTCGCAAAGCTGCCTTTATTTAACCACTCAACTGTCAATAGTTATACTTTCACCAGTGTATACAAGTGAAATGGTGTTTTCGTCTATAATAATGTACATCCACTGGCAAAAGTGTTTTAGGAATATAAATTCCCTAAAATGCCAGTGAAAATATACTTTCACCGCTAGTATGAAACCACTGTAACATAGATATATGTATCTACCAAATAATTGCGCTCTTTTTTACACAAAATTGTTCGATTATTGTATAAATTTTCAATAGTGAATTTGTATAATATTCAAATATGCTTACAATAACAGATCAATGAAGAAGAATAGATCATTTATCTTATCGACAGCCAAGTAAGACAATATCGTAGTTCAATAGTGTATATAAATAGTTTAAATATTATCTATGTTTCCTTAGCACGAAAAGGATTAACCCTATTCACGCTACAAATAAATAAATTAATTAATCACTAATGTGAGAAGGTTAAGAGTTAAAGAGACAGATTTATATAGAATTTTGGAGCACTTATTTTATTTTAAGCGCTTGCGAATTATATTTACAGATATATTTTCACTAAATTGAAGTTGATTACCTAGTCAATTATTATTATCTAAAATAAGTTTTTTATGTAGTTTATAAGTTTACACATTTTTAGATATTTGTTTTAATAATATTATTCAACACAGAAATTGATAAAATATTAGCCGTGCTTAGTATATATTAGTATAAAATTATCAAATCTTACTATTTTATGTTTAATTTTTCAGATCTGAATCAACGCAGACCAAAAATGGATATATTGAGACATATGATATTAAAATCTCAATCATTGCATGAAAAAAATCCATTCTTCTCCGTCCAGCTTATACAAACAAATTCATATCACTATCCTGAAGATGTTGTCATCCAGATAGGATATCCAAAACTGGGTCTACCTTCACGCTACTACCAAAATGATACGAAACACAATATGGTTTGTTGATATATGTATATATTTATGTTTATGTGTACAGCATTTGCGATTTACACTAATTATAACAAATAAACACATGCTGCTTTAGCGTAAACATATTTTGCTTGCATTATAGAAGAAGAAATATTATTTTTCATTTTGTTCAGGTTGTGCTTGCATATAAGTCTTTATTAACAGACTCATTGAAGACAACGGGGAAATCAGACATAAAGAGCACATCCATTGCCAATAATTTTTACAACTTTGAAAAACGACTAGCTGGAATTATTCGTGAAAATGACTTCAAAACAGGAAAAAATGAATATACAACAATAAAAGAGTTGAAGACACGCATGCCTAATGTATGTATTAATTATAAACTAAACCATCTAGAATCATTATCAAACACGTCGCATTTACTTTGAATACAATATATAAACAAGCATTAAATAAATAACTTTTTATGATATTGTTAAAAATATTTCATAAAAAATTATTAATATGAACATTTTTATTTAAGTTTTAGTTGATGTTAACCTATGTATTATATATGTATTAAAATCATATAAGCTTTATTAATAACAAAAGCAAAATAGATAGCAATCAATGTCATCATGTTATCATCAAACGCTGAAGTATAGCTGATTTTATTTGTCTATGTTTAATTTTCAGCTTTACACAGTTTAAAATAAGTTCAAAGAAACAAAAATATTAAATTTATTTGATAATAAAAAGTATTATAGATGCCCTTTTACTATACTTTTCTACTTACACAGTAAATAAATTATTTAAAACAGACATGTTTGATATCGACCCTAGAAGGCATACATATTTATATTGTTAACTATTATGTTATGAATTACAGTTCCCAATTGAAGAAGTAATATTTAACTTCTTCACGGATTCTGTAATACAACCGAGAACACAAATATTGGTACAATCGTATGCTTACTTTACTAGTTTATCACAGCTTGTTTTCAACACTAGGGATGAGTAAGTATTCATGACAATCATACATTTGTTATTAAGAATTAATATTTGTAAACTTATATAAAATATATTTTTCATGTCAACTAAATACAGCATTTAAAATGCAAGTACATTAACCTTACCATAAGCATATAACAGTACGGTAACAATACATCAGGCTGGTCATACGTAATGATCCATATTGTAGAATATTGTTTCATATTTTTCTTTTGTCTGCAATATTAAAGAATAGATTGCTAATAAGTATAACCGGTTCGTTTCATACTTGTTTTTGAAATGCACCTTAAGTAGGAATGTGAGCAATATAAATTAGTGTAGCATCTTTATAGAGGATAAACCACATTTTAAACTAACCGTAGAATTTAACTTTGACGTTGATATAGTAAATGCATAACCATAACCAGAACTAGCTAAAGGACTTAATTTATCTCATGAATCAGTTTTTCGATAAATTCAGAATTTAAGAACACTTCCTTATTACCTTTTCATCCACTGAGGATTGTAAATTGAATAACAATGGACAAACAGAACCGTACATACAAAGAAAAAGCTGCGCCCTGGTCATAGTATAAATTTGTCCCCACCCCTCTCTCCCTATATGATAAAAAAACTACTACTCTATATGATAAAAAAAAATATATTTATGTAATTAAATAATAGGGAGCCGATTTCTCTAATCTAGCTAAAGCAGAGACCCTCTTTTTACGACTTCAGGAAAATTTTAATACAGTATCTTGATTTTGGGTTCACCAGAAACCGTAAATTCCCTCTTCTCTACAAAATTGTTTTTACTCTAGAACTAATATTAACAGACTTTTAATTATTTTTTTTAATTTTAACAGCCACTTGTGACTGAAGATTTATTTTATTGGAAAAGTCATCTTACTCGTCTTCATATAATAAAGTCTATAATTGTGTCATTTTGTTTTCAATCGAAAGTACATATACATATTGCTTAGTCCAGGGCTCGGCAACCTATGACCCGTGGGTCACCAAGTGACCCGTTTGATGATTTGAAGTGACCCATTTCAGTTCTGCAAATATCATTTTTTTTAACGTGTCACGACTAGACCACATATATGGTTGTTAGGACCAAAAATATTCACTGGCTCGAATAGTCTTTTTAATAGTCACATTTTAATTATTTTGACCCGCAGCCAAAAAAGGTTGCCGAGACCTGGCTTAGTCTGTCATGAGCCATTGGCGATCTTAAATTGTTTTTGACTAGTTTAAGTTTACTGAAGAATCTATTCGCTGAATAACTATGACTCAAGTACTGTCTAATACGATCTTCAGTGATTCATGGAACGATTATTTAGTGACGTCTGTTGTCAGTGGCATAGCCAGGATTTGGCCAAGGGGAAGGGGAGGGGGTTTGTTCTGTTCTTTATTTAAATTCATAATTTTTTATCACTACTGACAAGAACCAATGACCTCTTTCACGGACAATTTATCTATTGCTGTATTGCCCGGAGTGCTACGAACAGGAAATTTTTCATGATCAGAGTGTAACACAAAATATTTGAAAAATATAAATGAATACCGTATTACAATACCATAAGCAAAATACAGTACAAAATTAAAGTGAGAAAACTTCACAACTGCAAACGAAATGTAGTGTTATTAAATTTGATTATATCCTAATCTAAAGTTATTGCACGAATTGAACTTGAATGTTATTCGTTAAACTATTATTTTATACGTATTTAAAAAAAACAAACGAATTATAAACTAATATGCCGTGTATATTATGTATATATATAGAATATAATTTCAATCTGCCATAACAAAATTCTTTTTTCTCTCAGTTCTTTATGAATTAACACTTTTATGTATTTTTTAATGATTGATTATTTTCATTTTCAGGAGATTGTTTGATTATATCACTGGATGGACCGTCAAAGAAATGATTCCATTTGGAGGAAAGCATCTAAACCACGCCATGCATAAATTTACAAATATTGTAACAGGTACTGATTTTATTTTAGTAATATGTAATAACTTCGGTAGGAAAACAGGTAATAAAAAATAAATGGTTATTTAGTTTAAAATATAATAATTAAATATTTGAATCAAGTCAGTATTAGACATCTTTTGACCCAACTTACATCAATGTTCTTCTTTATTGTTTCATCAGAAGGCTACTTTTTTAATGTCGAACCAGTTTCCTTGGAGATTTCATCGCATGAAGATCACAATTTAAAATGAATGTGAAATTTAGCTCGTTATTTTTGTAAAAACTTCTAATAGAAAACCCATATCATGGTACGCAATGTGCTTATGACAGCAAAAGACAAACATGTCGACAATTCTTTACATAGAAACTTCAACGACCTTTTGATTAGATAAAAACGAATGATTGAAATCGCTTTTTTTCTACCGAACCATGTAGTATACAAAATACTCGTGTAAAATGCATAATTATATTTTTCAGGATATAAACGAAAGGTGCCGCGTTGGGATGTCTGCGTATCTTACATTAAAAATACAATGACATTAGCCTATCACGGACTATTATTCAGAAATCTAGATGACACAGTTGGATTCAATAAGCGAACTAAAATAATTAACGAAATGTACAATTATATGAAGTTGTCGATATATGAAGAAATTTCTAGCAATGATAATTTCGATAAGAATATGCAAGACTATTTGATTCATCAGGTATAAAATCATAGTGTTATATATGTCTTTAATGGTTGACAGAATAGTGCAGTCCGTAACATCTCAGACTAGTTACTCTGAGGTCGCAGATTTGAGTCCCGGCAGCGGTACTCAAATTTTTATTTATAAAAAATGCACTATTATTAAAAACAAAAAAAAAATATATTACACATAATAAATTATAATTATTAGGAGTAATACATATGTCACCGATTCCCAGACTTTCAGTCTGGTGGTTAATACTTACTTGTAGGTATTCGTTATGTCTGTTTGACTTACCCAGTTGGTACAGATTTACCCTGTTGTAATGTATTGATACAATAGATAAAAAAAATGTTACACCGAATCACGTTACACCAAATGCCATTTTTGACAGTTGCAAAACATCACGTTTATTGAAGAGTCCAAATTTTTTGCTTTTGTATTGTGTATGAACAGTATTGCCGTTAAAAATAGCAGTCCATGTTGACATATTGAAATTTAATGAAATAAAATAATTTACTATAGCTAGTTTTCTAAGTAACGGTTAGGTGCGTACGTTGGTCAGTACAGTGAACACCCCATGAGTAACTCTGCAACGAATCATGGAGTGTTCACTGTTCTGACCAATGCTCGCACCTAACCTTGGCAAAATGCTTGTTAATAAAATTTGTACGTCGTCATTTTTATAGATCTAGACTTTTTTGCCATCCTAAATGAAAATGAACATCACTGTAGTTAATGTTTGATTTATTTTTATATAATCAAATGACATTTGATCTAGTTACGAAAAACACCACCCGAGCGCTACTATCGCACCTACTTTTCCAACAGTTTAACCATAAGAGATTAAAAATCGACCATACACCCACTATACAAATCGTGAAACTACCTAATAAGTTCTAGACTTGGGCATTCTAAATGAAAATGAACATCGCTATAGTTTATGATTGATGTATTTTTATAAATATAATGAAATGACATTTGGTCTATACTATATTTGCGTTGACACAGTCAGTTAGAGCTATTCATTTCATTATCATTCATAATTGAGAAAGATATGGCAAGTTTGGTTTATGCCCCTACTATTAGCTCTAAAGCACACGATACTTATCATTACTTCTGTTCATATTTTGAACAAATTTATAAAAATTAAAATTGTTATATTTATGTATTTTTTTATATTTATCAATTAATCGGAGTAATGATCTATATATCGAACATATATCCGCATCGTTTGCTTTAAAGCTAATATTAGGGGCATAAACCCAAATTTTCCATCTCCTTCTCGATTATAAATAATGATGAAGCGGATAGCTCTCGAACCGACTGTGTTAGCGCAAATATAAAATAGTCACGAAAAACACCACCAGAGCACTATTATCTACTTTGATTAATGTACGAAATAAGCGAAACAATTCCTTCCTAATTCACGCATTAGGCAGATAATTTTTCTAACTTATGAATAATGCATTTTTCACGAACTATGCAATTTTTTTGTCCGTTTCACGCAATATGCTATTTTAACGATACGGTGTAACATATTTAATGTACATAATATTAACATATAAATATATTGAATAGGTTTCAACAGTGCAGCTCAGAACTGGAATACCTTTTGAAGAGTTGAATGAAGATTATTTGAATTGGTATTACGAAAATTTATCAGTGACCAATGATTTTTATCAAAACATGAAACAGATCACAGCCTTCAAAAGATCTTTATATTCACATGCGTATAATGGTTTGGCTGAAAATAAAACAGAGAGGTAAACACGTTCATGATTCATGAATTTTAAATTTATATAAATTTTAATTAGGTATTTGTTATTTTAGTTTTTTGTTGTCATTGGAAGTTCAAGACACAGTACAGTATGACGTCAATAAGAACGTGATAGTAATACCGAGCTATCTCATTGACAGGAATAATTTTAATGAATACTTGCCAATGTAAGTTGCATAGTTTATATGTACATCATATGTACTTACTACTGTTATATTAGGAACTAAGTATGTACTTCAGTCTTTGTATTGTCTTGTGACGAAAAGATGAGTTGAGAAGTTATGAAATATGGTCGAATATGGTGTTCTTATTGCTTGGCATTCGGCTATGATTTTGTGCAGCTAAATACGTCTTAGGTACTCTTATATTATCCATAGATATTCGTTATGTCACTGTCAAAACCAGAAAAGAAGATATTAGAGAAATTTGAATTTCGTGCTTTTAAAGCAATGGAGATCAGTTAATAGATTTGAACACCAAACCTGTGGCTCATGAACGAGCAATCTGTCACTTCACGAAGGCCATAATAAATGCAACATCGGCCAGGACAATAACAAATCGAAATTCGGCCAGCTTATAAAATATTTTTAATTAAATAAATTATTAGAAAAGTAATTTAATTAAAAAAATGTTTTTTTATTAATTTAGTAGGAACATTTTTATAATTTTATTTTAATAACAGCTCAATTTGATGCATTGTCAATGAAATATTAACTAATATTAAAATTACATATTTACGTATATTTAAAATCTATCAATGTATAGTTGTTAATGCATGCTAAAATTTCGAGTGTGTAAAAAATTAATGCATATTTTATCCAGTTCCATTTGAGAAAATTAATTATTATCGGCATAATAGTTACAAAGGTCAGAATAAAAATCTAATCTCTGTTAAAATTTTAATAACAGCCTAATTATAATTATATTATTCAGGGTTAAAATAATTAAAATATTCAGAATCAGAATAAATATCAAATGGTTAGAATAAAAATATAGGACGATTATGTGAATTCAAAAAAAAAATATTACATTTATTAATATCAATGGGCAATAAATTATTTATTTAAGAATCTATTCAATTGTATGTCATTAACTTAACTCTCAGTGAATCTGCATTGAATATTTTAAATTATATGTAGGACGCGAGCGACGAACAAAGCGGGAATAACGACAGAGCGGAGGCAAAGAGCACGCTTGTTATGTTGAAATCTGACAATGCTGCGAGGTCAACTAAACATCTTGCCCCTAAAACACCTCGATAATGACCATGTAATATTATGCTAATCATCTGTCAATATAAAAGCTGACCTTGAGATTAAAATACTGACCGAAAAAAATAATTCTGATCATTTACTCAAATTAATTCATACTATTTAAGCAAAGTTTTGCCCAGGCCAATTTATATTCTAACCATCTAATATTTATTCTGGACGCTTATATTCTGAGCACAACCATACTAAAATTCTGACCCGAAAAACACGAATCATAATCATCCCAATGCTATATTATATACCATATCTATGATTAAAATATTGAAGTGGTTCTGTTACCAAGTTATTTAATAAGAATTAAATATATATTTGACACGTGCACAGAGGTGTAAATTTAAATAATATCATTCCTAGGACCATCTGTAAGAATAAAAATTGAATGTAATAAAAAAACACCTTCATACATTAAAAACTAAATATTATATATTATTATTTTTTTGCATAATATTTTATACAAATATTTTCGATTATCTTATTATTATATAGCATGATTAACCAGTAATGTAAGACTTGGATTCGAAACGAATATATAGTCTTTGAGAGATCAGAATTATTGATTATTATAATATTATAGTTCTGATCGATCACTTCAGAATAAGTCTTCCTTGATCTTCTTAATCTCGTGATGAATAATCAAAATAAAATCGAGGTCATACATAGTGATTGTAAGTTGTAATAATAAACAATTTACAAACAATAAATGATTTCAGTCTGGTGTTTCACTGCTTACTTAGTAGTTGTTGATTGCGTTTGAACCATTGTAACACAAAGGACTAACCCCCGTCAAGTCGCAACGAATGATTTACACTAAATAAATAATATTTTTAGCCCAATTCAATACGGACGCATAGGAACAAAAATAGCAGAAGCAATCATTCAAGGAATGTACTATATGAACGATAATGGTGAAACAATATCCTCGTTGTATTTCGATATAGTGGCAGAAACTTCTTATGTAGTCTTCAACTGTGTAAACAAGTAATACAATTTTAATTAAGTTATATGATTATCAGTTAGTCAGGTTGATGCTTGAATTGTATAATATTTATGTAGAATATATACAAGATACAACCAGAAGATGAACCATAGAACCATTTTGAATACAATTATTGAATCTATTGGAGTAAAAGTAACTGAACAAGCAATGATACGACATATGGACGTGGAAAAAAGGCATGTGCATGTTCCTGGACTAGACAAATATGAAGGAGGTGGTTTATTCATCTTGAATTACATCCAGGTACATAGAATGATTGTTAAAATTATTTATACATAACAATTATAACTAACCTATTTTTTATATTTCTTTCAGAATAAGTGTGAAGTAGAATCGATGCAATTTTATGAATGGAACATTGCATCAAAATTTTATTTACAGCCAAAAACGATGTAAGTCATATTTATAGGATCGTATAAGAAAAATAGTTGAATAACAATCTAGCAACATTGTTTTTATTTTAGGATATCAGTGATATGGAGAAATCTCTTATCCTTCTACTTGGATTTTCCATGCGAAGCAAGAAATGTATTGAAAAATAACGCTTGTGAATTGTACATCTAATATTATTAATTATATTTTATTCATATATTTAAATGAGGAAATAGTCATATGACTAATTTTTTTATGTTTTCAATTTTATATGTAATTCCATTTTTAAACTTTATTTATGAAACTATTTTTATAAAATATATTAACTTATTTACTTTTACGGCCAAATAATTAATCTTAAAATAAATTAAGTGTCCAAATAATTATCCGCAATATCTACCGATGGAAGTTTCAGAACAGAAATAATTAAAAGAATACAAACGCACCACTGATGTGATGGTAGCGAGAGCTGTATTAATTTTTGGTGGACCATGAATGGAAGGAGACGGCCAGCGAGGCTTCTTCCACCAATCATTCATATAATTAGAAATAACCATGTAACTATTAACGATAATAAAATATTTTTGTAACGGCCAAACTGTATATAATTACCACCCATCAAAATTACATAATGAAAGAACTATTATTGTCAGCGATAGCAAAAGATGACGATCCTTATAAGTTTTGATTTAATTTTATTGTAGTTAAAACTTTTACATGAAGTTTATATGAAGTTGATTCAGCCACTTTTACATGAAGTTGATTCAGCCTACAATGAACTAGTAATGTTCAATAATGTGAGATGGCTGAGCCGAGAAAAAGTACTAGTACGACAGTACTGACTATTTAACCTGGGGTTGCCAGTGGTTTGGACTTATAAAAGCGATAAAAAGTAAACTTTAAATTTTTAAACGATATGTAGACTAAGGCCCACTGTCCACGAAGGCGTCGCTGCATAGACGCGTATTTATTATTGTACGCTTGTACACCTGCTTGCTGAGTACATATAAACTAACGAAATATTATTTGACTTCTCACCTCACTCCAAGCTTTCTCAGTAATATCTTTTCTTGCATAATTTGCAAGATTACTATTATAAAGACACTGGTACTTTTCAACGATCTGAAAAAATTTAGCAGCTGAAATTGCCATTGTTTTCTACACATTCACGCAGTTCGATACGCTCGGGGGTCTGACATGCTTGACGAC
Organism: Plectrocnemia conspersa; assembly: GCF_051122295.1. Lineage (NCBI taxonomy): Eukaryota > Metazoa > Arthropoda > Insecta > Trichoptera > Polycentropodidae > Plectrocnemia > Plectrocnemia conspersa. The sequence goes on from NW_028277170.1 coordinate 19,404,099, forward strand.
TGTCGTCATGAAGTTTGCGTGCAGCGACGTGTGCGTGACGTTGCAGCTCCGTCGACAGTGTTTTTCTAATTTTGGCTCAATAGTTGGCAAACTATTGAGCCAAAAATAAATTTTACATTTTCAAACTATATTAAATTTGAAAACATACAATACAACAGAACGGGCAACAATCGAGTTGAAGAGTTACGAAATACCATCATATGTGGTGTTTCTATTGCTTCAAACCCCACTGTAACTACGCAGTTATAATACGACAGCGACTTTGGTACACCGTGTATCGTTTTGTATCATATTGATTTTATAACTTCTGACACACGAACGAGCAACTGTCACTACACGAAGGCCATAACAAACGCAACATCGATCAGGGTGATAACAAATCGAAATTCGGCCAGCTTACAATTTTTTATATAATATATTTTAATTAAATTAATAATTAGAATGCTAAAACAAATAAAAACATCATTTTCTTCTATAAAAAATATTTTAAACAAAAAAAAATATATTCTCATGATTAATTTTCTCATTTTTATTGTCAATTAAATAATAATAACTAATATAAAAAATACAATTAAGTAAATTTAAAATCTACAATTTAAAGTTTAACGCAGTGTTGTAAATGTGGGAAGGTAAAACGTAAATAAAATCTGTCTTATCCGGTTCCATTCCAAAAAATAAATAATTATCACATTTATGATTATGCCACATCTATGTATAAAAGATTGAAATTATTAGATGACTTTTTTAATTGTCATATATTTATTTATTTATTTAAATTAAATTAAGACCATCGTATTATTGCAATACACAAAAAAATATAATTAAAATAATACACAAAAAAAAAAAATATAATAAATATTAAATTTATATTATACGAATCGGACCAGCTCCTCGTAGCCGACATTAAATAGATCAATGTACAATGCCAGCATATTAAGAAGCCCGACGGTAAAAGCCATAGGCGAGTCAACAAGTGTAGACATTTTAGCCCCAACAGTTATCAAAACATGACGCGATCGTGATTCTCGAAGACGTTCTGGAACCCAAAACTCGAATGCCTCAAGAATAGCTGAATTGTCGACAGCGTCCTTCAGTAGTTTGAATAAATGCTTAGCGATTTACAACTTTCTGCGAATCGTATCCCAACGCTCCTAAAAGAAAGGCGCTGTTCTATAAGAACGGATTATAACCAAATACCTTAAGAACCTTTTCTGGTCCAGGGATTCAGGGACTTCAAATTATAGCTCCCAATTCAAGAATGCTACGAACTAAGGTGTTATGGGGGATGCCAATAACTTAGGGATCATCAAAAGATTAATAACAATAAACTAGCTTTTTCCGGCGTCTACTCTGTCTGCAAAGTCACACGTCTTAAGCATCAAGTTAAAGAAATAATTTATATATACGTAAAACAATGTATTTTTTGCTACGTGTGCTTTAAATTTTATAATAAATATTGTCAAAAAAAACTTCTTCGATAAAGGATTATTATTACGGCGGGAAAATTGTATGGCAAAAACGTTTAAGAACACCTGATATAATGGTATAAACAAAGTGATTGCCGCAGTTTCGCTTTCGCTTCTGAGGCGACGTGTCGTATATCCATACAATTCTACAACGTTAAATTGATTAATTTTTAAATTAAGTACTGTACAATTGAGTAAGTATGCATTTGAGATAAATCATATTTTCAATTAAATTAAATGAGTACATCTAAACGAAAGACATACAAAAAAAAGTAATATTGATATATAAACTATGCCTTAATAATGTTCAATATTATCTTGTAAATCTGCATTCTCACTATAAGATATAGAATACAATGTGTCTAATATATTTATTATCAAATGATCTTTGATTTTTTATCAGGAGAAAATTTAAATCTGTATCTATCCAATAATAGGAAAAACGCTACATAACTTTACTTAATTTAAGAACAATATCTCTAGCAATTCTCTCGACATTCACCTGATCCTTCAATCTTCAAATAGATATTCCTCTAATGATCTCAGTTACTATAAAAAAATATTAAGACTCTCCTCTCTACCCTAAGTTCACCTCCATGTGAATCTATGATTAATTAGTCTATATAGACCAGCTGTGGACAATTTATATAACATATGGAATGTTCACATTACACCCAATAATTTTTTTTTTCTAGTAGCTCTTTTAACTTATTTGATAGACCAAAAATATCTTTTGAATTTCTCACTTCACCATGCAAAAAACCTTCATTATAGTTGAGTGCGTTAGTTGCAGACTTGCTTGATAAAAATTATAATATCTTCTACGGGTAGGTACATTTTACCATATATCTTATTAAAATCATGTCTCGACTCTATATAAAAATATTAATAAAATCAAATATCGAATTATACGAACCTTCAATGATTTTCTTACACTAGACAATATACATTTTATTTTTCAAGTACTGATTTTATCTGGTAAGAAATCAAACAATCAATAGTTATTATCTTATAACAAGTTAATATTCAGTTATCAAACTAGACATAATTTAAAAATTCCACGTGCATTCTTATAGCAAAAGTATTGATTGCTTAAACAATTGCATTGATAATAAATTTGGAACCATTAACATAATAATCTTGCTCTAATATAATACAAAAGATAATAAAAAATATTTACTATATCAATCCTAATAATACTGATAATGTGCGTTCAAACATATTTGTGTAATTGACGCTGTCTGGTTCAGCAGCTCGTCAACGCACTCTAGTATTAAAGGTTAATAGCTTTAAGGTAAATGACTGTATTTTATTACTGTTTGCTTGTAAGATAATATTTATTACGTAATATTCAATCAATGTTGAAGTTTCGACAGCAAAATATATCAGAAAATCACACTTTTTTATACCCTATATACATTGCTTATATTTTTGTAAGAATTAAGTATTAAATGTAAGCAAATACATTTGGAATTTCATACAACAATACTATTTTTAAAACGCATAATATAACCCAAAAAGGACTTTTTTAAATAAAAAGTATTTTTCTAATAAGAATTTTAATTTACAAAATAAAACAAAGTTTTTAATCCCACGTTTGTAAAAACTGACTGTGAGTTAAAATATTCAGAAAGGAATGTTTAAACTTCACTAACACTATTATTTTTTACCTTCTAAATTATGTTGTAAAGACATAAATAAATAGTAATCTGACGATGTTAACTCGAAAGAATACGAAGGATGAGCAACAGTTTTTCATCCGAGAGCATTAATTCTCGCAGTATGAGGCAGGCGCGTCGCCTTGTTCTCGTCGCTTAGTGCGTGTGGTACACACACGCCTTGTTTCAACGCCTTCCCAATATTGTTTAAACTTCTTTAAATGCTAGACCATAAATATCATGTTTTATCAGTTATCTCCTTAATCGATGTCTCAATTTCTGTAGCTATGCTGTCGATCGATTATTTTTGGCGTCCCACTTATAGGCTCGTCTTCCAAACAAAAATTTCCAGATTTAAATCTTTTGAACCATTTTTGACATTGACGAACAAGTAAAACTTGACCATAGACAGCACAAATGTTTTTGGTTGCTATGGTTGCCGATTTTTTTTGTGAAATTATTCAAGTGCGTAAAAACACCTTACTCGGAACCAAATCTTCCATTGAAACTTGTGGTGTTTTTTGTTGTTGTTATGTTCGTAACGCATCAGTTATCTACGTACGCTTTATTTTATAGAAGTTTTTGCAGCTTTGTTTTGTGTGACACTGTATGTAAAACATTTTAATTAAACGAAATAATCATAAAATCGGAATCTTCGCTCGAGTGTCGGCTGTGTCTTGTGATGATGCCGTACTATCATCTGATCTACCTCGTGCTAGGATTTCTCGGGGGTGTAGTCTCGGTCTGCCTCATTGTGACTAAGTATCACATATTTTATAGTGCTGATTAAAGACAGCTCGGGCGAATCGCAGAGGCCGGATGTTGGTTGCCATTTATATAGATAAATGAGTGGTGTAAGTCTCAAGAGAGGTGGGCTCGAATCCCATCTGGACCTTAGTGTTTTTTTAATTTCTGTCGTATCTTGGATATCGGAATTATTGTATAATTATAATTCCGATCAATCATCGCAGATACCTAAATTTTCCTAATCTCATAGATAATTTATTAAAATATTCCATATAAGGTGTTGTAAATTCTCTAATAATGAGCTACATCAGCAAATAGTAATAAACAAAAATAAAACCTTTTATGTTGTTGATTCGTAAACAAAAGGTTAAACACAACAATAATACTTTTACACAGGGTAAAATGCATTGTCTATTGCGCATCCTTTTCACACAGAAGGGTAGTTCTTGTTTCATGGTTGTGGTTGGAACCAGTTTATTTTAAAGAAAAAATATGATGGTAATTACAGTGTCTTTAAAAATTTATATATCCCATATAAATGACAAAAAAAATGTTTTTTCAAGTCAACTCCCATATTAATTTCATCCATTATTCTTAAAATTTTGTATCAGAAAAATAAAACATGGTCATTATCAGCATGTTTTAGGGCCAACTAGTTTAGTTGGGCGTGCTCTCCACCGCCGCTCTGTCGTTATTCCCACTTCGTTCGTCACTCTAAATACCTTCGCATCCTACATACAAGTAAATAGATTCTTCAAGAGTTGTTCAAAATTCTAACCAACGCTCGCTCGCACTTAATCTGTCATACAGAGATATTTTATAAGATATTTATAAAATAAATAATGTATTACCTATTTACATTTATAAAAAAATATTGGTTTAAATCCCACAATCATCCTATATTTTAATTCTGATTGTCCTGTATTTTTATTCAAACCATTTAATATTTATTCTGCCCCTGAATAATATAATTATGACCAGACTGTTTCGAATCGAAATATTATTTTTCTGACCCAAAGTTTTAATAATACTGAAAGTATTAAACTATACATTTTTATTACAGTTTCAACAGTAATAAAAAATAAAAAAGGTGCAGTCAAAATTACTTCACATCATAGTGTGGCGGCTTTGGCTCTATCTAAAGAATGCAATCCAAAGAAGTGCAAGTCGATCCAGAAATTGAAGAACGTAATGAAAAACCGCTGAACACGGATGGATATGGATATCCTAAGGATATTAAGACAGCTTTGCCGCAAATCCTTGCGGTCAGCGTTAAGAATTTAATCCTTTTAGGTAACTTGATACCAAAAATTTCATTGAACCTGTTTAAAATATTTTTTACCACAATTAGATGTATTTATAACGCAGTATTTGTGATTTTGCAGCTTTTGGTACTTCTCTAGGATACGCCAGTATTTTAATACCAGCAGTGATGGAAAACGGAACTGATGAATCGCTAAATTTGAATACACACCAAATTTCTTGGATCGGTACGTAATTATCTGCAGTTCCAGTAAGTGAACTTTTTGCGGTATTGAGGAAATAAATTATTTTATTTTGTTTTAAAAAATAATGCAAATTCCGACGCTTGCTGTCGCTCGCGCCGTAGCTAGTTTTGCCAACGCGGTTATAAGTTTAATATTTGGGTGCGTGCAGTTGGGGAATTAGAAAATAATGATCCAATTTTTGCAATACATACTTACGAATCAGGCCTTCCTTAGGTTCACTCACACATAAAGTAACGGATACTTATTTACCGTGTTATTGGGGGGTCTAATTTTTTTTTTTTTTAGGTAAAAGATTTTAATGGACTAGAATAGTTTCTCTATTCTAATGATGGCACGCCACTGGTCCATTTCATTTAATTGCAATACTCAAAGGAAAACATGTCTTCTATAAATTTTGAAAAGCGTCAAGAAGCGTAGTTTCGAGTATTGAGAGAATGATCGGGATTAATTTAGAGAACGTTAAAGTTCTCTTAAAAGCGATGATATTCTGTCATTGTAATTCTTTAAACGACAGTAAAGAGCTTTGCACGTTTCGCATGAAATATTAGTTAGAATGTACATATGTTACTTATGATATTAAAAATACATAAAATTTATTTATGATAGTAACTGTAGTAGTTTGGATGGCTGGGTTTCGGAGTGGTGTCTGTGCTTAGAAATCATCTTAGAACCGTTATAAAAAATAAATAAAATTTGCTAAAATCGTGAGATTTCAGCTTCTATTAGTGTTAACAAAATCCTCTGTTAAAAAATGACCTGCATGAATGAGTACCCACTAAAGTTCTTTTCAAGTCTAAACTTTGAACGAAACCCTTAATAAAAGGATTGTACAATATCTTAAATACAATATAATTTCCGAGAGCCCTTCGGGTCTTCGCGCCCTTGGCATGTTATTATATTAAATTAAAGCAATAGCGAAATATAGTACCACACGTTTCACAAAAATCGCATATATGTCTTATTCAGGTTGTGCATTGAATAGACACATAAAATTACTATTTCCGTGTTATTGCTATATTTGTTTTGGCATTCGAGAATACATAAATATTTTTTTATAGACATTCATGTACAAGGTTAAAAAAGCCTTGCATTGAAAAAATATGAACCGATAAACAGGTTATCGCGTCATTCGAACTTATTAACAATAACTGTTAGAAACAGTATATAGTTTTATTGATAATTATGCTAATTTATGACATAATAATAAAATTAAAGAAAATAAAAATAAATTTTACAACTTGTAAAAGTACATATAATAGCAACTAGGCACTTCCTTCATCAAATTAACAGCATTTTAGGGGATTAACTATTTCTGAATTATGGGTTTAAAATAATTAAGTTTTTTAATTATCGATGTGTTTATTACAAGCATAAAAAACATTTCCTTAAAAAAATTAAACTATGTAGGTAAAAAATATTAAATTATTTGGTGAGTGTACATGCAATAGCGTGCACGCGATCAGAGACCACAAAGAATTAAAGTACACTCAAAATTAATTTGTAGAGCTAGTGGATAATATTTATTTAGGTCTATAAATGCGATAACGTTCAAACTTTTTATGTTGAATTTAGTTATAAATTATTTTTGACAACATGTAAATTGCACTGGGGTGCTAAAACACTATGTCTTATAATGTTTAAAAATGCAAAATATATTCTAATAGTGCATTCAAGACGAATCGCACTGAAATACAATTGTATATTTTAAATGTTGGCGTAGCAAAGGGCTAAATATATTTTTTTAGATAATAGTCTTTTGTTTTAATAGTTTAATTGACTCGATAATAATCTCATGCACTCTTTGGCTAGCTACTATTATATTCTTTGTTCTGTGGTTACCATACAGTTGTTTCCAACGCTGTTTTTCAGAGTTGCTCTACCATTTTTTATGTCTTAAATGCGTAAATGTATTAAATAAAATAATACAATAAACAACTACTATATAGTATAAATTTTAAAATGACTCTAGTTAATTGGTATCGTTATAAATTTTAAAGGTAAAGTATTATTGAAATGATATTAGAATGTATGTATGTATATCAGCTATTGTTTTAAATGTAAATTGTTTATGATATATGGAAGGAGAGACACAACTTAGTTTTTGTCTAGGGCGCTAAATTAGCTAAGGCTGGCCCTGTTAATACACATACAGATAGGATAAAAATTATTAACAGTGGTACTTTGTTTCCAGCATTCTGCATAATAAAAGAACTTTTTAATACAATTAACTGTATTGCATATGAAAAAAAAACAGATCTAAAATAATAACAATTGTACAAATAATTTCACTTAAGATTATTATATGTATATATATATATACAATATATAAAACTAAGCGCGAGAATAAAATGTGTGTTCGCGATTGCGTAAAAAATATATTAATATAAACTCTGCATTACTGTTTATTTATTGTAAATTATCATTGCAACATGACATACGTTAGCTTAATGCGTTACAATCTGATAAACACAATCAACAACTACTAAGTAAGTAGTGAGACACCAGACTGAAATCAGTGACATATATTTTATTAATTATAAACTATTATCACAGCTTAAACCAATATATGCTACTATGCACGACCTAGATTTTATTTCAATTATTAATTACGATATTCATTCGTGGGGTATTCCTCCCCCCCCCCCATGCCCCAATTGAATTTGGCCAGAAAAATGTATGTCATTTAATGAAATACAATAAATCTTAATGAGATCATATTAACCCTTCCGTCACGATGTCGAAGAAAAAACGCGTCTGCCGACGGGGGTCCTCTGTGGTCCCAAAGTATTTTATCCATTTATACACCAAATTCCTACTAAATTTTCTGTGCAATAGATAAATATAGCTATAAATACAACCATTTGTTATAATTTTCCTCATTTTGTTCATATTTATTAAAAAAACGACTACAGTTTGGCGAACATTCACTCCCCTCCCCCCTAACTTAAAAAAATGTAAATGCCGCATAAAAATTATTAGGTTATCCCTCAAGAAAAATCTATACGGAAAATATTTTTTAAGATATGTCATTTCAGTGAAATCATATCATATATTTACCAGTAAAAATATAATTAATTGTCCAAATACATTTTCGCTAGTAGTTCATTTGATCTTCAAACCCAAATCTATCCTAATGATAGTTTTTTAAATAATTATAGCTTTAGAACTTTCATTAAAAAGACCGAAATACAAACTAATCCAACTCATCTTGCAGGGGTAAATAAGTGGAAGATGAAGTACAGACAGACGTCGCATCTCGCATATTGCTCCATAGTTTGTCTGCGCTTTGATGTTATACTGTTAAATATGATAGTTATCCTGACCGATATTACTTCGGACTTCTAATATGAGAGTATTGGTTGACGTATATTTAAAGCGAATTTTGGTCAATAGGAGGGCGCAAAAAACAATTATCACTTCTCAGAAGGCAAAAATTCACGGCAAAAGCAATAAAATCGTGCCGGCGCCGTCGCAGTGGGAACGCTCGGTAACGAGCGTTCCCACTGCGACGGCGACGGCACGATTTTATTGCTTTTGACGTGGATTTTTGACTTCTGAGAAGGGATAATTGTTTTTTGCGCTCTCCTATTGACCAAAATTCGGTTTAATTTTGCTTCTAAATTATTCTTGATATAAACGCTAGATAACAGAACATTTTCACTGTTACAGTGACGGCACGATTTTAGTGCTTTTGCCATGGATTCTAAATTTGGCTAGAAAACTATGTGACATAGATTTTTTGTTTGATTTTGAATTGTTTATTTATTGCATCACAATTAAATTACAACGTGTTCAGTATCTTTAAACGTTGTTTAGTTGGCTTATCTGGTAAATATCCATTCTTACAAATACAAACTGAATGCTTTATTACTAAGTTTATGGCGTAATATAATATTAGGTTATTCGGAAAATCGTTTTGAAGAAACAATAAAATGTTTTTTTTTTTATTTTTGATGAGTTGTTAGATAACACTTTAAGCCATCTCTCCTTAAACTTGTTTATACCTTCTTTGTGACAATGCTGGTTTTGGAATTAAAATAGTGTTACGGTAAAAACAAAATTCCATCCAAATAGTGTTTCATGGAAGGAATAATATCGGGAGAGTATGGCGGGTGAAGTTTTATTTGTTATCATAGTCACATAGTCGTGTTGTGAAACCACTTGAGTTTTATTGATAATTGATTGTCTTTTTCTTCTTAATTGATCCTTTAGACCAGGGGAGAGCAGAACTGTTGGCTGCTGGGCTACATTAGGGATGAAAATTTGCCCGCGGGTCATATTAAAATAGTGTTTTTTTTTTTAAAGTTAGAAGGAATATTTTATAAAATTTTAAAGCAATATTTGTATTTATTTTACCAAAAAAAATATACATGGTACAAGATTTTTTTTATAAAATACATATTAATTCTTTTATCAAAACGTACAATTCCAAATACATATATAAACATATGGTTTTTAATAGTCGGACATACAATATCATGCATTCCTTAATATAGTCACCATCATAAAATAGCTTATTTTTATTTGCAATTATATAGGCAATTACATAAATCGCTTTTGTGGTATTTTATTGTTCCTTGTACCGCGTAAATGTATTTTGTATGGATGATAAATTATGACTTAGTTTATCTGCTGTTTTCGATCTGCAGTTAGTTCTGAGTTATATAATCGAATTTTTTTTTAATATTATATTCTCTTAACACTGCAATAATATCGTCGCAGATAAGATAAATAGATTTATTGTTTAAATAAGTAATTTTCTTCTCTTGTTCATTTTTGGTGTATTATTTAGTATTTTTTTAAATATTTATTATAATTCATTCTTTTGATTGTTACGTAACAACATGAAACACATTAATTTGAGAAAAATATACGAAAAGCAATTATTTTAGAAGGTCAAAATTTGAATACGTGTTGCCGAATAAACGAAGAAAGAAACCGTAGATGTGACATAAAGTTTCATTTGATTTTTATAATTACATTTTTAAAGACAAAGCAAATGTTTGTCGGTTTGGCGGCGAAAATATTGTATTGTTTCGCCAGTACCTACGCAGAACGTGAGTCGTTTAATTAACAGAACTTTTCTGAATAGCCATTCAATTTGTAAATGTTTTCTTGTCGCCGTTATTATATGACGTAAGTAACATTTTTATGACGTCAACACAAAATCAAATTAAAATGTGTTTTTTTAATTATACGTAATACTTACATATTCATTTAAATTAAAGTAATTTCTAAATTGCTTCGCGGGCCGGATTTATTTTGCTGTTTGCGAAGGGCCTGCTTTAGAATGTCTACTGCTCACAATACCCTACCCATTACAAACTGTGTCGATGCTTTTTGAAAGTTGGTGTAGACGTCATCCTCCTGGATTTTAAAATCGAGGGATTTTGTTACCACCTTCGCACAAGAAGTTAGTGACCGTGGAACGACGCAGACGAAACACGCGTTGTTGGTCCATTAGCGCTTGCAGATATATTTGTGATTTATATCAGATTATTATGGGACAGCAGTTGACAAGATAAATGTATCCAGAATGATTGTCAACGTCCGATAACAGATAAAGCATTACAATATGAATATATATAAGAATAAGAGCAAAGGCATTGAATTTTTTTTGACACATCTTATATCAGTCATAGATTATGATGTGTTTATCATAGATCGCTTACGTCAATTAATCATGTGATTTAAAAATCTGGTTTTTGCTATCATATAAAATAAATATAGTATGTATCTTTTCAACAGGATCGATAAACTTGATTTGCGTTCCATTGGGATGCGCTGCGTCAGGAAGTATAACCACAGCGATTGGAAGACGGAAAGCCATGCAGATGGTGAACGTTCCATTTATTGCCGCATGGATCATCTTCTACTTTTCGACTTCTGTAGAAATGCTATATGTCAGCTTGGCACTTTCTGGAATAGCTGGAGGACTCTTAGAAGCACCGGTAAGACATCGTCAGATTTAGGTGTTAGCTTTCACCATTATGATGATGAATACTGCAACATTTTATAGGTTATGGTATATGTGGCTGAGATCACACAACCATATCTGAGAGGAATGCTCTCTTCGACTAGTACTCTATGCGTCATAATTGGAGTATTCATGCAGTTTTTATTGGGAATATTCCTAACATGGAGATACGTGGCACTGGTCAACGCGATTATTCCTGTAAGTTATTGATTATTTTAAATACATATTCGGCGGTCTCTATTGAACTCTCTTCTTCTACATCCCTTCACCCTTTGTGATATAAAAAACTACATGACTACCGATAACTATCAATGTGGAGACACCACTGTGTGAGTGATCGGATTGTCCTTATTTTGTCCTCTTCAAACAAGTTAGCAAAAATATAGAAAAATATGACAGTGAATCTACATTTACTAAATAATATTATAATCTTTTTTTTTGTGTCAATTTCACAAACGTATGTTTAATCATATTGTGCTCGAAACTTACTAGCTTTAAGTATGATTGCACATAAATGCGTAAATATCTATATTGCTTCATTTAAACCGGTTGAATCTTAACATTTTTTTCGTGAGATACGCAACTTTTGTGTAATGTTATTTTAATGTTGATTGCAGGATATTGCGAAATGAAATTGTTATCATGATGGTATGTACTTTAATAGTTCATGAGACATTTTATTGTTTTTAACAGGTAGTTTTAAAATACGAAACAAATATCTACCTAATGTGATTAAAGAAAGGGTTGAAAGCTTATTAATTGAAGGTTGAAGCTCAAGTTGAATCTTGAAAGTGCATCAACTGGTCTTTGTCTTAGAAGCTTAGATGTATGGAAGAGAAGGAGAAATGAAAGCCAATCGCATTACTATTTAACTTTACCTCCAATCCATTAAAATTTAAGTTTTAATGTGGCCGTCCGATAATTACAAAATATAGTTTAAACAATGCTTATTCGATGCAGAGCCATAAATGCTTTTTCTATTCATATCTTGAAGCTTGCGATTATCTTGAATTAGTGGTAAATAATGGCTTTCGATTCATGAGTGATTCTAAATGCTGATTTATAATCGTATGTTAAGCTGAACTTAAAGTTATTGTTGAAATATCGGAGTTAATAGTTAAAATTTCATCACTCGGATTAATATCGATCACAAAGAATCTTGATGATTTATACATTTCGGTGCGGTGAGATACATTCCATTTCGTGACGAGAGTGAGTGAGAAATAAAGGCGTGCTTTACATGCGTTCCACAAGCCTAATTCTACTCACTGGATTTTTTTTATAGATGTTTCAAAATAATATAATTATGCAATATATTTCTAGTCATCTAAAATATGTGTCATTCTTTTAAAATTCAATAATAAATATTTTTAGTCTAGCTATCATATTTCTCTAAGTGTATACATACGTATTATATTTATAATTTTAATGTATTAAATTGTAACCGCAGAATGAATTATTTCTTACGCATGCGGAATTACGTAATAACTAAAAAAAACACCTACAGAAAAACCTTTAAAATGGCCTAATAATTTGTATAAATTATATGTACTGCCCGGCAATAAAATATGCTAGCGATCATTTAAATGTAACGCGACAGTAAACTGCTATCGATTAATTGCTGGCGGTGAATTGCAGGCGATATATTTTCCGAGCCCCATATTAAAGATTATGTTCCTCGATTACCAGTTTAATTATTTTTAGTAATTATATTTTAGCATAAATGGTAAGATTTTTTATCCTTTCCTGCCAATTAATTTAACAAATAAAATGTAGTCCTAAAAAAACAATAAAAATAATTTAATTTCTTGATTCGCCGATTTAATACTAAATGTTTCATTGTGCAAGAACATGCTAAGTTCTTCTCGTAATTAAAATACAGATTTTTTCATGCGAAAGACGTGTATATTAAACGAAAACTATAAAGGTGTATGTAAATTATTCATTTATTTAAATCTCATTTTAAAGACGAGTTTTTAATAAAATCGTGATTTTACTGCTTCTTTAAAACGAATTTATTATTATAAATAAAATATTTTTTTGATAGAATAAAGTGACTACTAAAATATGTTTTAGTGACATGTTCCACACAAATTGCAATCGCTTCACAATATTATATATGTCGACACATTTTCCTCAATTTATTATAATATATGACTTGAAATTGTCAACATAATATGTTTTATTTATACATAATATTTTTTCAGATTATTGCTATTTTTTTGCTGTTCTTTATTCCGGAGTCTCCTCACTGGTTGATACAAAAAAATAGAGATGAAGAAGCCAGAAAGGTAAGATAATGAATGAGCTTTGTGGATATTTTATTAATATATATATCAATAAGATTATTATGATTATTCTCCCTACTTCTTTAAATCTTTAATTGGTAAAAATGCAACTTTAACGCTAAACGCATCCCGAATCATAAGATTCTTTATCGAGCTCGACGATATACATTTTAAATAGAATCCATTACTATTTGCCTCTCAGACATACACCGATTCTCTGCGCTTCATTTTTATTAAATAATAATTCTCTTTTCTTATAATAAATACAGATACTTTATTGCTTTTGTAATTTAATTTAGTAATTCTATTTATTTAAAAGATCGTTGAAATTTTACGCAAAATTAAAAAAATCATATACATAAGTAGTAAAATTATGGAATTATGTAAGTGGTATTGTAAGTTAATAAAATTAATTCATTTATAAATCCAGTACTGGCGCAGTTCCCTGAGAGAGAGAAGTGAGAGGGGTGTCGCATGCAATGAAGAAAGAGATAAAGCATTGTATTTCGTGTAACATGGGAATCTTATGAAACCTCCCGCTATTTAGCCATGTCAGTTACATACTTGATTCACTAAACAAAGTTGTAGATAAATTTGTTTAAACAACAGTTTATTACTTTATTGCACTTGAAACGCATATATCAAAAAAAATGCACACACATAAATGAGTTTTTTTAGACTTACAATTAAAGTTTAAATCACCTAAATAATGCTTAAACACACAAACTGCTCGATGTGGCAATTTTACACATATCTGATAGTGATTTCTCAAGCAATATTTACTCTGAGTTAAAATGCTATAATATGTGTTGTAGAGTCTTCAATGGTTTCGAGGCTGGACAACTCCTGAGGCTGTTGAATTGGAGCTGCTAGATATACACAAATCCAAGAAAAATCTGATTGCAATTAGTATGTATTTATATATATTTTATATACAGTGGCTTATTACCAAAAAACAACATATATATATATTGTTTTTTTTTGTGATAAACCACTAATTAATACTGTTGGATATGTATTGCTTTTGCCAAAAATAATATGAAGAAATTATGCGTCATATGAAATTTATATGAAAATTTATTTTAATTGATATCTATATACAGTAAACCTCCCAATAACACGGTAAATTGGGGACGTGTTATTTGGGTGCGTGTAGTTGGGGAACTAAAAAATATTTTTTGCAATACTTCTTTGAAGTAAAGGGCATCCAAATAGCACGTCCCCAATTTACCGTGTTATTGGGGGTTTACTGTATAGTAGGACTCAATAAATGCCGTCTCAGACTCTATACTTTATAAATTAAATAATATATCGTGACATGTGCGCGGTGATAGGTATCTAATTTTTTTACTGCACATAAACTTTTTCAGAAGCAAAAGCTGATCAAGGTTTCAATATTTTGCAATCAATAAAACCGTACATGACAGGCTCTTTCTTCTACGCTTACTCAATGGTGACGCTCGGCTTTTTCTTGTGTCACTTCTCCGGCATGACTACATTACAGGTGATGTTTTACACAGCATTTTAATTTTCTATATGCACAACTGAACTATTTATATGTTTAACAGATGTACGCGATAATAATATTCGATATGTTGAAAGTGCCAATCGGAAATGACTACGCCTCTCTGATTCTCAGCATAGCTCAGATTTTGGGTGCTCTGATATGCGTCAGTTTGATCCACTTTGTTGGTAAACGACCGTTGACATTTTTCTCGACAATCGGGTGTGCAGTATGCTTCTTTATTGTAGCGTGTTATAGTTACATAGAAGATAAGGTAAAGCATTTTACATTATATAATATAATATTCTCTATAAATGCAGGTTTTATTCTTAAAATAACTTTTATATGGATAAAAATAAATCCATTCAATCATCTCAATAATCTAATGATACGGTGAAATAGAAAATTAATTAAAAACCTGATAATTTATTTACAAATAAACATATGACTAGTAAATATAAAAACATGAAAATGGATTGTTTATGCAGATGATCAACTGAACAAATAAACGATGAAAGTACTGGTTCATCCACCAAATTTACCAGACCTTGCTCTACCAGATTATCAGTTCCGTGCATTTAAAAGCTCTTTGCATAATAAATATATAAAATAAATTTCCGATGAAGTCATCAAACACTACTTGAATCATTTTTTGTCGAAATGGTCAATAAAATATTAAATAAAGTATATTTCTATACAATAATCACATTGCTACTTGTTCAATACTGTATTTTTACATTTTACTCAATGCGACATATTTCACATTTTTTTTCTAGACGTCATAATGATATTGTTTTAACATTCTAGAACGTCAGTAGTTTTACACAGCAACATGTATACAATAATATGAGTAATTGCACAAGAGACGATCAAATCGATTGTTCACAGGTAAGAACGATTTAATAATGTCATAAAAATACATATGTATGTCATACTAATAAATATGCCATAAAATTTAATTTAATACACTATCCGCAAATAGTCGCTTGCGCTTGAATTAAAATCTCTTAAATATTTTATTAAAAAATAAAATAGGCGTTGCTGTGGTGTAATATCGAAAAATATCCCGGGGCAACTAATATTTTGGAGGCTCTTGTGTGCTAGACAATAAAATCAATGGTTTTAAATATGTATTAAATTATAGCATCTTATTATTTTACAGAAGCTTTGCATGCTTTTCCATTAGCAAATTTAGCTACTATTTCAAAATAGTCTAATTTTTAGTGATATTTAGTGATCTTTCACCTTCTGCTACTCTCGCAAAGTTAAGCTTTTCCCAATGTTTTGTTTGGTCATTAATTTTATATTCCTGTATCAGCTAATTTTTTCATGAAAAATAATTATCTTCATATGAAATAAATTTTATTTATTTAATAATTTACAATCTTTCTATATATAAACAATACTATTTCCTTATTATGATATTGGCATGTAAAGAAAACATCCCATCGAATGCCTCTCCATGTGTATTATTAC
Organism: Plectrocnemia conspersa; assembly: GCF_051122295.1. Taxonomy (NCBI): domain Eukaryota; kingdom Metazoa; phylum Arthropoda; class Insecta; order Trichoptera; family Polycentropodidae; genus Plectrocnemia; species Plectrocnemia conspersa. The sequence goes on from NW_028277170.1 coordinate 19,420,723, forward strand.
AAAATCTAGTTTATTTTATACAATATAATACTAATAAATCACCAAGGTGAGTCAAGTGTGCAGGGATGCATTTAATTAGCGAATGTCAAAGGAAAGACAAAGCTAACGACGTAAAATGTGCAAATTGCAATGGAAACCACCAAGCAAGTCTGGTATATAAGCTCAAACAAAAACAGCATCAACAACTTCAAACAAAATAAATACAATAGAACCAACCAATGCAAATACAACAAAATCAACAGAGAACAAACCAACGTATGCACAGAAAGTTAGAAATAACACTACGCAAACGACCGAAATCTTAGATTAAAATAATGATTCATTCGAAATAAAAAATGATGAAAGAGCTAATGCAACAAATGAGTACTATTCTCAACCTACTAACAGCAGTTGTTCCAAAAATTGCAGAATGACCGTCTTACTACATATTTCCATATGGAACGCCAACGGTTTATCGCAACACACACAAGAAATAAAAAAAATCACGAACAACACAAAATAAACGTCTTGCTCATTTCACGGAAACAACTTTAAAATACAGAGACACCCAGAAGTAACAAAATTCAATAAGCCGGTCCGTGCAAATTTTCACCCGATTCGGGGAATCCACTACTGGTGCGACACAGCCCTGCCAGAGACCGAATGTTATAATTGCGTTAGCTCGCATGTCGACGACGTTTATTTTATCGAGCTCGTGTTTTTACAGGCTATATTTTTAATATTGTGTTGTCTAATTTCGGGAAATAGGTGATTTATTTATTATAATTATAACCCTTATAATATGGATAAAAAAAAGACAATCAGCAAAACCTTTTAAACTTCTTTAGTAGAGGCAAGGACAATATTCAGAAAAAAACTAGTGATCATGCTGAAACTATGCCAAGTACTAGTGTTTTATGTTTAGAAGAAGCTAAGCAAAAGAGAACTCCTGATACTTCGGAATGCGCAATACAAAACAAAAAGAGAAAAGGAAACTTTGTTAGGCGTTATGATAATGAATATTTAAAGTTTGGTTTTATTATAGCCCCTGGCAGCAGTGACGTAGCTAGGGTATGTGCCCCCCCCCCCCATACATTTTTTGCTGTGTCATAAAATAATAAATTGGTTATTATTAAGCTCTTGTTGTTCGTGGATTTATATATGTTTTAGTGAATTCAGGGTTAAGAACCACACTAAACGATCCCATCGCGAATATGTCGCCCCCAAGCAAGTGCCGCCCGGGGCGGCCCACCCCCACATAGCTACACCACTGCCTGGCAATGAACTATCGCCACGGCCTTTCTGAAATTCTTCCAAATAACGCTATGAATCAACTTGATTTCTTTATCCCCTCTACAGCTTGATTTTCAATATCGATGGCCATGTCAGCAATTCTCCTCTGAATAGTGTTGTCCTAAAGCGGTACAGTCTCTAGTTTTTTAGAAGCTTGTGGGCCCAAAATTTCTTGTACGACATCTAATATGCAAGGACGTACTAACTCGACACCAATAGTAAACGGTTTTTTCGTTCTAGCTATTCGAAGAGCAACTAAATAATGAAATAATGATAAATTGATGTGAGTAACCATGCTATAATACTTTGAGAAGAGCTTCTTTGTTGTCTTGATTTACTTGGACGAATCACTAGTACAGAGATATTTAATTCTCTTGATGAGTATTTTCAAGCACAGGGCTTACTCTGTAAGAAATGCGTTGATGTGTGTACGGACGTCATTCGAGAGTATTTGCGAAAATAAAGGAAGTCGTGCACCCAGAAGTTTTATTCACCCACTCCAATGATCCACCGGGAGCATCTAACTGCAAAGAAGCGTTCTCCTGAACTAAACGCTGTGATGAATGAAGGGTTAAAATATCACTAACGAAATTCGTAGTCGAGCTATGAACGAGTATGGACTCAAATCACCAACATCTTCTACTCCATGCGGAAGTTAGATGATTATCAAGAGGGAAAGTTCTTACACGCCTGTTCAAACTGAGGGAAGAAGTAAAACAGTTTCTGAGAGAACGGAAATCTGACCTAGATGATGAATGGATGGCTATGCTCGCGTACATTTAACCTTTTGAATGAACTTAATATTTCTCTTCAAGGGTCTTTTACGAATATGTTTACACTAAGAAATAAAATGGATGCGTTTAAAAACAAGTTAGCTCTTTGGGATAATTGCGTGCAAGAAAAAAATATAGAAATATTTCACTTTTGGAAGAATTTTAAACGCTGCTCATATCAACAGGGAAGTCATATTCAACACAATAACTAAACACTTAATAGAGTTAGTTAAAAACTAATAATTATTTTCCTGAAAGTGAAGATCCAAGTATGAGAAACCTATGGATAAATAATCCATTTTTAGAAGACATAAAATCATGCGCACTCGTCGTGAGTTATCTTCTGATGTCACTCTGGTGTCCAGACATAAAATACACTCATTATCACAATTCTGGATATCTCTCGATAAAGAATATCCAGCTCTGAGTTATAAAGCTATCAAATTCTTAGTAGTTTTTTCAACTTATGTTAACAATATGTTTTTTTATTGGCACATTTTTAATCAAACGTTATTTTTTAAAAACCATATATGTATGTATACATTCATAAAGAGGGGGAGGGGAGTTAGGTCAAAATTAGCGTTCCGGCATTATTTAATCTAACACCACACCATTGCCCTCTTGCTCCCCACACCCCTGACAGACCTTGCGTAAACGCAAAAGAAATTCAATGTTATTTTTTAAGTCAATTGACTCAAAAAGGAAGCTTTATAAATCTTAAAATATAAATAGCTCCAATCAAAATACCTCACACCACTGCAATGTTATTTATGTTTCTAGTTGAATAAGACATTCATATTGATTGCAAAAGTTGCCTTTTAGTAAGACTGAAAATGTTGACTGTATTATAAAGATTTGAAAACAAACTACCTATTGCCAGTGTTACATATTTTTATTGTTACATATTATAGGAAAATGCCTTATCTTGGATTCCGCTCACATTCTTGATTGCCAGCGCCTTTGTATCACATACCGGCATTAGGCTTCTACCGTGGGTTTTGATCGGAGAGGTAAACTCATCATATATTATATTTAAATCAAATATCTCTTCTCATAATATGGTCTACAAATAATATTTCAGGTTTTCTCATTGGAAACTAAAGCAATAGCAAGTGGTTTATCAGGAGGCACCGGTTATTTATTAGGTTTTGCAGCAAATAAGAATTTCTTCGCAATGGTCGAAAGTATGACATTAGCTGGCACTTTTTTGCTGTATTCCATCTTCAGGTATTAATTCTATAAACGATATGTACTCCCACATCCTCAAATTAATAATCGTAAAAATAATAGCATCTCAGGAGCCATCACGTTTTATTTCTTCTTACCTGAAACCGAGGGCTATACATTAGTGGAAATTCAGAACCACTTCACAGGCGTCGAGAAACTTCCCAATCGAGTCTCAAAACAAAAGGTACTTACTTCTATAAAGATATATCTTTCATATCAGAATCTAACGTTGAGCATTTTAAAGGGATTAAAGAATTATTCGTCGAAGAGCACCGTCGAAACTATCGACAACTCGCAACACAGCATTAATGATTCGGGACAAGGATTGGATGTAACGACTGGGATCGATTTTAAAAAATAAACATTTAAATTACAATTTTAGGTATTTTTATTTGTTTTGCCTTTTCATGCACATGCCCTTTGAACAATAACAGTCAAGATTTCAAGTTTTTTTTGTTGTTTGAAAATAAAAATTAATTGACTACTGAGACAATACCCACAAATTGATGGATCAATAAAGCGATTCATTCACAATCCACACATTTAACACTAGACATTACCACTGAAGTACAATACTAATATACTGATAATGGAATATTTTTGCTTATTAGAATACGAGATGATTTTCCACATATATACTAATACAGCAGACTCTCGAGTATTCAGATGAATTGAGATTTTATTCCTTATCATCTAAAATATTTAAGAGTCCACTTTACAAAACATAACAGATTCATAAATAATATAAATTAACAAACAGCAGAAAATGATAAAAAAAATTTCATAAAATTTTCCGTGATACAAATATATAAATTTTTATATATAAATAAATTATGTTTTATACCCTTTGGTAATAAGAAATTAATACAATAAACGTGTAGTATTCCAATAAGCATTATTTCACTTGACAGATAAGATATAAAATAGACGTCGACATATTTTATATTGTATATACCACATGGTCAAATAAATAATTGTAAGTCCATCAACACTGTTGTTTCTCTCCACGCGGTAAAGTATTAAAGGTATATTCGATTTGTTACAATTCGTTATTTTCAAGGATGCGCTCCTTACCATATATATATATATCAATATATACATACACATCAAGATGTAAAAGACTACATTTTAAACATCCTCAAGAGCAGCTCGGACTCCCTAACGTTACATAGTGACACCTAGCTTGCCTTTGCGTAGATTCAATAAGACACGAGTAAAACAATTTGAAATCTTTACTCTCGGAGAGGACTAATAAAAAAAACTCAATATACAAAGTAAGAAAAACCGGTTACATCAAAAACGGCAAAGTTCGGACGTAATCGGGCAATAAGTTAGTTTAAGCTGCAGTAAACACTCTAGAAAGGTTAAAAAAATAATGTGATTAAGGTCGTATCAATCTTAAGCTTGACTTTGAGTGGTGGTGTTATGCACTTCCTTCTCCTCCCAAATCGGTTCGTTTTGGTCTCTGATTCCCCAGAATTCTTGATTGTTCTTGTCGATGGGTGTTCCGGTTATTGTTCCGGGGGTGGACTGTTTATCTTGTGCACCTTTGTCTTGACCTGCGCCTTGAGGCTTGCCGCCCTGTCTTCCTCTTTGAGGACGATGAGCGCCGAACCAGCGTCCGCCTCTTCCGCCGCGCGGAGGCCCGTTGTTGCCGCCTCCGCCGCCGCCTCCTGCTCCTTCTAGAACTTGTTCACCGTTGTTTGGTTGAGTTCTGCCTCCGCGTCTTCCACCGCGCATGTTGTTGCGAAAGTATCGGTGCTGAGGCTGCGCTCCTTCTCCTTCTGCACCAGGCTGTTTAGCCATCTGCATGTGCATCACAGACTGGAAGGTGCGCGCCCCGAGACCGCCTCTGCGCGGTCCACCACCACCTTCTGCTCCTCCGCGGCCACCGCCTCCTTGTTGCCTTTGTAAGAATCTAAAACAGTGCACACGATCAAATCGAAAAAAGACAGTTTTCCCTCCCTCCATTGAAAATTACAATGTTAGCGTACCCGCGGCGTTTTTCGGCTGCGTAAGGCGAGCCTTTGACTGGTGCTCCGTCGGGTCCAGTAACAAAAGCAGCTTCGAAGCCCTTGTCGCCTTCGACTACGGAGAATTCGACAGCCTCCCCATCGCCGACTGAACGCACCAATTTCCTTGGATTATTCCTAGCGATGGCAGTTTGATGTACGAATACATCTTCTTTTGTATCATCCCTGTTGAACACGAATGAACAGTGAAAAAACAATTTATTATAAAATGCGAACCGATAGATATTTTGGCACTGTTACTCAGCGAAGGCTAGCTTTATCGACATTAAGTTTACCCAAGTCCAGTAAAATTTTTATTACGCAATAAATGCACAAATGCGAGCCTTCTTCAAAATGGCGCAGAACAATTTGCAAATATCACATGCATAAATAATAATAAATTAAATAATATACATGAGGTTGGATCGATAAGTTAAACAAGTACATCTTATCCGTTATAAAATATGAATAAATGAAAGCTTCGAATAGTTGCTTATCATGTGTATTACATAATATATAATATCAAATCGCACATCTATAGTAATTGTATCTTTAAGGGTAAACAATGCCAATTTAATTAGAATGACGTAAAATGTGATAAGCAAAAATAAGGCAACGTCATTAAGATTGCATCGGCATAATCGGAATATGGCGCAAGAAATGAATCAAAAGATTGAAATAATGTTTTTCAAAATTTATCCTTAAAGGTATCGATTTAACATTAAAATTATATGTATATGTATACACATATATAATTTCAATAAAAGGTCAAAGCGAATATTATTGCCATTCTTGTATATAATCCCTGCAACTGAAGCTTTATACTTTATAAGTAGTCAACAATAATATTCATTGTGAAAATATATATGCCTAATTGTTGAGCGCTATTAGTACTGTGCATTAAAAAAACATTTTTTTTAAACATATAAAATAATTATTTTTGACAAAATTTTAAACACTGTCAAGTGTTGGTAAAAGTGCCAAAATTCTATTCACATTATACGCATATATGTTTATCCTCACCGCCGTCAAAATGGCTGAATTTAGAAGCAATGCAGAATCGAAGAGCTCCGAAGCTCGAAAGCATCGATTGACACCAAGACGCGCCCCTCCCGTCTTAAGGACAAAATAATCATCTTTTTATTCATCATGTGATAATATATTCATTCATCAAACATTTGATTAAAAAAAAGGCATTGCAATTCGCCCACGGCAAGGATAAACATATATACGTATTTATAAAAATCTTTGGTTTGCTATTCGATGGGTACACATCGGATTTAGACCAAAGTTTACATATTTATATAAAATATATTTAATTCTATATATACACGATAAAAAAATATCAATTATTATACTCCAGTTGTTGGTTCAAATATATCAGTCAAAACTTCTCTCTCGGAATCAGACAACTTCTTGCACCATATCTTTAACAGCATAAGTTGTATATAAATAAAATAAAAATTCGCTTGCAAAACAAGGACGAAAATGTGAGATGTGTAAGGTCTTACTTTTATTTTAGATTAGTAATTAGAAACCGTGTATACATTTCCAATTGTTTCCTAATATGCAATAATACACACAAAAAACTATGCTCCCACGCGCATATATGTCACTATGTAACACCTTGAATAATATAAGCAGCTGCTCATCTTATTTATCTGCAGCTAAAATTTATCTCAACGAACCAACTTGAATTTGTCATTTAATGAAATCGAAATATTAAAATAATGACCATCGACAGGCCAACTTTTGCCCCCTCCCCTGGATAATATTAAAATGACATCCCAGATTCTAAACTAGAAATTCTCAAGTTATCCCTCAAAAAAATCTCGAACCTATCCTAAAAATATTTTTTTAAATTCAGTGAAATCATATCGGAATACATTTTCACCGGTAGATGTATATTTTTACTAGTGAAAATATATTTTATCTGGCAGATGCTGGTGAAATTATATTTTTTATCTTTTCCACACGTTACAGTAATCAACACATTTACAATGAATGTGTATTTTTCGATCAAGTTAAATTTTTACTAGTAAATTCCAAATACATTTCTAATAGCGAAAATATAATTTAACTGATAGGCGCTATAATGTCTATGAAACTCAATTTGACAGTTGCGAAACATCCATTTTCTGTTCAAACCCAAACCTAATGAAGCTCTTAAAATAATTAGTTTTAGAAGTTGCATTAAGTCAAGACCAAGATCTCTCATGGGAAATAAGAGGAAGTCGACAGACATTATATCCTTATCTGCGCTTCGATATTAGTGTTTTTAAAATATGATAGCTATCCTTACCGATATTACTACTGACTTCTGACATTCGAGTATTGGTTCAAATGTATTCAAACCAAATTTTGGTCAATAGGAGAGCGCAAAAACAATTATCCCTTTTCAGAAGTCAAAAATTCACGTCAAAAGCAATAAAATCGTGGCATCGCCATTGCAGTGCAACGGCGCCGAACCATAAATTTGGTAATCAGTCATTACGATCAACATTTAAGTTGCGTAGAAACACTCTTTAGTAAGAAAAATAAATCTAATTCACATTAAAATTCAATATATTGAATTCCCCGTTCAGTTGCAGGCGCAAAAAGAAGTTCAAAACAATCGTAATGGATGAACATTTGATGATTGTATAAATCGAATCGAAAAAATCACTAGCTACTCCCTCAACAATTTATTTTAAATGGCAAATTTGAAAAGCAAATGGTGTTTGACAAAACAGAACGTATGAATAATTGATTATAAAATACATACTCACAGAGTGAATTTAAGTAGTATACATTCTGATGACATACCAATAACATTTAAAGGGCGTTTTGGAATATAAATCATCACCACCACAAAAATAAAATAGGTGAATCACTAACACTAAAATAAATAAGACAAATACCCTTTGGACTCTCAATGCGAGTCAGAATCACTAGACTTCGATTTTTTAATTTGAAAAAACGAAACATTGATTTTATGCATTTTACCTTTATATATTTTGTAATTTTGTAGATAATAACTATTATTGCAATAAAAGTATCAATGAGGGATTTTTATTGCAATAATGTGGATTTTTCAGTGACAAATTATCAAGACAAAGGTAATTTCAAAAATACAATATACGCAATAAAGCCGTCGCCCTTTCGTAAATCATTGACTCAACTGAAGAGCACACAATGGAATTGCGCAAAATCCTTTTTCAGTTGAGTCAACGATTTTCGAGAAGGTGACGATTTTATTGCCTATATAGTATTTTTGAAATTAACTTTGTGTTAATAGTTTGTGTACCAATAAGTGAAATTTTAATCATTTTAACTGATATAATGACATTTTTATAGTATTATTGTAAAAATAACTTGTGCTGTATTTCTCGATATAATTGTATTTTGTGTCTGATTATGCATATTCTACCGATGTTAATGTGAAAAATGAAGTTAAAATTAGACCCGTCGGTCTAAAAGGTGGCCAACCCAAATGATTTTGCGGGTCACTTTGGAAATGCATCATAACTCCGCGGGCCACATATAAAATTATATACCCCTATATTAGATTTGGATACACTTATAATGGTATTGACGGGGAAATAATGCCAATACTTCAGTAAGTTAAAAAAATTGTAACTGGTGATGATAGTGTGCCTTATAGACATCAAAATTATTAATAAATTGAAAATAAGTTTTATTTAATATGCATCTCAATTCGACGCAACCATCTCAGAAGTCGTCACGCAGATCTCAAATACGCCCATTGACAGCATACAAATACGCTCGCTAACAGCACACAAATACGCTCGCTAACAGCGTAAAAATACGCTCGCTGACCGTACATATACGCTCGCTAACAGCATACAAATACGCTCGCTAACAGCGTACAAATACACTAGCTGACAAGGTACAAATACGCTCACTAACAGCGTAAAAATACGCTTGCTGACAACGTACAAATACGCTCGCTGACAGGGAACAAATACGCACGCTAACAGCATACAAATGCGCTCGCTGACGGTGTACAGACGCTCGCCGACAGCATACAACACGCTCGCTAACAGAGTACAAATGCGCTCGCCGACAGTACAAAAGACGCTCGCCAACAGCGTTTAAATACTCGCTAATAGCATCAGAAAATAAAACTTACCTTGATTCAGGAAAAACATACAAAAATACAATTCAACCTTCATCTTTTCCTCGAGACTTTTTGACTGTTTAACAAATAAAATTGAAAGTAGTTCATATAATTATTAATTTTAATAAAATAAAAATACACATGTCCCTTGGGTCCTGGAAGTGTATGCTACAAGACAAATTTTGGAGCCTAGTAATTCATGGTAATTATATAGTAGTGAGACAATATCAAATAAATATATTAAAAACAACTATTTTGTATTACACCCACTGCATTATGTATGACAGTAAAATTCCGATAATTCAAAAGCAAAATTATTATTATTATTAAATAACTGGTTTTTAAAATATGTATTATTCATCTATTGCTTTAAAATGACATAATAGTTTTGTTAAAATTGAAAACATCAAATTCAAAAATGAAAAATATTTTTTTTAAAGTGAGTTAGAACATTAAAAGACAATGAAAAGTCACAAGCAGATGCAAATGTTTTCGATTTGAATTTTGACAATAGAAACTAATCTTGGCGAAAAACAACTCGGTATTTGATGTGATTATATTTGTATAGCTATTATTTGACAGCAATTTTTGAGTACCGCCCTACTCATACAAACGTACGTGATACGTTCGTATGGGTATTATAAAAATTATTCGGTGACATCTTATGTTGAGAACCTCTGACTAGCAAAGGATACAAAAAAGGATCATAAATGAGTTTATTGTGTAAATTATTTGTTATATTGTAAACAAGTATTGTTATTGCGAAATCTAATGGAAAAAGACCCGATGTTTTTTACCTACTTTTTGAATAATAACCCAAAGGTAGGGCGGTTAATATCGGGAAATATAACTACTATAAGATTGTGTAATTCTGGGAAATACACTTTTTTATATTTATGCGATTTAATTGTAAATAGTCTTCGATATTGAGAAAATTTGTTAAACGTATTTTAGTCAATAAATAAAATAATTAATAATAGAACATTTTTGAACTTATTGTTTCGCATTTATTCCGCATTCTTCAATTTATCTATATTATTTTATATAGAAATTATTTACCTTGAATCAAATATAAGAAAATATGTTTTTTATTTTTTGCTGATGTAAAAATATAAAACCATCTGGGTTTTACCAATAGATACCACTAGAATGCACTTTAATAAATACTTTGTTCTTTAAAATAAATTGTTTGTGCATTTATGTAAGGATATTTTCAACGGAAAAGGATTCATCAGAGAGATATACATAAGGTGTTCACTGTTTCGACAAATGCTTGCTCGTATTGCACAATCAATTCGTTATATACCTATTACTCATTTAATTTTTCCTCTGTTTATTACAATTATATACAGTATTTGTAATGGAAATAATACATGTTAATAAGAATCTGATTTAAATTCAGTTTCTTCGACTCGCCAAAGAGATGTTAAAAATATTTATTTATGTATATATATGGGAATTTTGTTCACTCGATTTCAATACATTTCTTATAAATTGACCTTGTAAAAATATCCCAGCTAAGTTCATTATCAGCCTGATCCAGTATTATTATTTAAATTGGCAGCTATACAAAAAATTTTTTTTCTATAAATTTACCATGATTGAAAAATAAGCTCAAAATGTTTTATTGTTATACAAAAATACATTAGACTAGTTAATTATTTTGTTTTGAATGTTGCCGAAAAACAGGATAAGTATTTTTTAACCATATTGAATAGAATGTTTATGTTCTATGAAAAGAATATTGTAGATAAATAAAACAAGTTAACGATTTTACGCATCCCAGAGATTGATACAAGTAAATAATTTTCTAATTCGATTTTTAGTTTCAAGATGATATTTCGCGAAAAGATTATATCCAATTTTTGTTGGAGTCTTTTCTGACGGGTGTCATTAAAAATAGGTATGTAGTGGACCAGATTCTTAAAAATAATAAGTTTACGAAAATAAAAAGAGTGTTAATATATTTACATTGTGCAAATATAAAAAGTCGGAAAAAAATACTGTCTAACACAACTCAAATCAGAAACCAGTCAATTTGACTGGTTCCGTAAATCTAGGGTTCCGTAAATCTAGTAAGCAACACTAAATTTAAGGAACCTATAAAATTGACAGATTTCTGATTTGATTTGTAACAGACAGTATTTTTTCTGGGTTTTTTGCGACTTTTTATACTTGCACAATGCAAATATATTAGTACAATTTTTATTTTCGGCAATCTCTTATTTTTAAACAAATTAAACATTTATATAGTCTTAATAAATTAGGGTTTCGTAAATTGTTTTTATACAAAACAAATATTTCATAAGCGCAATTCACAGATTGAAAATCATCAGTACAATGCTTGCAAAAATATTGTATAATATATTTGTGAAATTAGTTATCATATTAAAATAAACATTTTACAACAAAAAAAATAAATAAATTGGTAACACGGATCGAAAATCTTAGGGATTTTTGTGCAGTTTGATCGAGAGATGAATGTAGGTTGATAATCGCATAGAGGTACATACATGGAAATACAATAAAAATGCAAAACATGGCAATGCGAAATAAAATCGCAGTGCTGATTGGTGACAAAAAAAACCTTACTGGACTTTGTATCGGATTCGACTTCCTGATAATTAGATGTTAAGCGTCTCAGCGTCAAAACCATCGGCTTATTTGCAAAGAATTCAAGTATGAAGAGCTGAAAATTAACTTTACCTGTTGATGAACCCGTAACCGCTCTTGACGTTAAACCATTTCACGGTGCCAGACACCTTTTCAGCTGAAACAAATAAAAAAAGCCAAGTCAGTATCGTAATTGATTAACAGACACGTGTGATAAGAGAGACCATGCGGCGCGTGAAAAAATGACGATTTGAGTATAAAAAATGTTATTTTGGTGCTAAAAGCTGAAATCCCGGGCATGAATTCGCGAGAAGAATATCGATTTGAATTTAATTTCAAATGTTATTTCGGTCCGAAAAACATCTATTCCTGGCATAAATTCATGATCGGCGATGTAATGGCAAATAGTCGATTTGAATTAAAAAAATGAAATTTTGGTCCGAAAAGCTTCTATTCAGAGCATAAATGGCGCGCGATCGATCGTGGCCTTGGATTGAAAAAGCTGGGAGAATGCGCCCCAGCGCCGCCATGTTGTTGCTAAATTGGATTCGAAATTCCTATTAGAATGCGATGAAAGCGCGCAAGGGAGCTGATTGAGGAGGTCCGGAGAAGCTGTGAAATAAAAATGGACGCGCGGCCATGCCGGCGTCCCGGCGCACGCGGCTTGAAAAAACTACTATTCACAAGCCGCGGCCGTTTTAAGGGACCCAGCCTTTCGGGATACTCTCTCGGGGTGCTGGTGCTAATCGGGAACACAGAAAGGGCGCAAGGGACGCCGGGCGTCTCTGTGGCCAAACCACGTGCAATGCAGAAGGCGAAGCGTCGGTGATCTGGGAGCTCCGGCGCTTTGCCCCCGAGGCGCGGGTACTCACCGATGACATGCTTGAGCGGCGCGGTCTTCGGCTGCTGCGGTGTTTTCTCGGCATCAGCCATGGCGGCGGTGGGCTCTATCGGCATGGCTCTATCGGCCGCGGCCTGGGCGGTTGTGGCGGTTCGATGTGAAGCCGCCGGAAGCGGATGGCGCTGTAGCACGCCGCCGCCCAGACATTGCCATAACAAAAAATTAGTAATAAGCGTCCGTTCATCGCACGTGCTAAGGAATCATATTTTATTGACAATCTCATAAATAAATAAAACAAGAGCGGTAAAATTTTTATTTCAATCAGAGAATCACAATCGTCTACTCCCTCAATCGCATATTTTATTTTATTCATCCAAGTTGCAGACACAGCGTTCTCTATTCAATATATATCAGTATATATATTTTATTATATATCAGTATATTTCAAACACATAAATAATAAAATATATATGTATATGCTAAGATGAAAAATAAAATATATATGAAACGAACAGATCAATGAAAAAAAATCTATTGAATATATTGTGCAAAATATATCGATATATCAAACGAAAGCGACATATGAAAAACAGACTTACAACTTAAATTTCAAATATGTACTATTATTATAAGATACATTTTGCTTAAATGCATTCAAATTGTGACCGATTGTGCACACTATACGATTCGATCTGTTTTTTTTTATTTTGACGTGATTTAAAATAAAAACAGTTTTTATTACACAATTTTATTTTTAAATAATATCTTTTTACAGAACAAAATGTTTCGTGATTCGATTTATTCGGACAAAAACCAGCTCGTCGAAAAATCTAGGTAGCGCCTGGATCTAAAATTTCATCAGATTATTATTTACATTAATTAATTAAATAATTATTAATTAATTAATCTTTAAAAATATATTTAGTATATTTTAATGTATATGTATGTACAAGCATGCAATATAAAACAGTAAAAAAAATAATCTATATACATAAAAGGCAATGTTCGTATGTGTGTACTCTCTAAACTCAAAAACTACCAGGCCGATTTCGCTGAAATTTTCATAGTTTGTGTAATTAGTGCAGGAAGCGATTTGAAAATTTAAATTAAATCTGACAGGTAGTGCTCTTGTTTTTATAGTGTTGACGGGCTCAACACGCTCCCGATAATTTTGATGTCATTTCATGGTGTCATATCGTCGCCGTCGTATATTTTTTGTAGCCCATAAGTAAAAATATATATTAAAGATAATATAACAAATAGAATAAAATTAGTATTATTTGGAATAAACAATTATATATTGAAAAAGTAATCCAACTGCAGTTTTCGAACTTTTTTTTAAAAAAATGCAAAATTAAAAATATTTTTGGATTTTTTTATTAAGAAAACATTTTATGTATTTCATTAATTATAAATAGATATAAATTAGCATTACGCTTAGCGCTCATAATTGATTGTTACAGTCTAACCCAAGGGTGGGGAACCTGTGGCTTGGTCGCATGTGGCCTTTTGGCACCATTGGTGCGGCCTTTTGGCACTATTGGTGCGGCATTTTGACTGACGCCAAAATTTATTTATTTGTTTTCTTATAAGAAAAAATATATTTCCTTCTGTAAAGAATTATACGCAAGCTCTTGGAAAAAGAGCGTAATCTGATATGTTCCCAAAATTTCTGGTACTTATTTTGAGGTCATCAATTGAAATTTCTTGAATGCGGCCTTTTTTATTTGAAAGTAACTTAATGCGGCCTTCCAACGTGAAAAGGTTCCCTACCCCTGGTCTAACCTTTGACGCCGCTTGATCACAATGCGCACTAAAGAGTCACTTTTTAGGCATGTAATGTTCTCTCGTGAATCACAAGAGGATTTTTCTCGTCCCATATGCGTCAACTTTGCTAATTTACATTCTCATAGAGGTGGAAACTTTTTCTTTGAAAAATCAGCATCAACTTCCTGCTGCTCCCACCCACCGCCCAATCTACGTAGACTCTTCGCTGTCCATGGTATCTGAGCTTCAGTTCTTGTGTTATCTGAATTGTATATGGCTGTAGAAGTAACACAGTAAAAGTAAAATTGAATAAAATTATTTAAATACATGTGCATGGCATAACAGCTTTACAAAAAATACATATAAATCGCATGTAAAATACAACAAATATACATATAAGCTCTAGTAAGGACTGCCGTGTAAATGTCAACAACAAGCTAGACGTTTTTTTCGACTGGCTGTGTTCTCTTTGTAGCTAGTGCCCCCCTTGAATTAGATTGATTCGTTTAATTACATTTTCATAAATAAATTGCTAATTTTATCCATATAAATTATTTTTCAAATTAAAAATTGATTTTAAAGGCGTTCCTATAAGATCGGTGCTCCGATGAATCAATGCTCGCTAGACCGATATGATGTTTTAATTACATTTTCATAAATAAATTGCTAATTTTATCCATATAAATTATTTTTCAAATTAAAAATTGATTTTAAAGGCGTTCCTATAAGATCGGTGCTCCGATGAATCAATGCTCGCTAGACCGTTGTTAGCCCCCCCTCAAGGGAGGCTGACAGGGCTTTAGCCTGAAGCACTGGGGTTGGGGGGAATGACACGGTAGCAAGCGCAAGCGTTAACGGCCCGCCAGATATATAGGCCTAGGGATATATATGTGAGGTGAAAGTGTAATAAGTGTAGAGCTCGGCAGAACATATATTAATCTATATTATATTCACTGATTAGTAGAGAATTATTAATATTGAAATATCAAGTATGAAAATAAAAGTAAATGGTTTAAAATATATTTCTTAATTATTTTACTTATACACTTTAACTGCGAGTCTTGGAATTTTGAGTTTTTTTTTGTATATGCAGTAACAGCGGGTTCCGAATATTTTTTGGAACAAAAATAACAAATAATTATAAAGGGGCACATATACTAAAAAATATATTAATACTTAACGTCGCAGATTTTTATAAACGGGTCACATGCCGGCACACAAAAAAACGTAGCGTGAACTTATACATCTGTGTGTTTTAAGAAGTGTTTTTCATTGATGAACTATTAAAAATCTTATTTATGTCCACGTAAAACTTTTATTTTTTAAAATAAAAATATAAAGATAAATGGGGAAAATAAATATTTTTAATCTTATGTAAATTTAAGGCGCTAGAAATATTTGTATAACGTAAAATCACCAGTTTGGTGTAATAGCGCTTGCAGCGTAATCGACCCGCGAATTATGTGTTAATTAAATTATAATATCTCTAGAAAAACATTTTTTTAATTCATCACCACGAACTTCAATACATTTAGAGCGCCTGTTTTTTTTAAGCACATACATTTATAATCAGTCGTTAGGTGATTCGGAATTGACGCGGTAATTTTAAAGCATCCTAACAATTATGGCAGTGTTGCCAACCGAGTAAAAATCGTTTTTTTTTTCATCAATTTTCATCAAAAATCTCTTTTTTTAAAAGTGGTCTCGTTCTACGCTCGATTAAAAATATTTCGGTCTCTCGATAGTTAATACTAACCTGTATCTTTACTTTCCTAATAACCTTGGTATCGTAATTGAGGTCTAGGTGTATCGCTTCCTATTCAATAAATGCATCAAAAGACTGCAACAACAACCAATTAATTGGCATAAATGCGATTATCTCTGTACGGTAAATTTCAGTAAATGTCAACCAACTCATTCTGCGTAAAATATGTTTTTGTTTAAAAAAATTGTTTAATTATTTGAGATAAGCGTAGCAGTTGTAGGAGATTTTACGCGGGTTTGTTGAACGTAAAGTAGCCGTTGGAAGTTCTACGCGGGCGTGTTTAGTTGCAGCGGGTCGTCGTTAATTTTGTAGTCGAAACTTGGACGAGCGTGTGTTGGTGAGGATCGTTGTTGAGTTTAATGTCGAAACTGGACGATCGTTTGTTGTTGCTATGGAGACGTATCTCCAAGCAGTGGGCGGTGCTTTATATCACTCGGAAGTTCACGTCAACCGAAGAAATTCTCAGACCGAGTTCACAGGAAGCTCTACGCAGCTAAGTTGATGCGGTCTTTCTTGTAGTGGACTATTTTCCGATATGACGACGGGGACAGGCCACATCTCTTGATCGGTTGTCTGAATGTACGCGGGTTTTACGTGGTCAATTGAGACGGTTTTTTGCTGACCCCGAAAATCAATTACCACGTTTTTGTCACTCTTGCTAATAACGTGTCTTAATATTGTGTACTAATGTTGTACACTAATATTGTGTTTTATAATGGCGCGGACCCGCAACCGCGCGCGAAGGTTGCTAGCGGAGAGAAAATCCGTTACACCAGTGTTACCAGAGGTCCGCTAAGTTTTGGCCATAACAAAATCTAAATGAAGATATATAAATAAAAAAAGATTAAATAAAAAAAAAACAGAATTCATGTAATATATTTTTTTAATTATTTACCATTTTATAAAAAATATTATAATAAAAATGTAAGCTGATATATTGAATTCGGTATCAGAGATATGCCGGTCGTTCACACTGCAACTGTCACGGAACGATTGTGACTTTTTTGGAAAAAAAAATATTGTACAAAATACGTTAAAATACATTTCAACATAAAATATTCTAAAAGCAGATAGATTAAAATTTTTACCTTTCAGAAGTTTTTAAGTAAAAAATAAGTGATACTGTGAACGATGTTTATTATATTCAGTAGGTATTTTTGTACTATTTTTAGATGTTGGCAGGTTGCAAAATGCAATAATTAAATAGATAATAAATTAAGAATTAAACTAATTCAACAGTGTATAACGTACAACCGATATCTCTAAATAAAAATTGATATTCCTTTACACGTGTATTTTTTGTCAATATATTTTATATTCGTTTCCCAAGTAAATTCTTCAATATATGAGTCACAATCGTCAATTAACTAGGAACTATATTATTTGTATTGCTTTATATAATATGTAAGTACAAATTAACATTAACGGTTTACCGTTGATGGCGATAAACTTTTATTACCGTTTAATCAGCAATGGATTTTCAATCCTATATATTATCTTAGATCACAAAATATTTTTTAAGCTCGTAATTTATTCATAATCAATAAAACATTAATTTGTTACAACTCTGGGCTACTTTAAAATGCCTTGTGTGCTATTTATATTACGTAAAAGTGTTTATGACGTATTGATTACGTATTATGAGAATGTGTGAGTATTAATAGAAAGTAGAAACATGTACATTTATGTGTAACACATATCACCGCATCGAGAATTCATTATAATTTTGGTATTTGAGTCACTTGAAAAATTGCAAAATGTATTCTAATACACAAATCGACAATAGGAAGTTTATAGCTTTCGCGTTTATCTAAGTATCTATAAAAATAAGTACCTGCTAGGTAGATAAAGATATATTGTGATGAACTTTAAGTGGTTCTAAGAATAATGATTAATATTTTATGGCAAAATACATTAATATTTTTTATATATGTACATACGTCTATTTTATAAACATTTATAATTCCGAATCGTACAGTAAATTGCGACAGTTGTATACGATTTACATTGGAAGATAGCTTATTTTACAGACTCGACACTAGGCAGATTGAAAAATAATCTAAATTTCCATCATGCGTGCCAATTTCCGAAAATTAAAATAGTTCTCCGCTATATAAACAATAAATCGCGTAAAATAGTATTACATAGCATTTATAAACATCATATTCGAATATCAAATATTTGCTTTCGCATAATAATATTGATCAATGAATGAAAAAAAATTAAAACACTAAAAATAATAATGTATAGGCAAAGCATATTCTGTTTTGAAATGTAATCACAGTGCAATCGCGTCTTCTGGCTGGTCTGATAGAACTCAGGTACTACTTCAAAAGTATAAAGCAATCAATTCTCCTCCTGTAATCTGAACCTGAATCACCAGGCTTCGCATTGATAATACTCAGATAGTGCACCAGAATCACCATTGCCCCGTATACCACATTTAGCGTATGCGGCAATATCTCCTATAGCGTTCCCCCATATAGCGTAGTTTTTGTTACTGTTTTTCCCTTGACTTCACTAGACGTATTCTGTAACATGTATTTTATTGTATTTTAAAATATGTATATTTTCTGTAAATATATATTCTATGTATGTAAATTTATATATATTATATGTATGTAATTTGTATCACTATATAAAAAATATTTTAATAATTTATAAATGTTTTTGATTGCATTTTTTAAATAATATCGACCTCTGCATAAGCTCGTCGAAGAGTGCCGATTCGTTGCAGTTTCCCGATAATAACCGATATTGCAGCCCATGTAGAAACAAACACAACACACGATCGTATTTTCGTGCGACGCTTATGACTTTCTTCTTGTGACTCGGCTCTAGCAATCTAGCATGTATGAATGTATGTGTAAAAACTTGAAGCTTTGGCGTTCACTGGTCTATTGCATCCTTTACGCACAAAAGGGTTGAATTTATAGTGCTTAATGGGCGGATGTGCAAAAAGGGAGGTAAAATCTCTGATAATAATGGTATCTGTAAGCATCATTGTTGTTATTGTAAGATACGCAATTGTGTTATTGAATATTCTCTATATTGTTATTAGGTATTTTGTCAAGTTGAGTTGCTGTTTCCTTTTCATAAATTCTAAATTATCGTTTGAATGACCTTAGCGTCAACTGCGCAGCTGAGTGGGCCTCCCACAACTTTTTGGACCACATTTAACACTTTCTAAACCTAATGGAATTTCTTTCTATTGCATTAAACATGTTTTTAATAAGTTGAAACTCATATAGCAAAATCTAAGATTATTTTATATCCACTGCCGTTGTTGATTTATTGTTGAAAATATCGAAATAAAAAATATACCATTATAAAAAGCGTCACCGATACGATTACTGTTATCAAACACCGAAAGAATAGTAAAATTATTGTTTATTTACAGATAGTTACATATTTTTGCAAGTGTAAGAAAAAACGCAAAGACTTGAACTATCTAATAAAGGGCTCGGCAACCTATGACCCGCGGGTCACCAAGTGACCCGTTTGATGATTTAAAGTGACCCATTTCAGTTCTGCATATATCATTTTTTTAACGTGTTACGATGTCACGACTAAGCCACATATATGGTTGTTAGGACCAAAAATATTCACTGACCCGAATAGTATTTTTAATAGTCACATTTTAATTATTTTGCCCCGCAGCCAAAAAAGGTTGCCGAGACCTGATCATTAATTTTAGTAGAATTATTATTTCACGTGACATCGGAATTGTATCTTTTAAAAACGTGTTAGGTTAACATTGATTATTAAATAGAAGTACTTATCTATTTTTATTCTTTCTGTAGCATTTATTGCGATGTGATAAATATGTATGTAATTTTTTCAAACGGTTGCTATTCTCAATACAACGATACAATAACATCAAAAGAAAGCTTATATAAATGCTTTTGTTTTTTTTTATAAATTTAGTAAACAGTACATGTGATATAAGCATTACAAAATGTGATGTATACATTATATAATTCGTAAAACTCGATATTTCACAAGATAAACTCGTTTGGTGCATGGTTTTATACATACCAAGTATTATTCATTGTTTTAAACCAATGATCTTGAAAATTGAAACTGTATTGTATGTATTGATATCTTGATATTTGATGTTAGGAATCCTCTAACCATAACATTAGCTTACGAGTCATAATGAATGCCTATTATTAGATAATATACAGATGGTATTCGCAGATCATGTTTCGTTATAGTAAACATGATTTATTATAGTAAACATTATAGTAAACAATATTATCTATATAAGGTCAATACTATCGAATGCAATTAAAATTAGTATGATTGTAGTACATACATGCTTTGAAGGTAAAACTCGATATTTCACAGATGTGATCAGATTTTTTTGTAAATTAATTTAATGCAATTTTGATACAAGCTACACGGGATAAATTATTTTATTATATAATTAATATTTATTATCGTTTAAATAATAACAGAAACGATTCACTTTTGCAAATATGAAAACAGCAAATTCTGCGTGGTGATAACTGTTCTTAAATTATTTGTAAATGTTTATATAATGGTCGTTATGACGCATTGGGGAAACCTAACAAATTTTTAATAAATATAAATATGTTTTAAAACATTTTTTTAACAAAAAATAATATTATATAATTACATATTCTAATATATTATATTAATTTAATGAGTCGTATTTATTTAACTCCGGAGCGTTTTAAATATTATATAACAGAGAAGACTTATAGGTAACTTTAATTAAAAAACAAAATAAGATTGCCGCGTGGCGCAAAAATATCGAGGTACATTTACATACACATATATTTTACTTGTAGTAATTGGCGGCGTAGTGTGAAAATATGTTTCACTTATAATAATTTCCAAATTTTAGCTACTTCTAATATTTAGTATGAATATGAGTGACAAGGCTAGCGATAAAGTGTTGGGGTGCTCTTTGGCGCATGCGAAACCGAATATTTAGCGCCCCACTCTCGGCGAGGACTTAAAAACGGGTAAAACGCCAATAGACATCTGAATGCAGATCAGTCAACTTCTCGGAAAGATATGTTTATTTCTAAACAGTAAGTCATAAAATTGTATATTCTCTTATTTTTTATATTCTTATAAGAGTTAAATGTATATGTATGTGCTTAATTTTTTAAAACTTTCAAAGTGAGTATTTATTACGATTTTTACGAAATTAACTTTTCATCCAAAAAAATGTAAAATACAATATTGTGAAGCTTGTGTCACTACATATTTATTATGGTAAAATAAAAATAACCCTGATTCTATCGCTTGTGATATATCACACATTCAGTATCTAATATGTTTTGCGGTTTCTAGACTATGGTATTTTACCTGCTTGTCTATTTGTGGTGGATGTTTGTATTGACAAATATCATCTATCTGTAATAATGTATATATTTTTTATTTTATATATTAATATATTGTATATATTATTCCTTATATATATTTTATTAATGAGTTTTTATGAGCTTTAATTCAACTCGGTGTTTTTGATTTAATTCTTTGAAGAAGTTAATTAAGATATATATTTTTAAATCACGATTGCGGACAGACAATGAAGCATTTGATTATATTTTGCTGTGATATTTATGCGTATTGATTATGTATCCTCAAATCGTAAGTCGTAATATATATTTATAGATAAGAAATCCTTTTTTTATATTTAACTTAGTACTTTACTAGTCTATAAATTTGTTATATATTTTAATTTTTACTAATTTATTGCCAGCGAAAGCTTTTTTCTTCTACGAGAAAACATTACTGCGACGCTTTTAGTGTGATTTGCATTTATCGAACAATCTGTCAACAATTTTTATTTCGTTCTGAACGTTAAATATTGTAAATAGTAAGGATCCTAAAACTCCAGAGTCAAGTTGCTAAATAATTTTCTAGTTACTAGAAAATTTAATTCAGTTAATTTATTTTCATATAATGTCTGCGTACCAAACGCGATCGAAAGCTTTGGCAATATCTAAAAACACTGCTCCTGTAGATATTTGTTGTCAAACTCTTTTGCATATATTTCACAAATCATTTTACTGGCGACGGATAGTGAGGTCGATAGCTTGAAGGAAGCGTAGGGTCCGTACCCGGTTTTCGAATATCTATTACGTCAGCTTGTTTCAATGCGGATGGAAAGTATATACAAGCAAGTGACAAATTTATAATATTTAGAAAGTAATCGATGGCAATTGGTGGAATTATTTTGAAGGCTATACTGGAAAAAGAGATTTCTGGGGGCACTGCAATTAGGAAGTCGTTGACTAATATTAGCTAATTCTTGAGTTGTTTTAGGGTTGACTTTTTTCTCTGGTTTTTGCTAGCTAATCTCTGATTTGTTTTTCTAATATCAACTGTGCATTAGTTTGTAGTGAAGACTTTCTTCAACGGTGAAACAAAATTTTGTGATGAAGTCATGTCCTCGTGAATTTGTGAAGAGACGAGAAGGTATCACGAACTTCAATATCGTTGCACTCTCGCATGAGATGTATAAAAATAAATTTTATTTTAGTGGATATTTGATTTTGTAGCAATAATATGCTAAATGTGCTATATACATATTAATGGAATTATTCCCTAAGTATCTTTGATTTAATAATTGTATTTTTTGTGTAGCATTTACATCACTTGAAATATGCTAAAAAGTTTGATATGCATTTTAAAGAAATAAATTATTTCTATTTTTTTCTATAATAGCTCGTGAAACATAATATATTAAATATCTGATATATAAAATTAAAATATATCTATACCTCTGGTTTATGAGTCAAAAGTCGCGACTATTATTAGATACTTAGAGAGTGTAGTTTTTTTATACTGCGCTATCTCGAAAGCTTATTGTTTTTTTTTAATAAAAAAGCTTTTAAAAATATAGTTATTGTAGTATTATCTTACGTTGGGTACTTTTAGTGTTATCTCGCTACTTTCGAGATCTCGTAAATAGATATGCATTTCATACTTTTTGTGTTCGTTAATTGATTTTATTTTGAAGAAAAATAGTTTTTCTCAGTAATTATATATATTTATATAAAGCTATTTACTACACACAACATAATATAAATTAATTTTAAAACCCTAGGCTGTTTTTTTCTTGTGATGTTGTAGATGAGTATTTCAATTAACATATATATGTGTTTATAAAAAAATACATCATTTACCTTAATTAAGCCGATGAAGGTATTTTTATTACAATAATTTAGGTTTTTCGGTGACAAAATTTAAGTTCCATAGTGCCCCGGTTGTATTATCTACATTATAAAACAATTATCGCTTCTCAGAAGTCAAAAATTCACGTCAAAAGCAATAAAATCGCAACGGCGCCGAGGCGATTTTATTGCTTTTGACGTGAATTTTTTACTTCTGAGAAGGGATAATTGTTTTTTGCGCTCTCTTATTGATCAAAATACGGTTTAGATGTTCCTTATTTGTTTTCCAATTATTGTAAATTATAATTTTGTTATGAAAAGTTTTAATATGAACGCTAGATAATCGAGCGTTTCCACTGCGACGGCGCGGTTTTATTGCTTTTGGCATGAATTATAAACAGGGACCAAAAAATTGCATGTCATGAGTATTTTCGTGTTCACAATTTTCGTTTCCGTAATCCGGTTACACAATTTAAAATGTAAGCACTTATTTACTATTGGAATAATGGGGAATACTGCTTTATAAACTTAACATCTTAATATAATAGATTATGGTCGAAATAAGCAATATTAAAAACGACACATTCGATTTAATTTAGATTCTGGAATAAATTAAATCTTGATATGTATTTTTAACAGCAGCTTGATTTTTAAAGCAATGTTATTTTAAAGTGTACTTAGTGTTTAAATTATGTTACTGCGCCGAAAGGAGATAAACATCGCTTCTCTGAAATAGATAAGAACTGCCTTCTATCGGTAAGCCACCCTTTCTCTCATTCTTATTGTCATTTCTTATCTAGTTCCAAGAAGCTATTTTCTCCATTGTGAGATACGAAAAAACGGTAAAATAAAATTGAAAAAAGGGTCATATTGGATGATATATATAATCAATAAAATAAATAATTTTACAAACATACTACGTATATACATATGTTACCGGTTTATAACCATTTTCATGTTTACGATAAGTTATTAGCAAAATTCAATAAAAAATAAGTCATTGATTGTGCTCCGTATATTTCTACATATACTAGTTTTATAATTGTATTTTATTAAAAAAATGATTTCTCAAATACAGTGACATTATGTCTACAAATTTAACAAAAAAATTGTCTGAAAAATTATAATTTCTTCAAAATATCAACTTTTTTTAGATGAATATACTTTCAATCGTTTCTTAATAGCAAATTTATTTTATTATACTTAAAGCACCTTAATTTAAAAACTCTTAATATACAATATTTCTTAAATATCCAACCATTCTAATCTATCAATCATACTTCTACAACTAGAAGATCTATTTTTATATAAAACTACTCTCATTGCCCTATTTTGTAATTTTTACAACATAGTTTTATCCAATTTTTTAAAGCATATATAATATTGCTGCACAATAATTGAAGTAAGGCAATATAATACTATCGAGTATTTTTTTCATTTATACTTATCATATTTTTCATCCTAGATAATATATTAATTTTTTTTATTTTTTTCAATATGTAATTACAATGTTTCTTAATATTACATTTTTTAATCTACAATTTCTTCTAAATATTTGATAATATCAACTATTTATACAATAGAGTTATATATAACTATTTTTATATTATTATCTAACAGTTAGATTACTTAGATAAGACTAGATAAGATTCTAACATATCTTTATAATTTATAAACGTTTAGTTTATACTCATTTTTTTTTTAACTACATTATTTTTTAACCATATTTCTATTATGCTTAATTCATTATTTAAGTTATCTACAACTTCTTTAACATTATCACCTATGCAATAAATTAAAGTAACGTTTGCAAACAGATGTATTTTACATCATTATTATATATTATAAACAACAATGGTCCTAATTTGGATCCCTGTGTTACACCATGAGATATTATTTTCTCTTTGGAATAAGCATAATTTATTATAAAATTTTGCTTTCTCTCTTTTAAATCATTATCAAACCATTTTAAAACTTTTTCACTTATTCATATACTCTCTAATTTCTTTAACATTATACTTCTGTCTACTGTTTTGAAAGCTCATTTGAAACCCAAGAAAACTGCTCCAATGATTTTGTTCGTATTCTTGGTCAACAACCAATCATTTATCACTATTTGTAATCCAGTCTCAGTGGAATTTTCTTCTCTGAATCCCAATTGTTGTATACACAGGATGTTTTGTGAAATAATATAATATATTAATGGTTTGATTACTACTTCTTCGATCACCTTTTTTATGCAAGGCAAGATGTTAATTGGTCTCATTTCCTCAAACTTTTAACTATTTTTTATTTTAGGTACATATATAATAGTAGCAATCTTTTAATTTTCAAGTATTTCTCAGTCATATATAATTTAGTTCTTAGTATTTCCCATGTTTCTTTAATTATATTTACATCTAATTCATCAGCACTGGTTCTTTTTTTAATTTAAATATTAAATTATGAATTTCTTCTATTTAAATTCCCCA
The DNA here is from genome assembly GCF_051122295.1 of Plectrocnemia conspersa. Taxonomy (NCBI): domain Eukaryota; kingdom Metazoa; phylum Arthropoda; class Insecta; order Trichoptera; family Polycentropodidae; genus Plectrocnemia; species Plectrocnemia conspersa. The sequence goes on from NW_028277170.1 coordinate 19,446,741, forward strand.
AATTTTGCATTAAAAGTTTAATTATTGTTTTGTACTAATTTATTGAATTGAGTTATTGAATGCACAATCTCGTCAATACTATCAATGTAGTATGTATTCATATAATGATTTTTATATGTGTGTATTTTCATAAATTTCCATATCTGGGCTTCAGTTTTTTCAGAAGTTTATATGTGTTTAGATGTAAGTCAAGATGCAAAATGTGCAAAAGTCAAAAGCTACGAACGTCGATGAATCGACAATTCCGGGTCCTTGGCCACATTTTTATTTACAGCAGCGATATTCTGAATTTAACAGGCGCCACGATGATGCACATGCCTTATAATCTCCAACGCTTCCAGTCTCTTCAAATTTTTTCACTACGTTGCGAATTGTTCGCTCGATAGGACAATGAAATTGATCATAATTTTCTCGTAAATTTCGATACAGTTCGTATAGCAGTGGTTAAGCGAACAAACTAACATTTGACACTTTTAATACGCGTGTTTATTGATGTATATAATCGGCCATTTTCTAAAAAGCGACAAAATGTCGGGCCATATATCGCATTGTTCATTCATAGCATCTCTCGATTTCAATTTGGCGCCATACGTGAGCGGGTGGTTGCCCGCCGAATTAACCATGAGTAGTGGGGGTTCCAGAACGTGGCTTCAGTCGCGCGCCGGCCGCCGTTGGCGCTGGCGTATGCATAAAGGTAGGGCGTAGTCGCCGCTCATCCGCGTACGACTTTTTGTAATATTTCTCGCCAACACCACTCGCGACGTATTCGTTTACATAATAATTCTAATTGAGGGCGTGAGTGTCGGCGCCACGAAATGGCGTGCTTCCCTCCGTCCTGTGTCTCCCTCCACGTGCTCGGATCCATATGTCTCGCGGGGTGCGCGTGCGCCTCCGCCCACGTGGTCCAGCTGGTATTTTTAGAGCAGTACTCCCGTTTCGCGGTTATTTACGGCCCGTTTTCTGATGACGGGCGCGCGCCCCCCGACACTCACGGGAGCCCTGCTCCCCCCTTTCCCCGCGAAAACGAAAGTCAAAGTCAATCGGTGCGTATGTGTGCGTTATCGCATTTCGCATAGAGACGACCTTGGAAACAATGAAGCAGTTTTAGAACATTTCCAATTTGTTTGAAGAAACTAAATCGCAGCTCCCGTGACCTATTATGTTCGCGAATTGTCGTCTTAAGAAAAAAACATATGAACATTCGAATTTAAAAAAAGAAAATGGCGACTATATTTGAAGTGCGTTTTAAATCACGTTCAGAACTGCTTTCAGCGCCTTGTACTTGCGTAACGTTTGAATATCTCTATTTGGCCATAAGTTTCGGCCAAAAGCTCCACGACGAGCTATTTTTATATTCAATTTATTACGATGGTAAAATAAAAATGGCGACACTGCGACGTTTCAAATTAAACTTTTGTATCGTTTTGAGTTGGTTTTATTTGTATAAGAAAAATCGATCGTCTGTTTTTAAGTAGTGATATAACTCATATCCTACTTTGACCTATCTATGACCCATTTTCAATCCTCCAAAGGACCCTGTATTGACACAATTCTTTTGAAAGGTGATTTTAAAAAAAATGTGGGTTATGCCACTTCTGAGAGAACACGTCAACTGGATAAAACCTTTTTTCGTAATAATAAAAATAACTTCATTTCGGTTTTACTCAGGTGCTAACTAGATATAAAACGATGCATATGATAAAAAAGTGTTAAATTACATTCCCAATTTTATTCAGACAATAAATTTGAAGATACTACAGCAAAGCACTCCAGTTGATAACTTTAACTCAATTATGAGTTTAATTATGCATAATTGATCACGGAAGAGCTGAATTAGCTGCATAAATACCAATTTGAAGTAACGGAAAATAGTTAAAAAAGAGAAATACATCACCATAGGTCCAATTCCTTCAACTACTATCGAGGAGATTTTTAGGAACTAGAACACAAGCGGGACTTCTATACTTACATAGCGCTTCACTACTTCAAAAATCTCCTTAATCCTCATTTGATCCTCCTATAACTTGTGGGTAACGAGTTGAGTAAGAGGACAATTTGAGTGAGTAATATATAAAATAATTGTTTGAGTGAGCATTGTTCAGAACAGTGAACACCCCATGAATACTTTTCTGAAGAAAAAAATCCGAAGATTTACCTTGCATAAATTCGCGAACAATTTGTTGTATGGAACAAAGTATTTATTTAAATGCACATATCTCTTTAAATACTTCCCTGTTAAATCGCTCCTATCAAGTAAATAGCTCATTTCAATTAGTTAAGAACTGCCTTCCAAGAAAGAGAAAGGGTGATTTTCCGATGTAGAGTTGTTCCTATCTAGTTTTATGAAGCGGTATTTATCTCCTTTGTAAAATGCTTAATTTTTAAGTAATATTTACAATGCATTTAAAAAAGTACACTATAATGTATATTTTAACCTTTCATACTGCAATAGTTTTTGGTTACTGCTGGCTTTCTCCAGGTTGTTTGTAAAATATTGTAGTACGACAAAGTTGATCCATCGCATCAACCCAAATTTTAGCTAGGCTTTTTTCTGACGATCTACACCGTTCCAAATCCTCAATGACTGATATTCCGATTAATTGATAAATATATTAATGATTTTAATTTCTATAAATTTGTTCAAAATATAAACAGGGGTAATGATAAGTATATCGGTATTGTGTGCTTTAGAGCTTAGGGGCGTAAACGCAAACTTGACATCTCTTTTTCAATTATGAATAATGATAAAATGGATAGCTCTCGAACTGTTTTAACGCAAATATAGTATAGAACCGGACATATGAAACTAGTCCTCGCGGTTTTAGGACAAGTGGTGTATATAAAGCATTGCTATTATGCTTAGTCAAAATTAATAGTGCTGCTTTCCTTTTTTTCGCTATATGAGATAAAGGTGGCGTTTGGTGTGTGACAATGCTAACTACGAGTTTTAACAGATTTTTACCTGCAAAAATATATTTTCAATTATGTTTTTAACTTTGTTGTTCTGTTCTGTCTGAATCATTGTGGTTTTTTATCACTAGATTCTAAGTTTCACTTATATTTTGCATTTTCTAATGACATTCTTAAAACATTAAAAATACAATGAGTAACGACATCGCTAACTTTTTGTTTTTATTTCCTGATTTTGTCAAAACAATTGCTAATTGCACACAATCTAAATATATTTTTAAATGAAAAATAGTTACATGAAAGGTCTCATGGAGAGCTATTGTCCTCCAGGCATAGTTAAGCTGAATTAACGACGTTACACTTGCACATTTATGTGGAAGTATCGTATGATACGACTAAGCACCACTGTTGCTTTTGAGAAAATATAGATATGTGGAAGATAATGGTTCTCCACGCAATCAACTAAGTTAAAAATAGAATAAAACAATCAGCGCTGAATACAATCTTCATTGTTAAAAATCAGAAACGGCGAAAAACTTGCAAGCATTAGGAATAATGAGTAGTAGATATATGTAAAAATGGTTACCTCTTTTGTGGTAAGTCCGATATTAATTTATTCATTTCCTATAAGTTACTATGGAAAATCGCGTTCTGTAACACGAACCGGTTCATGGAACCAATTGATTTTGTGATAAGAGACCCCTCTATATTTTTACAATTTATAAGAATAATACAAGTTTTATGGTGGTGATAACGTTCGATTTGTACAAAAACATATTTTAGCAAGAAAAATGTAGCTAATTACAAAACTACAGCGAATCATTGTATTCGGTGGTAGTTATATGCATCTGAACAGTTTTTTTAAATTGAAAAGAGTATTAGAAGTGTTTAATGATATTTTTATGAGAAGCATGTGCGACATAACCTCAAATAGTATTATATTTTTTAATAAAACGTGATAAAATGATAATAGTTTCATGTCGAATTTTTTTAATCGAACGGAACAAGTTTGATTAAAAAAACATGTAGAACTCTGTAACTTAATACATTCTTACCGTAACTTGTATGTTTCATTTGCATATGAAAGTGAAGATACTACACTTTTCACTTTATCTTTTAAAAGTTGTCGAATTTATTTTAATCACTTAATTTAAAATATCAGAATTTCTAAAATCCAATTTATATATAACTTAATGAGCAATTTTAAATTTTAATGACACATTATTCTTTTAAAAAATCAGTAAATTGAGTCTTATCTAGTTAATAAAAAATAACATTTTTGTTGCTATAAGTGAATATATGGAAAATATTCTTTTACCGTGTATATGTAACTAACACATTAATACGACTTATTTGAAAATATCATTATATACATTTTAGATTCAAGTGCAAAAGTGCGAGAAAAATATGTTTGGTCTGAAGCAAATTTGCAACATATTATTTTCCTGTTGATTTAAGTTTTAAATACAAATTTCATTTGGGGACCATTACTTATAATTATATCCTTACATATTGTCACTGAATTCTGATGGTGTACTTTTCGACAAATACAATGCTCTATACTGTACATACTAATTGCATACTGCTTGCTTTCTCTCGTGTGATTTGTTGCTCATCTATGTGTACAGATGTTTTTTTACGGAGTTACGTAGATTAAAGCTATTACGTATGTAAGTGAGAAGTGCAAATATTTTTATTTAACACTTGATATATTAACCCTTTGAGCAATATTGCTTTCACTGTTTATGAGGTGCTCCAGATAGTTATATATTCACATATATAACTGAAGAAATAATAAATAAAAAACATAATGTAAATGCTTTCTATAGAAAATATCAATACAATATAAATTTTATTTTACAAAATCACAGATTTTTTTCTAAATTATAATATAAAATCATAAAAAATAATTATAGAATAATACGTAAAATTAAATCACCTCCATGTGTATACTAACAAATTATCAAATGTGTATAAATGAACTTATAAATCGTCTAATTACAGATCGACAATTGTTCTGTTATATCTAAAAATAGAGAAATGAAATATAATACTCTGCTTTTTTTTATTTAAATGTTTAATGAAAATATTCTTATAAAATATTGATATTGCTTCACATTTGGAATAATTTATGATTATTTACACATCAAATACTATATGCACAAATTTGTATTTCGTCATTTCAACTTCATACAGAAAAAAAAACACGTCAAACTGCATATTTACTGTAACCATGCGCATGCATTGAGATACTTTCCCTTTCGCTCGCTCGCGTGTTAAGTGACGGGAGTGAGTGAGCCCTTATCTCTCACTCACTCCCGTCAATGAACACGCGAGCGAGCGAAAAGGAAAGTATCTCACCTCATGTGCCTTTAGCCCTTAAGCTAAAGATGTTAATTGATATTAATCATATTAACTAAAATAGTTTAAAAAATCGATATCCTCTAGGACTCTAGGTAATATACCCATTTTATTTACATCATATCAGCATCTGCTCACTTGTGCACGTTTAATCCAATTATCTATACTTATAAATCAATAATTTATTCTAAAGGTCTTTCGAAGTCTTGCTATTAATATTTGCTCCTTAAATGACCTCGACTTGTTTAAGTAGGTCAGTTATTTTATTGGTAAACGATCCACAGTTTGACTATTACTGTTTTTACTGTAGCAAATACAAAAAATCATTAAAAATATGATTATGATTTGATGTAATAGACAAGACGTTAATTCTAATTTGATTTGTCTGCTTATTATTTGTATTGATGATTTAAATATAAGTTACAGTAAAGGTGTATCTTATTCATCTCAGTTGAACTTTTGTAGATTATAATAAAGGTGGTAACACTAGATTATCAGTGATTATCAGTGAATACAATTTTGTTTATAAAAATTAAAAAGATATATGCGCATTTATTGGGAGCTTGAAAGTACATCCATTATTATAATATAATCTTAACACTATACGGGCAGCTGAAAATGCAAGTGTTATGCAAGTCCAATCGCTGTTTTCTTATCAAAATATATTTTTAAAAGCGTTAAACCTTTTGAAGTAATAATTTTTATGCTTCATAAAATCTGTGATTGTTCTAAATTTGCTTCGTTGTATTCATAATAAATGAATGTCTTTCTTATCTCTCTTCAGTTTGTTTGTTTGTTTGTTTGTTTTTACGCATGCAATTAATTAACCTGCTAAATCTGATAAACTTTTATTATCATTTACAGCATTCACCAAGTCAACAATTGACATTCTTATCATCGACATTTAATTGATATTCTAAACATGGATATTATTAATACAACAATCAGTCCCCAAGGTTAGTTTATTTTGTTTATTATGGTTTTGTATCGCTTTCTATTTCATTATTGTATCTCGTAGAAGGGATAGACATTTTGGAGATTAACGGTGCCACCGAAATCAAAGTAGAAGAAGAAACTTGTGATATTAAAGAAGAAGAGTCGACATGTGACGAGGTTAAGGCTGATGAGGAGGAAGCGCACATAAATAGCAACAATGTTGAGAAGAGTTTTACGTTAATAAAAAAGAGTAAATCGGAAAACATTGAATTGGATAACAAAAACGAGAAGGCGGTGAACGGCAGTTTAGAATTGAATTATAAAGAAGGTAATTAATTGCAGTTGCTCAATACTTATTTGAACAATATTTATTAATCTTTTTATTCGATAGATCAATGGTCTCCTAATAATCCTAGTGGGAAAAAATACTATGACTGTGACTTCTTATATTCCTTAAGAGACAGTCCAATTGCTCAAAAGAAGCCTGATAATGTAGAAAAGTTTGAATTAGTAGCTGCCGATCTAACTCAAAGGGTATTTTTTATATGCATATATATGTTATATAAATAGATTTATGGATGTATTAATGCTTGTGTTGTTTAGGTGACCCGTGTTGTGCCTACAACTCCGTCGTCGACGACTGCAAGGCTTTTAGACGGTGAAAATGGCAATTTTAAACAGAGTTTCATTCCTGCATATGCGAGAGGGCCCCCGCGCAGCGGAACACCCAGCAGAAGATCACAACATGGTAAGAGAAAAGCTATTTTACTTATACATAAGCCATTTACTAATATCGACAGAAAAAGCTCAATAAAATAACAAATATTTAAATGTTCGATTAATTTCCCAAGTATGAATTATGTAACACTATATGAACGATTTAATCATATATTAAATTAACTTTTTGTTACTTTAAGTTAATAAAAATATATTTGTTTAGAAAAATGTTATGTTAAATGGCAATAAAATTTTGGCAACAAATGTTAAAAATTAAATTTTTATTATAAAGTCAATGTTGATGTTACTTTTTTTTCGTATGTTTCCGGGGAGGGGGGGAAGTTGGACAGTCAATGGTCGTTTTTTTTTTATTAATTCCATTTCATCAAGAATCATAGTATTTCATTAAATGACTTGCATTTTTCTGGGTAAATTCAAGAGAATCTCTGTTTATAATTCACGTCAAAAGCAATAAAACTGTGCTGTCGCCATCGCAGTGTTATCCAATGTTCATTTTAGGACTTTTTATAACTTTCAATAAGTGAGAATCGGTTGAAGCATATCTAAACTGAATTTTGACCAATAGGAGAGCGCAAAAAACAATTATTTCTTCTCAGAAGTCAAAAATCCACGTCAAAAGCAATAAAATCGTGCCATTGCAGTGGGAACGCTCGTTGTCGAGCGTTCCCACTGCAACGGCGCCGCCACGATTTTATTGCTTTTGATGTGAATTTTTTACTTCTGAGAGGTGATTATTGTTTTTGCGCCCTCCTATTGCCCAAACTTCGGTTTAAATACAGTTTGACCAATACTTTAATATCAGAAGTTCGTATTAATATTGGTAAAGAGCTATCATATTTTTAAAACAGTAATATCAAAGCGCCGGCAAACTATAGAGCAATATTCGAGATGCGATGTTTGTCTACTTCTTCTTATTTTCCCCTGAGAGATCAGTAGGTTTTATCTTGGACTTGCCCTTTTTTTATTGTTTTTAAATATTTTTTGTCCAATTTTTTTATTAAATCTTTTTAAATGACCACTATTATATTTAATTTTAAAATTATGTATTAGTAGATGAATTTTTGTCAAATGTTATAAATGATTCATAGGTACTTTCTGGCATACAGCGGAACAACGTTACAACATCATAACTTGCGTTATTCCACAATTAAATATGTTCGTTCTTGACAAAATCCAATATTTTCTTATATATATACCTTTCTGATGAATAAATTGTGATATATAATTATATAAAAATCCAAAAATAAACATAGGTAAATCTGTAAACTAATTTTCTACCTCCTGTAAAGTTGACTACTTACGTATTTATGACTTACAACGATATTCGCTTCGCATATTCAATTGTTCAAAAGGCAAAGACGCATATATGAGTACCACAATTGGAATGAGATAATAAAATAGGTTTCCTGCGTAAAATATGTTAAAGTGGCAGTACGTTACTTTATTATGAACATGTGTTATTTTTTTTTCTGACCATCTATTATTTTTATTCTGAACATTATTGTTTTTATTCTGACCTTTTATTATTTTTATTTTGACCCAAATTTGATTTAAATTCTGACCATTTAATTTTCTGCGTCTAAATGGGATTTGTGAAATAGAAGGATAGCCTGAAAATTGTGAGATATAAATTTCATATGAAGAAATTAAATATTACATTGAAATTAAAATGTTAAAAACAACAGGGTATTCAGTCCGGTTCTATCCGCATCAGTACCTAATTTCGAGATGTATCAGAATGATAGTGACTCATTCACCTAAAAGTAACATCAGCTAATTGACATATGTAATAATTTTTACAAAATAAATGTAGTGTTAGGTTATAAATTAGAAACGATGCGCTTAATAAGTGTAATTATATTATCTTTCAGGTAAACAGAGCTTAAAGGGAAATCAAGGCCCAAGCGGTTCGACACGACAAGACGAAAGACGCGGCGGCGGCGCAAATAGCAAATCTAATGTCATTCAAATTACGTTGAATCGAGACGTTAAGTTAAACGAGAGCGAAAATGCATGGAAGCCGACCAGGCAAAAGAAAGATGAACCAGTCGAGGTTGACACTGAAAAAACGAGAATTGAAGTAAGGATTGACAACTTTTTCTTTATCAAAAATCTAATTAAAATAAATATGTAATAATCGTGATGTTTTTCATAGGAAATATATAAAAAGTTCAGAAGCATATTGAATAAAATAACACCGCAGAACTTCAAAAAACTTATAAATCAAGTGCGAGAGTTTAAGATTGACAATGAAGAAATCCTTGAAGGAGTAATCAATTTGGTTTTTGAAAAAGCAGTCGACGAGCCGAGCTTTGCAGAAATTTACGCGTTGATGTGTAAAGACCTGGAACAAATCAAGGTGACATTGTTTAACCTTATTCTTATATTTATTTATGCGCTCGGGAAGTAAACATTTATTTTCTGAATTCAGGTCAAAAGGGCGATATCGGAAGATCAGTCGGTTAGTTTTAGGTATCTGATTATTAAAAAGTGTCAGACAGAGTTCCAGCGGGACAAGGATGAAGAGAGATTATCCAGGACCAAATCGAAAGAGATTGAGGAATGCACCGATCCGGTAAGTCAACGGACGTGGTCGGGTAATAGATACAGTTTCAGTCGCGTTAATTTTACTGCAAGGATGATACATAGTATGCTAGGTAAGCTGGTTGGCGATGCGATCTATATTTTATATGCAATATACATACGTTACATATTCCAAATATATGCCAAAGACACAATCTCCTGCAGTAAAATTATTTCTTTATATAACAGATGGTGGAACTTCTAGATTAATAATTCATTAGCTGGCGCATTGTCTCGCACATGAGACAATCTTATCTCTCAAACAAAGTTTTGCTTGCGAATACACTACATTAAAAAGTTTAGCATAAAGATAAGTTACCTCTATTTATATGCAGAATTACATACTATAGTTAGTTTTTTCTAATGAGGATTCGTTTTTTATAACGTTTATTTTCTTTTTACAATCGTTGCTTGCTGCAATTTTACAATAAAATTAAATCTATAATATCAATAACATTTCACATATAAATCGTGCTCTCTTATCTTTGTGTTTTTTTTCGTAGTGTTATTAGTTATATTATATATAGGTTTTAAGTACTCTTTTTTTTTTTGTACTACCTCTTCATACTTGCAGTGAAATTTTTAACGTATGTTTGTAAATATTAATGTCTCAAGATCATTGTAACATTTAGGCATATGTACAATGTTTTTTTTTTGTTTTTTATAGGAAGAAAAGAAAGCTCTTCAGTTACAATGGGAAGAGAAGGACCGTAAATCGCGCATGCGCTCTCTTGGAAACGTGAAATTTATTGGTAAGGCATTATTTATTCACCGTAATTGGGTAGACAATATCAGTAATTTATGTTATTTATAAGCATTATTATTGATATTAGTAGAATCTGGGATTTTAACTTAATTTATATATTATATTTTTTTATTCACATCTTCAAATATGATACATATTAAATAAATAAATTTTGGCACAAAGCCAAAAAGTTCGTAACCAAACCCAATTATTTCCTTTCCATTTGGAGACGTGTTACAATGGATACTTTTTTTTATTTTCAGGTGAGCTTTTCAAGCAACAGTACATCAATAGCAATATCATGATCATCTGTATCACCGGTCTCTTGACGAAAATTGAAGAGGAGACAATGGAGTCTCTGTGCAAATTGTTGACAACAATTGGCAAAAGCTTAGAGATAACCCATCAAGTAAACCTTCAGCAGTATATAAATCAATTAAAAACTATAGGCAATGAAAAATCGAATAAATTGACCAGTCGTATTAGGTGATTATAAACGATAGTTTTAGGAGTATATTTTTTGGCAATGTTACTAAAAAAAACTGTTTAAATATCTGCAGGTTTATGATCAGAGATGTGATCGAACTTAGGATGAACAACTGGGTACCGAGGCAAATTTTGGCTACCCCTAAAAAATTGGACGAGATTAATTTGGAAGCGGAGAATGAACGTATGAAGGTGAGTCATTTTCAAATGAATCGAAGAATCTTTCATATAGTGATTTAAGTTTTGTTGATTTTGAAAGTAGGGCAAGTCCATATTAAGTTATTATTTTATATATATATGTTTAGTCTTTTTTCATAAAAATTTCATATGCAATAATTATATACGCGTTATTTAAACAAAAAAAAACATGTTTTTTAACAGGGCCCAATGGACTTACCTCACTTTAAAGAGCAATGTTTTTATGAAAATGTTGTTTTCCTGTTTTCAAGATTTTAATTGTAGTAAGAAAAGATAGAATAATTTATTTCTTTACTTTTCTATTTTATTTAAACACTTCATACTTTTTTTCGAATAGGTGCAATAAACATATAGCTTAATATTATTTTATAGAAAAGAAAGAACAACAATAAGGAAAAATATAATAATTATATACATAACACACAACATAAATACAACATAACAAAATACCTAAAGGAATATTGTTATTATTTTTTTTAAATAAAATGGTGCAAATTTTTGAAGTACTCATGATCTTTGGGTGGTATATAAATCAATAAATCCATCATATCTTTATATTTTTCTTCTCTAGGTCTAGTTTTTCCATTTAAAGATGGCAATGTTATTTTGTCGAAAATCTTTGGCCTACCCCGTTTTAAATTGTGAATCACTTTCGATTGCTGTTTTATAATATAATTTATACGGCGCATTTCTTAACCCTTTGCACCCTTTGCACTCGTAATCGTTTTCGTACTTTTCGTGCCAGCTCGGGAAAAATGTTAAACTATTTTTTAAATTAAAATTATATATTTAGAGCATAAATATAAATAAACTAATACCAAAAACGAATAAATCAGAACAAATACATACATTTTAATTTTTTTTGGTTCTCTCAAGTACCATTGGTTGACAATCCCTAACAATAAATAAACACAATAGGGCGACCACCCATTTTAAAATATTTATGTGACCAAAAAATGTTTTAACCATAAATAAGTAAATATACACAAATAACAAAGACATGTCGCTCAGTTTTAGATAAACGTATCTACCTGCGAACGAAGAAAGCTTACATCGCTTGCACAGGGTATATCTAGGTTTATATAAACTGATGTTAGGTATATTTTTAAAAACTAAAATACGTCCCATCGAAGGTCAAATGAAACGTTGCAGTTAATGTCATATTATTTTATATATTTCTTAATTAAAAATAGACAAAACTTTAGCTTTTCAGTAGCTTTATGGTACATATTTGTTTGTGATTTTATATATTCGAGCTAATAATGCTTAAATAGCATATTTTTATATAAAAATATAAAAAGTGATGCACAAAAAAGGGCACTACGTTTAATAATATGTGGGAGGTTGATTTATTATAAATTAAGGAAACAAATATGGAAAAATATTATTTTTTAATTTTTCGTAAATCCTCAAGTTCTATTAGTATACCAACTCATCAGTGTAAAACAATAGAAAATAATCAATAGGTTGTATACAGTTTGCGGGAACTTGGGGCCCAGAACATTTATCACTTGGTGGAAATATTGCTATTTTTAATATACATGTCATTACTAGTTATTATTCTCCAATTTTCTGTTATGGTGCGATTTGTTTGAGGTATCGTTTCTTTCGCTATTATTTTAATTGCCTGTATTCCATCTTCGATTCAAAGCAACATGTCTAATTTTGACATTATTTTCTTTACTATCATCATTGGAAGATGAAAAATCAAACATGAAATCCTCCCCATCACTATCATTACAATCACTATATTCAGAGATAGCACTGTTTTTTTTACAATACAATTTAAAACAATAATTTCACAATAAATTTAAAAAAAATGAAAAAATAAGTAATTAAAACAAAATTATTAATCACTAGTCTTACTTAGACACAAATTATGTACACCTGAGACTCTGTCGAAAACCCAATAGGCAATAAAAACGTCACCGACGCGTGTCTACCGAAGGACGATCGCCAACCATTGCCTTCGGAGAAATCTACGGAACATTTGCATTTAAATTTAGTCATCAAAAAAACCCCGACTTATCGCAATAAATGAGCTCTCCCCGGCTTGATTCAAGTAAAAATGATATTTTTTGATAAGATATGTTTCTTGAAACTCTTGTCTACAACACTGCAAAAACGCCATTCAAAACATGCACAGGAAATACCCAAAAATCATTAATTCAATAATTGAAATGGTGCGCCTGACGCACCCTACGAGTAATATAGAGCCAAGCGATGGTGCGTCTCATGCACCTTACAAGCGGAAAGGGTTAAAACTCGTATACAGAAGATTTTCAGCTTTTATTTTTGGTTCTTTTCAAAATTGCCTCCTCCAGAGGCTTGGTTGAATAAAGCAGGGCTGTGGAGTCGGAGTCGGAGTTGGAGTCGTGGTGTTTTGGCCAGAGTTGGAGTCGGAGTCGTGAAAAATGAGCAACTCCGAGCATTTTTTTATATTATGAAATTTATGAATTTTTAATTGCGTAATAATGAATGTGTATAGCGCATGAATATTAAACGTGTAGAAAAACACCAAAAATACCTTATAAAATTAAACTTTTTTGAGTCGGAGTCGAAGTCGGAGTGGAGTCGTGTTGTTGGTAAATATTGGAATCGGAGTCGGAGTCGTGTTTTTTTTTTAACGACTCCACAGCCCTGGAATAAAGGTTTTCACTTTTCATTTTGTGTAGTAAAAATAGATTTTGTTTACGACATGTTTGTTAATACAAACAAATTCTCGGGAATGTACAGAAAATTAGTTTTTCAATAACCATTTCTTCAACTCCAAAATCGCAATCAGATAATAAGAATTTATGGTCAATAATATCTATATTGTTATCGCTAGACTGAATAATTTTCATCCACATTAAGGCCAACTTTATATTTCTATTTTGGCCATTGCACATATCGCTAAAAGCGATAACATGTTTTTGAGTTGTCACATTTTATAGATGTTTTAAACAACAAAAAGCTACTACTTTTGCTCCTCTGGATGCAGTTGGTTCATCCCAGGTATACATATGAATTTCATCATCATGTAAATTGTGGAAACCTTGATTTGAAACATACATGTTTCGTTTATAGCATGGAACAGAAACTGTCAGTTTTGTGTATGGTAGTGCTTTTTGCTAATCAAATGTAAAAGCAAAATAGTTTTCTGAGTTATTTGAGGCTAGCGCTTTATTTTCTTGTAAGGCTTTTCTATTTAGTTTGGCATCTTTTAAATTAAGTTCATGTTGTTTCATCTGATTTTTTTCCCTTCAATATTGCATCACGTTTTAATTTACATATTGAGCGATTGCACTTTTGGCACGTGTCTTTACGTGGATGATGAAAGTGCAAATTAAATTCTTTCTATAAATTTTCTCCTTAACTTTATCAACGTATAAATTGACTTGCCCCACTTTTCTATAGTGAATCAAATAACGTGTATAGTCCATCCAAGATGTTAGCGCTCATCATCGTTGTGTTGGAAATAAGGGTGCGTGTACGCATGCATGCATACATACAAAGTTTTCTGCGAATTTGTTTACACTGATAGGAGAACGTTACCAATAATAAATCAGGGCTGTTTTAAGGGAAATTGAATTAAAAATTATAATGTGTTATATTTTTATTATAAATTATTGTCATGTTGTGGTATTTTGAAATCAATAAAACAATTCCTATAATATTATATTGGTATTTTTTAAAATATTATATTGAACATATATTCAACCCGGAGAGTGAAATCAAAACTGCTCTCATGTTTTTGAGTTAAATATGTATATAAATAAACAAAATAAGTAAGAAAGTGATATTTTACACTTTCCTCAACAAATTAAATTAAAAAAGTAAAAATTAATTGCACTTGTAATTTCACATGGTCACCCTATTATATTTTCTCACCAATACTGTGACGATGAGCGTTCATATCTTGGACGGACTGTACCTATTATGTTTGTATCTAACTAAAATAATTCTGTTTAGAATTCGTTCTCCAAATATCCATCGACGAGCTCTTCACAGCGTGACGATCGAGTGTACTCTGGACGCACCGGCGGCTCTCGAAGCGTCAACGAAGAGAGCGGCTGGTCTTCTGTCCCATCGGGCAGACGCGCCAAAACGACATATATAGTCGATTCCGATAAATTGAGAACTATAAATGTATGGATAAATTTTATTTTAATTAGGCGTTGTGTTACGATTGCTACATTTTATGATTTTTGTATAGACAGATCGCATTTCGGACGTTTCATTGGGACCCCCCACGAGCTCCATGTGGAGCAGGGGCTCTGCTTCCGGCAAGAGAGACGCTGCCGCTCCTAGTACACCCAAACCGAATCCGTCCCTCAACAATAGAGGCAATAGAACACCAGTTGCAACTAAAACGTTCAATTCCTACACATTGCTAGACGAGACTTATACAGAGCCGTCTTCAGACTCATCGAAGAAACCGCCGCGTAAGTTTAAAAAAGATAACAAATCAAATTATATCATTTAGATATGTATTAATTCTGAATAATTTACAGTTGCTGAGAAGGTTTCGGATAAACCTACTCCCAAACAAGAATCTCCTAAACGTATGTATATTTATTTATCTTGAAAGACATTTTTTTTATCTTGCATTCCTTCTATGTTAACGTACTGTTTTATTTCAGAATTTTCATTCGACTCATTAATAGAAGACTTTAAAAAATGCTCAGGAGATCCTTATTCAGAGCTGCTAGATGCTATTCTATACGGTCCGGCAAAGGACGAGGCAAACCTAGTTAAAATGCTGATAACTTGGGCTCTCCAAATGTGCGTTGTATATTCAGATTTAAAGTGTTGTTTTTTTTTTTAAATAATGCTAATTTTTACCGTCTTCGATGAATTTCAGTAACAAAAGCAAAATAATCACAGTCATAGGCAGGGTGACTGGCACGCTTGTTTATAAGCAGCACTTGACGTGCGATAGATTCTTGGAACAATTCAAAGAGGCTTTGGAAGCTTCCACCGCCATATTAGAGAAGGATGAAACCATTTGGGATCTGCTTTCGAAATTTGTGTGGTCGCACAATAATCATAATGTTTGTATTTTATTTTTAAATTATATAAACTGCACCGATCTGTTTATTTATAGTTTTTTTTATTTTCAGGAGTTAACATTTTCACAGTTACACG
This sequence comes from Plectrocnemia conspersa, assembly GCF_051122295.1. Lineage (NCBI taxonomy): Eukaryota > Metazoa > Arthropoda > Insecta > Trichoptera > Polycentropodidae > Plectrocnemia > Plectrocnemia conspersa. Next base: position 19,462,828 of record NW_028277170.1, read on the forward strand.
CCACGTGTTCAACAATTATTACTTTAGATAAAGGATATGAATTTTTGATGTCGTTGTTTTGCGAAAAGGTAGAAGATTCGAACGAAGTGCATTTAGTCAAGCGACTTTGGGAGGCCTCTAATAATATGCGTCTCACTGATTGGATGTCTGAAGAAAAAGTGAGATATTAATTGTTTACATATATTTTACTATGAAAAGCATCGATGGAGTAAAACTGTATACAATATATTTTCATCTAATTCAAACTTAATTCGTATAAAGTTGTGAATTACGATCCCCGTTGTAATATATATGTTCCTTCGTTTATTTTTTCTCGGTAATACATTATGAATTATCAATTAATTTTCTTGTATTAAAATTCAATATATATTTCATATAGCACATTAAAACAAAATTTGTTCTTACATTTTTTTAGGCAAAAGAATTTTTGAAGTGCATGGACCTAGATTTCTTACAATTCGGCGATAAAGAAAAAGCCTTACCAGAAGAAATTTGTAGTCAACTGCAAGATATGATGCAGAATCGCACCTCTGGGGTCACAGTTGCCAATGTCAAGCAGTGGATCGAGGTAAAATAACACAATATACAATATGTTTTATTCATAAAATTATCATATGATGAATAACGAAAAGTAGTGGCCTGACACTTCAAAATATATGAAGAGGAAAATTAACTGATGTATTACAATATTGTTGTATACAATGTACTTTGTTAAAATTATGATAATCATTGTATTTAAATATTTCAGACTAACGTCGGCGAAGGCGTTAAAGAATTGTGGTTCATCAGGGCTTTGACCGAGGCCGTTTATATGTACACGTTATGTTCACCGTCCCATAAGCCGAGATTCGACGCCGATAAATTAAAGCATTATTACGAACTGTTCATTGATTATATATGCGATCCAAAGCTGGAATTAGAGTGTCTGTTTACAATACAAGACTTAATGAACAAATTGGAACATCCCAGCGGTAAATTTTATTTATTATTATTATTAGTTTGTTTTAAATTATGTATTTATATTGCAAATGTTGATTATTGATTGTGATCATTTTAGGAATTGCGCCAAGAATATTCGAAAATCTGTGGGAGACTGAAATTATCTCTTCAGAGACTTTCAACACGTGGAAGGTGGACCAAAATATGCAAGTTGGAAAAGGTGATTTATTGGTTTTATCTCATTGTCATCTTAGATAGAATTAATATGCAGAAATATAGAGCAAATGAGCATTTATTTATAAGAGGTCTACATTTTATTTTTAAAAAATCGTTACATCAACACAGGCATGGGCAACCTTTTCTCCTCTGGGACTGAAATATCAAAACATTTTAATTTTAGGGGTATTGTATTTACCTAATTTTTGTGAAATTAAATTTATTTTAAGGATTTTTAGTTAATTTTACCGGGTCTTTAAATATACGAGGTATTATTATATTGCTTAAATAAAAATCAAATCTGGGTCAGAATTTTATTAGTACCGTGGTCAGAATAAAAATTAAAATAATAAACGTTCAGAAAATATATAATAATAATAGAAGGTCATAATAAAGTAATGTGCTGCCACAGTCACATATTTTACGCAGAAAGCTTGAAGTTAACCTATTTTATTATCTCATTCCAATCGTGGTACTCATATATTATGCATCTTTGTCTCTTGAACAATTGTTTAATGAAATTAAGTAGTATTAAAAAAAAGAAAAACCATTATTAATAATTATATTATAATTTTTATTTTCGTGTAAAATCAACAAGAATATACTAGGGTTTAGTTTGTCCCGAAACGCATTTGAGTGCATATGATTATGGTTTATCTAGGTACAGTCGACCCCCCTATAGTGTAGAGATTGAGACTTCGTTATAGGGGACTAGGCACCCATACAAAATTTGAGGTTCGGTTCTTTCAATTGTATATTGTTTATCTAGGTATTATGAAAATAATACTTTTATAAAACACAGACACATTCGACGTTTTAGACTAATTGAACGACTTTTGGTATGATCGAAACTCCACATGTCTGCGGGCCGCGGACCGGGAGTTGCCCTCATGTGCTTCAATGCATACATGAAACTCGGTACAAAACGTTATAGAGCGCATTATCTTATTTATATCTTTCTATTTCAGGAGTCATGCTAAAATCATTGAACAACTTCTTCCAAATTCTGGAATACGATGGCGATTCAGAGGATGATGACCAAGACCAGTCGACTGTTGAATAGATTAACAAAAAAAATGATTGAAAAGAATATATATATATATATATATATATGTATGTATGTATTTACATGTAATAGAAGGGTTTGTGGAAGAAAAGTGTTGTGTCAATGTTTTTCTCGTTCCAATACATCTCGGAAAAAATGTAAGATGTAATAATATTTTTTATATCGTTTATATTTGTGGATATCTCGTTAATTTGTCACTAAAAAGTTAAATACAAAACTATGAATTATGTCATAACAAATTGTTAAGAAGCATGTATCATTTTTATTTATCTCATAATAATAAAAACTCGTTTAAACTTTATAATAAACTATCACGCTTCTTCTGCAAACCTATTGTATTTAATCTACTTATAATTAATTGCAATTTTTCTGGAAAGTGGTAATCAATATATGATTTGTTGTATTTTTAATCAAAGCGGTTTATCTGTCATTTATTAAATATTTATCAATTAATTGGCGATACTTTTTTGTGGTGCCATAAATATATTGTTTTTATGGTGGTTATATTTTCACATGTTAATATAATATTTTTAATTTTCATCAACTCACACATTAGTTAATAATCAAGGGTGAAAGTGCAAAAATGTTTTGTCGAAACGCAATTATTGAATAAAGTTGACTTATGGAGAATAGCTTTGATGAACAAATTAAGAACAATCAATCGAAAATCTTCACGCCTGCACCACTTAAAATATTTCAGGCAAATGATCCCTTCAGGGGTATTTTGAACAAAATCAGTAATAATCATGTACGCTCATCTCATTGTAATGTTTTTTCTTCTGATTTTTTTAAGTTATTTTTAGTCAATGTTGAGTTTTAGCTTATTTTAATAACTCAAATTAATTATAATAATGCATTATTCAAATTCAAAACAATTATTTTTGAAAAATAATTGATTATCGTTGTGTTAAATTTATTATTTAACTAAATTACATAGCCATTAAAACTTATTCATTTTATATGAAAAATAGCATATATTATAGTATTTATTTATTTTAATATTTTTATAATATTAATGCAGCGGTTTCCAGGCTTGTGCTTATGTTATGGTTACCAGTTATTGTAACATTCTTGGATTTATTTTAATATGTACATATATATATTATGAATTATTGTAATATTTTTTTTTTATATATATATATATACACATATGAAATAATTATTAATATAGGTTTTTTATTAAAACTTGTCGAGATGGCGCTATTTTGGTTTTGATAAGTGCTATCAAAAAAAATGTTGCCTTATTGTGATTAGACATTGAAAAGGTATGTCCATACGCTGATTCGGTGTATCTCAGTCTCGAAATTAACAATAAATTTATTAATTAGACATGGAGTAATATCGAAGAAAAAAACACCAAAGCAAGATTTGTGTTTTTTAATCTAGTTAAACAATTTCTGAGATTAACGCAAGTAATAGACGACTATATGGATTTTATAGATATTTATTATTATTATATCGATAAATAGGGTTTGTATTTTAGGTCATATTAAGTCATATTATATCGACACTTTAGATGGGAAATGTTAAGAGACAATTTAAACATGTATATATTATGTATGAAGTTGATAATTAGATTATTTAAATGAAATCGTGGTAATCCGCTCTGCATCTCTTGTTGGACCCATTTTGTCGCTTGATCATAACCTCTTGAGTGCCAATATTCCACCGGTTTCTAATTTTTAATTTACCAGTGTAGTGCGATTCTGTTGCACGTTTATTTGTATTTATATATATATATATATATATATTGACGTTGAAAATATATATTATACCATGATCTTCGCTTTAACCGTTGATATTTTGTTGAACATAATTTATTTTGATCTGTAGACAATATACTGTGAAGCAATTTTCTACTTTTATTTAGTTGTATATCAAAAGCAATAACATATAAATTACTTAGTTAAATTATCTTTATATGCATGTTGATTGATATATTGACCGAATAGAATTTATTTACTATATATATATAATCTAAACACCCGAAACCTCATTAAGAAATTTATAGCGCCAAATTCCTTTTTTTTTTATATTTGCAATTTATCCATCATTCAGATATTAATGTACTGTTTTCGAAAGCACCGATTTTTTATTATTATGTTGTACGTAACATTTATGTAGTTGTAAGATATGTTAGCAGTTGGATGATGATTAAAAAATATAATCATGGCAATGTAACGTGTACAATGTGATAAGTATATGGTGCTTCGGATTGGGAATGTTGAAAAATGATAAGCTGAAGCGCAAAAGGTGGGATGTTCGTTAAATTGTTGATAGATATTTTTTAATAATTTTCAAATTTCGATTTAATAAAATATTATTGAGTGACTGATGGACGTTGTTGTTGAAATATCAAATTTTTGATACGTGTTTTTTTAATAATCTTTCTAAAATTTAATAAAAGTTGAGCAATCGAAAAAAATACCCACAGCTCTAGTCATGCGGTGGTTAAAATTGCATAAGATAAAAATATATTTTTTTTTAATACCCTTTCGGCTCTTATGTATGTGAGAAATCATAAATATTTTTATATATTGTTGTATATATACATAGTATATGCATGTCATATAGTTATGAGTATATTAAAAAAAATGTTTGTTTTATCTAAACACATGTCCACTTAATATGTATATTATGATAATATTCTGTTATTAAATTTTTACATTAAAGATGTAACATAATGAATATCGTCCTTAATATTATATTTTTTATAAAATATGAAATTATGATACCTTTTTTAGATGCATATAATATATTTGTTTCAAATTAAATGGTTTTGGTGAACGGCAGGGCAAATTGAACTAAACTTAGGCGCTTTCCTGCTTTTTTTACTTATAAAAATAGTTTAAATATCTGAAGAGTAAGTACTACTACGTTTAATAATATATACAAAGAAATTTCAATTATTTTACATTGTGACTTTTGTTGCCCCAGAGTGGAAATCAAGACTTTTGAAATGCATGTACACTTTGTATCTCAGTTTATTTAGTTTGTGTATAAAATGAGCTTTCTAAGTAATAAAATAATAAATACATAGAAAAAAATATGTTTTTCTTTACCTTAATTGTATTCTAATATAGTCCAGTTAAATAAAGCTAAATCTCGGAATGAAATATAGAAAGCTGAAATTTTGAATAAACCTTTGTTTTGATATTTAAAGACGGCTGAAGTCTCATAAGATCGAGTGTCCGCTAATCAAGATATCAAAGGTCAAGTGTTACAAAAATCGTACTTTTGCAAATATACGTCGCATGTCATTAGATGTTTCACAATACTTACAGAGCATATAATTTTCTACAAGTTCAGTGAAATTCAATTCTCCGTATGATTAACGGTTTTTAAGATATAGCGCGGAGAGCGGGAAGCGCGCATTCGTTTATGGGATAATGCTATATAAACTACTGCAGTAAAAAATGCTTCAGTATTTTCATAAGTGGTTGCTTTCTTTGTACCAAATCGACACATTTATACCTTCAAGATATGACTTAATTGAAAGAAACAATGAATAAAAAGACTAGAACTTTGAAAACGGATTCTTTACAGAAAGACGCACTGATAAATTAAATTCCGAAAGTGGTCCATATGGTGATTGAGCAAAGTCTAATGAAATTCATGTAGACAAAATGAGGAGTTTCTCGGGGACGAAGTACGCAAGGTAGGGTTTTGTGTAAATGGGTATATGGCATGCATGCCACGAACACTATCTGTGAGGAAATAAATTTGTAATATTTCTTTAGGCTTTGCGAAACAACAGGTCAAATCAAAAGATTCACGAGTGAAAAGAAATACTACAGATGTTAGTAAACTTGACGAGTGGTTCACCCTTCACAATCCTTTCCCAAATATAAAGCAAATAGTACCTATAGTTGCTGTAAACTGCTGCTTTTCAGAGAGTAACTGTAAACAAAAAGTTTGACGATCATCTTATAGTCCAGTCAAATAAGGGTTTAACCTCGGAATGAAAGATAACAAGCTGAAATTTTGCACAGACCTTTGTTTTGGCGTTCTAAAGATAGGGTGAAAAGTCTCATATGATATCGTGTCTGCTAATCAAGATATTAAAGGTCAAAGGTCATAAAACTTGTCATTAGATGTTTCACAAAACTTATAGAAAATAAAATTTTCTACAAGTTTGTAGTAATTTATTTCTTCGTATGGTTAATGGTTTTCGAGATACAGCGCGGGGAGTGGGAAGCGCGCATCCGTTTATAGGATAACGCTATGTAAACTACGGAGCCAGAGTTACCTGCACATTCTTCCACAGTTTCATAGGAAACATCGCAAATTGTTATCTGCTGAATGAACCCATCTAAAGCATTATTGCTTTCAATCTCCATACTTCGAAAATCATCATCGATAATGCAAAAAGTAATAGCGTATGGCCTCTGATACTTCTTGCAAAAGCGTGACCATACAACATTTTGTCGACAGAATTCGAAGCATAAATTGTACTGAGAGCTTCCTTGATTCCGCTTCCATTCATTATATACCCTATGCATACAATAAAAGACATAAGCATATGAAAGTCTCCTAGTTTCACAACTACTCTGGACAAATCTGAGTTAGCATCTAAAGCTGCTACGATTTCACGTGCTTTTATGTACAACGGCTGATCAAAAGTTATTAAGCATGTTCTTTATTCATGTTTCTTGGCAGTGTTTATAGTACACTGTAATGTGGTGTTAATTGTGTCCATATTACTCGCAGGATGATGAATAAAAGTAAGAAACAGAATCCGAGAAGTTATAAAGTTCTCATTGTTTTTTGTAAGTTGTTCAATAAATCCATTCCACCCTGGCAACGGTGAGATATTTTTCCACTTTCTGTACATCCACAACAAATCAACTACATTAAATATTTGTTCGGTTAGTTCTTCTACATCATTAAAATTTTGAACTTGAATCTCTTGCTCAATCCGGGTACGACATGATTTTCATACACTAGAAGGGGTATATGTGATAGTGCTGCTAACTCCTTTGCACTTGGTTTTGTTGTAAATTTCTTTATGCGGTCATCGGATATAACTTCAGATTTTGAAGTTATTATTTTTATCATTCCCATTATATGAACAGTATTATAGCCATCGAGAGTATAAATATTTTTCTGCATTATCCGCTGCATACTGTACTAAGGCACTTGACTCTGATGGTTGATTACGAGGCTGTGGGTGATAAACAGCTGAAATTTAACATTTTACAGTATCACTATATGAAGCGAAAAAACCTAAACTTGACAAAACATCCAAAAGTATTTTTGGATGTTTGGCCTATCTGAAAAGGACCGTTTTCGTATGGAAGTCATTATAGCATGACTTATAGCTGTGTATTTCGTTTTAAAATGCCCCGTCTTTCCTTTTCTGTTTTTTATAATAACTTCTTGCAGAAAATGTAATAAAGTTTTCGGAATTTCTTCATTAATATTTTACTCGGGGGCGGATAGGACTTGGTCTCAACAACAGAAGATCGAATATCTTCTCTAATAAACGCCGCAGCAGCTTCCACTATGCGCAAGTGTTCTTCTTCCGAAGTGCCTTTTTTATTTTCATACCAAGCTATGGATAAAATTTAGGCTTGAGCATCGCGAAAAGAAAAAATAGGGATTGATCCAATCTTCGTTGTAATAATAATATCAGTTAAATATTTTTCTCTTAATTTGGAAATGATCTTCTTATCATCTGGTACATACTCGGTAAGGACATCTCTCAACTTTTTCAATATTTTCGCACAAATTTCTTGTCGAACAATATTTCATTCTTAATTCTTAATAATACAATCAAGAAAGTAATAAAATTATGGTTCAAACGACTTGCCGAGACCACTTTTTTCACGATTGTTTACTTTTTCAAAGCTTATACCAAGTTAAGCAGGTAGAAATACTCGCTGGATTCTATAAACGGATGTACGCCTCCCACTCTTCGCGCTATATCTCAAAAACAGTTAATGATACAAAACAAATATTAAAACCAAACTTGTAGAAAATTTTATGCTTTACAAGTTTTGTAAAGCATCTAATGACGTGCGACGCATAAAACGTGAGATATTTGCAAAAAACAAATTTTGTGACCTTTGATATCTTGATTAGCAGACACGATATTTTATGAGAATTTTCACCCTGTCCTTAGAACATCAAAACAAAGGTCTGTTCAAAATTTCAGCTTGTTATCTTTCATTCCGAGATTTAGCCTTTATTTCGCCTTATTTGACTGGACTATTAAGGAATATCTACAGAATGAATTAAGTCTGTACCCAACATCACTATTTAACAATGCCGGCATGCGAAAGACTACAAAAGAAAAATTGTATAATAACATGGAGTCTGTCAATATTAAACTGGATCAGGATAATGTAGTATACATCATTGATGGTGGATTTCTTCTGCGTCGCGTTGTATGGAGCAAAGATAGTACTTTTTCCATCATTCTCAATAAAAACGTCAACTATTTGCAAACGCATTTTGGTTCAAATATTGTTGTTGTATTTGACGCTCAGACTACAGTAAAAACATAAATGCAATGGAGGAGCATCTGAACAACAAATGACCACCATCATCATTGGAGAAAATATTGATCGGATTGTTATTTTAATAAGACTTTTTAATTTTCTGAATGAAAATTGGCAAAAGAAATTTAGAGACACGCATGTATTCATCTAAAACAGTGGTTCCCAAACTCTTTTGGCCTACAGACCCTATGTGAAAAACTACATAAATGCATAATTGAAAAATTACAAATTTAACTCTGATTGTTAAATGGTGACGTAAAAATAAAATATAAATAAAACATTTTGTTGAAGAAGTATTTATTAAAATTATAATTTTTGTTTTAAAATACAAAAAAAAATTAAATGTCTTGGATGAACCTGATAAGATGTTATGAGTGTATTTATGTCCGGCTCAATGTTTGTGAGTAGCTACCTCAAATCTCCACGAGTACTAATTTCTAGTCGGTTTTTTTGTGATGAGGCTCATAACGGCACTGAATCCACATTCTACCCAATAGGAAGACTGAAAAGCAATCAACAGCTTCTGTACAATAACCCATAATGCTGGATATAAAATTAGGATCTGTTTTTGTAACCAGAACGTTGTCGTATCCTTGTTTAAACATTGGTTTCAGCTCCTAATTTGTCGATAATTCAATAAGTTGCTCCTGTATTAGTATGTATTCATCTGTATTTGTGCTCTGAGTTTGACTACTTGCAAAAGGGTTCAACACCCAGTCGGGAATATCCAAGTGTAGAATATCTTTGGTTAAGGTCTGAATGAAGCGATGTTAAGTGTTGACAATAAGCAAACAAATCTTCATCTTTATTTTGCAATTTTGAAAGATTGGAAACTGAGAATATTCTCCTCTTCCCTAGTTTTGTTTGTACAGCAAAAGTTTTGCAACAAACGCAGATATTACACTTTTAGTTTTGATTAAATTTAATGTGTCACCTTGTAGTTTCAAATTGGTCTCGTTAAATCTGGCAAATAAATCAGTCATATAAGCGATGTCATTTTTTGAGATATTTAAATTGTGATGCAAATCATTGTCTTTACTCTCCAGGAATTCCAATACTGAATCAAAGAGCGAATAGAAGGGATCCAAACATGCACTTTTAGATAACCAACGTACTTCTGTGTTAAGTAGTAAACGATTATAGTCATAAGTCATCATAATTTTTCAAACAAAGTTGAGCAAATAATCTCTCATTTAAGGCATTCCTTTTGATTTTATTAACTGCTCTAATGATATAATGTAGTGATTCATGCAAACGTTCACTAAGGTTTTCTGCGAGAATATGATGTCAATGAATGACACAATGTACCGATAATACGTTAATAGCTTGTATTAAGTATGCCAGAATGCTTCGGTGTCGTCCTACCATTGCCGGAGCCCCGTCAGTAGCAACGGAGATGATATTAGTCAAGGGTATAGCTTTTACATCGAAAAATCATTTTAATTCAGTAAATAACGTTTCACCTTTCGTATCAGTTTCCAAACATTTAGCAAATAACAATTATTGTGATTTTTTAATTCATTGTTATTTATTTTAACTTTCATATTAATAAAAACGTGTCACAATTTTTTTATTTTATATTAAACCTTGCACGGACCCCCTGACGTTGTTCAGGGACCCCCAAATCAATTTTAATTTTCCACGGACCCCCTGAATGATCCCGGGGACCCCTGGGGGTCCGTAGGGACCACTTTGGGAGCCACTGATCTAAAAGCTTCGACACATATCCTCGCTCTACAGAACATATCTTATTTTGACACAACATCTGCAGTGTTTAAGAAAGTAAAACTGCAAATTATAAAAATGTTCGAGAAGCACCCCGATCTGTACCAATCGGCTGAATTATTTCAACTGGAAAACTGGTTTTCAAATATATTATTTGAAAATGTAATACGTGTTCTTTTAGCAATGTATAATGCTCCAAAATTAGAACATAGTATTGAAAATTTGAGGTACATACAATTCATCAAATCAACAAGACTCAACAGACCGGTCCAATTATCATCTCTTCCACCTACAGTGAAGCATCTCGTCAGCATATCAATCAGATTTACTTCTAGATCCAAACTTGATTAAGAAAGGATTTACAACTTGAGAAATGGAGATGGGTTTTACAGAACAAGATCTTGTAGCCGACAATATTATTGCTGCCAGCATCGGACAAACTATTGAATAGAATTTTTTGCAATTGCAAGAAAGGTTGTGTAACTGTAGAAAGTAGAGTTACAATGCTCTAAACTTTAGAGTATTGTAACTCTACCACAACCACCTCTGACCACAAACTTTAGAGTCTAAAGTTTGTGGCCAGTGTCAAGAATGCTTCATTGCTTCATCAAAATTAGATGGTTTTGATGAAAAAAGTGTACTTGTTCCGGTGGTCCTGTAAAAAACGAGGATGACGATAATGATCTGGAAATTGAATTTGTGCGACCAGAAGAAGAGGACGACGATGAAAAAGAGGAATCTTGAAACTCATGCTGATTGGTTATGCCCATTCAGAGGTGGACCAAGTAACTTCTGATATTATTCACTAGGAAGTTGTTCGCTTCCCGCTCTCCGCGCTATATTTCAAAAGCGTTAGTTATTTGCTAGGATTTTGGAGATTAATTTTGTAGTGTTAGTCCTGGCTGTGAATTACTGTTTTTAAATAAATAACTGGTTTTAGTTTCTTAAGAAAGATGGTGAATTCAAAAGTTTGTTGATAATTTACTACATGGTAACCACGGTTTCTAGGTGTTTCCACGCGCTTCTTTAGGTCGTGTGCAAGCCGAGTTTGGCTCATTAGCGACCATAGCACTTGAGCACATGCTTCCTATCGACAGGGCCGATGGTCCACGTCCAGTCTCAACCTGGGTCGTCCCGGTGTACAGCCACGGTGGTAACCCGGTCCGGAGCTACTGATGGTCTCCCGGCATCACTATCTTTTGTTGGAGACTACATGGTAAGTAAACAAATCATAACTCGTTCCCACTGCAACGGCGCCGACACGATTTTATTGCTTTTGACGTGAATTTTTTACTTCTGAGAAGTGATAATTGTTTTTGCGCCCTCATATTGACCAAAATTCGGTTTGAATATACTTTGACCAATACTCTCCTATCATAAGTCCGTGATAATATCAGTAAGGATGGCTGTCATATTTTTAAAACATAGTGTAATATCCAAATGCAGACAAAATATGAAGCAATATGTGAGATGCGACATCTGTCTTCTTCCGCTTATGTGTATAAATGGACGTTTCGCAACTGTCAAACTGCGTTTCATGGACATTTTAGAGCAGCATGTATTTTCAATAGCGCCTATCAATTAAATTATATTTAATGTAATAATTAATGATAAGTATATAAATTTATATATTACTACATATGGAAAAATTGATATCATACAATTTTACTAGCACTTGCCAGATAAATCATATTTTCATTGGTAAAAATATTCTGATATGATATCACTGAAATGATATATTTAAAAAAATATTTTCGAGATAGATACAAGACTGTTTTTTTTAGATTTGTTCTGAAGGATAACCTGAGTATTTTTAGTTTAGAATTAATATTTCCATTTCTAAGTATTTAATTAAATGACATGCATTTTCTGGCCAAATTCAAGGAGGGGCAAATGCTCCTACCTGCACCCTTGAGTGACGCAATGACATACACATTAAAAGATAATATTGTGACTCAATTCATAGAATAATATAGTAGTAATAACAAAACATTTTTTTAATTAATTGGAACAATCGTGTGTTCTGAAATAGTCTTTCCGAAATATTTGGCAACTATAGGTATGTTGTTATATATTAAAATATATGTGTGATTTGTGCAATTAATATAGATTGTGCTGATTTTTTTATGGTTGTGCAATTAGTGTCTGACATTAAATGGAAAGCGGCTGTTTCTTTGGCCTTATTAGGGTTGTCTTGGTCGATACTCGGCGTAGCTCCGCTTGGTGCGTAACCATGACATTTTGGACAACACGTATCGACTACGGACGGTTTTTTCCCAAGAATAGGAAGTTGATTCAATCTACAGTGAACTGCTGATGTTCAATAATGTGAGGTGGCTGAGCCGATAAAAAGTACTTGAGCGATTTGCGAAGTGCTTCTGGAAAACTTTTTTCAGCTCAATTATCATAAATGGATCAACCAGTGGCGTAGCTAGGGTTTGTGCCGCCCGTGTCGATCCTTAACTGTATCCTCCCCCCCATATAATTATCTAATGCAAAATCTGACCTTTCTAAAAAATTGTAACTTAACGCATGTCTTCAATATACCAAAACTTTCTGGGGCACCCCCCTCGTTACATATTATATGCTTATACAAAAATGTTTAAAACAGTTTTCAAGTTTGATAAAATATGTTAATGGTTATCAGACATTTCATTATTTTAGCACGTGCTCGACTCGAACAAACAATGGGGAACATCTGGTGTAACTTCGACTATTACCGATTCTAAAAATCTGGCCAAATTTTCGTACCAGAAATATTTTTATTTATAGGGGTGGAATTTTATAACCGGCCGGATCATAAAATCAGTATTTGTTGAACTCTTGTGTATTGTTTTCACATATTCAACTCGAATCAGATTACACGAACGGTCCTTCCATCGCGAAAATGGCGCCCCCAAGCAGGTGCCGCCCGGGGCAGTCCCTTCCCCTCCTAGCTACATCAGTGTGAGCAACACATTGATGTTTTTACAGATCTCTCTGTTCATATGAATGAACTGAACTTAAAATTACAAGGTTTTTTCAAAAGAATTCAGCCATCAAGACTAACAATCATAAATCATTGACGGTAAATAATAACAAGAATTAAATGCCGTTTATTTGTGTACGACCGTCCCCCGAGTATGCCATGTGTATTTTAGGCAAATACTCCCATTTTTTTTTGTTAAACGGCAAACGTTTGAGGATGCCGAAACGAGATGTGTCATAAAACTTAAATTGTGAAACAATACTATCGGATTGTTAAATAGGGATTTCCTGCCTCTTTTCGTTATAGCACTCTCACTTTACAAAATAGAAGAATAGCAGGAGAATTTTCATCTAGAAAATTATGTGAGATATACATACATATATTTCATATGGAGAAATCACGTATTATATTTAAATTAAAATAACCGGATACCCGTCAAAAATAACAGGGTACTCAATTATTTTTAAAACGTGCGGATGACCGAATACCCGATTTCGGTTTTATCCGGGCGGAAGTCCTAATCTGCGCTCAAGGGTTTGTCGATTTAAGGTCTAAACTCAAGTCGACAAACCTTTGAAAATGAAGAAATGTGCCACTACGAGCTAGTTGGGGTCATCGTCTCAAGCGTAGTCTGGACCTTATCTCAGCTGCTTTATACGTTTCAGCTGCATCGTCTTGTTCCGATCACATTCTTGTGATCGTTTCGATCACAAAAATGTAAGAATTAAACCAATGTTTATGAATATTTAATAATGTACTCTGGTTGAATGTATTTCGGAATAGTTTACCGCAAACTGCCAAAAAATGATACCGTGTTTTTAAATATATCCTGAAGGAATAAGGACTGTCTATCATTTATCGCTAAATCAAAGATTCTCCAATCTCTTTTGTACAGGTTCTATAAGACGCGTGCAACGAGAGCATGAACCTCGATTGCTGTTATTTCACAGTGGTTTTTCGGCAGCCTCCCTCGTCGAAGTTAGAGATGGATTTCGGGGTTGGGGGGGCTCAGGGGGGTCACAGTGGACCCCAGGAGTCTGGGGTGAGATCCTTGCGCACCTCACCCGGCGCATCGATCGAACCGAAGACATTCTTCCGTGGCTGAAACGAAGAGATCCCTCGACCGAATTAGGATGGAGAAGCACCAAAAGCACCTGGGGGTCGGCAAAAACCCTAAAGGGTCGACTCTGCGGCACGAGACTCGAGGACAGAGCCGGGACCAGAGCATCGGCACCGAGACCTTGACCTGGTTACGAACATTTATTTACTGTGTAGAGTTCCTTCACCGAGGTAAAAGTCAAGGGTATGGGTATAGGTGGACGGTAGAGGGACGCATCCCTTAGAGCCTCGTCCCTACACACACATACACATTTTTCTATCTCTCTCTGAATAATAAATAACGAATTCGGCAAAAAATATCACAGTCACGTGGTACGTGCGTTTATATCTGAAGTATGTTACACGCGCAGATTTGTAATGAGATAAATAGGAAGTGTTTTCTGAGATTGTTTTTAAATGATTTATATATTCTTCTATATGATGTTATACATTTACACAAGCGAATGTAAACTTACGTTATTTATTGATTATTCACAATTACCATACAACAGTTTTACAAATATAATTCTGCAAATGTAATCATCTAGAGCAGCGATCATCAAAGGTCTCAATAGTCCTCAAATACGCACAGACGTCGCATCTCACATATTGCTCGATAGTTCGTCTGCGTCTATGTTTTAAAAATATGTTAGCTATCCTTATCAATTGATAATATTGGAAAGTCTTTGGCAACATGAAAAGGCTTTTGCGTAACGGTCATTAATTTAAGCAGATGGAGATTTGGCAACGCTGTCACTAGGCACTTGTATTGGTGCCTTGGTATTTGTATAGACACCGACTGTTCATTTAAATTGTCAAGTCATATAAAGTCATATAGTTGCATCTCATCCTTAAAATGCGCCAACAAAACGTGTACACAATTTTGAACTATATAAAACGCAAAGTTATATATGTATATATAGGAGGTCTCCTTTGCTGCATTATCAGAAAGTAGCCCTAATCACATAATCCGTCATGACTCGCAGTCGCAGCTAGCTCAAAGAAATAATTATCTTGTGTCGTCAATCACTCAAGTTCTCAATAAACCTAAAGCTGAAGAGAATCAGCAAGCTTTAATCAAAGACTTTAGACCCTCCTCAAAACCTTCACACGCACATTTATAATACAATCTGCATTTATCAAATCTAGCTACACTGTCCTTTCTACCGTTAATGAATAAAAAATATACGATTTAAGTGTAAAGTAAATTATTATTAATAAATATATTATTTATCTATGATTTCTAGACATTTATATTCGCTGCAGAGGTGGATAAAAGTAATACGAAATATATTACTTGTATGTAATATAAGCATCAAGGTCTAGATCGATTTAGATCCCAAAGGGATTTTAGAAAGGATAAATTATGCAAATTTGTATATGATAAATAAATTTGTCTTTCTCACATAGTTAATATAAAGCATGAAAAAAATACTAGGCACTTCAACAATATAATTAAAGCTCCAATTGTTTGTGTAAAATATGGATCGCTTATTCCGAATATCGCGTATTATTAAAACAGACATAGAAAATTCCTATGATGTTTGTATATGAAGGAATGTAGATATTTTCTAGCATAAGGTTATGGCTCACCGAGTTCCAGTATAATTTATATGTAATTAAAAGTACTAATGGGTAGCACATAGACGTTCCGCTTCATTTTCTCATAAATATATATTATTTAAAAACCATTTACTTTCCTTAAGAGAGACCTGTGGCTATGAATGAATTCGCGATGCGGTTGTCTCTAACGACAGCCCAGGTAGGAAGTCGAATGGAGCGTTAGTTCATGACATAAAACTTGCCAAGGTATATAGTTCGGTGGTGTAAGACCTATGTTCGATTGCTACTATTATACCTATACCTAAAATAGAAAATAGTATAGAGGATAAATGAAACTAATTAACAAGTAGCCTTGTATGGAAAAGGTGATGGAAAAAGTAATATTTAAACAAGTAATTAAAGGATTTTATTATTTTACAAAAAAATTGTGTGAAAAACAATCGTTACAAGTAGTGATAAATCTTTGTCATTAGAGCAGTTTTCATGAATTTCAAGAGAGGAGTAGTATGATGGTAAATAAATTAGAGATTATAAGTATAAATAGTTTTAATAATTATTAAAAAAAAGAGCAAAATGTTAAAATAAATTATGCTTATTATAAAGAGAAAATAATATCTCATGGTGTAGCACAGGGGTCCAAATTAAGACCATTGTTGTTTATAATATATATTAATGCATTAATTAATAACATAGTAAAATGTAAAATACATATTTTAACAGACAATATATAAGTATAGGCAATATAAATATTGATAAAAAATAATGTGCTTAAACTAAATGTATGATTATTTATTTTAAAGATATGCTAGATAATTATATAAAAATAGTAATACATATTTTAAATCGGATATATAAAAAAAAACACACGCAAATCAGATCCTTTCGAAGAATATTTATTATTTATTTTTTTATGTACGAATGTATTTTTGAAATGGAAACATGTTGTATATATAAAAGATTTAAGCTTGTGAATTTATTTCATATAAATATACACAGAGGTAGCTTTAAGCACAGAAAACTTTCAACGGCTTATTAAAATAAATCGAAAGAACTTCTGTTGCAGAGTGAAAGATTTCAGATCGAATGGCAAAGCGCAATGCTTTCTGAGAATGTTCAGCCGATACTTAAATACCAGAGAGGAAACTATTTCAGTTTAAATTCCAGTGGCATAAGTGGAACTTAACTGTGATCATTTCAAATATGTGAGATCACATTTTTAACATTCGACAAAAAATATAAATCTTGTTCTTACAATCTGGGAAAAATAAATAAATTGCACTGTGTGAAAGTTTTGTTCATAGTGTACATACATATATATATATACAGTCTTGAGTATGAATTTTATATTAAAAATGTATTTATCTTATCGTATTAATGTATTGCCTTTGTTGGCGTTCTTTGTGTTTTATTTTATTCAATATTCTACACAATAAGGTTAATTGTGCAAAGCTCACGTTCTATAAGAATACTATATAATTAACTGGAGTTGTTTTGGATCGCAATATATTTTAACTCTTTCTTCTATTTGTACAATCATGAATAAAGCAGTTATAATCAGACTTTTTTACTGTTTCCTATATGAATGAACGTGAAACTGCAATATATATTCGCGTTGTTTGTACAAGTAATCCTGACGGGTTTGTCTAAAAAAAACATTGAAATGTACATGTCCATTCGTAGGTATATTTTATTGGACGAGTACGTTTTTCATCAGATGAACATTTTAAGTACATGTCTGGCTCACTTGTATTTTTAATAATGTTTTTATTTGAAACAGATTCGAGCTAGCAAATGGAATAATTCCATTCAAATTAACCATAATAACTTCGTCTAGTAATAGGTTAAATAGTAAAATTTTGCTCAGATTCACAAATGGATTAATTTGAACCACGATTTATATCGAATAATAATTTAAAATAAAATAGTTGGCAGATGTGAATATAATTTTTAAATATTATATATTATACAATATGTCAAAATCTAAAATATGAGCATTTTTTAACAAAAAAATGAGCCGTATTAGTAGAATTTTAAGTAACAAAATACCCAATTTTTTTCGGGATTCTAACTCTTTGGGGTGTGACTTCACAGCCAGTAAGACGCAGGTGGAAAATAGTGAGAGTTTTATTATATAATATTATATATTGCGATATACTATGAAGGGCGAGATCGTCATTCTCCGAGTGGTGGTGGAAAAGCTGGCGGAGTGATAATGTTCTGATTGGTGTGGCAGCGACAGTATAGCGGAAGTTGATTTTTCTCTGTTGCAGTGCTCCAGGGCCGGCCCTATGTTATTTGGCGCCCCAGGCAAAAATAAATTTGCACATCCCCCCCCTCCCTTATTAATACTTCAATAACTTATTACATGAGCACAAAAATATATTTCAAATGAAACTAGTTTAATTTTATATTTAACACCATACTCTTTTTTGCGATTGTGGGTATGTAAGAATTTGTAGTTTATTTTTCGTCGCGATTTTTTACGCGTGAAATAATCTAAAGAGTACACAGTAGTGTATACAAAAAAAAAATCAGATTATATTCTTTAACAATATTGTTTGATAATTTTAAGTGAATATTGCGCCTTTTATTGGTATCACGGCGCCCCACAAGATCTAGCGCCCCAGGCGACCGCCTGTACTGCCTGCCCCTCGGGCCGGCCCTGCGGTGCTCATATGTTGGTGTTGTATGCGGAATCTGCTCCTTTGAGTGTTTGCCAGTGTTTGCCTGGTCTTCATTGGAGACCAGCATTATGTTTTCAGGGCTGCAAAGCTTACTGACCAATCACGATCATCCAGTCAATCGTTGCACTCGCTTCTCAAATATGAAATGAAATATGTACACGCTTTTAGAAAGTGACATTTGCTTGATGGACATCTCCGAAGTCGAATTGTGCAACGGGAATTTTGTAGTCTCACAGTGCTTATTATCTTCTTGTGATATATTGTTTCCCGTGACCGTTTCGTAGCAAAGAAATATTCATTCAATGCACCGGAGGATCATTGCATGTTATTTATCGGAAACCCTATTTTTCTAAACGTAACGAGGGCCTTTGTGTGGTCCCATAGTTTACACTGTATTTTCTTGTTTATTATTATTAATGAATGATCATTTTTGATCACAGAATTTGATCCCCCACAATACTATACATATTAAATACGTTTTAAATATAAACATTTAGCTATATAATTAAGATGTAACCGCATTTATTATACAAACATCATTAATACAATATACAAACATTTGAGGCTTACTTCACCAATTATAATTTAATTAAAACAAACCAAAATATGTATCACAAACAATTAAATTGTTGAAGGTCTTAAATAATTTATTATTATAAATATACATATTTTCTACTGACCAACATGTAGGTCGTGTTTTTAAGTAAATTCCTGCGATTTTTTGCACATATATTTGCATATTAATCTATAAGTGCATCCCAAATGCTTATGTATACTTTCAATTCTAATCAAAAAATTGGATTGAAATATATGGTTGTGAATAGACTTTCATTTTCACTATATACCTATTTGCTATCTTTCAACTGCGCTTCGGGCTTTATTGCTCGAATTTCTCGTTGGATATTATTTTTAAGTTATCGTATTGTTGCTGGCTTGTTCATATATACACGTCTCTACAAATATCCCCATAGGAATCAGTCTGGCACGTTCAAATCGGGCGAACGTGAAGACGAAGCAAACTTAGAATTATTCGAAAAATATTTCATCAAAGGTCTATTCCTATTGCCATGCAGTATTAGCAGACCTTGCTGAAACCACATTAATGGATTATATTAAGAGACTTGCTTAAATCTCTCGATCATTAACCGATTCGGTTGTCTGTTGCAATTACAGAAGTACTATATTGATTTTCAAGTCGCTTGTCGAAGCAATGCAATTACTTATCGCTGTTGTTGAAAACATGTAATTAATTTTCGACTAATTCCGTATTTAAAATGATTCGACCAGTGGCGTTATTATTTATAATACAACTTGAATATCAATTAAAATAATAATATACTAGTTACAAGAAAATTTAAAATGCTACACAGAGGATGAGGAAATGTCTGATGTCGCAAACACTATTTATGTTACAGCGCATAAAACATCCAAAACGTCAACTGCGGTCAACCGATCGACAGCGAAGACATTGTATTATAGAATAAGAGCCGGAAATAACACCGAAACGTTCAAAACAACACGTGAAAACGCATTAAGAATTCAGTTAACTATTTTGAATAAACATTTGTATGTGTTCTGTTAAAAATAAAATATAAATACGGCATCAAAATAAATACAAAAAATATATCGACGTTATGTTTAAGAAACAGTAAAGAATATAAAATCATATGTTATAGTAAATATTGAACCAATGGAGAAAGGGTTTAAGTGCAATATCAGAGCAGTAGTTGAAAATAAACAAGAAGATACTCGTACGTCGCTGCTTCGATTTGTAACTTATTGACTTTTCATTACAATTATTATGATATATGTGAGCGGATAGAAACCCGCATCTCTAGTGCTTCCGAACCGAGTAAAACCGGACCGTTTTTAAAAGAACATAATACCCTGTTATTTTTAACGGGTACTCGGACATTTTAACTTCAATATAATATAATATTTGATTCACATATGAAACATATATCACACAAAAGATGTAAAACTCTCCGGCGATTATTCTATTTCGCAAAACCCATTTAGAGATTAGGTGGGTCGTGAGAGTGGTATATCGAAAAGGGATAGGAAATCCTTATTTAACAGTCCGAAAGTATTGTTTCACAATGTAAGTTTTATTTGCAAAAAATACACAAGACATACTCGGAAGACGGTTGTACACAAAAAAAACGACATTTAAGTCTACTGTTATTATTTACCGTCAGTAATTCTTCTCGCTCGTTATCCATCGGTTAACACCGCTAGCACAGATTTTTTTAAACTATTCCAATGCAATTTTTATACCAACTATGCAGAATAAATTATTTGATTTTATGATTAATATTTATTATCGTTTAAGTATAAAAAATATTTACTCTTCACTTTTGCGAATATTAAAAGACTATATCCATAAATAAAATATTATAAAAATTTCAATTTTATAATAATCGGCACTTCACAAAATTTCTATTAATCCTTAAGAAACACATTTTTTCTGTCAACAATATATTGGGACGGGTGAGACGTTTGACGTGTTTTGACGATAAGTAAATTCATATATTAAAATTGTCTGACGCTCACGAACGAAAGTGGTTTGGAAATATTTCTTTGCCATTTTTTCTTATCTTATACTATAAAATTGATATATTAAATCTTTCTTATTATAATCTGCGATGTTATTAAAATTAATTTATCCGCCGTCATAATTAAATTTCCAGTAATTTTAATCTAACGGTTGAAGTTTAGGAACCTAGAAAATTAAAATACCAGGAAAAATTCACTACCCAGTTCTCGGTCATTTTCCTATAAATTAACCGGGTACTTTTTTCCACTATAATATACTAACACAGAGTTTTAATTTATATTATATACGTACATTATAAACTTAAATATTTTACTTTCGTATTTTGCTCAAATAGTATTTAATTATTGCAAATTATCTCAGAGTTTCGACTAAAATATTTTTTCTATAAACTTGCTGGAAAAAAATATAGTTATTTTATTTTTTTTTAACTTAAAAATTTTATTTTTTAATATAGATAAAATACATTTTAATGCTCGCTACATTTTTAAATAAAATGTGATGATTAATCCGCGGCCCGCACTCTTTAAAATTAATTTTGCCGCCCCTCGTCATGTATGAGTTTGACACCACTGTTCTTTATCAATCCATTAAAGCAAAAAAATATTTTTGCCACACTCGTACGTTTTAGTACCCTTTTTCATTTAATAATTAGTTTGACTTTTCTAAATATAATATTTAAAGCAAATAAAGTTATTAATATTATAGTTTTTAAAGTACGTACAATTTGAGTGAATACTTTATAGAGGTAGTCTTGTTTGCTTCTCGTAAAAACCGCATTTAATTATGGATTTCGCATTTCGTAGTTGTTCCAGAGTTTACGAATAATGGAAAGCGGCCGCTTCCTCGGCCTTTTAAGTTTCGGTCGATGCATCGACGTAGCTCTGCTTGGTGCGAGTGCTGAATTTAAAATTAAAAGCAAACTAGCAGAAAATTTCCAGATGGAAGATCTTAATGTAAATATCGGGAGTATAATGTGTACGATTATTGAGATAGGGGATGTGCTTTTGCTCGTATTGTCTTTTATCTTTCATATAAGAACAACTAAAGATTTGGCAATACTTAGCGCGTGACATTATCGATGCTATGAAGTTGTCTGCATTTTATTTTTATTTCTATATTTGCAATTAGTAAATCTACACATAGAAGAGACATTTTTGATTGTTCGGGATGCAATTATATGTGAAATATTTAATCACAGTTGAAAAGATATGTGATCTCCTTTAAGTATTTTTTCCTTTTATCAATAAATGCTCGCAGATTGGATTCAAGGATTTTAGGTTTGTTAAATTGTTATTAAATCCAGCGTACAAAAGGACCATTAAAATACTGAATTGTTGTAAGGGTTTGTTAGATATCTCTGCTGCAATTGTTGTTTATAGGATTTTAAACTCTTGCAATAATCTCTAAGTAATCCCTAGCTTTTCTGGTTGATGTTCTACGATTTTCTTCGATACTCTCATGAGCTCGTTAGGCATTCGCTTTGTGGCAAACCGCTTAATGCTGAAAACGTGCAATCAAGCGGCGAACCATAGATTCAAAGGGCGGATTATACACGAAAATGACGACGATAAGCTTGTTGTGTCTGGATTATTGAATAATGATGTACAAAATAAAACCCCTAATGATATATCTCACAGACGTATTTAATAAGTTTTTATTTTTTAAATTTTAATGTTTAAACTTGGTCCTCTACGATTTTTAAAATACAAATTATTTATGTATATCCATGTGAAAGACACAAATTCAAACTGTATAGAAAAATAACACTAGATATTAACAAAATACGTAAATAAAATAATATATGATTTATCTTATTTGTCATTGGGATTTTCGTATTATGATAAATGTCTTAGAAAACACAATACGTTTGGTTCGTTCGAAAGTTTTAGCTGGAGAAACAATGTAAATTAAATCCACAAGAAGCCATGTAAATTAAATTGCAACTATTCTGAAAACATTTAAGAAAATGTTCAAAATTTATTGACATCTTTCAAGAACGTACAACTGATATTATTACCATGCGATATTTCATTGAAAGAAAATTTGAGATTAAAACTCTAGTTTAATTTTAATTGCTTTTGGCATTCGTAGCATCATATTAACTTTCGTCGCCTAAAAAATGTATTAATAATTATTTTTAATTTATTTTCGTTTGCTCAAAAAATATTAATTTTATTTTTTTTAATTTATCGGCGTTATGTGTTGATCAACCGGCAATTGTGAAAAGACTGAGAGAGTACGCAATCTGCATCGCGTCGCTTGGCACGCTACATGGCGGCTATTGGGGCTATCGCCGGATCGCATACATTTTGATAACATACTATTATTTCGTTATTTTACTAGTATTTAATTATATGTTGAATTATATTTTATTGTTAAAAAAATCTTTGAATTTTGCGAATCCAAAAAGTTTCCGCAAATCCAATTTAAATATATTATCCATTTCATAATCAAAATTGATCGATGTTCTTCCTCTAAAATATCATAGATCACAGATTTTTTGATGCTAAATAATATCGGATGCTTGGATTTTATTTTTATATATATATGTATATATAGATTTTATATTTATATTGAATAAATAATATATCATAATTAATTTAACTTTAAAACACTATACATTTTTATTATTATATTAAGTCAAAGAATTTGCTTTACAATTTTTATAACAATAGTTTCATTATATTAAGAATGCTAGTCAGACTGTTACGTTGTCGCATCGTGTATTTTATATATAATAATAAGAGAAAGACTTTCTATTCATTTTATACTGTATACCCCTTAAAACTTACTTGGGGAGTTTCTCGTGTAGCGGTTCTTAATAGTTATTTGCTTTAATTTTATAAAGTACATCGCCATTAAAATTAACATTTGTAACTGCGTCTAATAATTATAATTGGGTTGGAAAATAATTATAATTCTAATTGGGTTGGAAAATCTAGCATTAATAATAAACTATCATTGTAGCTTACAATAACTGTCGTTAATTATCTCGATTTTATTTTAATTATTCATCATGTGAGATTAGGTAAATCTAGGAAAACCTAATCTGTAATGATCGATTTGAATCATAAATAAATAAGAATCACTAATTCAGATATCCCAGAAACAATGGGATTATAATATGAATTTTGAATAATATTTTTTTATATAAAAAAAATCTGCTAAAAATCACTGTGAAACAATTAAAAGATGTCAGTATTTATTGTGCCCAAATTATAAATATGTACTTACTATTATATCTATACCTAATATAAAAAAATGTTTATGAAATGACGAAAGCTAGTATTTTTTTCTATTCTCGTAAGGATCGAGTTATCGGTGTTCTCTTTCAATATTGATAAAATTGTCAAATCGGGTTTCAATAACTCGAACGGAATAATATAATGTTTATTTAAGTACGTGATAAAGAATAATCCTGCTTGAATGCGGAGCTAAAAATATTTTTCGATTTGTAAAGCAGTAATAATAAAATTTATTTTGTACATGCTATAAAAATATTCTATATAATAACAATCTGTGAGATATCATATAATAAAATCACCACTAAAGATGAAGTTACTTAAAGTTATGACTTAAGCTATTAAAGTTATGATAAGTAATTTATTATTATTAATAATATTAAGGTTTAAGAACGGATAAACTTTGATTAAATAAATATGATAATTTCTTAGTTGTTAAGCAAATTCTTCAAAATAAATGGTACATTGAAATATTACATATAAAAATATATTTTTTTTAATTATTCATAGAAAGTATTAATTAATTCTATATATTGTTGTATTACATTAAAATCGATTATGATGCGTTAGTATAATATTGTTGTATTTTATAAACATAATAAAAGTTGATTCAACTTCAGTTTCCGATTTTTTAAAAAACACAAATTCAAGGATATCTCCTGATTTTAATTTATTAATCAAACATTTAATGTATTTTATTAATTATGAAAAATAATATAAATAAAATAGTATCTGTGGATTATATTTTTAGTCCATAAACAATTAGCTATACTATCTAAATAAATTATTAAAATCAATAATTTTGCCATTTAGCAAACAAAAAGTAAATATAGTGCAAGACACGTAAAAATATAAAGGATAGAAAAATATGTAAGACGATGCATCGACAAAAGCCGGTTGAAAAAAAATATTAGACTTTTGAGTGGCTCTATCTCATCGCACAATTGAGCCTTACAATAGAGAAGCACTAAGCGTACAATAACTTGAAATGTCAAATGCTCATCATAAAAATAAGAGTATGGCGTTTAAATTTTTCTGAAGTATATTCACCCCGATATCTGAATCATTTGCAGTGTATTAGTGATAAACGCCATATTTCTTTTAGATTTTTGATTAGGGAACATTTGTTATAATAATAAAGATATAATAATTTGTAAATTTGTATTCATATTGCCTGTGATGTGATTCCACAAATTTACCATGTGATTAAAATAGTACAGTGATTATTGCGAACTCGAAAATTGCGCACACGAAAATTGGATCATCGTTTGAATTTGATTAAAGTTTCAAAGTCGGTTGATTAGCATTTCATTTTATTATTTAACTAAAACTTGTGTATATGCTTATATATTTAAAATTAAAGTTAATTTAAAAAATGTCACTCACCAGAAACAATCTGATGATGTTTTATACTTCCAGAAAGCCTTTGTAGTGATATAGAAGTTCTTGACGTTGAAGGCATAGCAAAAGGTGTTGAAGGAGGAGGAGTAGACATTGAAGAAACAACAGAAGATCTTGAAGGAGCAGCAGAACATATAGAATTGGTTTCGTTATCCGTTTTAATTTGATTATTTTAATTCGATTAGTTTGAATATTTAAATTTATTTTAGTTATTGGTCGAAATTATTTTAATTTATTTTAGTTATTGATACATTCTCCCATTTTTTGTCTTTTTTCTCAGGCTTATTTAAGTGTAAATTTTGGACCTAGTATCTGTTTCTTTCCTCTGCAATTGTGTGGCATAAATCGTCTCCAATAAATTTTTCCACAAATCCTTCCGGTCCCATATTATTGGTGTCAAAATTTATTCTCGATAATCCTTCAAACGGCTCGTTTTGTCTGGTTGGATCATTGTCATTCTAATCAAAGGTAATATCCTCGCCTTCTTCTGAATCCTCAGAATCACTCTCGAGTGTCATGACACGTGGACGATCCCTCAATTGACCAAAAGGGTCTTGGTCACTATCACTTGAATTCCCAGTATCCTCAGTCAGTAGGAACATCTGACAGAATTTAGATACCCTTCCTCCAAAAACAAGTTTTCTCTAGTGTCGTCCATTATAAAATTATAGGGTTTAATATAAGCCAAATAATCCCGAGCTTTTATTATAATTATGTCAAAATGTTTTTAAATATTGAGAGCCACTTTATAACACACACCACTTAAAATGTACGAATGAAAATTATTATTTAATAAGATTAAAAGAAAAGCACTAAAATTATGTCACAACTAATCACTAATGTATTTTGATATATAGCAATGGTTAGATAATATTTAGAATCACTTTATAATACACAATAATTTAAAATATATGAATAAATGAATTATTATAAAATTATGAATGAAAACACTAGAATAATAACACAAAATTAAGCACATACACAAATTAATTGAAATGGTTAAATATTTATTATAGTCACTTTATAATGCACAATAATTGAAAACATTGAAATGGATATTATTATAAAAAATATAAACGAAAACACTTCGAGAAAAATGTAACGAAACAGTTTATACGCCCGCTAACGACAGTTGTCGCAAAACTACTGGTTTATTTAAATATTTCTAAATGCATCCAGACAAGTTCAAGGTTATGCTTCATGGATAATAAGCCATAAAGATTAAAAATACAAAATGTCATGCACCTCAGATTATAAAAATTTTTTTTATCAAAGGTTGACAGTTTGTCTATTTTTAAAATATCTATCTTTAATTCGAATTATTTTAGTGAGAGAGTGACCCGAAGGTCACCTTTGTAATAATGTTGACCTTCTAAAAGCATAATGTCGATTATTTGATGTTTATTTACATGAAAAATATTATTTAAATCTAATTCATATGTGCCATAAGTATGAAATTTTCAATTGACGTTCTTCCGTCGAAAATAGTGAAAAAAATATTTTTTATCACATATCGATAATATGTGAATGTATATTGCCATATCTTGAAGAAACTTGAAAAAAAAACGTAACATAATACACATTTTTGATAATGAAATCCCATACGTCAGAGGACGCCACCGTGGTGTATGCTGTGAATAACGCATGGCATATGGAGGACAAAAAATCGCTTTTATATTCATAAAAAATATATCTAAGATTTTAGGCACAGTAATTATTATTTATTAATAAGAACATTTAATTGGGAATATTTTAACACCAAATTCGTTATTCATCTGCATTTTTTTAAAATATATTTTATTATAATAAGAGTATGCTCGATTGATTTCCATGGTAATGAATTCTGTTGTTTCGACCAATAAAAAAATAAGCATTTAAATATAAAACAAGATGGCCGACAACGTGACAGTTTTTAATAATTTTGCTACGCGACAATAATTTTCATTAATTTATTACGTGCATCGTTCGATTTGACTTAATATAAATATTCGGATTCGGTGAGTTATAACTAAGAAAATTAAATATATACATAATGTGTGTGAGGATTAGAAGAATACATTGATTAAACTAAATAAACAATCTTCGTGATGAAGACTTCAAATTTTGGATTCCGAGGGCTCCGAGGCCGAAAAGTGAGTTTTTTCTTTTACAATACATAAAAATGCTCATTGCTTCTGATTTAATGCACATATTCGTTAGATTTAAATGAATATAATTACTCAAATTGCAAATATATACTTAGTACCTATGAGGATTGAGGTTAATGTCGATCAAACCATATAAATGCTAATAAAATATATTTTTATCAATTAATACTTGGGGATACTATCTTTCAAGATGATCGCTTGACAATGATTGTGATGCAGTCGGTTATTTTGTTGAAGAAGTTTGGTTCCATTTCTGTGTAAGATTATTTTATTGTTCGCTCATTGCTTTTAATTATGAATAAAAAAACTATATACAATAATTCAAATCTAAACATTGATATGACATAATAATTTGGTGAGGATGCATATATTTTAATTTTTGAATTAATTTTATAATTATTCTAAAATGTCAGTCATGGGCCCTAGACTTTTTGATTTTCACGTTTTGTGTGCCATATAGTGATAATATTTAGGGTAGTAAGTGAGTTGTTGTATACACCATGGTATATAAACAAAATAAATTAAAACCATTTGTGCAGCAAAAAATTCACTTAGATTGTTCCTTTCCGAGCGACGGCCAGCTTATAAATGTGTAGTTTCTTGGATGCTATCTAATATACGACACTTTACAATGATTATAAATATGTGATTATATACCTGGAATAATCAATAGCCAAAATAGCTAAGTGTGAGTTGTTTTTAATTCCAATGTGGCAAATATGCATCAGCGTCATGGTTTTTTATCAAATTTTTTCTCTACAATCATTTCTCTTTCGGAATAGTCAAATTCAGGATATTCAGTTACATCAAACTTATAAAAGATAATACTTGCTGACAGTGAGTAACTTAAACAACTGAAGAACAAAATTAACAAAAGTTACCGTAGAGGAACACGTAGATTGGCATCACTTCTTAAACTGATAAGTTGTACGTCTATTTTAATTGTTTGCCATACGTAAATGTTATTAGATCTTTCATTGCTTTTGAAAATGAACTGTAAACGATACTTTATATAGTGGGTAAAATGTAACTTTTTGTTTACACAAATATGAGATTTTTCATTATTACTACCATTGTAATATGTTTAATTAACTTTGGAATGTATATCTTCAACTGCCAAATCACTGCTGTTTGTCTTTTAATATTAGATCCTAGAAAGTCAATAGTAATTTTGTTAGAATAACCGTGATATATTATTCATATAACCAAACACTTACTGGCACACTCATAATTTAATATTGTCTATAATTCCAATGCTACACCATTTTGAATCATCTTCAATTAACACTTAACCAAAAGAAAAATGTTGTGATTATAACATATTTCACTGTTTATTTAATCGCACTAAACTGTATCCCGGCGCGCGTTTGACAGTTGATAGTGTCATATGTAAGCAAATCTGACGGGAAATCCCGGGTAGTATATAATATGGCGCGCTTGAGAACGAGCGATGCAATTAATTTTATCGATTAAAATTGTAAAACACATATCAAAATATGTAGAAAAATCATCAAGTTCTTAAAAAAATATTTTTATAATTTAATTTTTTTTTATTTAGTTTAGAAAAGATTTTAAATATAATATATATATAATTTGTATTAGCTTCTCCATACAGAAAAAAGGTGAAATTAAATTTTGGTGAACGTTAGCAATTTAAATTTATATTTTTTAAATAATTTTTTTAATTTCGCTTAAAAAAATAACATTTCAAACATAAAAGGGCAAAAAGACAGCGCGTAAAGTGCTGTAATTAATAACCAACGACTAATAGAAGAAACACATAGAGTTGTAATATGTTTAATTAACATTGGTATGTATATCTTTAATTGCCAAATCACTACTGTTTGATTTTTAATATTTGATCATAGAAAGCCAATAGTAATTTTGTTAGAACAACCGTGATATATTATTCATATAACAAAACACTTACTGGCACACTCATAATTTAAACTTTTGTCTATTTTGTCTATAATTCTAGATCATTTTGAATAAGCTTCAATTAATATTTTGTAAGAAAAATGCTGTGCTTTTTTTAATTAATCCTATAATGCACCGCAGAAACATCTTCACTGCGCACTGTACGACATCTCTGCGGATGCGTATTATCAATTAGAGTATGCGTGGTGCGAAAACGATCCATGGTTATTCGAATTTCTTGCTCGGCCGGACGTTTGTGTCGACCGCAAAATGACCGCGAACTGAACCATGATTTTCGAAATAAATTTACAAGCGTTGTTCTGGCGTAAGTCTATTCATGATAAAATGGCAAACCCAACTGAGTATAAATAAGCTGTCAGCTGTTACATTGGCTGTCGCTGGAAAAAATGTTGCCAATTCGAAAAACAAACCTCTAAAAAAACAGCATTTAGAACGATAAAAACGCGTTTAAACTTTCAACTTGCGTGAATGTGTTTCAGCCAAAGTTATACTATGGTTATTACAGTTTACAAATAATGTCATGTGATATTGGCAAAATCAAATATATTGTTTGAGTATGGATGTATATATGGTATTTCGCTAATGTGTATTTTGATAGTGGAGTAAGTCAGTTTGTCAGCTTTCGTGCGCAGTGCTTATATCATTATTTTTACCTCTGTTATACTTGCAAACCTGAATTTGATTTTCCATTATGTCATCAGATAGTGACTTTAGTAATTAATATATATTTATCACGTGCTTATATTATAACCCTTTGTGCTCGTAAGCCGACAATGTATCGACATAGTATTCCAAGCGTTGCACTCGTACGTCGACAATATATCGACAAAACTTTGAATGCATTTATTGGCTCTGTGTTCAAGCAAATTTTGCCATTTTAAATTTATTAATGGTAAAAAATCTTCTGTTAAACACATTTCAGTAATATTGAATTCTTAACTTATGCAAATAACTTATTAATCTTAAATTTACGAGTGTAAGTTTATTGTAAAAAAAATCATCGGAGCATGGACGGAGCGTAAGCTGTTAAGACTACAAGGCGCGATACGACAGCTTGACGTATTATAATTATTGCTCTTAAACTGATTTTTTCCTTCAAATGGTATCTATATTTTGATGATATGAGATGATACAGGATCATATGCTTTACTTGTTCATAATTATTACTTTATATTGTGTCTGTTATGAAATAAAAAGATTAGAAAATTTAGTATAGCGAGATGCCGTTAGAGTTGCTATCTCGCTCGCACTATTAAAATGAGCGATCGACAACTATCGACCTGGGTATCGACATTTTCAGCGGCAACTCAAATAATAATATTAGTTTCTATACATTTGATGTATTTTAAAGCTAGTAAATTACTAAATTATGTAAAACAGAATTGTTAATCTGTGTTTTAAGGATCATCTTTTAATGTAATGAATTTTTATGATCAATTAATTATTTTTTAAAAACTGTTTTAATATTTTCCTAAATGTTTTTAGTATGCCCAAATATGGGTTTAATTTCAAATATCACTAGGGAATAACAGTATTTTCATATTTCAAAGGTATCGGGTTTTGTAATAAGAAATTACATTTTTTGTCTTTCACTGGAATTACTGTATAATTGTTAATTGGAGTTTGGTAAATCTTTATAAGAAATTTGATCTTTTCATTGAGCAATGTTTCAAAAATTTCTAGTGTTTGTTCAGCTGTTATATAAGTGTGATTATTTTATTGCAAAACATTTTATTATTCGATTTTAGTGATTATTTTTAATATTTTTCTTGAAAACCATAAAATTTTATGTCTATTTTTATCATTCAAATTATAATATCTAGAAATACCGAGGCGATATCATCTAAAAACATCATTACTTTATTACCTTCCTATACTACGTATACCTAATACTATGTCATTTATTTTTTGTCAGTAAATACAATTATTTTTTAACATATTTCAATAAATTATTTTTATCTAAGTTTCATGGTTAAAGTTTTACAAATTATTTAATTAAATTAAATAAAAAGTTATTTTCCGATTAAAGTATTTAAATTATAATATATTTTTGATATTTAATTTATTGTTTTTTAACTAAAATACAGACAAACTATCAATCTTTCGCTGTATTAATTTTAATTTGTAAAAAAGATTAATCAAAACATGTTTAATTACATTTTTACTTCCAAAAATTGAATTTAAATACGAGCTGGCACTATCCCAACCAAAAAAAAATACGAGTGCAAAGGGTTAAAAATGTTAATTAACAACGTATTAACCTTCGGTTAATTTTAAAAACGGTTTAAGTCATTTCAACCATAAATTTTTATGTTTCCTTATAAGCTACATGCAAAATTTATATAATATGTCAAAATAAATTATAAATCTAGCAGATTATATAAATTTGTAAACATTGTGTTGCGTAATATAAAAATATTTTTTAATCAATTCAAA
The DNA here is from genome assembly GCF_051122295.1 of Plectrocnemia conspersa. NCBI lineage: Eukaryota > Metazoa > Arthropoda > Insecta > Trichoptera > Polycentropodidae > Plectrocnemia > Plectrocnemia conspersa. The sequence continues at coordinate 19,495,311 of NW_028277170.1, forward strand.
CGCAAATCTTTAAGTAGGTCGAAAGAAAAGAAACAAGTCTTAGTCCACTTATATTGCAGATAAAGTGAGAAAGATCGTTCTGATCAATGCTCACTCACTATTTAAATTCGTGGCACACTTTTTCGTGGCAGCAAAGTTTGGCCAACTCTGGTGTTTTTCTTTAAATATTTTTTAATTTAATTTTTAATGAGGCAACACAAACAATTGTTTTCGCACATCCCTATCGCGCCCCATTCCGTCGCCGGTGAATGGAGCGGAGCGTGTTGCGGGTCCGGCCACGCGGTGGTGGGGGCCGCTGGGTGGGGGCCCGCGTGTCGGAGAGGGGGTTCAACGCGCCGTCCGACGATCAGTTTCTGCGTTACGCTCGTCGCTGTTGGATGTCGGTCGTTCCTTTCGCTTTCGCATCGCGCGAAACATCGGGGTTGATGATGATGTGAATCCGAAAACTAAAAAGTGATAAACGAATGTGAACCCACCGTTGTTTAGTGATACAATATATTTATACGTATATATAAATATATATATATATATATATGTACATATATATATATATTTATATATATATATATACACACACATATATATATATATAATAAAGCGACACGCTTCGTTGTGGTGCGATACAAATCTTATACCACCACTCTTCTTACCACTTACTACTACTACATTCCACGTGCCATGGATATCTTACCGAGTGGTAACATCTTCAGGGAGTTGCAGGACGTGCACGACACCGGATACTTCTCGCCGTACGTCTCGCTCGACGATCACTGGCAAATGGTACTATTTATTACTGTTTTCTGTATTAAAAACTTTAAGTTTAAGCAAACTTCTTATTCTATAATATAAATAATTTATTAATGAAACTTAGTTTTAACTAAATTTACGAAAACGCTTTCCCCAAGCTGTTTACGAAGTTTCCACTCAGCGAATAAGAAAAAGCATGCTTTATGGCAACACTGGTAGAAATTTTAGTCGCACGCATCGATCGCACGCAGTATATTCTATTATTTTTTTGAAAAAAAAAACACTAAAACGCGCAAAAATTAAGGTAAAACCTTCAAGAAAGACAAACGCTACATTTTGTTAGAAAATGAGCTATAAAACATGTATATATATCCTATTGTAGAGTCTTCCAAGTTTTGGCAAATAATATTTATAAATATTAGATCCCTTCTGCATGTTGATAGTATGTTTTTTTGAGTTGCCATATCTGATATAACGCCAAATATATATGTATTTGCAATGTAAATAACTAAACCGCCGTAATGTATGTATGATGTATTTGTTTATAAACAAACGAGTGAGCGAAAACAAGCTTTTATAGTCAACTTTCACAGGCAAGTGTAAATTATAATCGCTGCATGATACGCCGGTTAGAGTTGACCACATGTTGTCAGGTATAATTTCCAAGGATTTTGGAAAGCTTGTAACGTAATCTTTCGCATGCAATAACACTCCTTTAAACAAAGGTGTCATAAAAGAAACGATAACTGACGGGTCGTCAAAATAAAAGCGTTCCTCATAACAAATATTTTTCGCAGACGTTATTTAGAGCAAGAACTCAAAAGTAATTTAGATATCTTTCGTGAAAGTTTATCTAGCTGAAATGACCGTAAGAATAATTTGACGGCAAACGGGATTATGGAATGACGTATATCATCATTCTGTAAAGATAAAAATTCCGCAACAGATCGATTGCATCTAACCAATTTGAAATCATCTGCATACGGAAGAAAACTTAAATCTGTAACAACCATATTTATGTCAATAATAAATAACGCAAAGAACAGATGCCTCAGGTTGAACCCTCATGTTCAGACATTTTTTTTAATAGTAACCCATGACAAACTTTGTTAAAGTCATTTTAAAAAATAGCATATGTATTCCCGCATCATGGGATTTTTTTCACCAAAACAGTGACGAAAACCATATCGTTGCTCCAACATAAGTAAATGAATAATTTAAATGCTCAATAATTCTTGATGCACAGTTTGTTATGAAGCGACTTTAGCGCATCAGATCAAAGTCGGAATCTAAATAAGGCTCAGAAGAACCTGACAGATGGCAATTACACACAGATTGAGCTGCTGCGTATTATCGCCGCTGAAACTGCTTTGCATCCTTTTCAAAAACCTGCGCTCGCGCACCTGAAATCAAGTACCAGACTAACACTGGTATATACAGCTGTGGCCAATTGAAAGTTGACCTATTTTGATGATTGTTAACTTTTTTTCCGTTAATACTGTTAAAAAATATGGTAATGTAAAATTAGGAATGTATAATTGCGACAATTCTGGAAAAGGTGTATTTTTTTCGTCGACCAGCAAGCGCATAATGGCGAGCCTGCGAGAGCGACCTTTTTTGGCTCTATTCAAAGAAAGCATGATTGTTTTTTTCTTAATTGTTGTTTTATGATTGCCTATAAATTTTGAGTTGGGTTAAGGTCTGGGCTGTTTCCTGGCCATGTTCATGATGTGATTCCCACTAACTCTTTGAATTGTGTGTTCTATAAATAGATGATTAATTTAGTCAATGTTTGAATTTAAAAACTATAATTGGACTCGTCTTGTAAAATGGGTTAAGCAGTATGTTGAGAAAGTTCTTCAAGGGTAGGAATTAAGTCGTTTTATACAACATTTTACAAAGTCCAATCCATAAGCTGTCATGCACCCCCAGATCATCATAGGATGAGTGCTTGATGAATCGATTAATGCGTAAAAGGTGAAATCTTTCGCTTTTTCTACGGCGCAGTCTCTTACCATATGCTCTAAACAGATTAAATTTGAATTCGTCAGAGAAAGCCAATCTTCTCTAATCTTCGATGGTCCAATGGCGATGAGCTTTTGCCCATTCAGGATGATTCTTTTTCATTTTCTCAGTAAATAGCGATTTTTTTGCTGGGTTTCGCGCTTTAACCAAACGTCTATTCACTGACCGTCTCGAAATATTTGCGTTTGAAGTAGATTACAATTGTGTTTGTATTTTAACAGCAGTTTTGAATCGATATTTTTTGATGATATCCTTGCGGTCTTCATACGCTTCTGACCACTCCCTTACATCATCTCTAGATTTCCTGTTTCGCTAAATTTTTTTAATAAATTTTCGAATAGCAGAACCACTAAACCCCACTCTTCGCGCTATCTCTAGAATTGAAACATTTTCTTCGAGATATGCTATTATTTTAGATTTTACTACATTTGCTTAGATCTCTCCATGATTTTGGGTTTGTCTTTACATAACCGAGGCTAACGTGCAACTGAGGAGGCTTTACATGTTACTTAGATCTCTCCATGATTTTGGGTTTGTCTTTACATAACCGAGGCTAACGTGCAACTGAGGAGGCTTTACATGTTAAAATATCTTGTAAATTATTGTTACCACAGATGCACTTGATCATAAAAAATACACTTTCAATTGGCCACAACTGTATATATATATATATATATATAATTCAGTTTAAGTTTCAATTCAATGCAAGTGCTAGAAAACAGGTCTACGAGTTCATACCAAGAGCGGTCCACATCTCCCGTAGTAATATTTATTTTTAAAAGCTTATTTAGTATATTCTCCGAGTGTATGATCGGGCGTTATCGTCATTCCTTCAGGAACGTTCGTGCTCCTCGGAGGACTTCGAGAGGAATGTCAACACTACATCTGCCGCCAACCCCTAAGAGTCCGTATGGTGGAGTGGCGCCCCACTTTAGTATACAATTTAGTTACATATTAAAACGATGTGAATAATATGAGAGATCGCGGATGAGACCCCCCCGGTCGTCGTCTTCCCGTTGAGGTTCGCCAAAGAATGTGATGCCCTACGTGCCTCCTAAGTAAATGAATAAATAGGATCCCTACTGGCTGAAGACGAATATTCCCGGAAAATTGCACTGCACCTTCGAAATCATTTTCCGCGTCTAGTATGAATGAATCTTTAGAACGCTTTTGATAAAATATAATCAGAAGATTAACGTACAATTATATACATACATGCTATTAATGTTACTGGCTTATAACCATTTTCATGTTTATACTTTTTTAAAAAAAATAAAATATCGGTTATAATTTAAGAAAAAAACTCAAACCCATTGCATATTGCAATGTTTATTGCTTGTTTTTGGAGCCATTTTCGATTTATTTCACCGGGACCTTTTATATATACATTTCACCATATTATTTAAAAATACAACAAAAAAAATATTCATGGCTTTTTAATGTACTAATAAAAAATTCAGATTTTAAAAGCTTAAGTAAATTTACCTGAAGATCCAAAACCATTGATACGTAATCTTTAGTTTTTAATTCAATATGTACTTTGGCATTTTGTGTTTATATTATTAAAATTTAAAGTTGTTTCTCTCAGTCTACGATACACGAGATTAATAGGTTAGTGTGGTTACGCGATATATTTTAATAGTATAAAAATGACAATGTTCTTTGATTCTTGGTATTTTAGGGCTATTATGAAGTTTTCAAGACTAGTATAAAAAGGTGTATTATATAGTTTTATTTTGGATGATTTGCAATTTAGAAAAAAGTATTTGGTAAGATGAGTCTGATTTTTTGTGGTATTAAATATCGGTCAAAAAACCACAATGGCGGTAAGCCTCGCTAAGAGCAAAGTTCCATTATGTGCTTATTATATTTAAGCTTAGAGTCCAGGTGTAAGCCTAGGTATTTAATGCTAGATTTCCATTATACAGTGATTAAATGATCTATTATATGATACGATTTCGAGTAAAGAGCACATAGGATTAGAACCCAGAATTATATCATTGCGCTGTTCTTATATAAGCATCTGTCATTTAAATAGAGATATATCAAAGGCAATGCAGTGGCTTGTTTATATTATATAGATTAAATGAACTTCAGAAATATTTTAATATAAAAACAATTTTCTTCTTGATGTGGTAAGGAAATAAAATGCACAATAAAATCGCAATTCAATCATTCGACTTAATAAAAGTATTGAACTCTTCTTAAGTAATAAATTTCAATTAAAAAAAAATATATATCTATTTTTTTTTAATTCAAATCTCGCGATTCATCACGATTTAAATTTACTTTTCAATATTTCGGCTGTGATACTTTAGCCATGATCACGAATTTACGGAAAATTCGTGACCCTGTCTAGAGAATCACAGCCGAAATATAGAAAAGTAAGTTTAAATCGAGATGAATCCCGAGATTCCAATAATATTAATACTCGCGAACCTCTAAAAACCATATATATACATATATGTATAACATTTCTGTCTTTGATATTGCTAGCTTTTGTATCGAGTTATATGTTGGTTGACTGAAATGCGTCTTTCTGCACATTTGTCGCTTGAAAGACATCTCAACTACATAGCTGCAAATATTTGCTAGCGACTATTCTCAAACTTCTTTGCTAAGTTTCTGAGTGCGCTTTTGCGATTTGATCGGTTCATCTACGACGTTCCTCAACCTGTAAAGATTTTTCAGATCGATTTTCCCTTCCATTAGCAAGCAAACGATTCGGTATTTAACCACTTGATTCAAAGATCTTCAAACCCATTCGAAACCTACACTTTAAATATTATTTTATGCACTTTTTATTCAATTTCAATATCTACGTTTACAATATTACAATAAAATGTCTTATCTAGATTCTTATTAATTGTTTGCAGCCTAAAATCACAGTGTTGCGTATTTATTTACATACATGTGCAAAAAAAATGTGTTTACAATAATAACATGGATGGCTACGGCTAGACAACAATGCGTCCACCAATTGCAAGTATATGGATGAGAACATTAATTAGTGGAAGCTTAATCTTTTATGTGATAAATATCATGGTGTAATATACGACCGTTATGCCAGCCATTATAATTAAAAATGACAAAGGCACAAGTTGTTTGCGACAGCCCTGGCGAGGTTGAACTAAAATTAATTTTCGCCATTTTATTAATGCTATAGACTCTATAGCATTCATAAAATGGTATAGAGAATGCATTTTATGAACCAAATTCAGATTGATGAATTGAAATATAGCTGCCGTGAATTTACAACCAAATATCAAAATTAATATGTTCTATATGAATTATTTATACGCAGAAATCGGGAATTTTTTGCTGGCCGTATGTTGTGACCACTGCTCTAGTAGATTGAAAAAATACACTTGTCGACGCGACTCGAGGAAATCATATCCAAGCATTCATTATAGGATTTTTGTGATAAATAAATATATATTTTTATGATCAGGCATCTGAGATACAAGGAACACAGTGCCTTTGAGCCCTTGTACGCTTTATTTTTGCATATGATTTATATGTTCTGATTGAATCTGTAGTTTATTTGAAATATTATACCTGAATCAGTTACCATTTATGTGCAAAAAGCATAAAATTAGTATTATCAAAGTGCTAATCTATTAGCGCATGACTACGTTTTCAAATAAATTATTTTTATACAATGTTTTTTTTTCCATTTGATACACGAATGATTCATTTCATACTTAAGCATATTTTTATTACTTCTATGACGAATCATATTCAGATTTCAATCGCAATGGAGACAATCCGGTCTCACGATCTATCTGGTCGTCCGATTTAGCTAGAAACAAAATTTATATTTTATATATGAAGTACATAGGACTTTATATTGAAGGGTTAATCTCATTGCTCCCGTTCGATTTATTTTTAATTTATCGCTTAAAACTTATTGATATATTCAGAATCACTGTCGGCAAGCGCTAGTAAACCAAGATCGCGGGTTTCGTACGCGTCGTTCTATGGTCACTAACCTCTTTTGAAGGCGGTGACAAAATCCATTGATTTTAAAATCCATGTCGATGTAGTCTATACCCACTTTTAAAAAATTTGAGAAATTTAGGTTCGATTTTTTGAACGGAAGAACATACATGCGGTAAATGATTACTTGTTTTTTATTTTTTGAAAATGTATAATGATATCATTTTTTTTAAATGTATGATTTTATAAGTATCAAGTCATGATAATCAGATTTGTATTAAAAATATATTAAAATTAATGAAAATAAGTACATATAACAGGTTGTTCCATAAGTCTTTATGTTATTTAAGGTGCGGTTTAAATGAGTTAAAAATAAATAATTTAATCTTTGTTATAATTTAGTCTTTGTAATTAAATATATAAATAAATCAGTGGTACCGTCCGCTATGGAATAAGTCCTTTTTAGACGAGAAATATTTTGCTTGGTATAAGACCTTCGTTTGGAATACGACCCGCGTGCGTGCTAGAACTTGTATGAATCAAAAAGACACATCGCGCATGCGCAACTTGTATGAGATACAACACCGCGCGAAAAATACGTTTGGTATACGTCCTATTTGGAATAAGTCGGATTTAGAACGATTTTTAATCGATTAGAAGCGATTTTGATCCTTTTATGTTCAAACAAATAATATGACGCACACTACAATGCGTCATTCCATTCTTTTTTCCAATTAAACTCCAGCAAGAATTATATAAATATGCAATTTTGACCTTGCTCTTACTGATCGAGCAAACATAAATAAAATATTATTATTCGGATTAGAGCATAATTTTTCCTAAGCCTATATCGATGTGCTATAAGTCGTCAAAACTACTGTCGTTATTCTTGCATAGTAAGTCGTCGCCACTTGGGTATTTTCTAACAATACTCTTTATGGAAATTATTTCACTATTATTTTATAGTAACCGTAAAAGTAATGTAATGCATTTTACATATATGATACATACATATGTATGTGTGCAATGTTATGTACTCTTATCATGCGATGTAAGTTTTTCCCCTTTTGTCCGTTATTAGTCACTTTCGACTGTAAACCCATAGGGATACATGTGTGCGTTTATGTACACACACATTGATTTTTGACGGCGGAAGAAGGGATTGTGCGGGGGGGGGGGGCATAAAGCAGTGTTGCCAAAAGATTTATAGCATATATATTTTTAAAATAAAATGTCGGTATATTTTCAGCGCGGGTTAACGATTCCCCTCGTTGGAATATACACATCCGAGTTCGTTTATATCTATCAATGTGTTTGATTATGTGTGTGTGTGTAAACAGAGATGAGTAAAAACATATGGAAGCCAGTTAGTTGTTAAAGCCAGAAATAATGGTGTGCGTTGAGAGTAGTTTTTTTATCTCGTCTTATTCATCATGAGCATCTTTGGTGCAACAGTCGGATGAGATTTGGTTTTATTTTCTTTAATCAGTGACATTGAATGAACAGAGTATTGCTTGCTGACGATTAACCCAAGTTTTAAGGCATACTTTAATTATAATATATACAGTCGTTCTACTATACGATTCGACTGATATTTAACTCGGCGTTACATGTTTAATGCGTTAAACTCGCTTTAAGATATAAGATTAAAATTTAATTTAACCTTTAGAAGTCCATAGACATGTATGTATGTAATGCCTAAAATGATTTTATCATTACAGTCCAAAGGCATCTATGCCGCGCCCAATATTTGAAGCCATTTTAAATGTCCTGATGATAAAATTTCCAGTATTTTAATATCATACTTCTATCAATATATACCTGGAATTTTTAAATTACTAAAATTTGTTAATCCATCGATGGATTTTGGAAACAATTTTTTGATTAGTCCGTGCAAGCCGCTCAAAACATAGACGTATAAATTGCTATCCATGGTTCTCAACATAAAAATGTTTATATACCTACATAAATATTTTCTTTAAATAAATTAAATTACTGTTTTTATTTCAACTCAATATATAGAAATATATTTTGAGAGCATTACATTTTTATTCTTGAAGTTGATGTTGAATTGCCATATATTTATTATTTTGTGTCATTTTAAAGGTCTATAACGTCGCGAAGATTAATTACGCTGAATGTTTTATTATAATCAAGAATAGTCCTTCAATTTTTGCGATACATTGTTCATGCTAAAGGATATCATATATAAAGGTGATCCAATTATTTAAAAAAAAAAAAAAAATGGCTGCCTCAGCCATAACTTGGTAGATGTTGGGTACTAGGTGCTCCAACTTAGTAAAATTGGCGGCCAGTTGTTCCCCTTTGAATTTGGCCAGAAAAATGCATGTCATTGAATAAAATCGAAATATTAAAAAAACGACATTTAAATGAAATTATATCGGAATACATTTTCACTGGCAGATATATATTTTTACTAGTGAAAATATAATTTATCTGGCAGATGCTAGTGAAATTATATGATTTAAACTTTACCATACTTAGTAATATATACATTTACGTACTTACGTTACATTGAATGTGTATTTTTCAGTGAAGTTGTATTTTTACTAGTGAAGTAAAAATACAACTTCAAAAATATAATTTAACTGATAAGCATATGCTGCTCTAAAATTTCTATGAAATTCAATTTGACAGTTGCGAAACGTCCATTTTCTGTTCAAACCCTAACCCTACCTATACGAAATTTCTAAAATTAATTAAGTTATAGTACAGTTAAATGGCGCATCTCGCATATTATGATTCTTACTGACTTCTGATATCAAATTATTGGTTAAAATATATTTAAACTGAATTTTGGTCAATAGGAGAGCGCAAAAACAATCATCACTTTTCAGAATTTAAAAATGTACGTCAAAAGCAATAAAAAACGCTCGGTAACGAGCATTTCCACTGCGACGGCACGATTTTGATTACCTTTGACGTGAATTTTTGGCTTCTGAGAAGTGATAATTATTTTTTGCGCTCTTTTATTGATCAAAATTCGGTTTAGATGAGCTTTATTTGATTCTTATAAAAAATCTTAATATAAACGCTAGATTTGTTGACAGCATAATGCATAGGCGCTAAAAGAAGTTTTTTTTAAAATCACTCTGAATGTGTTTCGATATAAAAATCGTAACATTTATTCAATCATTGTAATTTGTGTCATTAATATAATTGAAACTTTAAAAGTCGCTGTAATTTTTCGATGCAGTCAACACATCATTCGATTGATTTGTTTCACGCAAACTTTAGAATAAAAAAAAAGCTGTATTTATAAATGATGTAATTCTTTGATTCTCGAAAACCTTTTATATGTATTTGTGTATGGCAACGGATCAAAACACGTCATTGTCAAGATGGCGATAACGAGAAACGATAATGATATGAAATATCGAAACATGAGTAGTCCTACCGGCGGTAAAAAGGCGCTGACACAAGAGAATGTGTTGTCAATTAGATATAATTGGCACAACTGTGCTCAGGTTAAACGAACAATAATAATACCGTTTTATAAAAGGTCCTCTAATTGCTTAATTGACACCGACTGTAGACAGTAATTGGTGAAATTGTTATTTTTCACTCGATTAAATGACGCAACGGACTAAATGACTACTATGATGAGTTGTTAATTGGCGAGAGAGAGATACACCTATGAACTACTTTATATAGGTATTTAGGTGAGAAATAAATTCTTTCGCATTTATGTTGTAAATGCAATATATCTTTAGTTGAAAAAATTCAGATTAATTGCTGTATCATTTAAGATAAATTAAAGCTATTAAAAAACAAAAGTTTTGAACTATAATTACCAACTCATAATCTTTCCTATTATTATGTTAAAATATTATATTGTTATTAAAGTGTTAATGTGACAACGTGACACTTGTAGATTGTCGATTGACTACCTCCTCAGTGACTCCAGGTTTTTCTGTAATGAGAATGAAATTGTGCGAATTCACTTTCAGGTCATCAGCATATATTCCGATTTAATAATTGACCAAGATTGGAACCCTGTAGTACTCATCGGAGCGACGATTGTTTCCGTACATTTTGTAGACTGTTTTCGCACATTACAATCGATCGAGAAAATATCGATTCTGTTGCGTGAAAAAGACTTTATAACGACGATTTGATGCTTTTAATTCAGTTCGTGCGGCACTCATTTATGAAGTTATTTCGATTTTCATAGCTGTTTTAAGTGCGTGGTTCTGATTTAACTTTTTCAAACGTGTTTAGTTGCTCGTTTTTGATTGTAGATAAACGCCTTCGACTTTCTACATTATCCAGTCCGAATTTTTTGGACCAACCGCAGGCTCCTTAACCTTTTGAGTACTGAGTTAATTTATACTCATTTATTAATTTGTTAGTACTTAGAATACACCTGAGAGTGACGTATATTTTAATAATTATATCTATTGTTAATTATTTATTATTATTTTAAATTACATTTATAGTGAATTATAGAAAAAACAGTGATTCTCAACATTTTATTTCTTTGATTTATTTTACTACTTTATGTTTTAATAAATTATTTTAACACTTATAAATTATTCAATTTCGTTATATATTTTACACATTTTTTATATCAAGTCAGAGGCTTTCAATATTTTTTATAAAATCAATACAAAATATTTTTTTAAATAGATTTATTTATATTATTTTCATAATTAAATTAAATTAATATTGTATAAATATAATGTTTTTTATTTATTATTTCTTCAATTATATATGTAAATATATAACTATATGGAGTACAACAAATCAGTGAAAGATCGGCTACCGTATATGTATTTGTAGTCCAAAGTATTGCCTCAAAAATATATAAATAATTTAAATGTCATTAAATATAATAAACAAAACTATATCTTTTATGTTATATGAGATAAATAATATTTTGGCAGAAATTATATATTTAAAATATAAATAGTATTTTTGCTATGATTTAATTTTTTTTTTATAATTCATTGAAATTATATCAAAAGAATTGTTTTATTATTTTTTATTTTATATAGATATATTAGATATATTTATATATTTATATAATAAATAAAATTGATTAATTTATAATATTATTTTTAATAAATTGAGGAAAATGTTGAGCTGCCAGTAAAAAACAGATGTCTAATAAACAAAGGTCTCCAAAGGGTTAATAAAGCACAACCAAACATCCGTTTAGAACACATACAGAAAAGCTTATTTTTGCTTATCTTCTAACGCAACTACTACCGTATAAAATATAAATGTTAGCAATCAGCTACATATTGGATGGAATTTCACTCTCGGTTGTTTTAAGAATAATAATAATTCAAGTTTTATCTGCTAATATTGTCATTCCACCACCAAGTTTTTTTATTAAATAACAATTTAATTCTCACCCTACTTTCTAAGCTGTCTAAGAAAATTGCAGTTTATTACCAAAGCATCTAAATTTTTCGCGTTGCGATGGAATTTAAATCTCGACATTTTCTCTCATGGCAATTTTAGATGATGAGTAAAATAGCTCAAATTTTTACGTTAACAACATAATCACAACATTTTCTCAGCGGAATAATTATAAATATATGTAATATAATATAAAATTAAATTACGAGCGACACATTCTATCTTATATGAAATACAAAGTAGGAAAAAATATGTTCTACTATATGTATTTAGAAAAGGTTAATATTCCCGCTACATCTTTAGACATGAAAATTGACAGTCTGTCTAAGATATTCGAAACTATCTTTTCCAATACAAATCTTAAAGGCATTCTTTGTCTTTACCTGTGCATATTTATTGGTTTGATTTGTACTTTAGGTTGTCAGACTTACTTTAGATTATGTTATATATTTTCATATTCCATATTTTTATTTGTAATAATAATCTATTGATTCATTCAGTTTAATGATAGGTTAAAAGATTTGTATGATTTATTAAATTAAAAATAAATATTTTAGTGAAAAATATATATTGTATGCAACACAAAAAAATCTTAATTGAATTGAAAAAATAACTGATAGGTGAGAGAAGATTGTATCTTAAAAAAATTATTATATATTCAGAATCATTAATACAAATATGTCATACAATAACAAAACTTTATTGATCGATCAAAATCATTGGTATTCTCAAACTTACACCTATTTAATGTTACTTTTAAGAACATATGATATTTCCTATTTTCAATTAGTAAGACTTAATGTCAATTGGATACAAACCCAAAAGAAAAATTTCATTTATTCCATTGCAGGGTATCAGTAAAGTAATAAAAAGTGTATAGCGGACCTATTCGGCGAAAGCGAATCAATGGAATGCTTTTGCTAAATGCTCTCATCTGAATGAACTATAGTTATTTTCGAGCAATATGTTTGTTTGAAAGCACATGAATTTTGATTTAGTAGATAGTTTAACTCTTTCACGACAAAAATATAAATTCATTTGTGGTTGTCTCTTTATCTTCATATACACAGTAGCTTTATACATTTTTTTACCATCACGCTCATATTAACTATTTTCGGTTTGTCAAGAATTAAAAATTTAAATTGAAACATTGCATTAAGTTCATCAGCTGTAACGTTGTTGCTGCACTCTGCAATAATTACAATATATTTCATTGACCGCTTTGTCAACGTTCCGCGAATTTTATTTTATCATTTTTAGTTCAAATCAATTTTCTAGGTAATTCATATTAATAAAATTAAGCAATTTTTGAATATGACGTTTTCAAGTATTATATTCATAAAATCAATTTCGTCATGTGTTATGTGCAAAACATACAATTTAAAGTTTAAATATATGTATTATAGTTAAAATTACCTTTTTACCGAATGTTTCATATACGTAACTCAGGGTTAAATTTATTAAAAAATACCTACTTAAAAATTTGCATATAAAAGCTTCTTCAGAAACATTTTTATTATGTCATCGTAAGTATTTTGTCTTTGAGAAATGCCATGACTTGGGGGGGTGTAGTTGTATTTGCCTTGTATTATATATTCAGACAGAAAGCAAATCGTAAAATTATGTGCGTGGACACGTAGTGTAAAAAATAGCATTCAATATGAAGATGTTTACCGTTTCGCTTTTTTTAAATTTTGTTCACGGTCGAATCATTCTGCGGTTCTTAAAATTTAAATTTTATCAAGCAACGTAAGTGCAGAAAAAAAGTCTTGTCTTATAAATTTAACGAAAGATTTTTTTAATAAGAATTTTGTACAGCCTCTGACGTAAATTAAACACTAATACAGTAAAATCTCTTTGTAACGAATTATGAAATAATGAAATTCCCAATATTACGAATCTTCAATTTGTACCCGAAAACTATCATACAGAATGTTTCCATTGTAACGAAGACTGATCTCAGTATAACGAAATATTTTGATCCGAATCTAAACATGACGTTACAACTTGACACAATATTTCTTCGAATTCAGTGTCATTCAATGTGTTTCGCCGACCCTCAAACTTTTTTATAAAACATTTTCTTAATAAATTTTATTGTGTTCATTACAGTATTCTTAAAAATGGACAAAAAACGATCTATCAATCTTGTATGTGGTTATTTTGATGCTGTAATTTGGTAATCAAAAATTAAAAATTATATCATCTTCCTTACATTCTCAGTAAGCTTCGCTATACTGAGATTTCACTGTATACCTTTCCAGTAAACTAGCTTATTATAATACATTCTTGGTAATCTTGTAAAAATGAAGGATCGTACTATTTTATTTAACTTTAACAAACATGTTATAAAAATATTAGGTTTATAAAATATAAATTGTACAAAATTGAACATCCGCTTAACATTGTTGTATTTTGTATTAATTATCTATAGAAATAATTCCGATCTATTTTTTTTAAATTTAAATACGGATGCTTTATAATTGTGTAGTTCCAGAGTTGCTTTAATCTAGCAGGTTGTTTAACTTCCTATGATGTAAACTGAGTGTATGTGGCATGTAATTCAAAAAATCTTTGGATTATCAAGAGTTCACCGATAGGAAAATTTACGGTATAATTCTGTGAAAAGCCCTCATACATTTTTGGAATCTGCCGATTATTTTGATTACTAATTTAATTCTTAGATTACCGAAGCTAAATATACAAAAATCCTTTATTTCGATTTTTTTCTATATTCAATTCAATAGTCCGGTTTAAAGTTCATGTCAATAATAGAGTAATAATTATGGAATATTTTAAACGTTTTGTGGGTGTATATGCTTGTGTATGTGTTTGGATGCGTAAAGAAACCTTTAGCGTATATTCCACGATGGTATCGATTTTACGCTTTACGCACGTTTCTTCCATTTGGTCGGAGATTTGCTCTCCGCGTATACAATGCCCAAACTGTGAGTTGTACTCGTGTATATGCATATGTATATCTAATTGGTGTAATGTGTATATGAAGTTAAAAATACATACACGTGTAATATTTTAATTTTTATATTCAATAAGAAATAAAATTAATGGATATTCTGCATCGTTTGTGGATATCGTGAATATAGTGGAACATCCACCTTATCGATCCGTTGATGAAACGCCGCACGCAAGACACGCGCGAGAAACTCTAAGCTTCTTAACATAACTCGTTAATTGAACCCAGTTTTTTCTCTTTTGCTATATGTGTAACGAGTGATGGTGATGATCGCTGCATTGGCGGTGAATACACGCGTTATCTTCCTTACGTTATAAGTGACTATATAGAATTCTTTTATAACTTCTAAAGTTTTAGGTAATGATCCATATTACCGAATAGATACTTTTTATGCATTTACAGTAGATTTATAACGATATAAACACTTACATTGTCAAAGTAGTGAATGTGCATATATGTATAAATAAGGATGTATATTAAGAATAACCGTGTACTTGCACTTGGGAATTGAATTTATCATACACTAGTATTTAATACGATTATAATGTATACTATATATTTGTAGCGATGATAAGAATACTTATGCATTTTTTGTTAAGCCGTTTTTGTCATTTATACGACTCTCGAGCGGAACTATACATTTTCGTTGCTAACAAAAAATACACACGTTAGATAATCTAATAACACTGTATAAAAAAGTATTTAAAACTTTTTGTAGCGATTTTTGTACCCACAATTTCACTTTTTCAACTGAATAAGTTAAAAAATAATGTGTGTTTTATACCATATGTAAAATTGGCGAAAAAGTTATAATGTAATTTAATGATCCATAAGTAAATTTTAGGCAGTTAAATCTTACTATTTATTGTGGATAGAACAGTATTTAAATATTTTGATATGAACAATCATAGATTAATATTATAATATCAAATGTTGTGATGCAACATTTGATACCCAATGTTTATGTTTATTTTATTAATTAAAAATATAATTTCACCGATTAAAATTTTATTTTTATAGAATCTTTCGTTGAAATCTGTCTGCATTTTTATATTTTTTTTCGTCTAGGAAGTTTTGTATCGATTAAAATTTTATTTTTATAAAAGCGTAAGCCCAATGCGTTATTGCATTTATTTATTAAAATACGCTCTAATAAAATCGACACATTTTAGACAATTTTAATAGTGTGATGAGTATGATAGCGCATTGTCGCGCTAGAGAATTGAACCTTTTTTTAAAAAAAAAATATCGTGATTTGTGAAATTTGTGATTTGAGTGCCGCAAAATGATTTGGGGGCTTTATTGTGTAGAATGCTTTCTGTTATTGTAAAAAATCAATTTTTATCGCACGTTACAATACGATCATTTCTGTTGTCTAAAATAAGCATGGATTATATCGAGCGATATAATTTTGCTTTCGTTAAAAGTTCGTGCGGCACTCATCTCAAATTTAATGTCGTTTTTTTAATGAACCATTAAAATATTTATTTTTAAAAATATTACTTTTTCCCACTTTCTAATCAATTTTTTATTTTCATTACAATGAAATATTGATTCAAAGTACAGTAGACACCCCAATAACACAGTAAATAAGGAACGTGCTGAAATGTAAATGGTTTGATTTAAAATAATCCGAAGTGTTTTTTTATTTTTATAAAAGATTTTTTTTTACTTTTATAAAAGCGTTAGCCCAATGCGTAACAATGGGGTACATATATTTATTTTTATTGAATTAATTAAAAATATAATTGACTTTTAAATATATAACATTCTATTACCTCCCGCTCAATTTTTTAATACCATTATCATAAAATGTGAAGGTTTTGATTTAAAATATTCCGAAAACTACCTTTTTATTTTTTTGGTCAAGGAAGTGTTATCAATCGTAATTAATTATTTTTATAAAATCTTCTGTTAGAATATGACAAGCGTAAGCCCAATGCGTTACAACGGGGTTAATCTGTACCAACTTGCTAAGTCAATCAGACATAATGAATACTAACAAGTAAGTATTAATCATCAGACTGCATGAAAAAAAAATTAGTGACATTTATATTATTAATTATAGATTTTAATGTGTAATATAATTTATAATTAATAAATTTAACTTTGCAACTAAGGCCAGAAATTGGAGTCTGTTGCCGCCGAAGCTTAAGTCAGCAACATTCGGGTTAATAATCTGAGACGTTACAGACTGCGATATTCCGAACTAATAATAAAATAATTAATAGTCGAAACAAAGCGAGCTTATGCTTGCTGTTATTGTTTGACCATGTTTAATTGTTTCGTAATGCACAATAAGGACGGAATAGCGTAGTCCGTAACGTCTCAAATTAGTAACTCTGAAGTCGCGGGCTCAAGCCCCGGCAGCGACACTTGAATTTTTATTTATAAAAATGCCCCAATATTACACATAATGTCATCGATTTTTTTATTTTTTTTTATTTATAAAAATGCCCCAATATTAAACATAATGTCATCGATTCCCAAACTTTAGTCTGATGGTTAATACTTACTTATTGGTTTTTATTATATTTGATTGACTTACGTTGTAATGCCTTGGGCGTATACCTGTCAGATTAAAACGAAAAATTTAATAAAAAAAATACACACAAAATACACTTTTTTATAGTGAGCCCAGGTTTCTAAATATGTTTGAAACTTGATCTTTTGTTAAACAACAATTTGTTTTCGTACACAACAGCATTTTCTCATCTCCGGTTATCAAACGATCATCGAGAAAAGGCGACTCAGCTTCAAGATCCAGAAGCCCTTGTGATATGCGGATACGCGCTTCGCTCAATTCGTGTGGAAATCATATACCTTGTCTTCAAGTTTTCTCGATTTTCTAAATATGTCAATGCCCTGTTGAATCGGACTGGTTTAGTTTCTCGACCACCTGATGGATAGTTTGAGTAGGATTTGCTTACATTTCTGCAGCCAGGACATCTTTGCTGATCTCTCACATCCATTGATGTCGTAATTTTTAGTTCGAATTTTTAAAATTTATTTTTTACATTTACCGATATCTAATGAATCACCTAATGTTTTAAGTGGCTTTAGTCTTAAGAAATTTATATAAAATGTATAAATTGTTCCCTTGGTAAAAATTCTGCGATCGTAAATTTTGGGGCCCGATTTTTTAATATCGAATGGTCAAAGCACGACTGAGTGTTAAAATATTTATTTAAAAAAAAATCGACATTCATTTCGGTATTACTTATTATACCAAATTCGATAGTTGGTTACTACATTTTAATGATGCGGTAATTTTCTACGTAACTTTCCGGTACACGGTGGCAGACAGGTTGTTTTAACATCAGAGCACTCGCTAAAAGTGTTCATATTAGAACAATGGAGGAGCGTTTCCGGAATGATGATTTTATAAATTGTACTACGTCCGGCGTTCGCCACATAGAGAAATGCGGTCGTTCCGGTTGAGGATTTCTGGACTTGTGTGTGCGGCTAAAAGTGTGCACACAAGTGTTTTAATGTGTGTATTTCATAATAAACCTATACAAAATAGGTTTTACAAAGTCAAATTATACGCAGGGGGTTAAAATCACACAATAATGGCGGGCTATTTTTATTTGTGTGCACAACTTAGGGCAACGACCGTGTCATTGTTGGGGTTACAGCGTCAAATGTGAAACATGAAAGCGAAACGATGTCCATTTTAAGATTATATAGAAAATTCAGTAAATGACGCTGCTGCTGTCGAATGAGAGAAATAAAGCGAACGAGTGATTTTCTGTTTGAAATGAGTTAAAATATCAAACGGACTGAGTTTCGTTTTCGTTTGAGCGTTCGAGTTTCAAATGAACGCTTTGACATTGTTCGAAAAAGTAGAAACGTGTTAACCTCATCGTTTTATTTTAAACAAATTTATGGCAAAATTGTTTAATTACATAATTACCCTTTTATTGATGTCATTTTGTTTTGACATTTGCCTCTCGCGTTTTTTTTTAATATTTCATAAAGAGGTAAATAAATGTTTTGTTTTATAAAAATATAAATAAAATTAAGAACATCGCAAATAATAATATTATATAAATCCCAGGCGATGAGAACTTTCTATTCAATATATACATATAGAAAATAGGTTTTACAAAGTCGAATGAGTGATACTTTGAAAATTCATGACCATGGCAGGAGTATCACTGCCGAAATATCGAATAGTAAGTCATCGTGATGAATCCCGAGATTTAAATAATATATACAGTTGCCAATTGAAAGTTGACATGGCGGTTCTTATACGTATTTTGATTATTTGATCAACTTTGAAGCATTTTTTACACGTTTTTGAATTTATAATAGATAAATATAATTGTTAACTTTCGTTTTCCATTAATACTGGTATTGTAATTGCGTCAATTCTGAGTTTTTTTCATCGTCCCAGCAAGTGCATAATGGCGAGCCTCCAACTCAACACGTGCGCGCGACTTTTTTTTTTGTTCTATTCATAGAAAGAAATATCGACGTCATTTAAAAATTATAAGCTTAAGCATTTCGATAAATAAATGTAACAAAATTTCACCTTTATTTTTAATAAATTCTTGTATTCTGCCTGGCATCGATAAATACAGATTTTCAATTATTTTAAAATCGATCTCCGCTTCTCACACTTCCAGGATATGTTTTTTTCATGAATTGTTTAATCTATAGATAGAGGATTAATTTAGTAAAATTTTGAATGTAAAAACTATAATTGAACTCACAGATCGAGCTCAATGGCATGACACAGAATCGTCTTGTAAAATTGATTCAGAAGTATGTTGAGAAGGTTCTTTAATGGTAGGAATAAAGTCGTTGTATACAACCAATTTAAATATGTTTGCATTTTTGGACGAAATTTACAGAGCCCAATTCATAAACTGTCATGCACCCCCAGATCATCACATAGGGTGAGTGCTTGATGAATCGATTATTGCATAAATAATGAAATCTTTCGCTTTTTCTACGGCGTACAGTCGCTTACCATCCGCTCTAAACAGATTAAATTAGGATTCGTCAGAGAAAGCCACTCTTCTCTAATCTTCGACGGTCCAATGGCGATGAGCTTTTGCCCATTCAATGTGATTAATTTTAATTTTCTCAGTAAATAGTATTTTTTTTTACTGGGTTTCGCGCTTTAAATCCAGCTTCAACAAAACGTTTATTCACTGTCCGTCTCGAAATATTCGAGTTTGAAGTAGATTGGAATTCTGTTTGTATTTCAGCAGCAGTTTCGAATCGATTTTTTTTATGATATCCTTTATTCTGCGGTCTTCTCGAGCAGACGTCATACGCTTCCGAGCACCCCCTTGCAACCTCTCAAGAATTCCTGTTTCGCAATATTTTTTAACCCTTTGAGGTCCAGTGTCCACACGTATTGGACATCTGTTTTTTACTGGCATGTCCACTGTCCATACTGTGTGGACATTTTTTAAAGTTACTTTTAAAAATATTCTATGTGGATTTTTAATTTTTTCATACTGTTTATGTCATACATTGAATGTTCTAGAAGGTAATAAACTGCTCTAGTACCAACAATAGCCATTTGAATTGTAGCCTGGAATGTAAACAAAAACGGTTTAGGTCGTGTTTAGATCGTGTAGCAAATATTTTTTTCTAATACTGTGAACATATATTTTGTGAAGTGTCTTGCAATTTTTGTATCTTATGTAAGTTTTTAACACTTTGTCCGTTCATAAATTATTTATTTATATTATTATAAAAAAATATTTTCTTCATTTATACCCCAAATAAATGTTTCGACCGAAAAAACCCAATCATAATAATGAATTTGAAAGTAGTGATGACGATTATATGGAGCATTTAGACAAGGAATTAGAAAGATTAGAATTATCTGATGAAGAAAATTTAATTGGGTCGCAATCCACTTCACTTATATCTACATCTACCTCATTTGTGACGGATTCAAATTCCGAAGTTGTATTTTCGAGAAATGTTGTACGTCGCCGTGTGATGCGAATTATGAGTGATAGTGAAAATGAAACTGTTATTCCATCACTGGTTATTCCCAATACATCATCATAGGTGGACATAACAGATAAAGACGTATATCATCCAAATATACTATTTACAACCGGCACAAATAACATGGGACAGATGAGAACTTCAACCCAAAATATGACTCCTTAAATTTTTGAACTTTTTTTCATCGAGACACTATTCAAAAAAATCACAAAAGAGACAAATTTATGTGCAGCGAAAATTATTGCTAAAAATTATTGCTGGCATGACTGAAAGGACGCCACAGAAGTGGAAATAAGAGCCTTTTTAGGAGTGATAATAAAAATGGGAATAATCAATGTTCTGAATATGAAAGATCTTTGGTCTCAATCATTTGTTCCTTACATTCCGTTTTCTGCAATGAGGAGCAACGATTGGATAGAAATCCTCATTTAATTTATGATAATGGAAAATACAAGGACTGCATGGCGTGTTCGGATCGAAATGTTCCTGGCAAAAGAAAGAGAATATCATTTTATTGCAACACTTGTGATAGAAAGCCCGGCCTTCACCCTGGAGATTGCTTCAAAAAAAATATTTTTTTAAAACAATATAGAAATTAATTTTGGTAAAATTGTGTTAAATATGTTAATAAGCATCATTTTAATTAAATTAATATTTTTATTTATTTATAAAACCATGTTTTCTTGATTTTTTTTACCAAAAACATGATTTTTCAATAAATTCACTAAAAATGGCTTGGACCTGCTACAAAACTTTTCAAAAAATCTTTGGACCGCAAAGGGTTAATACATTTTCGAATAGCAGAACCACTAAAATGAACGTCACAGCTTCCAAACTGTACACAATGCATTCGCGCGCGCTAGAGCCCAGTCACAAGAATAAAGTCGTATACGTCGCACAGAAATACGATTGTTTTTTTTTTGTTTCTACCTGCGCTGCAATAAATGTTATTATCGGAAAACTGCAGCGTATCGGCATAGTTTGGAGAGTTTAAAAGAGATCATAAACTTTTACACGTATGATATATTATTTAAGAAATGCAATTAAAAACATTTCAAAAAATAATAAAATATTTTTGTTATGTAGTGATACAAATTAAATATATGTAATAGATATAAATTTACATACATATTTTAAAATACAATTAATTACATTTAATAAATAAAATTACGGTTAAGTTGGAAGTCAGTTTTCTTTGGTTTCGTTCCCACAATACTATCACATTCTAATGATGTAGAAGAAGATTGGAGTACCGAATCCAAAAACAGTTTACTGGTAACAGATACGTCAAAAATTCGTACTGCAATAATTTTGTAAATGCGTTGCTACGAATGCAGACGCATGCGAGAAAGAAGCTTCGTTGTCTCGATTGTTTTCGATTTCAAGGATTTCGTCTGTTCCACATCCGGTTATAAAAATAAACACATCGATCTATTTTGCACAAAATAAAATATATATAATATCACAGTAATGGTTGTCAACTCGTACAATATGATTATGTGAGTAAATCGTATGTGTGTTTTTGGATGAAATGTGGATATCGCTCATCAGACCACTGCACTAAACCCTACTCTTCGCGCTATCTCTAGAATTAAAACCTTATCTTCGAGATATGCTATTATTTTAGATTTTACCGTGACCGACATTTGTTAAATCTCTCTCTTTACATAACCGAGGCTAACGTGCAACTTAGGAGGCACAGATGCACTTGATCATAAAAAATACAATAGAACAAGTTTTAAGGAAAGAATACATATTGCCTATGAGACTTTCAATTGGCCACAGCTGTGTATTATTTACGTTTCTTTATTTTACAATCGAGAAGATATGCTCTTCTTGAAGCTTTACAAAATATATATATATTTAAAAGAGCGCATGCACCCTATTACATCCTTAACATATTGAGATAAAACAATACTTAATATGTGAGCATAGCAGTGTACAAATATGGAGTAAGGTTATATATCTTTGTATTCCATTCGTCATAAATTTGTGCAACTAATTTTTCTGTACATACAAATTTCACTACGGTAGTATTATGAAGAGCATCAGCTGTTCTATGTAATCCGACAAATCTCTCTTGAATGATATTATTCCCGCTACATTTATTTATCAATTCTTTTTTATGAATCTATAGTTACTTTAGTACATATCCAAAGACCGGAAAATGACTATTTATGTATAAATTAAAACTGTTATTTAATTATATTATTATTATATTATTGACTATATCTTTGCTTTTTTTATTGTCATCTATAAAAGTACAAAATAACATTTCTCACTGAATATGTAACATTAAATAAGTATATTTATATACTGCCTAAATGTTCTTGTATTGAAACAATTATATTGATATTTATTTAGCTAACATGGCTATTTATTTATACACTAAAATTTCATACAAATACAAGCTAAAGTAATAAATACGGACTACGCTATTCCAGTATTTTATTATATATATTGAGAATGATTGTGATTAGAGGACGTATACAAAATACAATTTGCGGATAGTAAATATGATATATAAATAAAATAGATGTCTAAATAAATAAAACGTAATAAAAAAATCGCCATGTATTTAAAACGGAGGTTGTTAGGAAAACATCTAATAATTTTATTTCTTCATATTAAAAAATATTTATTTTATTAATTTAATTATCTAATAAAGCTTGCTTAGACACTAAACAAATATAATTAAAATATGAACATAATATTATAATTTATTTAATAACGAGTTATCCATAAATTATCTTGTACATATGTACATTTTTATTTCTTATTAAATTTTCTGGTAACATATTAATTTCAAACATTATCAAACCATCTCAAACTATTTCACTTTGAATTATTTTAAATCAAATATGTACATGCATATAAAACATACTATCTAATTTTATAAAATACAACAATAAAATTTATAATTAAAAATGATATATTTTTATATATGTAATATTTCAATGTACCAGTTTATTTGACGTCATTAAATATCAATGTATATTTATACGTTAAATTTGAGTCCGTTAAGAATTTGTTAAAGAACTGTGAAATATCATTTTTTTCTTAATCAAAGCTTATCCGTTCTTAAACCTTAATATTAATAATAATAAATTACTTGTCACAACTTTTGTAGCTTAAGTCATAACTTTGAGAAACTTAATCTTAAGTGGTGATTTTATTATATGATATCTTATAGATTGGTATTATATAGAATATTTATATAGCATGTACAAAATAATTTTTATTATTACTGCTTTAAAAATCGAAATATATTTTTAGCTCCGCTTTCAAGCATGATTATTTTTTATCACGTAGTTAAATAAACATTATGAAACTCAATTTGACACTTTTAACATTGAAAGAGAACACTGATAATTCGATCCTTTTACGCTGCATTTTAGAGAGTCATTTCTGCATGTATAAAATTACAACATCACACGTTTTTTTGCAAACTATCAAGTTTTGTTTTAGAAGTTAGAGCTGTGTAATCTATAAAATGTCATTATATTTTCTCAAATCTATATATATAAACTACAATTATTCATCATATTCTGCATACGAAATAGTTGAATTGTTATACTTTTTTATTGATTAAAATCACGCAAAATTTCATTAAGGGTTTTTACTACAAAATGTATTAAAGATACAATAAAATATGCATTAAGAAATATGTTTTAATATAAGTTCAATTACACTAAAATGTTTTGAAGATATATTGTTCCAAAATCCTTTAGTTATTTATTATATAAAAAGTTGCGATTTAACATTGTTAAACATTTTCTTAATTGACAATGTTAACTCACATTTAAGTAAGATTTATATGTGCAATGTATTTATAGCTCTTCTCTAGAGACGTCATGAGGTATGTTTAAAGCACAATTTAGAATTTCCTGTTTTTAAAGGGTCATATAATACTCTATATACGTGTATGCGCAATGCATACAACATATATTTCATATAATACATAGCTAAATATAGCTTTTATTATAAATATTTTTTAATAGTTACAAAATATTGAGGATATAAATTAATTTAACGCCCATTATTGATACCTTTCAGTTTTTTTATTTAGATTGAAACTAGAATTTTGCGTAATATGATAGAGAAAGTAATTATACGTGTTTTCCCATATGTCTTTCGTTAACTAATCATGAATTTCGTCTTGTTCTGGTTTATCTTCAATCCATATTGATAGTACACATCTGATGATACTCGGTTACTTTTATTTATTATTAGTGCATCATCAGCATATGCAAATACTTATCTATTTATATATAAATTTCTAATTATGGCATCTTTGATACCCGATTTTATTTCTGTATTTTAACTATCGCTTTTGAACCTTTCAATCGATCTACAATATATTATGTATGTAGGTTTGTTGAATTTTATTATTTTTTACAACCTATGTGAACTATATAACTTCTATAACTATGATTTTCCTCAATTTGAGTAGCCTATAGGTTAATAATATATTTCTTATTTAATTTTATTTTGTAATGATTGTTTAATATCACTGTTTGAAATATGCACTTGTCTCTCATTACAGTCCGTATCAACATGAACAATTTTTAAGATTTTTGGAAGGCTTGAAACGAAAAACTACTGGATGATTAATAATAAACGAAAAAAATAGTTGTAATCTATCTCTAAAAACTCACGAAGATATAGTTAATGCTATTTATTATCTAAATCAGCGGTCGCCAACCAGTGGTTCGCGGACCACTGATGGTCCTTGAGAGAATTGTAATAATTTTATTATCATTGAAATTTGTTGAATATTTTTTTTATTATAATCTGATTCGGCTTTCTTTTCATTTTCATTTTTTGCCTTATTAGATTTTAGGTTAATAAAAGGCTAAGACTAATATCTAGTATAAGCCATGCAACTATAGTAAATATTTATTTTCCTCGTTAAAAAAATTCATCATTCTTAAAAGTCCATTAATAAACTATGCTAATTTAATTACAACCCAAGTATTAAATATATACTTATATTATAAAAAATGCTTATTGTCCAAATTGACAGATTGCATTTTAATAAAAAAAAATATTACTGCTTTATTAAATTTGATAAGCGCCTGTCATGTTTAAATAATATTATCAATCTCGTATAATTCATAGCGATATGAACGAACGAGAGAGAGAGAAAGGTGAAAATAATAAAATTTAGTAATGTAATTGCCAATATTGTCGTTTCCGTCGTTTGCTCGCACTCCTGTGCAGGTGCTCGTGCCAAAACGGTGGCAAAATTTACGATTAAATCGAATTCACCGACCAAACTTTACGATCCGTTGGAAAGGTTGAACTTTTTTTATGCACGTTGGGTCGCGTTGTGTGCCATGCTTTGCATAATCGAACGTTCCATTCAAACTAAGCATGGCTAATATGACCTTGAAACTAAGCATATTAAAAAACATAATATGAATATACTGCCTTTTTTTCTTTCAAAATTTTGCCGACTCGTGAGAAAGTCGCATTCTTGCACACACACACACCAACTTGGATCGATGGAGTAATGAATGAGTTTGGTGTCGGTCCAAAAATAGCCTAGATGTATTGTATGTGGCACGTTTTGCATTACATAGAAATAAGACGGTCAATGACATCATTGTTCATATAATTCTGAAATAGATTAGTCTTATAGCATTCAACTCATACATAAACTAAAAAATAATAATAATAATAAATAAATGTGTCGTCCGCATTTTATAAATAAACAGCAATTGACCCAAGTTGGATCCTTGCGGTACTCCAATAAATGCATTACATCAATCTGAAATAAGATCTTTAGAAAATTTTATATTAGATCCTTTTTTCACAAGTAAATCGTGATTGAATTTATCAAACGCTTATATATTATACATATTTCGTTCACTTAGTATAGTTTATGAACAAAGTTAGAAATAAAACATTAGGTTAGTAACAGTAATTAAAAATATATTTATATAATATAATCTGAAAATAAAATACTTGATGAACTATACATCTATATCTATTTAATTTATTGATTAAGTTTCAGTTTTTAAAACAGTTAATTAAATTGTCAATGTAATGAAAGATATCTATTTAAAAAAAATATTGCATTGTTTTACTTCTACCGGTAAATATATTGATGTATTGTAGTTTCCCATGGCTTTGAATGGAAATTGTATTTGTCACGGTAATGGAAAAGGCGATACCTGTCTTTAGGACAATATATTTCAACGTCTACTTCTGAATCGAAGTATTAAACAGCTGCAATATTTCAACCTCCACTATTATTAATTGCCTTTTATTGAAATTGATACGATTGTTTTTAAATGAACTATATATAAAATTATTAAGACATTTATGATTATATTATTATATTGATTATTTTATTGTGTATTGCGAAATTTAACCTTAGACAATGTTGTGCTATTAAATATTTTTTATCTCTGCACAAATTGAGAATCTGATATTCCGTTGTAAGCCATTAAAATTGATACTAGAGAAGCATTCATTTCTCAAGTTAATTCTTTCGAATTGAGCGACTGTTATTGTCTGTCACAGTGAAGTCGTGTTGACAAGTTCCATTGCACAGTTTTAGTGGTTTTAAATTCCTTAACAGCACAATAGAATAACCTTGACGGTTAATCTGTACTGTCCACTTGAATTTAAAGTAAATTAGAATCGGATAACTGGCAGCTTCTTCTATGTCAATGAGTGAAATACAACTGACTAATTTTTAATAAGCCTTAGCTATTTATCTAAGTTACTATTTACATTGTTAATCGTTCAAGAACATAGAATAGAGCAAAGAAAGACAGACATGTTAGTTTATCAACATAATTTGAATACATTTTTGGCAATTTTACTTTCTCTTGCATATTTGATTAGAATTTTTTGTTGTTGATTACTCACTGTTGTCGTGGTTAAAAGAATGTCTACTGATTTGTTTGGAATGTATCTTTGTCTGACCACTTATCTCTTCGTTTTTGGACACTATTATGATTTATCTGTTGAGTAATTTGTTAACGTCAAAAGTCGAAACGGTCATGGTTGTTATGCGATGTACAAATTATAATCAATAAGAAAAACTTATATTTAGTTTGGTTGTTTAATGTGAAGTAGTGCATTTTGAAGTAAAAAATAAACAGCGAATAATTAATTTATAGATGGTCTTGAGAGCAAATAATGCCACTCTTCTACTATTGTGATGCATAAGCTTTTAAAATATTATGTAATGTTTTTAGTGAAGCAAAAAAACACTTAAATGTTTATTTTTATTTTATTGATTCGAAAAATAATTTATTTCTAAAGATACAAATTTCAACCATCTCTCAGTATATTTTCTAAAAATATTAGAGATTGATTCAAAATATTCCGATTTCCGTCTAAAAGTGATGATTGAAATGGTAGTCGATAGGAGCAAGGTCTAGAAAATAAGGTGGATAAAATAAATTGATTGATTTTATTTAGTCAATTTCGCCATGTAGAGACGCGCTTTGTCGTATTGTAGAACTATTCGACTTCTGCTGATAGTGCAGATATTTTTTTCTTTGTTTAAACAATCCATCATACACACAAAATATTATTTCAAAGTAATTGTTTATTCATAACATTTCATCACATGTGATAAAATGAACTTTATTTAATGTTTATTGATTTTAATATAATAGTTAGTGAGATATTTTTTGAGCCATCGTGCATTTGTGTGCAGCGCTCGAAAACATATTATATATATACATGTATCTTATTTTGTATTCTGTAGCAGCATTATGTGCACCGGCGGTCATCTCGGTTTCTCGTGACGTAGAAAAACTAGTTCTGGAAAACCTGATCCACTATCTGTTCGTCATGTCGACAATGTGGAACATTTTATTATCTCTTTACGAGATACTTGTCTTATGTAACGTTTGCACTTTTTAAACTAGTAAACCGAATCGCGTTACGTGCGTCAACTCTGGATTATTTAAAAAAAATATGATTTAACCCAAGTTCGCATGTTGGTTACTTAAAAGATAAACGCATGCATATAATAAATTCTCATAACGGCGCGGGACAAAATAGCACCAACAAAACAGCGCAATAACAGTATGTACTTATATATTCCTCAAGAAACCTGGACCCTCTGCTCTTCTCGTTATTTATTAGTGATATACATATAATTAATTAGCCTGATATTCTACACTCAGATAATAATTTAAATTATGTACTATTTAATATTATATAAATGTATTACACCTAAAAATCATGTAAATTTATTAACAAATAAAAAACTTTAAATATACTTGAACCAATACAGAAGTCAGTAGTAATATCGATAAGGATAGCTATCATAATTTTAAAACATGCAGACAAACTATGGAGCAATGTGCAAGATGCGACGTCTATCTGTACTTCTTCTTCCGCTTATTTTCCCCTGAGGACTTGACCTAATGAAAGTACTAAAACTTAGTTTTAGAACTTTCGTAAGGTCAGATTTGAGTTTGAATAGAAAATGTATGTTTCGCAAATATAGTTGTAGAACTATGATTAAAATGGATGAATATTTTTATTTTGTAATTTGCTTACGTAATTCTGTATGAGTACAAAATAACTTGATACATTAAAATAAAAAAATGTTTATTGGCCGTGTCTACTATGACTGAAACGTATACCCGAACTTGCCATCGATCTAAAATTTTGTTTTGTAATGCGAGACAGCTAGGCGTTTCTACTCAACAAAAAAACAAATGCTTTTACGCATTCAAAAAATATTTATTGGTTGTATCTACTATGACCGAAATACATTGATTTCATTCGATGATTTTTATTTAAAAAAATTTTATTATAGTTTAACGCTTATTTTAAAAACAGGTGTGCGTCGTAAATTTTTGTTTTTATATTTGTTGTATTAAGACGAAAAGATTTAATTTTAGTTCAACAATTCGGTCGCGGTTTATTTATTTCTATATATCTTATTTATATGCAAATCCGCACAAACAACGATAATACGGATCCAATCTTTATGTATATAAAATTCGCTCCAAACATTTAGCTATTGTATATACAATAAATTCGATAGAATTGTGTATTGAAGTGTTCCCATAAATTTCGCTGAATTAATTCAACGGCAGTTAATCTTAATTCTAGTGATTTAAAAAAAACATGTAATAATAAATTAAGCATTTTCTTTTAGCTTCTCACTGATCATAATTTGCACAGCATGAAATACAATAAAAATAATTTTTGATTAATTAAAATATTTATTATTTAGCAATATTTTTTTA
This sequence comes from Plectrocnemia conspersa, assembly GCF_051122295.1. Lineage (NCBI taxonomy): Eukaryota > Metazoa > Arthropoda > Insecta > Trichoptera > Polycentropodidae > Plectrocnemia > Plectrocnemia conspersa. The sequence goes on from NW_028277170.1 coordinate 19,525,596, forward strand.
ATTAAAAAAAATTTTAAATGCATATTTTTGCACTAATTGGTTAAATAAATAAATATCGGTAATAACCAAAACATACGAATTTATTCTAAATTAAAACACAAACATGATAATTATTATGCAGCTAATTCACAAATAATTTTTCTCCGATATATTGCGGTTTTACGAATTTCATCTAAGTGATCTATTTACGGTCCTTTGAAATCGCGGACCCCAGTTGAGAAACACAGATTTAAGTGAACCGTTTAAAAGTGATCATCTCTCATATTAACTTGTTTATTTGTGTCGATGCAGAAATTGGTTTAAACGTCTTTAAAAGTCAAGGTTTAGCCGAGATACAAACATAATTTTCTTTTTGTCAATAACTTGAGGGAAGGTCTTACGAATTTATGGTTGGAAGAATGTGAATACGAATCAAAATATAATTATATATTATTTGCGATCATACGATTGTAATAATTGCACAATTATTTTGTTTATAGATATTTTGAGTCAAAATATAATAATTATATTTTGATTCGTATTAACTTAGAAGATGTAGGGTAATTCAGATTGGTTTCATAAATATGAAAGTAATTACGATTCATTAATCTTATTGTGTACAGAAGCACAATGTTAATAATTGTAATTATGTTTTATTACGTGCAATTACTGTTGACGAAAAATAGCAAAATTGTATCGAAAATAATTTGGAAAATGTTTATTCTTCTTCGAGATTGCAATACTTTGCTCATAATATTTGAGCGATTTTATAAAATAAAATATATCAATGGTAGGGAATTTAATTTTATTTATAATAAAATAACATCATTATAAGATTATTTATTAATTTTTCTACAGCTTAATTGAATCATTTAATAAAATATTCAGATTTTATACATTTTCCTTATGTTTCTAAAAGTCTCAATGAAAACAATTTTGAAAATGTTAATATAAATAAAATATTTAAACACTAACAATGAAGAAAAATCTTTATTTTTTGTGATATTTTAAAATGAGAAATGTCATACAAAATATATATTTTTAGTATATTTCGCTCACTCTGGATTACCACAGGAATCCAATCTGGGTCCTCTACTTTTTTTAATGACAAACATGCTGCAATAATAACTCTTATATGCTGATGTTCAAATCGAATCTTGTTCAAGTCGTCGTCGAAATTACATCTAGTACAAGATAATTTATTTATTTTAAAATATATCTCAATCTTGTGAGTCATCACGTGCATTTCTATGCAAACGTGATTAAAATCCAATTTCACGCAGATATGTGTTGGTAAATGGCAGATGTGTCTGCAATGCTGCTTTTACCAGCTGTAAATTAGATTCTACTGTGCACCGGAATTGTTGTAAGTCCAGTTTTATAAATTCCATTCGAATTTGTGCATTTATTCGTATTCGTTTATCGAATTTAGATAAAATATAAATCAATCTCTGAACTTTGAAAATATCTTCCATGGGAAAATATCTATGAATTGATTCACTGCATTGTTGTTTATATACTGCAACTGTGATTTACATTATTTTAGAACAACTAAAGAAAGTTTGCCAAATTGTGTCTAAATTTTTTTACTAACTCTTTTTATGTTCATATCATATCCTTGCATTTGTAATGTAATATGTACTTAATATTTTTTTTAAATTTTAAAAATAATTCCATACACTAATTTAAATAATTCATACAAAATCATATGCAATCGAGCTCGTTATGTGAGTCCAATTATAGTTTTTACATTAAAACTTTCACTAAATTAATCCTCTATCTATAGATTACACAATTCAAAGAGCTAATGGGAATCACATCATTAACATGTACAGGAAACAGCCCCGATCTGAACCCAATTGAAAATTTAAGGCAATCATGAAACAACAATTAAGAAAAAAATGATCAAAAAAATTAGCAGAACTGAAAAAACACATGGAGGTGTAGGAAGGGGAGATCGATCTTTAAATAATTTAAAATCTGTATTTATCGATGCCAGACAGAATACAAGAATTTATTAAAAATAAAAGTAGAACCAAAAAAAGGGTCGCGCGCACGTGTTGAGTTGGAGGCTCGCTATTCTGCACTTTCTGGGACAACGAAAAAAATACACCTTTCCCGGAATTGTTGCAATTATACCTTCCTAATTTTACAATATCCGTATTTTTAAACAGTTTTAACGCAAAACGAAAATTAACAATTATAATTATCTATTATAAATTCAAAAAAGTGTAAAAAGTGCATCAAAGTTGATAAAATAATCTAAATACGTATAAGAACCGCCATGTCAACTTTCAATTGGACACAGCTGTAATTGTTCTAAGACTATTAAAACGCTTTAGGTTTAAATTGTATCGCGCTGTATGAACGGTTTATAAAAATACACGTAAACAAATGAAATATATTTAAATATAATTAATAAAAATAAAAATTGAATTTTCCGTATTAAATTCATATGTTTTTTTATCGAAGGCTCCAACTGTCGACCAATAAAAAATCAGTATTTAAATATATAGCAATGGTGCCGGTTGAATTGTGACCGTTATTTATAAAAATAATTTATTTTCGTTAATTTTTTGTGTGGGGTGTTCCATCTTGTGTGGTTTGTTCCATTTTGTGTATTGTGCTCCATTTGTGTGTTGTGTTCTATTTGTGTGTTAGTTCCATTTGTGTCGTGTTCCATTTTAAATATTCGGATTGCAGATTAATTAGGTATGTTTGAACTATAAAAACTAAATATATACATAATTCACGTAAGGGATTAGACGTATACACTAATTAAACTATATAAATCTTGCGTTTCATCGTCGGGTTTCGAGACCGAAAAATCAGTTTTTTGCAATATATAAAAATTATCATTTGTTCTAAAAATTATTTAAAAATAGTAAGAGCTATATACAATAGTTAATAATATTACGAAACATATTCTTACATATAATTGTTCCAAGACGTTGGACGTATATATTAAAATTTCTCTGTATGTACCTTATGGTGATACACATAGGTAAAAATTATAGCAAAATAGTGTACAATTGCGTCTATAATTTAAAGATATAATCATTTCGATCGTTTCTTTCCGAGTATGTTTCATACCTTAATGGTTTTATCTATTTTTTTAACCTAAAACAATAATTTATTTTTGTTTCAATATATAAAATACCTACTGATAATCAGAAAAAGTATGCATATATCTGATTATTTCATTCATAATAAACGATATGCAATCTATAAAATGTTTATATGCAATAACTACTAAGTAGTAAGACACCGGACTAAATCTATGGGATCTATTTAATTAATTTAAAACTATTATTATATCTATTTAATTAATTTAAAACTATTAATATATTATTAAAATTATTCATCATTAAATTTGGCACAAATTCTTTGAAATATATTGGATTTAAAACCTTTAATGATATATCAAAATCATCTGGGAATAATTGTAAAGAAATTAAAAAATATTTTTTTATGAATTCATGCAACTTTAATTATATCAATATATAATTGTTATTTTAGTTTTCCTTTAACATACTCCTTATTTATACAATTGTTTTCATTTAACATGCTCCTTATTTTTCTTATTCGTTCTTTTAAACTTTAATAATAAATATTTTAAGTACACTTATTATTTTTTTACTTCTCACGAGGATTTTTGGCTTCTATGGAGTGATAATTGTTTTCTGCGCACTCCTATTGGGTGAAATCCGGTTTATATGTTCCTCATTTAATTTGTAATATTATTATAAAAGTTGTAATATGAACGCTAGATTACCGAGCGTACCCACTACGACGGCGACGGCACGATTTTATTGCTTTTGACGTGGATTTTCGATTTCTGAGAAGGAATAATTGTTTTCTGAGCTCTCCAATTGGGCAAAATTTGGTTCAAATATGCTTTATTCGATTCTCGCTCGTAATATTGTTATAAAAAGTTTTAATATGAACGATAAATAACCGGAACGATTTTATTGATTCTAACGGGAATTCTAAATAGGGACGCCTTCTTGAATTTGAATATATATATTTGAAATATAATTGAAATTAAAAAAAACGATATTTTGCTCCCCCTCTGGAATAAGTTAAAACGACGTCCCTGCATTTCACACTTTGAACACGCGCGATTATTGACAGCTGTCTAATTTACAGTGCTGCTAAACTAGGAAATTCGAAATGGATTACCCTATAATTGCTAATTTGCCTTTCCAAAAATGATGTTTAACCACACTAGATTTGCGTTAACACAGTCAGTTCAACAGCAATCCATTTCATCATTATTTATAATTGAGAAAGAGACTATGTTCTATATTTTGACAAAATATGACATTTTTTACTCTACCAAAATAATTTAAAAAATACTAATTTTTCACGATATTTTCACAAGCTCTATATTATATTTGCGTTAACACAGTCAGTTGTAGAACTATCCATTTCATTATTATTCATAATTGAGAAAGAGATGGCAGGTTTGTGTTTACACTATTAGCTCTAAAGCAGATTAAAGTTTTTAAAAATACTACATGAGGTCAAAATATTTTTAATTAAAAATATAATATTTTAATAACTTTAAAAATAACTAAAAAAAATATCAATTACTAAGTAGTTAGTAAAAATCTAGGAAACCCTAATCTGTGACGATCGATCGGAATTATAAGTATATAATTTTAATTACTAATTCCGATCTCCCAGATACGAAATATTAAAAAAAACAGTGCGGTCCATATTTATTCGAACCTTGATCTTTCAAGTATTAGTCACTGATTTACACCACTGGTCTCTAAGAACACCAAAAGTAGCAGGCTCTCGTGAATGAATGTTTTAGTATTTATATATAAGTAAAAATAATATTTAATAATAAATGAAGATGTACATATATTTAATACTAGAAATAGAGATAATTTAAGGATAGATATGTGGAAAAAACGAGTACGGCCTCTGCTAATGCTCTGATTATATTTATTTAATGTATAAACAATTAGCTAAATTATTTAATAAAATAAATAATATAAATTCATTGCAAGAATATTTAGACAGCATTTAAATTTCTTAATATTAAAAGATAATGCAAAGAGAATATTAATATATTTAAATCTTAGATATGATTCATAGTCTTTTAGAAATGTTTTCAAAGTTAGCATTAAATTGTGTGTTGTCTACCGAATATCGTATTTATTTAGTACATTTGTGGACTTTTGGCAACCCTGATCTTCAACAAAGTTAATAACAACAATGTCGCCACTTTCAGCTTCATCCAAATGAAGTTTTTTCAAGTCAGGGGAGCTATACTAGTGCGCTAGGGCTGTACTCAGAATTTCTCCGCTTTATTCCGCGAGGCAATAATTTGAAGAATTTCGCCTTTGTGCAGTGGTAAATTTTGGGTATGCCTTTCGCCTGGAGCCCGTGGTGCTTCCTATCGATCCGGGTCGCGTGGGGGCGCTTGGGGTGGTTTCGCCAAGTATACCATGACAAAACTCGCTTAGTTCCGAATATTCCGCAGGACACAATTATAATCTCGCGTATATTCCTATGTATCCATAAGAACGCTTCATCTACGACCGCTATTAGGCGGTTACAAATTTTAGTACTACACAAGCCACGCCTGATATCATCAACGCCGCTACTAACACACTATAAATTTATTTTGCGATCAGATTTGGCTTGATTGGCTTACCTTTAGTAATATGTGAAAGAACAATATGCAAATTTCCGTCTCCTTTCAATTCATCGATTTCTTAAAAACACATTTGAATATTTTTTGTGGTCGTAATGTCGGTTGGGGATTAAGTCAGCTGGTTCTTTTGTCATGGACGTAAAGTCGTGGGGACAAAAGTCCGTGGAGCTTTTGTCGTGACAGGGTGTTAAAGTAATGAAGTTATTTTTTATCACACGAATTAAAAACAGCATATCTCATATACGATTAAGACCAAAGAAAAAATAATTTAAAGACTAAATCAAAAGTTATTTATATATTTTATTAATTTATTTAGCTTATATACATAAACAGAGTATAAAAAAGATTTATTTTTTAATGCACAAACACGCTACATTTTTATTTGATTATTATACATATTCGTATCTCCATATAATATTCCCCTGGCCGTATTCATTTTCTTGTATATAACTAACCTTAAATTATCGCTATTTTTAGTGTTAAATCTAAATCTTAAATTATAATTAAAATCTGGTAATATATTACATATATCTTGAATTTTTAAATTACTTCTATGTAATAGTTGAAAAAAATCACATTTACCAATCCAATAAAAAAATGTGCAGATTATGATTTAATTAATGAAATACAACAAAACTTAAACGATAAAAATAAAACTTCAGCATTATTTATAGACTTAAAAAAAGCTCTAGATGCAGTATACCATAATATATTATTAAATAAATTAAAACACCTTGAAATAATAGGACTAAAGCTATTTAAATAATAGACAACAAGTAGTTGTAATAAATGGTACACTAAGCGAATCTGAGGTGATGAAATATGGAATTCCGCAGGGAATATTATTTAATATATATACATAAATTATTTAACCTTATGTAAACTTGCAGGAAGGATTCAACTATATGCTGATAATACAGTGCTAATATGTAACACTAAAACATACAAAGATATGCAAAGAAACATACGTGCCCATATTAGTGAATGGATGAGATTAAACAAATTAACTGTATATAATTCCATAATTACAAAAAGTTATAATATAAAATAATTAGGTCTACTTTTAGATTAAAATTAATATATATTTTTTTGTAAAACATATTGATTATTTAATATTTTTTTTTGAACAATATCAAAAATTTTATAAAGGTTTCAAAATATATTTTTGTATAAAACTGGATTAAATATTTATAATGCATATATTCTTTTGACATGGATTTTTGACTTCTGAGAAGTGATAATTGTTTTTTTGCGCTCTTCTATTAGCCAAAATTTGGTTTTGATGTGCTTCTTAAAAATCGTAATATATTAATAAAAATCGCTAGTTTTATAGACATAATAACACGAATAATTTGTTCGATATTATCAGTGTTTTGATTGACCGTTTGATATAGCTATGAAATGAAATATGTCAAATTTGGCACAAATTGTTTGAAATATATTGCATGATTTAAAACATTTAATCTTTTACGAAAATTTACCAGGAATAATTGTAAAGTAATTAAAAAATATTTTTTAATGAATTCATGCAAGTTTAATCAAATAAAATTATGTTAATATATAATACATAAATCATATCACTATATAATTGTTATTTTAGTTTTCCCTTAACATGCTCCTTATTTTTCTTATTCGTTCTTTTAAAATTTAATAATAAATATTTTAAGTGTATTTATTATATTTTTGCTAAATTTATAACAAATCGAAAATTGATTAAAATATGCATATAGTATTCGAATATTCGAATATATTTGTAAGTTTTTTCTCGGGTTTTACTGATATTTTTTTATTTAACCATTTAGTGCAAATTATCAATTAATTGTCTGTAAAATATTCTTTGATTATGAAAGTAATTAACCAATAATCAGTTTTATAATCGTTAAGCATTTTAAATTTTATAAAATATGCTCTGCGAATTTCTGATCAAAAGGAAAATGCTTGATTTTTAATTACGTACTTTTTGATCAGGGACGTCATTTCAGCTTTTTAAAATCACTTTGATTGAGTTAATTCAACAAAATTAATGGAACATCTTTAATACATAATTTTATCGAATATTTTGTATACACAATAGCAAATAATAATTGAAACGAATTTGATATACATTAAGATCGAATCCGTATCGGCAAATACTTTATTTAGCAGCAATCATTACTCCGATTACATTAACCCAAACTAGCCATCTTTTTCTTAATTATGAATGATGATGAAATGGATAGCTCTCGAACTGACTATACTAACGCAAATAGAGTAGTAAATATTTTTTTATTTAAAACACCTATTGTTGCACAATATTTGAAGTGGTGCAATTTTTGTATTTATACTTAACATATTTCTTATCATAGATAATATACCTATTTTTCTACTATTTTTTTGTTGGTTATATACTTACAATGTTTCTAACATACAATATATTATAAACAATAATCGTCCTTATTTGCACCCTTGTGGTACATTGAGATATTATTTTCTCATTGAAATAAGCATAATTTATTATATTCCTTTTTTTATAAATAATTATCAAACCATATTAAAACTTAATATTATTATATCGCAAACAAGTAGTACTGTTAATTAATTTAGCAAAGTTTTATCGTCCCAAAGTGATCGAGTGACTTGTTGAGAATTTTAAACGTTTCCTTGTAGGAAGGCGTAAGTTCTATTAAATACGGTCGGAGAAAGAGTCCAAGTCCAGTTCACTCTCATTATTTAGTCTAAATTGGTTACAGCTAAACATCTGCTTTAATTGATTGACAAAGTTTCGTGAATTTGTAGTGGACAATACAATATTGAACCACCACACAGAAGTCTTATTCGGTTATATAACAATTCTGCAGAACTTTTGCGATTGCCAAAAACAATCCATTGATCATCGATTTAGCAATGCGATGTAAAAATATTTCAAACAGAAAAGCAAGGTTCTAGACTAGTTTAATCTATGTAGCTTCCTTACATCTATTAATTTTAACTTGCTTAATATTATTGGAATAGTATGCTTGCTGTTAATTCACCCGTAGTTTGAGATGTATTCGCTTCAAGCAAAGCTTACTTCTCATTATTATCTACCTTAGTCTTAGGTCGCCCGCGTGGCTCATTTTCAAGATTAATCGCAAGAACGGAACTTCTCAAACAATTGACGTACTGTGCGCTCATTAGCGGAGTATGTTCCACATCATATTCGGAAATAACACAACCATGGTTTCACAAATAATAATATTTAACATTAAAAAAATACATTTAAACAGATATCGCCAAAATCTAACCTTGTTTGATAAGCCCGTTGAGGAGCTAGAAGGCTTGTGCAAGAGGAGCGTTCTTAAGCACTAACTTCCTGGTCGCAACGGTCAGGATTAAGGGACGCAATTGCGACTCTTTAGGGCATAAAAGTCGCCGAGCATTGACGGGTTTTCGACACCGCTCCTTAGCAACTTTAAAAATCGCTTCATTGAGTAGCCACTACTGGTAGTAAAAATCTCGATTTTTTAAATCTCTCCAACAAGGAGAGCTTCGCTACGAACTAGCGTATCGTATAGAACACAAATCGTCAATAAATTATTGAAGTGACACGCGCTCCGCATCACGAAGCCGAGCATCCTAGAATTTTGGATATGTGCAGTATTTATGTTTAAAACATCTCCTCTTAAGCATTAAAAATAAATATTTAAACTATATTATATTATATGTATGTGTCATTATTTTGTTGAATATATTAGATTATCGAAATCGATTGATTTGTTTGATATTAAAAGTTTTACTAATATTAGGTTGCTGTTGGTTATATCATCTCTACATTTTAATTAATTGTCAATAAAACGGTTTTATTTTTCAATCTCCAATATATATATTTTTCGCATATACAATTTTTTTAGTACTAGTTTACAGCAACCACGCGATCTTTTGATCCCATTTTAAGTAGACGTCTATGAAAGTTCAGACTCGAAAGCTCCAAGTTTTATAAACATAGTATTACTGTATATATGCTTAAAAAGCATATATACAGTAAAAATAAATTGCTGCTTAAAGTGAACAGAAACAAAAATAGTCAACTAATAAAACACTAAAAATATTCGTGAATTAGTTAAAAAATTCGAACAAGAAATTACTATATTAACCCTTTGAGTAGTGAGTTAATTTATACACATTTGTTAACTTGTTAGTATACACTTAATTTTCCATAATTATTTCTATTGTTATTTATTTAAATAAAATTTTTTTATTGCTTTGATTTATTTTACTACTTTTTTGAATTAGTATGTTTTAATAATTAATTTTATCACTTTTATATAAAGAAATTTCATTAATTTATTTTACATATTTATTATATATTATTCGGCTTTTGTGGATTATTTTTTATGTTAATACAGAGGCTTTCAATATTTTTTATAAAATTAATAAAAAATATTTTTTATTATGTTAAATTATTTCATACTAATTTATTGGTATTATTCTTTGCGACGTCACACTCTTTCTAGCGTCTTGGTGACATCTTTCGAATGATCGTCCAAGCGGTCTTCGAATTTTCGGCATATTACTTCATCCATTAATCCAGGTGTTCAGCATTTAACAAATTAGCTCGATAAGTATTATTTTCGAGCTGAATGTCTTGTAAAGAAGCGGGAAGAGCGCTCATATTTGTGGTGAGCAAAATATGCGCGCGCGCAGATTACGTGCGCGCGAGCAAGATGCGTGTGAGAACGCTGCATCCCCACCCCCGCGGTCACAGCGGCGTATGAAGCGACGCCTGTGCATATTTGTGGAACTAGCGTCGGCGTGAAACGTCATCGCGACGTCACCAAGATACTCTAACATGAGTGTTCTGTGAATTCGCGTACGGCGATACTCCTCAAAGAGTTTAAAATAGTCATGAATTTGGGAGACTGGCAAAAATAAACGATGATGTCCTTGTTGTCATCCGTCAAAAAATTCGTTATATAATTGTCTAATTATTAGCAACTTTTATTCCATTTTCTTAAATATTGTTTTTTAATCGATATGTGTTTAACTTTTTATTTTTATTTTGTTACAGGTAAGCTTCGCACTGTCGGAAACCAAATCACTCCTATCAGAAACCGGTAAATAAATCAAATAACTATCAGGTCTTCCCGAAATAAAAAACAGTTATTTTTAAATTTTAACTTTAACATTCATGATTTGATACACGAGTGTCTCATATTAAATATGTGTTAGTACATTTTGATATTTAAAAAATAGGCACGATGGTATAATTTTAACTAATTGAACAATTTATACAAAATTGTCGTAGGAGATCAAGTAGAAAAATCTACATAGAAGCCTAGGCTCACTGTAAAAAAATGTATTTTGTGTGTGTGGTGGGGTTGCAAAAGGATTGTGCATTTCGAAACTCTTAAATCTAGTCAAACAATAACAGCAAGCATTATATATTAGGTCGGATAATTATTTTATTAATAGTTCAGAATAGTGCAGATTATTAACCCTGAGATTGCGGGCTTGAGCCCCGGCGGCGAATCTAATTTTTATTTTTAAAAACGCGCTTTTGTTAGAAACTGGTCTTAGTTGCAAAGTTAAATTTATTGATTATAAATTATATTACATATCGTAATTTATAATTAATAATGTAAATGTCACCGATTTTTTTTGAGTCAGGTGGTTAATACTTACTTGTAGGTATTCATTATGTCCGATTTTTTTACCAAGTTGGTACAAATTAATCCCGTTGTAAAGCATTGGGCTTACGCCTGGCAGATTTTAACGGAAGATTTTATAAAAATAATGAATTGCGATTGATATAACACTTCCTCGACGAAAAAAATAAAAAATGCAATAAAAAATAAAAAGGAAAGATTTTTATCATAACAAGTTCAAGGCGAAAAAATAAAAATGCAGATAATGTGAAAATAGGTTTTCAAAAAATAATGCATGACATTATTACGAAGATTAGGAAGGCTCGGAAGCAATGTTTATGGGTTCCACAAGAATTGAGCAAATAAAATAAATCGACACATATACGCATGCCATAAGAGATTCTGAGTCTCTTTTATCGATCATTTGATAATTGAAGATGAGAAAGATGAGGTGTTGTTTGACAACAATCGTTCCTAGAAAGTGTTGATCCAATGATCAAGAAGCAAAACCTACATCGAAACCAAAGGAATCGTGCATTACTCTTAAACCTGCCCAAATTACAACAAGCTTATGTTGTGATCAGCTGATTCGTTTATACTTATCAACATAAGTCAAATAGTGCTATAATACGACAATTTGACGGAATTGCCTTCAGATAAAATCAAGGAATTTAGTTGGAACATTTTATCACATCCACGTTAATCGCTAAACCTTAATCCTTTCGAGTACCATATATTTCACGCAATACTTCTTAGAAGGAAAATATCAAAATGGACTTTTGGAATATTTTAAATTAAAGCCTTCAACATGTTCTGCTAATGAAATAAAAAATTGACTGAGAGTATAATTTTACACATGGAAAAAATCTTGTTGTTCTTATGATTATATAACTTAAAAGTTTTCCGTCGTTAACTAATCGATTAAAGGAAACATTTCAAAAGTAAACCATGCAAAATGCATTCATTGTGAGACGTCTGTCTAAATGACGAAACTTTATAAATGAAAAGTTTTTAGCAAAACATGACTGCTTTCTTTTATTTTGTTTCGGTTTCGTTAAGTCAACTGAAATAGTATCGTGCGTACTAGGGTTTCGCTACCGGTTTTATTAACTTTGTTTGGAAAAAATAATAAGCTTTTCAATGTCTTTCTTAAATTTTTTTTGTATACATTGTACTCTCGATTATCCCGAAACGGATTATCCGTGCTTAAATTTTTTTTACTGTGAATGAGGGTTTGTTGTAAAATAGTCTGAATAAAAAAATTGATTAATGGAACCAAAATGGACAGAGAAATCTTCGAAGAATAATTAAAAACTAAATGTGTTCTTGAAGTGAGCGTTTAAAAGTAAAGGATTGCCAAAGAAAGCAGTATTATTAATAGATACTGCTCTTTCTCATCTGAATGAAATATGAAATGTTACGAATTAAAGTCAATATATTATTAACGATTATTGATAATAGATTATGACTTGTTCAATATCTGTGAAAAAATGACGACATTGGATATGCATGTGTATTGGATTCCAAAGTGACTGAAGCTAAACATTGCTTTAAAAATATTGATCGGAAAAACATGGAGGAATGGTTTCAATGCTTGAATGATGCAGATATAGTTTCTATTGTCACTCATGACCACATCATATATAGATATAATATCTCATAAAAAATCGTACTCGAATACGAATATTCACTAAAGCTAACGAGAATCATAGATTTGTTTAATACATAGAAAAATGATCTGTGTTGTAAGTGTATTAAACATATTTTAAACCAAATACAAATTTCCAGTCTAGATGCACTCCTCTCAAGCAGTAGCCGGGATAACCGAGAGTATATATAATGCAATTGAATATTTTTTTAAATGGTGTAGTTCGATTCTGTTACGAGAATCAAACAAGCCTCAGGTAATTCAATCAATAGGCTGTTACGGACACATGTATTTAGCGAATCCACGTGTCATGCAACATATCTATAATAGTGGATTACTAAAATGATTCTCATTTCACGTGGCATATCCGAGCATTTGTGGTTAATTACTACGAGGAAATTTAGTAAGTAAACATACAATGTAGATAAAATTATTTAAAATATTATTTTCAAATATATTTTAAACAATGACATAATTTTATAATAGTAATGAATTAAATTATCAGTTAATTAAAGTAATAAACCACTAATAAGGAAAATTACTATTAAAAATCGTTTATCAATGAGTAATTATGATTGTTATATATACAATTTTATATTTATTTAATAGAGCTAAATATTTATAAAAAGTGTACATATTCTTAAGGCAAGAAAACAGTATTTTGCGTTTATCATCTGATTTTATGAAATAAATAAATTAAAATATTTTTATTACTAGCGTAATTTTGTAAAGAAAATATAAAATTTATCTAATTGATTCTAAACGTTCCAAGCCTTTCAAATTTTTAAAAAATGTTCATGGATATTCGGAATATCTTCATGACGGAATACTTATGATATTTAGTGTTATATTCGATTCGGAAAAGCATTGCTATATTTTTATATTTATAAATCAGGGGCTCTTGATCATTTTTTAAACATATCCCTTAATCAGTTAGTTTAAGGCAATATATGCGTCGTAAGCAAATATTTTTTTTGCGGAAAACTAAAAATAATTTAAATAAAAATCGTCATTAAACGGTATTCATTGACAGTTTTAAAGCGCTTGGACGTAAACGCGAAGATACTACGGATTGAACATTCAATAGAATGATGACGTTGCTAATTCTAACCGATTGATTAGATGACCGAAAACTGAAAAGGACGTTTCCCTTTCCCCTTAATTCTCAAGAGTATATAAGCTAGAACAGCGGTCGCCAACCTTTCGGGCGTCACGAACCACTTAACTCAATATGTTGTATCCCGCGGACCAATACCATGACTTTTTTTATATAAGTTACATTCTATATATATGAAATGGTAGTTGTTTTTGCACTCTAAGCTATTTAAAAAATAACGAATATAATTAATGGTATAAAATCCCTATTTTAATAAAAAATTAATCATAATATATATTTTTTTATACAAAAAGTTATTTTTGTTTATAATTAATATTTTGGTAAAAAATAGTCACGTCTACGTAAAGTTGTATTTTTGCTGCTTTTTAAATCTCGTCAATTGATAATTGGCGGCTCATCTTAGTTCAAGTTCGTACGAACCCTCGTGTATCCAAATTAGGGAGCTCAGCCGCAAGTTCTTGATTTGTTGTCAGAAGCAAAAATCAAGCGATAGTTGTTGATTTTTATATCCGATTTGATATACACGGCCAGTCTTAGAGAGGTGTAGTGCACACTTATTTTTGCTGTCACGATCAATTAGTGTAATTAGATGAGATTATATTTTTACAGGTATTTAAAGCTGTCACCTGAACAGGTTTGGAACGGCCGTTAAATATTTTGTTTGCAACCAATTGTTTTTGATCTCAAATTTTTTCATTTGTTATATTATAATAACATTAAAGTCTCGAATGGTTGTTGCTGTGTTTTTAGTTTATTCCGTCTATTGTCACGTACGGTCCGTAGTAGCATGAAAAATATAAATGGATTTATGACGCTTTTAACGTGTAAGAGGTTTTGTTTCTACGGTCAGTGCGCCTATTTAAAATTTTGCACTTATATATGATGACTGTGGACCATTTTGGAATATTAAATTATTTTGCTGCTCAATAATAATTTGACTTTCTTCAATGAAAAATAGTTTAATAAAATTGTTTTATTTTAAATTGAGAGATATTTTGAAAGCAAACAGTGATTGAATATCAAAATTATTTTCTAATCTATTTTGAATAACAAATTAAATTATCAATTAATTAAGTAATAAACCACTAATACGGAAAATGTCTATTTAAAATCGTTTATCGATGAGTAATCATGATTGTTATTCAGTATATAACGAATATTTCCTCAATATCATGGTTATTTAAATCCTGAAAACCATATCCTAATGAATTCGATATGCTTATAATATAAGCAATTTCTTCATCACTATTTTTGCCGATAGAGATTTTTAAAAGACATCTGAAATTGTTTTATTTTAAACCTTTGCAAGCTATACAACATGCTGCAATCAATTCAAAATTTAGTATTTTTTGAATTTTTTAGAATTATGATCGTATCGTCTTCATAAATATAAATCAAAGATTTTTTTTATTTATTCAGAAAAAACGCATAAATTGAGTGTACATATATTAGTATGACCTAAAATAGTTATAAAAGTTATATATATATTTGCTGTGTTAATGTGCGTTCACATACACTCAAATACATTGGAAGGCTTGGAAGATTCAGTATGAATTAATTAAAATATAAATGATTTTTTTTGTGGTTTTTAAGGCTGTTGTATTTAAAGTTAGGCAACGGTTACGCAAGTGCATATCCTTATCAATACATACACACTATCTACATTTATAGTTTAAGCTGGTTTCTTATGTACCTAAAGCTTTTAGTCGATAGACGTCTGGATAGTACAAATATTTGTCGAATATGTGTCACGACGTGACGTTTCGAACCAATTTTGTTTTGTTTGTTCCGTTCTTTTTTATATACATATGCACATGTACATTGTATTGTAGTCCTATCTCTCTCTCTCTCTCTCTCTCACTCTCAATTTCCAGCGATGGGATTACGACGATGTGATAAACCGTGTGAACGTGGTACGTTTGTTATCTGTAGTTTTATCTAGTCTTATCTCGCTAACCACGAACGCGTTGGAATGACCAAATTTTTAAATACCGATGAAAAAATATGGTAATGAACTCAGTTATAATAGTTAAATAGATTGCCGCTCAGTCTCTGCAAATTTCCTTTCAACTTGATTTAATTGCCTTATTGAATGTCTCCGTTAACGTTTCAATGTGAAATATGAACATTATACTCGACGACGTCAACGTGAATGGAATAAGATATTTAATTGATTTAGAAATTTGATCTAAAGCCGTTTGAAATAATGAGCTTAATCAGAATAATTGCTAACTCTATTACAATAAGAGCAATTGCTCTCATTGTTGATGAGCTGAAGTGTAACCAGATTCATAACTGTTGTATTAATAGAATATAGTATTCATGTGTACTTTTTAACTTATAAAGTAAACGAGAAAGATCTTTACCGACACGCGTGCACTTCAAAAAGCAACTTTTTATACATTGCATGGGCAGGGAAAGAGGTTTCGGATGTAGGGAAAATCGTGTAGAACCTAAAATAAATTAAAAAAAATGTTTTACTTAACCGCGCGAATCGAGGGATAAGTGTATATTATTAAACTGTGTAATGATTTTATAATATATTAATAAAAAAAAGTTTTTAAATCCGATGGATATTCAGAAAGAAAAGATTGCATGTACACGACACTTGTCTATTAATAACTCTTTTGACTCGTAATTTGAGCTTCGGGTTGGTAATACTCGCCTAGTGCATCAGTATCACCATTGCATTTTATTAAATGAAACGTCGATTTTTTTGTAATGTTATATTATATATCCGTTCCAGATCCTTGGATTTAACTTGGACAAACGTATTTTTCTCGCGGTGTTGTAACTCATACAAGTTGCGCATGCGCGATGTGTCTTTTTGATTCATACAAGTTCTAGCACGCACGCGGGTCGTATTCCAAACGAAGATCCTTTACCAACCAAAATGTTTCTCGTCCAAACAGGACGTATACCGAGGTATTTAAAAAAATATTTTTAAACTGCAGCGATAATGAGAAAAAAATTAATTCTCGAAGTGCCTCAATCTTAATTGTGTCCAATCGCTCTTCGATTGAGTCAGTGATTTACGAGCGGGTGACGGTTTTATTGCCTATATTGTATTTTTGAGATCACCTCAGTTTTCATAATTTGTGTGTCAATAATTTGAACTATCTTGTGACATTTATTTTATTATTTTTTATAATAATAATTTGTGCTATGGCTCAATATATGAATTTTTTTATAGTGATGATGGTGGGGAAAGTGATGTTGAAATTTGACCATCAAGTTAGTGTCGATGAAATAATGCATTAAACAGGCGGAAGCACATTGATATTAAACTACCTTATAAATATTATTATTTTTCAAGTGATAAATCTTCTGGTACTCGAGTTCCCACGAACTGTACAGAATCAATTATTTTACAATAAAAGCTCAATTAATATCATATATGATCAGTAACGTAACTAGTCTTTGGAATTTATAGAAACAGAAATATCAAACGTGCGTCAATATTTATAAAGGGATTAAATATACAAAGGAACAGACACGTTACACATTAACATGGCAGGGTTAAAAGCAGACCATGCTGTTATTTACACATATCCAAAATTAGACTGGATGGATGAAGCATGGAAAAGAGGGTGACTTTGCCTTCTAAAGAACGAAGAGAGAAACGTTAAATATAATAATAAAATTATAGCGGTCGCCATTTCATTTTGTGTGTGTAAATAATTACATATATATTATAATTTTATTATGCATTGTGGATACGACAGGTCCATGTGTAATTTCGTTTTTGTGTGTAATAAAATAAGTTTCGCACGATGGGTCCCGAAGTGGAACGACTGCCAAGAAATAGGACAATAATAAGACGCGAGAGGGGTTTAAAGTTTTATATTGCGGCAAGCGGAAGTTGGGGAGGGTTGGTTTGAATTAAAATTTGTGAGGGTGTAAAGTTCTGTCAGTGGTAGGAATACAATTTGAGGTGTGTTTTAGGTGACTATAGTTGACTTCGGAATATTTTATTTTATTTTATACAACTCATTGTAAAATTCTCAAGAGTATTTTATTTAAAAATAATAGATATCTCTTATTTATTTTACATTTTTATGTATATTCAGGCAGGGACGAAAGTTTTGTATATATGTATATACAATATATATCCAGAGAGACAAATAATCTGTGTGTGCTTTTTATATTCCGGAATGGAAGGTATGCACTTAATCGATAGAACAGTAAAAGTGCTGGATTATTTTTTTGCTCTTTAACTTCATAAATGTTTTTGCGATAATAATAAGTATTTTTTTATTATTAATTAAATGAATTCTGAAGTATTGCAATAATTCAGAATATAAGAAAAATTGCTTGATTGATCTTGGAATATTCTGTAAAACATTTATAAGACAGTAAAACTTTAAATGCTTTATTAGATAGGGTATGTATCATAAATATATTTTATAGATACACGGTATGTTCATTTTTAGAGCAATTGCCAACATTTATTACATCTACGGCAGCGAAGCGTTGATCAAAACCGCAACAGTTACAATTGTTCGGCCGTACATATTCGAGTATATTTGTAATACTATTTTTTATAAACATACGTACTCATATGTGTGCATATTATAATCCGTCACACGTATACACGAGCTACATGATTTAAAACTAAACTTAACGGGCGATAGCGTATGTAATTTTTGCGGTTTTCGCATCCTGCATAGGAATTTGCATTAAAAAAATGCGATAACCGCACTCTCGTAAAAGTTTTTGATAGTCTAATTCGAGTTTTGCGAATAGTGCATTTACGGTCGTTGTCGACATTGACCGGTCGTTGACTTTGACGATGCGCTACGCCGAAGAAGTCGAATATTTTTTCCGATATAACGGGCGCGATGTAATTATGAATTGAGTAGTTCGTTCATTATGTGGTGGGTTTTTCTTAAAAGTGTAGCGGTTTTCCTTTGCATTATATGCCAATGTAGTATCAGGAACAGGTATTAGTCATTGATCAAAAATCGCGAATTCTTGATTACTGTGTTCATTTTATCCCATACTTCATTTTGAAAAAAATACATCTCTTATTCGTTTTAAATTAAATTATATTTAAAGATTCTTATATTTTAAAGAGTTGTGGAGGTCATTCTGATTTAGCTCATTAGTAAATAAAATGTTTATCGGCGGTATCTACTATGACCGAAATTCGCGGAATTCGCCCGTCGATCGAAACAAAATGTTTGAAAAGTCCACCCTTTATTATCGTTTAACGCTTATCTCAAAAACAGATGTGCATCGCAAATTTTTGTGAAGTTCGTGTTACGTTTTTATATTTGTTGTTTCAATGCGCAAATATTTTATTTTAATCAGTTCAAAAATTCTATCGCGGTTAATTTATTTCTAGTTATTTAATTTATATGTAAATCCGCAAAAAATAAAAACGCCGATACAGATCTGATCTTAATGTATATCAAATTCGTTCCAATCATCATTAGCTATTGTATGTACAAAAAAATCGATAAAATTATATATGTATTTAATATGTTCCATGAATTTTACTTAATTAACTCAATCGCAACTGATCTTAATTCTAGTCATTTTAAAAAGCTGAAATGACGCATTCCTTTCGGACTGTAACTGACCAAAAATAATGAGTGATATAGAAATATATTTCATCGGAATAAATTGGCGAATGATGCTCTGGTTCCTGGTTAAAAAAAATAGGTGGCGTTATATTTATAGGAATTATCCGACAATATAGTAAAAAAATAATGAAACAAAAAGTTTTTTCAACACAGTCGTTTTATTGATTTTTATTTGCACTCGTAGACAACACAATATAGGATCAGCTTATAAAGTATTTTTAGAAGTACCTGAATGTAAGAAAGATTGTTTATTAAAGCTTCTTATTGTTTCAAACACGAAATATGCATCAACATACGGATAACTAGTCATAAATATCGACAATTTATTATATTTCTCAAAAAAATATACATATTGCTTCAATATCCATTTTTTAGGGAAGGGGTGGAGGAAAAAAGTTGGCTGGTCAGTGTTATTTTTAATATTTCCATTTCATTAAGATATATGGTATTTAATTTAATCTGGCGAAATTCAAGCCCTGAATTTTTAGAATTCATGTCAAAAGTAATAAAACCGTTCCATCACCATAACAATATTACCACTTAAAATTAGTGAGAATTTATAGAAACCTAAATAGAGACCAGGAAGAAAATGAACTTATTTTCTATAATAATTAATAGATGCAAATATTTGTATTGCTCGAAGGCACTTTGATTATGATATCGCACTGTTCCATTCCAATGGATGCAATAGCTCAAGGTAGAGATTATACTGACTTTTCAATCTGATCAACTTGGAAGATATGCAACAAGAGTTTTATAATTCTATCCTTGTAAGCGCCGTAATTTATCACTTCCGACTTTTACAGCATTCCGGTCGCGGCGACCAAAAGGAACTTATCAATCACTTATGACGACCACGTCATTCAACTTCCTTCTCGCCAGCTTCCATCGCAACCGAAGTGAATATTTTTGATCTCAGACACCCACGTGCTCTTGTACGGCCAACACGTGCATCAAACCAGATTGCTATGGATTCTATCTAGGGTTCGGTGATTATGGAGCAAACAAAAAATGCGCACAGCAAAATATTCTGATCTTAGCTATGCATATTAAGAATACTTCAATATATATAAAAAATACTACTTTAACAATAATATTTAATATCAAATATAAAACAGTTGGAATTTATGGTAAAATATATTCGGCAATGAATCAATGAATTATGTTTAGAATTTTCGGTGTGTGGAATTTTCGTGTTCGCAATTTTCATTTGCGCATTAATCTGGTTACCGATTCCTAAACATTCAAATCGAGTGGATTTCAGATTCAAATACCAAATTTAATTCAATTCGACAACACCTATTCGAAACGCTAATCGAGTGTGCCATTACTGCACGGTAAATTCAAATCCCTTTGTGGATACATTTACAAACTTGATAATATATGTATATTCACAATCCTGTAATGTTTATTTTTATTATTCAAATATACCTCGATTATATTTCTGAATCGGTGATTGCTCTACAATTTTATATTTACAATATGTACTGGACGTTGGCTATTGATTATAATGCACAATGTATTTCCAGTGCAAATAAAATCACCCAGCACACGCATAAATTATTATGGGAGCAGTAAAAAGCTATCGAAATATATTTTTGAACACAGTTGCTCCTGTGCAAGTTGGATATTTATATTTTCGAAGCGGGTGCTGATCTAAACAATGACGATGTTCTATAACTGAGTCGACTATCTTTGGGATTTCGCATTGATTCTTGAAATTATAATCACAGTATATTTAATATTTTTTTGTAAAATACATCTGTTTGCATCCGACACTTTAATTTATTGCATAGGAAGTTGCAGCTAACTTAGAAAGATGGTTAAAAAAATGTATGTTTATTAATTATAAAGATATGTTAGATAAAAATAGTTTATAATATTAAATATTTAGGAGTAATTGTAGATACAAAAATAAATTTTAAAGAACATTGTAATGACAATAAAAATAGGTATATTATCAATGATGAGAAATATGTTAGGTATAAATAGAAAAAAAATAATCTACATTAGTATTATTATGCCCCACTTTAATTATTGTGCAACAATATTATATATGTATGCTTAATAAATTTGATAAGACGATGTTGCAAAAAATACAAAATAGGACAATGAAAGTAGTTTTAAATACAAATAGATTACTAGTTGTAAAAGTATGATTGAAAGATTGGAATGTTTTGATATTTAAGAAATATTGAATATTAATATATTAGTATTTATATATGTATATGCTAGAAAATAATATGTTATCAAGTATTTAATTGGAAATAAAAATGTATATAGATTTAATACTAGAAATAGAGATAATTTAAGGATAGATATTATACCGAGGTAATAATATTCCTAGGACAAAAAATAAATTATAATATTAATTTTTTTTATTCTGCTTTGATTGTATATGCTTAGTGTAAAAACAATTAGCTAAATTATTTTATTAATAAAATAAAAATAAATAAATAGATAGTCATTAACATTTTTTTGCTACAAAATTTGTGATTATTATATGTTTTACTAATAACATCCGCATCATCCACATCACCACGTTATCATTTAAATTTATGATTATTAAAATATATGTCACTAATTTTAATACGTATCAATACTTGTATCTGTATATCAAACTATTTTCACTTCCGACCTCCAATATGTATACAATTATGTTGCGACTAAGGATTCTAGAGTGTTTTTTTTTCAATTCCCGGGACTCAAATCGTATGAAAAAAAATTGTAGAATATTTTTGTGATGCAATTATTTGGGGGAAAATACCTTTTATTTGCTGGAAAACATAGGTACCAGGTGTATATGGTGAGATTCGTTACCGTTTCGCTTGCTGGCGTGCTAAGTGAGGAGTGTGAGTGAGAAGAAGTGGATGTGCGGTCCCTTATCTCTCACTCACTCTCGTTACCTAACACGCGAACGAGCGAAAGGAAATGTATCTCACCGTACGCGCCTGATAGGCTCATACAGTATACACGCATCACATTCAAAATCATAATATTTCATATGAAACGAAAAACGTATTTATAATTTAAAATTCATAAAAAAACTAAAAAAGACAACTTTCATTATCAATTATAAGTTTTTATTTATATTTTGTTGCACCTACTTTAACCTTGAACCCTGTTAAAACACGAGACGGCATAGAATTAATCAAGGAGTCAATCAATATATTGTCGTTCCACACTTTTTCGATCATTTCTTTGAGTTTTTATACACTGGATGATTTGTTTCTTCATCAATATTTTTTTAAAGATTTTCAATAGAGTTTAAAGAGCCAGTCCAACGATTTAATTCCGCATTTTCCCTTATAATCTGAAATCTTTTAATTTTTAATCTCATGTCTCTACTACATTGATGAAATTGATTTAAAAAATATATATAACTACCTATTTTCATGAAAATTAAGTCCAAATTTGAGCCAAGGTGCTCTTTTTCCATCGAAGGGATTAAAAACAATTCAGGGTGATTTTGTAATCCGCTGTCTTTACCGTTCCGTTGATAAAGTGTATACTTCCCACTCCGAAATACGAAAAGCATCCCCAAATCATTTGGTTTCCTGGATTTTGCACAGTTGGCTGGATACAATAATCAAGGATTTTACACTTTTTCGACGATAAGAGAATATCACCCTTCTCCAGTCAATAGAAATCTCATTTTTATGCAGATTGGCCGATTCCATGCTTCTAATTTTCTTGTGCAAAATTAATGGTTGTAAATTGTTTGATCAAAATTAGTGACTTAATAAGAAAATCCTAAAAAAGTTCACTTTGCCGCTTTTTTATTAGTTAAAAGTACACATTTTATATGGTAAAATTCATCAAATTGATCGCGATATTAAGTGTAGTTATTTGCTTTGTTTGTCAGTTAAAACATATATTTTAATAATGAATGTGTATATACATATTTGTTTAATGTAAAATACATTAAAAAACTTTAATTATACGAATTTAATGTGAAGTAAATTGTGATTAAATCTATCAAACGCCTTTTTAAAAGTATATATCACTTGTACACAAACAAGCGTCCTGTGATTCCGAAACAATGTTAGAAAAAAACATTAAAAATATATTTATGGAATATAATTTTGAATAATTTTGCAGTTGCTGCCATGTCATTTTATTTAAAGTACGTGTTTATTGTCATTGGAAATTCATTGTGACTATATCAAGCAGTATACCAGTTATATAATTGTTTTATTAAAACGAACTGCTTATATAGTATTTTTTTTTACTATTCACACAACGCAGTGCGTACTTAAAATATCCAAATATGGATAAGCTTGGTTATCTTGCGGTTGTCATGTTATCAGATATCGTTGTATGATATGCCATTGGTTTGTGTTATAAATGCGCATTCAAATACTATAGTAAAACGTAATTTAAAGAAAATATGACTATATGAGAAAAATCAATTATAATAAAAGGTAATTATTTTAGTGAATTTTCTCATAATTATTGTATTTTTTTTGAACGCTTCGACATAGTGCCAGCGTCAGAATATAGTTATGCTAGAATTTATTACTTTATAAACACGTCATGCCAGAAAAAAATCGGATATTTGTTTTCAAAGCTGAGGTTAGTCTCCTCCGTGCTTTACCGGAGCTAAAACGAAAACTATTTCTTCGCTTTTCCATTTCCCTCCAATAAACCTTAATGCAGCGCATCCTAATACCGGTTTTATACGTTATATTTTCACGGTATAAAGCTTAAAACGTATTTCTCCTGTGCAATTTGTTATAAGTCCTTTGCGGCAATATTTTTATCAACCCTTTTATTCACAGTCATCCGTCAATGTCTTCGTTAAATAATTGTCTAATTGTTGGCAACTTTTATTTTCTTGAATACTGTCATTTTAATTGATGTGTTATTAACCTTTTATTTTTATTTTGTTACAGGTAAGCTTCGCAATGTCATACACTAAAAAACTGGTAAATAAAACAAATAATAATCAGGTAATTCCGAAATGAATGTCATATTTTTGTTGATTCAACATTTTGCTATTTAATTCTGAACGATGTAATTCCAATGGAATTAAAAAAATGATTTAGTTATTAATTATATATTAGATTTTTTAGACGTATATTTAATTAGTAATAGTGGAGTGGTTGCTATTTTCTGGAATTTTAAGTTGTGTCGTACCGTCTGTGTCGACTTCGCGTCAGCTCCGCTGGATGCAAGCTTAGGATTGAGCTTAACCCAATTCTTCTTGATCTTTGAATCAACATTAATGATTTGAAGCGGGACTGTAATATATATTTTTATCTATAAGACATTAATATGTAATATTTATAGTCATAAAATAGTTGCTATGTGTTTGTCTTACGTTATATTTGTGTTGATTCGACATTTTGTTATTTAATTTAGAACGATGTAACATATTTAAAATTAAAGCATCAAACATTTTATGCTAATGAAATTTAAAAATAATAATGAAACGGTTGAAGAGATTCGTTTAGGGATTACATTATATATTAGATTTGTTAGATGTCTACTTAATTAATAGTGGAAGCGTATCGTACCGTCTGTGTCGACCTGGCGTTAGCTCCGCTGGATGCGAGTTAAGGATTGAGCTTAACCCATTTATTCTTGATCTTTGAATAAACATTATTATTTGGGGCGAGATTGTGATATCTATTTTTATCAATAAAAAATGTAGTTTTGATTATAATAATCAATATGTAAAAGAACTAGTCTAAACTAATATGAAATAGTTGTTTTTATCACGTGTTTTTTAAGTTTTACATCATAATTTCATTTTGTCGTCGGCCTTTCCAAAATTAAAGCGAAATAGTAGAGAACAAAGGTTTATTAGTTTATAGACAATAACGAATATACACATAAAACCAACAAAAGGTAGTTAGCATAGTTTAATTATATATTTGCCAAAATCAAATATTTGGACGGGCTTACACTTAAATTACCACTTCGCTTCCAATTTATACAATAGTTCAGCTGAACTTGCACAAAGTGGAGCTACGCCGAATCGACCGAGACGATCTTAAAAACCCACACAGCAGTCACACTGAATCTCAACATTCAACTTAATTTATATTGTACGTCCACATTTAAACTATTGTGATTTAAAAATATGTTTAAATACTTAACCATTCGGAGTCCGTTTTTAGTTAATTAAAATCATATCTTAAAATTAATAATTTTTAAAGAATTTTTTTCTTCAGTCTCACGAGCTTCGCTATACTGAGATTTCCCTGTATAACATAATTAATTAAGAAACTAATACAAAAATCGTATAAATAATTTTATAATCTTATAAGATTAATATTAGTATAGCCCATCCAAGATGTTAGCGTTCATCATCGTTGTGTTGGAAATATGGGTGCGTGTATGCATGCATGCATACATACATAGTTTTCCGCGAATTTGTTTACACCGATAGGAGAACGTTACAAATACTAAATCAGTGCTGTTGTAAGGATAGGGTGACCATACGTAGGAAATTGAATTAAAAATTATAATGTGTTATATTTTTATTATAAATTATTGTCATATTGCAATATTTTGTAATCAATAAAACAATTCCTGTAATATTCTATTGGTATTTAAAAAAATATTATATTGAACAGATATTCAACCTGGAGAGTGATACCAAAACTGCTCTCATGTTTTTGAGTTAAATATGTATATAAATAAACAAAAAAGTAAGAAAGTGATATTTTACACTTTCCTCAACAAATTTAATTAAAAAAGTAAAAATTAATTGCACTTGTAATATCACATGGTCACCCTCTTATTTTTCTCACCAATACTGTGACGATGAGCGTTCATATCTTGGACGGACTGTACATATATTGAATTAGACTTAATTATAAAAATTTAATTTCAATAAAAAAAATCAGTAATAAATAAATAAATATATTTTTTAAATAATATAATATTATTTATATTATAAATATATAATTTAACTTCTATAGTTCATTTCACTAGAATATAAATTATTTCA
Source organism: Plectrocnemia conspersa (assembly GCF_051122295.1). Lineage (NCBI taxonomy): Eukaryota > Metazoa > Arthropoda > Insecta > Trichoptera > Polycentropodidae > Plectrocnemia > Plectrocnemia conspersa. The sequence goes on from NW_028277170.1 coordinate 19,552,163, forward strand.
GATATTATAAAATAAATTAAAAAAAATATTTTATTTTATTTAATGATCATTAAATATATTCATTAAAAATTGCTTGTTATTAAAAAAAATTGGACTACAAAGGGTTAATGCTCTAAATTAATAATCTGCAAGAGAATATTAGAATGTGAGGGTCAAAATTTCTAGGTACTGCTGTTTTTTTCCTTCGTCAATTCGTACGAAAGCCACTTGTCTGATTGCAGCTATGTTTAATAAAAATTTATGTCTAAATTTTTTATGATGCAATACAAATTTAACATATGTGATTTTAATCGCTTACAAACTATTTATATATGTGTGTTAATGTAACATGTATTTAAATGTATCGGTGGTTCAATTTCAATTGTTGCTATACGACCGCAGTCTAAATTCCTGGTGCGGTTTCAAAATTTAACCGAAACCAGATTAATGGCGGTTTGGCACCGTTAATTTCATAATATTACTTCGCAGTTTGCCTATTTGTATTTTATACTACCGAATGTATTTTAATATCATAAGTGCCGGTGAGCTGCTTAATTGAGAATAATTACTCTGCATATACAGAGAAATTTGAGGGGATCGTTTTCAATCATTAATGTAGAGTTCTATTTTCAGGGCATAGCAATAGAAACTTATTTTTAAAATATATAGCATTATTAATCTCAACGATCATAGTATTGTGTAATTTTTGTAGCAATTTAAGATTAAAAGCACGGTATTAGTTACATGATATTATATACATGTCAGAAAATGTTCGTATGTTTGCTAGAACGAGTAATTCCATTGAGTATCTCAAGGGAATGTTAATTTATTGATGCATTAAGCTAAGGAATATGCAAAGTGATCGACAAGACTCTCTTTGAAGTTTCAAAGCAATTATTTATTTTAACCATGTTTGATTATGGTTAGACTCAGGACTGTATTATATCATTATTCGTTAAAAATCACTGATTGTAATAATATTTTAAATCATATAATGTTCTGAAAATTTAACTTTTTAATATACGTTCAAAACATATTTTTATTGTTAAATCATATGCATCATATTATACAAACATATTTTGAAAAGACGTTGATTTACTTGTGAAAAACATCTCATAAAATATAATTCCATTAATAAATGATATATTTTTTTTTAATTCACAATTCAATGCTATATTTAACATTATTGCAAAAATATGATATTTCCGAGATTTTGATCTATATACATATAAAACACCATTATAGAAGTTCTTCAGAATTGGGATTTTTATTATGATTAAATTTCAATAAATGTTTGTTTGCTTTATATGCTCACGAAATTCCGACGAATCTATCACATCTCTTATACTGCAGACGCGAGTTGTAATAATACACATTAGTATAGCAAAATTCAATTTACTGATCGAATTTTGTGATGTATTTTATTTGTGGATTCAAAATAGCTATCTATTTTTTACGTCGAAAGTTGAATGATCATAAAAATAGTTTTACGTCAGCGTAACAAACAAACAATTATGCGTATCTGATCGGATGTCTATTGACACAAAAACAAAGTTGCGTCGCTAAATGAACCGATTTTAACGCCAAATAGTTTGATACTGTTTGTTCAAAGCAAAAAACAAAGAGTCTGGTTCCGCCCCGATTGATCGGCTTTGGGCAATATAACAATAGCCCAAGACGAAATAGTTTGCATCATTAGAACAAACGAATCTATACTAGAATGTTTTTCAATAATATACAATAATATTTTTAATGTCGGTTAATTTAATGCGTGGTCTTTTGTGCTTTGTAATTCTATTTTATAAAGTATCTGGAACTTTAATAAATCCATTTATAATCTGAGTCATACCAGTTTTTGTGAATTTAGTAACCAGTTTCAAGACACGCTTTATATTACTAATTTTACGATGGATTTGTCTTTTGATACTCAAACGCATGTGATATTTGTGTCACTCGTTACATGCCAACATACAACACTTCCAGATGTCTGTTTAACATCCCCCAGTTAGAGAAGGCGGAACCACGAAAACCGGAAGTAAAATACATCAGTGAAATATTTTTAGTCGTGCCAATGGCAAACTCGGTCACCCTCTAATAGATTCAAAACCACATTGTCAAGTACATATGTGTCATGGGAAGTTACGTAACGTGTGATTTTTATCTATGATAAACAATAAATGAGTAATGATAATGAAATAAGCATTAAGTATTAGAATGTTTTATTTTATGTAATGATCTTTATGATGCATCAAAACGGTTTGGTGATTATTGCGTAAAAAAATGCGAACACTGCCTAATAATATAGAAATACAATATCAATATGTTATTTTATATTATATTATAAATAAATATTTATTTAAATTAAATTAAGACTATCGTTACCCCCGATGCGATGGCCATAAAACAATACATCAACTTTCACTTACGACATATTTATATGCAAATTTACTATAAGACAATTCATATATGATAATGCACACATAAGTTCCGCACATTAATATAATAATTATGAAATTCAATATCAATATATGTATTTCAGTTTACATTAGACGCCCAATAACACAGTAAATTGGGGATGTGCTATTTGGGTGCGTTGACCGTGTTAATAGAGGATCTACTGTATTGCAATATAAATAAAATTTTAATGGCAATACATGTTAGTGGCTCATTTTTTTGTGAAATAAAATATTATAAAATGAGGGCAATCATATTATACTTGTCGCATAAACTCAGTTGAGATTGCCAGATAGAAATATGATAAAATGCAGTACGCTATTTTATGGATTTATTTATTTACCTTATTATTTACTGGTATTACGCTCCTTAGCTTTCATATTTGACATACAGTTCGATTCCCTTATTTAACTGTATATGTCAATATGAATAGTATTCGTTTGTTTTGTATATAGCGTCTGATTTTTACTCAGTTCACACAGAGTTTTTACATTTATATATAATTCATAAAATGTTTTAAATTTTATTTTTAAGACAAATTTATTTTCACAATATCATTTTACACCGACAATAATAATTGTTCAGTAAAGTTTTCGAACCATCGTTTATAAATTTCTTTTATGCTTTGTACATTGTATGCCACCAAATATATATGAGCAAATAGTATCTTACTTTTACGTTGTATTTGATAGTGATTGGATTATTGCGCAAACGAAAGATGCGAACACTAAAATTCCACACACTGATATAGAAATATATATAAATTTCTTGAATCGCGATCTATAATTTGAGTTCGGTGATTATTGCGCACACGAACTGTAAGCAATCTTACAATCCTAATAGAAAAAAAATAATTTCTAAATATCTTATCAATCCAAAATAAAACGTTATATATTGATGAAACATTTAATTATAATTTCAATCAAGAAATTACTCTCGCATCTCGTAACAATGCATTTCAATGGTATTATTCGATTCTGTTGCGAAAGCAAATATGTCCCTTGAGTAATTTTACATATTAGTTACTACAGACACGTCAATGTACTGTATTTCAAGTAATGTGAATCAATGTGCTATTCATAATATCAATAATAGTGCATAACTAAATTGCTTCACCTATCCCTCGACATTTCTAAATATGAATGATGGTTTAATACGATGCATATTCAGATTATTATTGAATAAATATGAAATATTGAGGTTCACAAAATTAAATTGAAAATAAAATCATTAAGAAGTGAAAAGGGATATAAATTAAAATATCAACTGATATAAAATCAATTAATAATAATCACAAAAAGCAAACTTTTATTAATGGTGTTTCTGATATGAACAACATACAGCTGTGGCCAATTGAATGTTGACATGGCGGTTCTTATACGTAACTTTAATGCGTTTCTTACGCGTTTTTAAATTTATAATAGATAATTATAATTGTTCATTTTCGTTTTGCGTTAATACTGTTAAAAAAATACGAGTATTGTACATTTAGGAAGGTATAATTGCATTAATTCTGAGAAAAGTGCATTTTTTTCGTCTTCCCAGCAAGTACATAATGGCGAGCCTTCAACCAAACACGTGCACGCGACCCTTTTTTGGCTCTACCTTTATTTTTAATAAATTCTTGTATTCTGCCTGGCTCGATCTCCTCTTCTTACACTTCCATGATATGTTTTTTGAGCTCGGCTAAATTTTTTGATCGTTTTTTTTTTATTTTTGGCTGTTTCCTGGCCATGTTAATAATGTGATTCTCATTAACTCTTTAAATTGTGTAATCTACAGATAGAGGATTAATTTAGTGAAAGTTTGAATGTAAAAACTATAATTGGACTCACAGAACGAGCTTGATGGCATGGCGCAGAATCGTCTTGCAAAATGATTTTGTATGAATTATTTAAATTTTTATAGATAAAATGGTAAAATTAATAAGATTGATTAGTGTAAAAGCTTTTTTTGATTAGTGTATGGAATTATTTCTTGAATATTAAAAAAATATATTTAATATAAGGAATATATGTACACAAAATCAATCAAAAATATTTAGTACATATTACATTTAGGTTTAAATTTTTATAGTACATTTTAGGTTGTTGAAAGATTTTGCAATCGAATAAAAAAAAGTAAGAGCTTTCAAATATCCATCATAGATATTTTTGCCAGATTAAACTTGCTCAATAAAATACCCGTAGCCAAAGTAGTCGTTTCCTTTGAAAGTGTGTTTTATCGACTGTAGTGAATTTTCTGACCAGCTATTAAAGTAGGGCTTCGAATAGCGTTGCATTTTTGATATATAGGTAGACAATTTTGTTGAATATTCTATAAGAACGTCCGTCAGAGGCATAATTAACCAGCAAATTCTACAGGTGTTGTATTGAATTAACACCTCCATTGCCTGTGGAAGAATACGCTTTCGGAGTTTTCCCCCTATGTCTCTCATACTTACATACAATATATATATACCGTGCATTTATAATTGAATTCTGACACGCACTACCAATGGGATGTGACGTGTTTGTAAGCGTCCCCTAGTTTTTTGCTGCTGGTATAATGTATCAACGTTCGGATCGATTTTTGTACACCCACAGTGTTAGGGAAATGACAATTTTTAGACTATTTTTCTTATTTTTATGAATTAAATATGTAACTAGATTTATCGTAGCAAATAATTGCGTAAAAAGTAACAATCGCTCAGTCTCGGCAGAATTCCTTTACCGTTGACAGACAAAGCCACAATTGACGATTTGCAACAGATGGCCGAACTTGATTTTAAATTTAAATTTATTAATCAAATTTAGAAAAATAAAATCACTGCAACCAACTGAATCTGAATTTTTGGCAAAATATTTTTTTATAAAATTCAAAATTTCGCAATTCAAAAGTCAACATTTTACTGTTCAACAAAAAATGACTATTGAGATTTTTTGTAAAGTTTATTGAAATAAAAAATGTAGCAAATCAAACTCGATAATGTACATTATGTTTTTGCTGTTTTTATTAAGTTACTCACATTAAATATAACCATTTTGAAAGTGAACTGCAAATATTAATGATATTAAAATACATTTAAATATTTTTATATATACTATATAAAATTTATGTTTTTTTTTATATTTAATACGAGCGAACGTTAATGATTAATTTAACACAATCAGAGCTACACAACAATGGCGTTTAAAAAAGCAGAAACTGATTGATCAAAAAAATGTAGCACAATGAATTATTTCCCAAAAAAATAAAATCCTTCAGATTAGTATAAATCTAAACGTTATATGTTCGATACAGTGCTTTTGAATTTACATTTAAAAATATTGTATTATTTATTCACAATATTCAATTTACCTCAATTTCAAAGTTAGCCGTAAAATATTGAGAATGACTGATCGAATGCACGCTAGCGAAACTAACGTGTTGACCAGTTACGCACCAGCTACTTTGAGATAATGAAGGAGTTATTCGATATCTCACAGAAATCGCTAATATATGTGTATCTAGTTACTCTATATTATTACACGAGCCTACAAATGTATTTTTATCTTTTAAAGCACTAATTAATTTACTTTGTCGCAGTAGTAATGAAAATATAATAACTTGGGTTTGCCGGTATTTTAACCTTTACTATTTTTTAAAACAAATTAATTAATTAATTACAAATTTTTAATTTTGAAATATTTTTGTACTGGCATAATTGATCAGTAAACCAAGTAATTTATATTTATTCTCAAAAAAAGATACTTATGCGTAAAGAGAAATAATAGGTGACTCACTAATAAGTCGCTGGCATGTAAAGGGTTATAACATGATTTAAACCCAGTTTCTTGGGTGAGTTTGTAAGATTCGAAAACCGGTTTTTAAGATGTTGTTCTATTTATAAATTAACGATAATGTTACTATTCTTTCGGTGCTTGATTTAACTTGGTCATAATTTGGCAATGGGCATTAAATTTTTGGTTGTTAGTGAAGATATTAGGGCTGCCATTAAAGTCCAAGAGTAACGATACAGAAGCTAGCACAAGCTCAACGTGTCGCATTAAATTTAAAAAGTATGTGGTTTTAAATATTTCGTTTTGTGATTTTTTTCATTGAATATGTACATGAGGACGGGTTGTTAGTGAGGATTTTAGGGCTGCCATCAAAGCAAGCCTGAGAGTAACGATACAGAAGCTAGCACACAAGCTCAACGTGTTGCATTAAATTAATAAAGTATCAAATGTGGTTCTAAAAATTTCGTTTTGTGAATTTCTCCATTGTTATTAGTGAGGATATTAGGGCTGCCATTATATAAAATCCGAGATTAACGATACAGAAGCTAGCACAAAAACTCAACGTGTCGCATTCAATTTAGAAAGTATCAAATGTAGTTCTAAAGTTTCATTTTGGGAATTTTGCAGTTGAATAGTGGTTGTTAGTGAGGATATTAGGGCTGCCATCAAAGCAAATCTGAGAGTAACGAAGTAAAAGGTCAATCAACAACTATTCCAACCTCGAGATACACCACAATAAGATAATGTGCCATATGAAGGGCATAATTCATTATGAGTTATTCAATTATAGACAGAAAATTACAACAGATACATAATGTGCTCAGTTTAAATCGATTAAAAGCGACTTAAACCATAAAAAACATTCCCTCATAAATAAAAAAAGATAATTTTACACTAATTTTACAAAAATACTATGAAAAAAATCAATATATTATCCTGGGAACTCTTTTCTCTCCCACCGTATTCTTCAGACATTGCTCTAAACGACTAACATTTATTTAGAACTTTGCAGCAGGTTTTAGGTGTAAAAAAATATTTTACAATAATGAATTTGTTGCTTACATTACATACATTATTTTTCGAATCAGATATAAAAAATTGCTTAACATGTCTAGAATAATTGTATAAAAAGTAGAGAATATATAATTTAGTAAAAGTATTACACGTTTTAATTTAATAAAGACTTATTTATGCAAGAACACAGAAAATAATAAAATAGGTAGCTCAAAATTTTTTGAACTACGAAAAAATATTTGGCCTCGCAAGGGTTTTCCAAAATTTCTATGGACTAAAGTGTCATATAAAATGTGAATCATTGATGGATTATCTAAATTAAACGCGTTTCTTATAACAAAGCAGAGCTTATTTTAGAAGACTTGGCGCAAATAATATTGAAATATAGAGAGACTTTTCATTTAATCTCGATCGTAACTTCAAGCTCTGTTGTGAAAATCTCTTTAGCTAGTTCATTTTACTAAGGCAATAAAAAACTCTATTGCCAATAAAGATCTGGATAATGACACTCCGTTGAAATTTCCGATGCTGAAAGGTGAACGGTTGTCAGCAGCCCATATCCACAATCCAGGTCGAGCTTCAAATACGGATGCTTTTAAACACTTTTAAGTGATTGGCGTTCCACAAAAAATTAAGGTATTCAATAGCATGAATAATAGGAACAACAGGGGCGAAATACTCATTTGCGATAATCTCCATAACGAACTGTAAAAAAATTTATTTTTTAAAATCCATAATAATGTGGTGCTAATTAATTATGGTGATATGTTAGAAGTCGCTGCATAAATAAATCTTGACCGCAACCAGTCGTAAGATATTTTTCTAGAGAAATTATTTTATTGAGGAATTTCATAAAAATTTTCCTCGTTCAGATATTTTAAAAACTGAGCTGATATCGAATCGGGTCTGATTGCTTTGATATTGTTTTATGATTTTTTTGTGGCATATTCTACCTCAGATTTTAATATGTGCGGTCCCGTTTCAATTTGGTTCTCTTTTCCTATGGCTTTTCTATGTTCTCCAAATAATAACTTGATCCAATATAAATAATATATTTCCCTTTGTGCTTATTTTAATTATTATAAATTATATTTTATTAAATTTAAATTTAAAACAACGTTTAATTTATATGCATAAAAGAGTTATTAAATGTTTTTGCATAAAATTGAAATGAAGTTTACTCCAAGCGTAATAATGCTACGTAACACTTTGTTTCAAAAAAGTTGAATTCGAATATAAGCAAAAAAATTCACATGCTAGCAAAAATAACATTATTACAGCAACGTATTCTTTACTTCAATATAATAACAAAAATTGAATTTTCCACTTCCTATTAAAAAATAAAAACTATAATGTAGATGCAAAAAAAATGTTGAAGTTCTGCGTGACTCATATAAACTATGAAATTGCACAATCAAATCTGTATATAAATAAAACCACGTGCACATATATACATACATAAATAGCGAAAGAGTGGTTAAAATCTATACAAATGTATTCTGAAACGCTGCGTCTAATGAATATGATATTTATATATTGGAATCCACTGTTACTATAAATAATTATGATTACTTGAACCTAACCGACTTTCTTCAAAGTTTGCTTCAATTCTTAAATATTATTATTATATAATATATAAGATCCTAAAATATTATCGTTTACGTTAAGTATTGTGCTTCATTATTAATTCCATATTGTGCAGAAAACCGATATAATAATATAAAAGCAAAAGCGGTATCTTATAGAGCGTGGGTGGGTAGTTAATTTACATTTTGTACTAACAGTACCTAACATAACATACACCATCCGTTATACATTAATTTAATATAATTAATTATAAACATAATTAATATATATTTATAATTATATACATATATATTTTTTCTTCAGGACCAGATTTTATCCCAGACAACATTCTGAAAGGATGCAAGTCTAGTATTTTGAACCCTCTTAGATTTAATTTAATTTTGAGATCTTCATGTTTTCCAGAATTTTGGAAATGATCTTAAGTCACCCCGTTTCATAAAAAAGGTGTCAAATCTCACATTGATAATTATAGTCCAATAGTGTTGCTTTCAGCACTTGCAAAATTATTTGAAATTGTACTCCATAAATACATTTTTAATCATTGCAGGTGTATGCTTCTCGAGCAGCAGCATGGTTTCTGTCAATCTCGATCCACTGTCACTAATCTTACGGTCCTTTCTAACTTTGTTTCAAGACCATTGAACTCTGGTGTATAAGTGGACGTTATATACATAGATTATGAAAAGGCATTCGATAAAGTTAATCATGCTTTACTAGTAAAAAAATGATCTAATTTCGGGTTTTCTGAAGGTCTTATAAACGTATTCTCTAATTACTTATATAATAGATATCAGTTCGTCAAGTATAAAAATGTTTTTGGAGTTTTTACGCAAAAGCTGTGAAACCAATTTTAAACAAAAATTTCTGAGGTATTCCAATATAAAAAAATCGGATTGCCTTCGTGCAACGACTTCGTTCCTTATTTGTTATATATTGTCAAATAATAAACACATGTTTTGGGGTCAGTCACCCTTTTTTATGAGCCAAGGAGCAAGATCGAGGGCAGCAATAATACAAAAAAATCAGGGCCACATGTTATTTATGATTTTGATTTAGTTAAATGAATAGAAGTGTATAACCAAGATAGCTATAAAAAAATAAGAGGTCAAGGGTCGGGTGAACTTCTCACAAGCAAGACCAAAAACCCACAAAGAGGATATACACCTATAAATTATTTTTTGTCTGCTGTCCTGCCTTTCCCCCCTGTGATCTACCACCCATAAAATTGACTGAATTTGAACGTGTATGTCGACCTATGCATTGCAAATGCCTACGTTAGTATCGCCTCTATGTACTTGATTAACTATCAAAAACATTAAGTATTGAAATATCGACGTTACAAGATCGTATATGGGAATAAATAATATACTCTAAAGAATTGGTTTCACGTGCAAATATGACCTACTATTAGTGACATCACAATTTGAAAAAATATAGGTAAAAATTTTTTTTTTGTTTATTTACCTGTAGTATGGATATTTGAATTTCACAATTTTATTTAAAAGTTTTCTTTATTACTAATATCCTTCCATTGACATCTGTGAGAAAATCTAAAAGTAATATTGCTCTGACCAATTTTTTTACGTTCAAAGTTCAACGTACGCAAAGACTCGTATACGAGTCATCCGTGTTTCTTCAAAGAAATTTTAAAGACTCGCATACGAGTCATCCATGGCGAATGTGCTAAGAAATGTGTGCCACTTCAGGAATACTTTAGTATTGCGCACTCTTTATGATGCTTTAATCCGCAGCATACTAGAAACTAGCTCTATTATTTGTATTCCAAGCGTAATGTGTCAATGTAAATTAATTGAAGCTGGAAAAAGTACAGCGTAAATTCCTTCGATATTTATTACGCGTTTTATTCGTGCTTTTATTATGGAAACGCTGGGATACGTTTCTTTGTCAACTCGCAGAATTGTTTATATAATTAAACAATTGTGGAAATTGCTCAAAGGCATCGTAGACAACCCTTCGGTGCTTGAGCAATGTGGGCTCCGGAAGGTAGTTATAATTCTCGGTCGTGTCCACTGTTCTTCCCTGTAAAGTCTATAACTGAAGCGCTTGCCAACTCTTCTCTAACAAAGGCCGTTCGTCTACTCAATACTGTGCATAGAGATATTGACATTTTATCGTACACATATAGGGTTTTGGTACAATTCATGTGGGATAATGCACATCTGTTGAGGTGATTTATGTCTGTTCTTTTATCTTGTTTTCATGTTTAATTATATGTGTGTGTTTGTACGTATATAAATTTATATCTATTTTAAAATTATAATATATTTTATACTTTTGATCGTGACGCATTGTTATCATAATTTTAATAAATAAATAAATATTAATTTATTCATAATATAGTGTATATTTTACCCCATTCACATATCAAGTACATATTTAAAATATCCAAATATGGATAAGCTTGTTTATCTTGCCGTTCTCATATTATGAGATATCGTTGTAACGCAATTAAAATTTCGTTATTATCTTTATAAGAGCTTGTTTATATAATTATCGAGCGAATAGCATTTACCGTTAGCATAATATCGAAGTTGACGCATGATGAACTAGCACGTTTCATAAAACTGCTATTTTTTTCATAGAAAATTGTCATAATAAACAGTTTATTTTCTTATCTGATATCTATATGATTAAAAAGTGATCCATGTTATTTTTGCTGATCGTGCTACTAATATTATATAACTCAAAAATATAATATCAAAATAAAATGATACGATCCGAACGGCAGCCGGTCAAAAGAGCGTGCGTCAAATGAGCGCCGTCATATAAGCGCTGCATTATAAGCGCTGCATAATAAGAGCGTTTACCAAAGTAGCGCTATCACAAAATAGCGTACGTCAAATGCGCAGAGTCATATGAGCGCCCCCGCCGGCCTCGCGGGGGAAGGGACGCCGATTGACGCCGTCTTTGGAATTTTCTGTGTCATATAGTTAACCCTTTGTGCTAGTAACTCAACATCGTATTCCAAGCGTTGCACTCAAAACTTTCAATGCATTTATTGGCTTTGTGTTCGAGCTAATTTTGCCAATTTCAATTTATTAATGGTAAAAAAGCTTCTGGTAGACACAGTTAAGTAATGTTGAATTCTAAACTTATGCAAATAAGTTAATAATCTTAAATTTACGAGTGTAAGTTTATTGTAAAATTTTTCATCGGAATATGGCCGAATCGAGCTGTGTTAAGACCGCATAACGCTTACTTGACAGTTTTAAGTTATTAATTATTCCTCTTAAACTGATTTTTTCCTTCAAAGGTATCTATATTTTTATGATATGGGATGAAACGGGATTATATGCTCTAATTGTGCATAATTGTTACTTAATATTGTGTCTGTTATGAAATAAAAGGATTAGAAAAAAGCTATTTCGCTCGCACTATTAAAATGAGCGATTGACAACTGTCGATCTGAGTACATTTTTAGCGGCAACTCAAATAATAATATTAGTCTTTTCGAGCTAGTAAATTACTAACAATTAGTAATCTGAGCTTTAATTATTTATAAATACATATATTGATTTATTTTTAAAAATTATCCATATAATTACGAATGACGAAATAATAATGGTGTTTAAAAAAGTGACGATGAATTTGATATTAACTGTGTGATTATTACTGTTATAGTAATAGTAGTAGGAATTATATCTAACTACTGAGGGGCCGTATACCTGCCCTATTATACGCATTCATTGAAAGTCGAGTCGATAAATAATAATATTATATTAATAATTTAAAAAAAATATTTATAATTTATTATTTAATTAATAATATTTGTCAATTTAATGAAACATTATAAAACAAACGTAATGATAAATTTTAAATCAGCGTTTCATTTTAGTACAAAATATATAAGTATATCGTACGCATGGGAATGGGGAGCCATACTTTCGTATGTACGTAATAATTCATAAATAATAACGTTTTCATTGACAAATCATTTTAATCGTTAATACGCTCTGGAACATAAAATATTAATTTTACCGCCTATGTATATATTATTTAATTTTCTTCAAGTATTATATATATATATATATTTTAATTTGTCGGGTTAGTGTGGTTAGCGAAAAATATTATATATACTATTAAAATTTTTCGACATTGTTATTTTCAAACTAGAATCTACAGTGAAAATAACAATGTTAAATTCCACACTAAATGGGCAGTTAAATATGAAATACGAGATATGAAAATATTAATTTATAAAAAAATTAAAATTAAAAAATATTTATGTATAAAAAAATAATATACTTCATGAATAAACTTGGAACTGTATTTTGTTTTAGAAATCATGATTAATCGGCATTTCATTCATCTTCATTCTTACATACGTAAAATGCGTAAGAGGGATGAAGTGAAGTTTTCAATCTCAATTCGTGAAATTTTGCGTTAATTTAACCTATGAGCAGTAACGTATCTTGATTGGTTTCCTTTCATGTTAATATTTTATTTTAAGTATGTTGTATTGTATAAACTGGGCCGCAGTTAAAACGGCTTTAAAACCATAGCTATAAACCATGGACGTGGGACGTTTTGCTTTTTAAATTAGATTTAACTTTAACTCTACTGTTGCAATACAAGACTGCAATCACGTTATCCCATGAATTAGTAAAACATTTTCCGAGCGTTACACGCAGAATCCGGAAATAATGAAAAACGAAATTAAATCGCTAACAAAGGATACAAATTTGTTTTTGTTCTCTGCTGCTACCTTTTTGTTGTAATTTGAGGGAAAATTTTATTGGATGCATAATTACGTCAACGCAGCTTATTTTGCGCATCGATTGAATTATTATAAAAATAAAATTCCAGTAATAGTAAATTAACTTATATAGGAATAATAATTAATTCAATAATTAAATAATAAATCAATATCCTGTAATTATTGTATTTTTCCGATGATAATTAATTAGTGTACACAATTAGCTCCATACCCTTATTCATTTATATTTTATGTCTGAATAATTAGTGATTATCTGAAGTATTTGATTTTAATATATTATATTAAAGTCATAGTTTGCGTTCAACATAAATGGTATTAATTCAGAAAGACTATTATTTTTTTCTAAAAAATAAATCTTAAATAAAAATCTTCTAAAAAATAAATAGTAAATAAATCTTCAGTAACCTAAGCTTTTATTAACAGAGACACGTTTTTAATCATGTATTATTTATTACATAATCTTAACATTTCAGATAACTTGAATATATTTTATTAGGGTATTTCGTAAAGATGTTAAGCTTTTCTCGTTAAAATTTTTCAAAAATTCTGTGGCTATGTTGACTTATTATTTAATCATTTTTATGGCATATTCTTTATCAATATGTATGTGGTTCGAAAAAATAACTTTCGGAGTATTTTTCAATTTTAAACATATTATTTAAAATATCATCATCGTTCTACTTTCTCCTTAACTAACTGATCCCGGAAAAGTCCTGCTATACAGACATTAATACTTAAATTTGCCAACATTACTATTAATTACGAAACACGTCCAGAGGGGACTGCTGACGTAACAGGCGGCTACTAGCAGACAGAGCTAATTAAAATTAATGCAATGAAAAAAGCATTATTGCGACCGTTTCGACGTCCTTGGTTGCGTGCAGTCTCGCTAAAACAGACTTTATTGCGAATACGAAACGCGTAAAACCGTTATATACATATATACATATAATATACAGACTTGGCCATAATAATGGGGCACCCCTATAAATGTGTTATATCTTCAAAAATCGTGAAAATATAAAAAAAAACTGATTAAGTGTTTATTTTAAGCTTATTTTTATTACTTTGTTGGCCCACACTTAGATTTAATTACAGCTGCAACCCTTTTTGTCATTCTGTCAACTAATGACGGAGCCAAATTTCTCCATTCCATCTGCAAATTTTCTCGCAGATCAATTTTGGATTTTCAATTGTGTTGGGCAACATTTCCTTTTAATTTCGCCATAGGATTTAGGTCATTCAAAAAGCGTCAAACTCTGACGCAATACAACCCCTGATTTTTTAAGTATGGCAGGCACGGAGCGTTTTCTTGCTGTGCTCAAAAATATTTTCCAGTACGAATCTCTTAAACGGATTGCAACATTGAAATATAAATGATACTATTCATAGTACTCTCGCAAGTATACAGATTAATGCCATGCAACCCCAGACCATAACGCTACCGCCACTATATTTGACTTTGGGTACTACGCACTCTTCGACGCACGTGTCGCAAAAACTTAAAATAAAAAAAATATTGCTTTAGTAATTTTCGAATAATTTTTTTTTATATTAACCAACTTTAGTTTAAGGTGATTTTTTTAATTGGATTCATTGGACCAAATGAATTTCGTCTAATCTTCAGTTGTCCAAATCTCGGTGTTTTCCCATTTTTAACCTTCGAGTTTTATTTATTTCTGAAAGCAATGGTTTGTGTCGAGCTTTACAACCTCTGAGCTTAACATCGTTAAACCTTTTTCTTACCATCCGTGAAAAAATGGATGGCCCTGCGTTTGCAAAGACTTCAGCAGACAGCTTTAAAGACGTTTTTAAGGGACTCGCGAACCAACATTCGATCTTCCTGAGCAGCTGTGTTTTTTTTTTTTTTTTGGCTTTGATTCGTAAGAACTAAATTCGTTGAGCCGTTTCGAAGCATTTTAGTCATGAACGATTAATGTGTTTAATAATTTTTGATATATTTAGTCAATAATATGCAATAAAATTATATTTGCTCTTTTAGCTTTACTTAATTCGCGTTCTTTTGGCATTTTTTAAATGTTTATATAATATTAAAAAAATGTAATTACGCTACTGAACATAACGGTCACTTAAGCGAGACTGAACCATTAGACCTGCAATGTTTTTTAAAGCTCACGTGAGCAATTAAAAACTACAAATGTCTTTGTATATTTCTCAGAAATACGGTTAAAATTACTTGCTAAAATATTTCGGTAAGACTATGCACTTGTAAACAGTTATAAGTGTGCCTCATTATTATGCGCAAGGCTGTATATATATAGCTGTGGTCAATTGAGAGCTTCATAGGCAATATTTCACGAATTATATTATTCAAATGTATTCTTTTCTCAAAACTGTTTATGGTCATGTGCATCTGTGGTAATAATCACGTCGAAAATCTGTATTTATCGATGCTAGGCAAAATACAACAATTTATTAAGAATTTTGTTACGATGTTTTGAAAGTGTTTTATTTACAAGCTTCTAATTTTTAAATTACTCGATATTGATTTATATGAATAGAACCAAAAAGAGGTCGCGCGCACGTGTTGAGTTGGAGGCTCGCCATTATGCACTTGTTGGGGCGAACAGAATTGACGTTATTATTTATACATACCCGTATTTTTTTAACAGTATTAACGGAAAAGGAAAGTTACAATTGATAGACCCCACAATATATTTTAATGTCTGAATGTCTTTAATAGAGAAAAAGCTTCACGATATGTTATCCCCCATTTTTTAGCCAATGATAAATACGTTTATATGTTGAATGGATCTTAATTACTAATATCTTTTCTAGACAATGAACGTTGTTTTATAAATACTATGAACGTTAATTACACATGCAGTTGATTCATCGTCAACCCATTTAAACATGACTACGTTTCAATATTGTTGACAAAACTTTTACATCTTATTATTTGAACCTGACAAGTATTGGTTCGTAAACAATGTGCATAACATCTAACACACCGTGAGTGTTTGATACTGCTTCTTAGAAGCAAGAATCTGCAGCGTCTCTTAACTATGCAGGTACTTTGTACATAATTATATTATTTTGTTAATATAGTAAGAGCTGCATTGTATATTTATTAGTCCCGGAAGAAATTTACGCTCTCGTCATTCTGACTAAAATACCGTACGACGCCGTAGTTTCAAAGTTTCCGACCGCATAATACCTCAAATAGTTCGATGCAAAATATAAACCAAGTTCCGGTAGAATTTCTAAACAATTAAGAATTTTTCATGCTAATGTTGTTAAGGTGCAATTTACTGCATTAGATCAACTTTTATTAAATATCAGACAAATATCGATTAGTTAAAATACAGACTAGTTTCTATCTCGACGACACTATGTTTTTAAAAACAGAAAATACGCTTCAGAAATTTGCCGTTTGTATAAAAATCGTGAATGGCGAACTGTTTTGTAAGCGTCATAAAATTAGTGAATGGCAATATTTATTGCAAGTCTCTTTTTTAATATATAAAAACACATTTAGGTTAATCTATTTTCATACATTAAAGATGTAGTTAATGAATTGTTTAGATTTCAACTTATTTACCACTTTATTAATTTCATTAGTACTTGATCCGCAGTTGCAAATTAAAAAAAAAACAATCATTAAAAATTGCACTTTGACTACAAAACGTATTTCTTAATTACCGCTAATAAGTCGAGGTATTTAATATGTTAAAATGTTAATTTTATTACAATATTTTTTCTTAACTTTAAAGAAAACAATTAAGATAAAAAATATAGTTACTGCTTATGCAGAAATAAAATATTTTTTTATGCATTATAAACTATTAATTTGTTTATTACGTTTAGATTTAATTCATTATTACGAACAAGTCCATATGTTTTATGATCCATGATCTAATCTTAACATAATGTAAGTTAAATATATTAAGGAAATATGTAACAATAATAAATATTTTTTTAATATTGTTTTCAGCATACATGTTAAAAAGTTAATTGATTGATTTACTTTGGAGAACTCAAAAGATTTTTACTGCCTGTATATATATTTGATTACTTTATAAGTACTTTATTGAACACTAATGTGTTTTGTAAATATTATGCTAGATTTAAAGGAATGGATAAGTCGTACTTTTATGAATTTAATTAATGTATATGGTTTATTGCATTATTAAATAAAAATTATTTTTATAATAATTTCTGCAATTATGTCGAAACATGACTAGTCATATTGACTGCAGAAAGACGATGACACAAGAACATTAATTATTATTGGCGTGACTGCGCTCACATTAAACGAACACTAATGATGCTGCTGTATAATAT